>NC_134573.1:61752814-62352814 GCF_050947875.1 Dermacentor variabilis | reverse complement strand
TCGTCGTGGAAGAATGCCGACGCTTCCCAGGAAGGACATCACAATTGTGATAAGAGTGAGCGTTGGCCTGAATATATCCAGGATAGGCCCGACTATGGTGGCTGATGCAATCAACACCGCTGCTTCCATCGAAGATTCCAAGCGGGAAGCGGACACGATCTGTCCTAACTATCAACAGAATATCGTCGTGGTCAGCACCCCCGAGGAGGAGAACGCAACCAAATATGTCAGGATCAAGAATATTTTGGTGTCGGGTCGTCTGCCCGAGGTAGCGGCATACCGCACGGCAGCACCTGCTACGTACAAAGGTGTAATACGAGACGTTGCCCGTTGTCACAGGCCAGAGGTATTGTAGCGCAAGATTGTTAATGCTAGGAACCCCCTGGCACTGGCAGCCAAGAGGATCAAGGACACCTGCACCGTCTTAATTGATTTTGACGGATACCGAGTACCCAACTAAGTCGGGTATGACAATGCATTGGTCAGATGCACTTTATATCGTAAGCAAATCCACATCTGCTACGTATGTGTAAGGTTCCGCCATCGTGCTGATGTATGTCCGACGCGCAGCGAAGCCGTATGCAGACGATGTAGAGCCTCGAACCACGACAAGCCGCATCAGTGCATGCCTAAATGCAAGAACCATCTCACGTCAGGGAAAGAATGCAGACAACGCTTTAAAATATCATACGTCGTTCGACGTCGTCGAAGAGAACGAGCAAGAGCCGAAAGGAGCCGGATGAGAAGCCCTACCCCGGATTACTGCGGTGCCGAGCTCTAGTTGCTGGAGCTCGACCAGCATCGCCTCCAGCAACCAGCCTCTGAGGGAGGTCGCCGTCGCTCCAGATCGCAGTCTAGGGGCTGCCACCTTTCGAGGAGTTTATCCTGGAGCCGTTTCCGTGGTCGCTCCAACGGACGACTGCTTCCATGGTTCACTTCGAGCCCAGAAGCCGATCCAGGTTGAGATCCAGAGTGAAGGGACATCATCAGCTGCAGCAGGTCGACTTGGTCAGAACGGGTCCGTGGAGGACCATTGTATCTGATGTCGATGTCGCTTCCAGAGCGTGATGATAGCTTATCAAAAATCACGAGATTAGAGCGCGAGAACGTGGCCATGAGAGAGACCATTAATAGCCTAATGGCTGAGATAGCAGAGAATAAAGGCGCTATGAACTTGCAACCCACCGCTACCGTCAACGCGAAAATTCTGGAAGTCCCGATGGCCGAAGGTAACGATGGGTCACGACTCCTGATGAAGAAGGCAGTAGCTTGTGATCAGGAAAACGTGCCACACTAATCTAAATCAGAGGTGCGTGAGATGTTAACCACTCTCATCGAAAATATGAAACACTTAGGTGATATGATCACTGAGATTCCAAGCAAGGGAACGACGTTAGAAGCAAACACCAACCACCGGTTGGCCAAAATGGAATCCTTTCTCGAGTTTGTTGTGGGCCCGGTAGCGCCACTGAAGCCACCGATACATCTTTCTGACCCAGCAGATCACAATGTAGCCATGATTCTAGCCCCACCTAGGGTCGGTGTCCAGCTCGTATGAGAAGGTTCCGCCCATTGAGACATTCCAAATTTGACAGTGGAACTGTAGGGGCTTCTCTGGGGAGAAGGCTCCTCTGCAGCAATATCTACGCAGTTGTGAAAAGAAGCCCCAGGTGATGTTATTGCAGAAAACACGATCGCCTGGCATCTCGATGAGTGGGTTTTATTGGGTCACCGTGATGTCGGTCGGGAGGGAGTATGTATTCTCGCTAGTAACAAACTCACTCATGTAACACTTGATCTCGAAATGACTGGTAGTAATATTGAGCATGTCATGCTAGAGATCATACCTGGTTGGGTCAACCGAGACAGCATATACGTTCTTAACATTTACAGTAGTCCCAACGATAGAAGGCAATGGTTGAAAACTCTGTTCCGGAAGGTCGTTGACTTGGCAGGCTCAAAAGGCCTCTTATTGTCGCAAGAGACTTTAATGACCCGCTTCATGTCTGGGGTTATATATATGATACCTATAAGGGTAAGCATCTTCGGCAGAATGCCATCGATCTATAACTGGTACTATCACTGACCGTAACTTTCCGTACCGAATCGGGGCATCCACCTGTACAGACTCTACCCCTGGTGTCATCTTTGTCAAGAACGTGACTGAGGCCAAATGGAATAACATGGCTGAGAACCTTGGTAGTGACCATCATATTTGTGAGGCGCAGTTTGCTATCGCGGTTAAAAAACAGCGTGAATTCTCGTACACGGGTTAGGATAAGTTCCGCAAGCTTCGGGAGGAGAGGTCTCCCTCAGATTCCCGACCCACCATAGAGCAATGGAGGGGCCAGTGCCAAGATGATGTTCGGCGTGCGACCTCTAAGGTCTGCACTGACCTTCCTGTTGAGAAAATAGACATCAGGTTAGCCTATCTGTTAGAGGCCAAACAGTTCATTCTTCAACAGATGGAAGTGTCAACGACTGAATCGTAGGCTGCGCAAAAATACATCTGCGATTAATAAACACATTCAGGAGCATCGTATAACCCTCTCTAAAGAGCAATTGGTCGAGATTTGCCATTCGATAGACGGCCAAATGCCTAATGGTAAAACCTGGAATTTGCTTACGCATCTGCTTAATAAGAGCAATTCTGAGTCTAATCAGAGGCATGTCATTGGTAGAACCTTCATGAGGCCGTACGAATTACCGTTGAGGATGAGTTAATCGGCACGTTTGCTGACAAACAACTCCCAGTCAGTTCAGGGTGGTCTCCTCTACCCTCTAGAATACCAAGGCCAGGCCAATTCCTACCTGGACGGGGAGTTTGGCGTTGATGAGATTCGTAGTGTTCTACGTGGGCTCAATGGTAGACCCGCACCAGGGCAGGATAGCATATCCAAGAGGGCGTTGCGAAATCTGGATGACAAATCAATCGCATACCTCACAGAGGAGATTAATGAAATTTGGATGAATCGAACCGTCCCATTCACTTGGAAGACTGCTCTAACAGTACTCACCTCCAAACCGGGCAAAACGTTGACAACTTGAGGCCCATCTTGCTTACATCCTGTCTGGGTAAGGTAGCGGAGTACGTGGTCCTGAACCGACTCTCACGGTTCTTGGAGAATAACGACATTTACCGACATAGTATAATAGGTTTCAGAGTAGGCCCATCGACACAGGATTCATTAAGCATCATATCATAGAAAACGACTCCAGCGACACTATGGCCGTTTTGCGACTTCATCTTGAGAAGGCCTTAGGCAACGTTCCATATTCGCATATCCTAGCCTCCATATCTCTGCTCAATACGGGCGAGCGATTATACAACTATGTTAGATTGTTCCTCACGGATATGAAGGCTACCGTCCGGATGGTCGATCTGGAATCACGACTACTGGAACTTCGTGAGAGGGGCACCACATAGGGGTCAGTCATTTTGCCCCCGTTGTTCAATATAGCCATGCATGACCTCAGCAGAAAGCTTCTAGAGATTGAAGGCATCAAACAGACTATTTATGCGGACGATATAACTATATGGCGCACAGGAGCAATGATGGTCAGGTAGAGGGAGCGTTGCAGGAGGCTATAGGCAATATCAAAGCCTATCTCAAACACACTGGTCTCAAGTACTTCCCCTTGAAGTCGGAATTCTTACTGTATTATCCCAAGAAACGTGATCCCTTCCCAAGGGCTGGATATCGTTAGAAGACAGAGAGATTAATCTATATACAAAAAAACGGTTGCCGCGTACCCAGAGTCGATTCAATCACGGTCTTGGGCATGACCGTTGAGTCAGGAGGTACAAACGGCAAGACTATAGGCAAGCTAATTGCTAAAACTGAAAGTGACGTTTGTTTAGTTCGGAGGGTATCAAATCGGCATCATTGACTAAAGGAGGATAACCTCACTCGACTAATGCATGCCTTCGTTCTGTGCCACTTTACATACGTGACAGCCATGCATCGATGGAAACGGGCAGAGCGGGATAAATTGAATGCACAGCTTAGGAAGATTACTAAGTGGGTTCTCGATTTAGCCGTGTACACTTGTATTTAGCGCTTAATACAGCTTGGCATTCGTAATACTCTCGAAGAGATTGCAGAGGACCATGAACACGCACAGCTAAATCGCCTCACTACAACGAAGGCGGGAAGATCCATCTTGCAGAAACTCGGATATCACCCCGATAGAGTAGCGGTGGCGTTCTCTGACGTTCCCCCGTTGATTCGTGAGAACATTACTGCCGCGCCCATACCTAGGTACCTGCACCCTGATCATAATCGCGATAGAAGGAAGGCAAGGGCGGCCAACATCCTTAGACGAACCCACAGTGATCAGCGACAGGTCAGCTTTCGGGATGCCGCTTCTTGTAAGGGACGTCGGGGGTTCACCATCGTCACGGTCGATGGTCGGCAAGGCATCACCAATAGTGCCTCCGTTTGGACAAGGGACTCTGAAATTGCTGAACAAATGGCTATTGCACTTGCCCTACTGGATAGCTCACGGGATGTCATCTATAGTGATTCAAGGTCTGCAGTCAGAGCATTTGAAAAAAGGCACTGTTTCGAAACAGGCCCTCAGACTTCATGGGGGCAAGGTAATCAGACACCACTTCATTTATTGGTTTCCCGCACATCAGGGCCAGATAAAGTGTGCTCCTCTCAACCTCAACGAGTCGGCTGACGGGGCTGCGCTTGAATTTGCCCACCAAGCTACCTTCGACCAATCAGAAGCTGACTCCTCAGAGAACAGGGAACCGCCCTCCCCCTACAACAAGGTTACTAAACACTACTATCTCAGCCGCGAAACCTACTTCGTTCCTCATCTGCGGCTCAATAGAGCTCAAGCATTAACGCTCCGTCTACTGCAAATGAATACGTACCCCAATCCGTCACTCTTAGATAAAATCTATCCTGATACTTACATCAATTGTACTTGCAGCGATTGTGGAGAAATATCCACGTTACAACACATGCTCTGGTGGCGTGCGCGGCCACGCTCAAACATCGATAACAGCTCGGCCAGATGGGAGGCGGTTCTCCGCAGTCCTTTTCTGGCTGACCAACTCTAGGCTGTCCAGCAGGCCTACGATACGGACGAAAGGCTCGGCCTCTCGGTTCCCACGTGGGAGGGGCCGCTTCGTTAAGACTCATGGTCTGCAGGACTTCAATAAAGTTTTACCGTAGCATACCATACCATACCATGCCGGAGAGCCAATGCACTTTCAAGCGAATCTCAACGCACTGCTAGCGATTTTCCCAGTTTTCAGAAAAGCCATTGCAGTGCGAGGTTCCCACATAAATCAAGGCACTGATGCCTAGTATTTGGCCTATATAAAGATGACGGAATTGCCACCATCGTGTCAGAAATGAACAACCGACCGCAGTCCAAGAAATTTCTTTTTTCAGAGGGGTCTACAAAAAGTATATTGGAAGGGATAATCTGGTCGAGGTGCATAAATGTTCGGGGTAATAAAATCACGTTACCCTGGTTTTTACAATACTTCTGAATTTATGAGCTTACAATCCGAAAGTAAACTCCAATTTCAGCTTGTCTCATTTATTGCTAGGTTGATATAAAGCTAAATAAATACCCCTATACCCTTTGCAAGTTAATATACCGTTTACTCCTCACTTGGCCATACCCCAGACAAAGACCAATTGCTTCTGTAGGTGACTTGTACTGCATTATCTTGTGTAATTTCACTCGATAGTGATAGTGACCACTGATTAAAAGTTAGGGAACACTTTTGTGGCAATTTAGTCGAAACCTTGCGACATCAAATACCATGACATCCACTGACACGGTATTCTGATAAATGAAGACCAAATGTTAATCATACGTAAATGGTGCACTGAAAGCCTTACCATATACATCATGCTTAAATCAATGCCTAGTGGCAGAAAGAGTGTCGACATATATTTTACTGAAACTTCTGAGTGAGAGACAGAAAAAAACATTGTTGAGCGATAGCTGTAGATCTTTAAGCATATGCCTCTTGGAGTGTTGTGCTGCAGAGCAGCAAGAAACACCACGAAATAGCAAATTAGCGTTATATTTCAATGCTGTGTAAAATACATCAATTCTGTCCGCTTTACACTTATTATGATGTCCAATTTAGGGAAATATGCGCTCGTTATTAAGCGGCGTTACAGGGAAATGAATTAGGCCTGAGGTTTTTTCAGCCTAAGCGGTTTTCAATAATATTTCCGGAAAAACTTCACCATTTAAATAAAACGCCTGCTTCCATAGTAACTACATTTTACCTTTTTTTAAAGGAACAAGCCTCATCAAAATGGGCGCAGTGGTTGCTCAGAAAAACGATTTTTCTATCCACAATTAAGTCTTTATCTATTGGGACTCCCGAGCTACTGCTTAATCCTAATTATGCCGTTCGTGTCATACTTCTGTCTGCATGCAACTCTCCCTACCATTCTTTCCTCGACAGTGTACGTTCGCATGAACTGCAGTTTGAACTTCGCCATAGCTTGTGAACGGTTTTGTTCATAAGTATAACCAATATACGACATTAAAGTTGTGACCTGTGCGGGCCATTAGTGTAAATATATCATGAAGTTGCACAATCCTTAGGATGAAAATAAATGAATTGTAGGCATTGAGTTTAGTTTCCCAAAATTCATGTAACCGTGCAACCAAAACTTCTTGATCCAGCATGCACAGTGTACATACAGAATTTTCATTTCAAAACAGACGCGAGGATTACCGACCAAGAAATGCGTGATATAAAGCCAAGAATACATTATCTAATATTCAAGAAGCGTTAAAAAACATGGTACTATTTCACTTTTACAGTTACAGTCGCCCATGTTACCTTAGATAACCTACCGGTAAACATGTTTTTACGACCTCGGCCGCGCCACTGATTAGCAGATTTTCGTAGTAGCGTATCTGTACCTATCATGCGTCCGGTATAGCCATACTGCCAATTTACGCGGGAAAACATGCATTTCCCAAAATCTATATGTGCATTTTCGTAATCTAAATTCTGTCCTCAGAATCGATCAATCTCCAACCGTGGCCTTCAATGCCAATCATCGATCCCGAAAACAAGTAGTCTTTAATACAACTGCCTGACCCACTTTGGCTTAAACATTCATTTAAAATAAGAATTAATTTGAAAATTGTGTAACGAAAGTTTATACTCGGAGGTAATCATATATGGAACGCTGCCGACACGTTGGTCTGGTAGTTAGTTAAAGTTCGACCTAGAAGATATATAAATAGATATAGAAAACATGCCAACATTGCTCAAGTCATCCAATTTTTTAACACTTTCCATAGAGCAACTTCACCATGTGGACACACCAAAGAAAAAAAGACAAACTGCAGTAAAATTTTTGGGGAGAGTACATTCCAAATCTATAGTCCTCAGCCGACTCGAACGAAAAAAAAAGCATAATCTTCGGGCCATACAAGTGCGAGAAAAGTGTTCGAAAATGTTTTAAACTCCGACTAAATCAGTGCCGCCTAAGTTGGACATGGGGAGTTTGAGGGTGCCAGAATGTTCATTTTGGTATTTTGTACTTTACGTCACATAATATGTCATTAAAGGGACCCTGAAACGCTTTTGACGATTTTCTACAAACGTACTGAGTCGTTAGAGTAGGTCCTTCTGATCATTGATTGACACATCTAAGTGCTCCGCGTAAAGCGTGTAATTTATTATAAGGTTTGGAAAATGCACATCGCTGCCGATCGCAGCGCAGTGCTCGGCGGAATTTTAAGCCGCCCCTACCCATATGACCGAAATCACCCATATGACGTCAGTGGGGCGAGCTATCCGATTGGCTGACCAGGGCGCGTGATCGATAATTTTTCCAACTTTATGGTAAACAAATGATCTTCGTAATAGTTGGAATGTTAGTTAATTTGTTTTTTATAAAAAGAAAGTAGCATAAAGAGAATGCACAAGAACAATTTTTCAGTACACTTAAGCACTTCCGGCACACAGCGTGTGTCGTCTGCTTGTGTTACAACGTACTCCATTTTGAAGAGAGCTCCGCGGTCAGAGTCGGTCTCAGTCTTTTCGCGAGCACTATGATTCGACTTTGTTGCCTTGTGGACTGCAAACGTAGCGACTGGCAATATGTCAAGCTGCGACATCGTGTCCCTCTGCAAGGCAGCGTACGAGCGAACTGGCTGCTGCGCATCGGACTGCCGCTATCCGATCGGCGCCAGGATTTGCGCGTTTGTGGCCGTCACTTTACACCGGAAGATTACTAACGCAATAGCGTTTCGCGAGTCCCGTATTAGGGCAAACTTAAGCGCAAGGGGACAGGGTCTGGCTGCTTGACTGAGCCGTAACGGGATGAGCCGAGATGATCAGAAGGGCAAATGTGTATGGTCTGCACGGTGCAGCCACCTGGTGGCACAGAGCTCAACCATACACAGTAGCAACAACGAAGCGTATTCTTCTTTGCTGCTGGTGCGTATTTTTCGCAGGAGTGTAATCATCAACACGTTGTTTTTATAAATGTTTAAAATGTTTTACACTTGGTTAGAGCAATATTAGCGCTTTGTTTGGCTGGTTAAGCGCTGCGCCAACAAGTGTCTGGACCGTGCAGACCGATCAGGCCGCTCACGTACGTCTACGCCAAAGTTCCTTCATCTGCTTGAGTTTATGCCTCCAGTCATTTGCCGAAATGACCAGCTTGCCTGTGGTTAACGGAATACCAGACACGTTCGGCGCTACGACAGAATGCTCGCAACGCACGCTGCTTCGATAGCTCTCGCTTGAGGTCGACAGCCAAGCGGCTAGCGGAGAAGTTTCGCGCGGGCGGGGGCGGGCTCCAAAACAACCGGAAGTGGACGATGTGACGTCGCATCGTGACGCAGGACCAGTGAAGGCGGAGCTTAACCCCGCTCGCTCGGCGAACGAGTTGAGGAGGAAAAGCGTGGCTGGGGAGGAGGGTAACTTCTAATCGCTTGTAGCTCCATTAATACGTAACGCTTCACTTAAATTGTGGTGCGAATGTTCTACTTAAGCTGTACCCTACGCGTCTACAAAATTTGTCCGAACCGTTTCAGGGGCCCTTTAAGAGAAAATTGAATAGGCCGTAAGTGATAGTCACATCCTTTTTATGCATTCCACACTTTGAGACATAGTTGTCATTTATGTACTAACCATCATTGATTATTTTTTCAAATTCTTAGTTACTTTAAGTTATCTATCTTTTCTACGACCTCACCCCTCCCGACAATCAACCACTCTACATCCGCTGGCTCCTTGTTCAGTTCCTCGTAGTGGGTGAGATTACATCGTGAGGAAATAGGAGGCAAACAAAACTGCAATCACGTTGAGAGAACGGTGCTCTAGCAACAAATGAGCTTAGGCGGAGAAATCGTGAAATGAGTGTCCTTTTTGCTATGTCATGTGTAAACGTGCACCAACTTGCCCTAGTTTCCCTGCTACCGCACATACTTTGAAAACACATTGAAAATTTTGCGAACACATCAATTGTATAACCCGTCGAGCGGTCGCCCATGAATATAAACAAGATACGAGGGTTCTCTTTTCATTTGCAACCATAATCCGCAAACATTACTCATAACAATGCTCTCATTTACAAATGATGCGAAGTTTGTGTCACACACAGTTGTCACACATATTAAAACGTTTTAAAGCACATGCTAATCACCTTAAAGGCTGTAGTTTCAACAAACGCAGTAAACGATTGTTGCGCAATAGAGGCTGTGATGCACTTATTTCTATTATATTCAATCTCAATGACTCTCGTAGTTTTCAGGTGGTAGAGGGGCTAAATTAGGCATTGTTCGTAGGTGGCACCTATAAGAATGCAGAACGCTTGCATATATAATGAATGAATGAATGTTTATTTTGACAGAAAAAAATACAATCTCTGTCAAAGAGGCTGACAAAATACACTGCTAATGCTCCAATTACCTCAAACACTGAAATTTACCGCGCACGTTGCCATTAAGGTATCTCTTATTTCCACCAAAATGTAATCAAGGTGCCTCCTTCGCGGAGTAAAGCACGGGTGCATAGTTTAACGCATAAACATGTGGATAAAGCGAAAGTTCGATGAACATACGTAAAGCTCAGAATTACTTCAGAAGCGTTAAAAGTCTCGCAAACATTACACATACGATATACCCAATTTTCACCAAATAAAATGTAATCTCAGTAAACGCTAATTGTTTAAGCAGACATAGTCGCTGAAACGGAACAGTTGCCTGGTAGCTGTTTGATTTTCCATCAGGCAACTGATAAGAAGAGTTAACTACGCGGAACCACATCTTTCTCCATCTCAAGGCAATCGCAACCATATCTAGTACGGAAACCTAAGCTGAGCCGCCGATCTCAGAGGCACAGAGATACACATCACTGCTTGCGCCTTTGACCATGTTTTTTCAGGTTTTCACGACAGTTTTCCACGTGGTCGCTCAAAGTGTCGAAGGTACGCTTCCTGTTCCTTTCGTGGTGCCGTGATTATTTTGTGACTTTTCCATGGTCGAACCAGACGAGATGCCCGGTCGCCTCACTTGGGCTGTCGCTCGCGTGCCCAAATTTTGAACATCGCGTAACGTAATTTCTCACAAAAATTTTGAAAAGCGATGCAGCAGCAAGCGCTCGTCTCCTGCGGCGTTCTTTTTCATGCCAGTGATGTTCACGTTTGCGGTTACGGGGTGAGAATGTGCATGCTAATTTAGCGAATTTTTACTGCGGTCAATAAAACTACGAACTATACTTTTTGTAAATGTTTAATACTTTGTTATTTAGGCACACACCCTTAAATTGGCATGCACAAAGACTGTAGTTCTCCCTCTCTTTTTAGCAAATTTTTCGGTGGCAGTGGCAGTTGTGCGAGGAGAGCTTGCTAATTTCCCTAGCCTCCCGCTCGTAAAACACTCTTAAAGGGCAACTACTCTGCTCAATTACGCAATGAACTACATAGGCGGTAGGTAACCAAGACGCTTCAAGTTCATTGGCGCATCACCCACAACATATGCCAGTTTCTTTCCAGGAAGTAATTACAGTGCCTTGTTAATTTCCCAAATTATGTTGGGATTTGTTATAAACCGTGCATAAAGAATGAAAATAGGGATAATACGTGGACCCAGCATTCTTTTCGAACTTAAGGACAGCTACAAACTTTAAATTATCACCGTGGAGGTAAAATGTGATAAGTCCAATTTTAGAGGCATCTGTACTCGCAGTTACATAAAATTTCATAAGATAATGGCAAAAGCGGCTGATAAACACAGGATAATGAGCTAGAACACATTTTCACTCAATTTTCGCAATGACAAAGGGACGCTCTTTAAACATTATCAGCGCATCGCGCGAGAGATTTAATTGCGCGGTATACTTGCCGAAAGCCTGATATGAATATGAGGCACGCTCTAATAGGGGATTGTGGAGTAGCCATAACCATTTGGGGTTCATTAACCGACATGCAACAGTGTCGGAAGAGAACAGCAGTTTGCTATAGGTAGCGAGACACTGGAAGTAGTAAGGGAGTACATCTACTTAGGGCTGGTAGTGACGGCGGATCCGGATCATGATACGGAAATAACCAGAAGAATAAGAATGGGCTGGGGTGCGTTTGGCAAGCATTTTCACATCATGAAGAGCAGGTTGCCATTATCCCTCAAGAGAAAAGTGTATAATAGCCGTGTCTTACCAGTACTCACGTAAGGGGCAGAAACCTGGATGCTTACGAAGAAGGTTCTACTTAAATTGAGGACGACGCAACGAACTATGGTAAGAGGAATGATAGGTGTAACGTTAAAAGATAAGAAAAGAGCAGATTGGGTGAGGGAACAAACGCGATGTAATGACACCTTAGTTGAAATCAAGAAAAAAAATGGGCAATGGCAGGACATGTAATTAGATAACCGATGGTCTTTAAGGGTTACGGACTGAATTCCAAAGGAAACGAAGCGTAGCAGTCGGCGGCAGAAAGTTAGGTGGGCGGATGAGATTAAGAAGTTTGCTGGGACAACATGGCCACAATTAGAACATGACCAGGGTAGTTGGAGAAGTTTTATGGGAGAGACCCTTTCCCTGCAGAGGGCGTAACCAGCATGACGATGATGATGAACCGACATCCTCATGAAGTAAAACTACACGAGGATTTTTGTTGTATTTGGCTCCATTGGAAATTCGGCCGCGGTTGCCTCAACTGATTGGGTGATATTAAGCTGAGCAGTGCTACTAAGCCATTGCCAGTTGAGCAGTGCCACTAAGCTACTGCAGTGTGTATCACACTAGCAAGTGTGAAACGTTCAGCCATGGAAATATTATGACCACCCGCGGAGGAAATGCTCCTCATGGCAACCATGCATTTTAAGTGGCGGCAGCAAGGGCGCTGCCATGTTGCTGTGCTGCGCAGGAGCACCGGCGCAGAAGACGAGATGCAATCCAGACAAAACGCACAATCAACGCTATACCGAGTCACTTTCAGTAGGGTGGCGCCATCTAGTTTAGACGTCTCCAAGCTTAACTTTAGCGCACCGTTCCTCGAGGCTGAGGAATACGTGGTATGGTTCGAGACAACTATCTATATGACATGGCACGAACCTGCACATGCAAGAGCTGGACCAACTCCTTCCACCCTAGGATAAAACGAAGGCGAAAGCAGGGCACACTAACAACAGAGAATATTAAACCAGGGAGGAAATCAGCCCAGGAACAAAAATATACAATGACTCTGCCCTGGGATATGGGGAAGGGTCCATCAAAACGTATGCCACTACCGGTTATTACACAGAAAAAAATGGGCTGACGTTCAACTGTTGTAAACCTAGTTATCACAAGCGATAGGTCTGTCTGGCTTCGCTTTTGAAAGTCTATCGACGCAGTGTTTCATTAAAGCGTGACGCCTGTGGCAGTAAGAATGTTCCACATCCGCCGGCAAGGTCTGAGAGTGGTGGCACTGGCTAACACTCGAAGAGTTAGTTCTCGTAGTAAAACGTAAATGCCCAAGAAAGTGGATGGGGAAATGGCGCCACGGTAGCTTAATTCGCGGAGCTTCGCATGCGTAACGCGAAGACATGGGATCGTTCTTCACCAGCGGCAAGTTGTTTCTTCATCCACCTTCATTTTCATTGATATAGCATTTCTTTATTTTAATTTGTACGAGTAATTTCCCCTAAGTCGTCCTTGGTGCCATTGTTTCTAGGCTTGTTATGGTTCTAATTCATGTTATGCGGCCGCCCACACTTGTTTTCTTAACGGTAAGAAAACAATAACATGACCATCACTTTGTAGGTCTGCAGAGTGATAGTCAAGTTATTGTTGAGGGGACGTTTTTTGGGTTTATTAACAATGGGTTTATTTACACTACTGCCTCATTGCAAGAACCAGCATTCTCCAATACCTTGCACTGTGAAACCAGCGAGTTTTTTTTTTTAACTAGATCGCGCTGGTGCCACTGGCGCTCGCTGGCAGTCACTGGGACACCGGTGGGGGTCGCAGGAAAAGAGCTGAGTGACACAGCAGAGAAGATCGTTTCACTGTTACCAAGCTGGGGCGCACAGATAGGCGCTGCAAACATGCTCGTTTTTGCTAGGGCTTACTAGAAACTGCGCCGGTTACGTAAGGAGCCGGCACTGTAGTATAATAAATGCGTAATACAATTTCATTGGCCCATATTCTAGTCTCCTGTCCTAACTCACACTATATATTTACGCGACAAATGTCTGTTATAATGTGCAGCTTCGAATACAGCTACGGGAGCTGCTTTACTTGTCCAAGCAGGCGGCAATAAAGATCACTGTTGCTCAAATTTTACAGTATGAGCTGTTATGAGTTCATTCCTATAGCTGTTTCGGCTGGCGATGGTGCCCGCCCTCGCCGATGTCCGCTGTCCGTTGCAGCTATCTCTCACAACAAACAAAAAGAATAAAAAACACCGATATCCCCACAGGTTCGAATCCCAGCACACAAATATACACTAAGCCCAATCCACCTTTACTAACTGGCCTAAAGATAATGTCACGCCTCATGGGCTCAAAAGTTGCAAAATTTAGGCGAAAGCGTTGAATGTAGAGCCTGGAACAATGAATAGCTTGCAATTCACAGTAAATGTTTGTTGCCATAAACTTATTCCATGCTTCAGATATTACAAAAATAGAAAATTGGTGTGCAAATAATGTCTCGGCGTAATTTTGCAGGGCCAAAACCCGTTCTTTCCTATACTTCAAGCTAAATTTCTGTGCGTCTAGTGGCCCGCCAAGGTACTTTGGTGGAACATCAGTGCACTTAATGCCTGCAAACGATTCTCGTTTATAGCGTCATGAGCCAAACTGTAAGCCTAAACTCCTAGAATTCATAAATATTCCTCATGCGCTGCCAATTTCCTATGTAGCTGATACTATTATTTCAATACTGAGCTTATTCGGGCAGAAGAACGCTGGATCGTCTGCTTATAAGCTAACACCTTTACGGCATTACAAAGTATATTCAATCCGTGGATTTCACAGCACTGAATTACGCTTAAGCTTAGCGGTTCCAGATAAGGGTGAGTAATAGTTGGGGCGTCTGACATCCTTCTTTTACTGAAGATAAAAAAGCAATGCGTTCGGAGAGATGGTACTTAATAACTAAACGAGTACAACTGGTAGAGCAAAGCCTAACGCTGTTAAGCACAATATAATCAGCATTACTATGTTCTACAAGAGACAATATATACGAATGACTAACACGATCAAAAGCTTTAGCTTTTGGAACCGTGGAACCGTAACAGTATTCAATAAGTATACAAGCAATATGTATGCTTGTTTAAATGGATTGGCTCCTGATTCCACATGTGTGATGGGAATCAATGAGATAATTAGCATCGCAAATTACAATGTCCTAATTAAATCTGTTACAAAAGATACCATATTCTACGTTTGACAATGTGATTGGTGTAACTATTTCAACAGAACACTGCTTATGTGACCTTTTTGGAATTTCAACTTATGCCGGTTTTGCAATACTGTTGCGAAAGGGCGTCCACCTCTACATTTGTAATAACCATTCCAGTAATATGGCACTGACAATTGCTTTGAAAACATAGTAAAATTCACTTGAAAGCTAATCAGAGCCTGGTGTTTTCGATAAAGGCAGCTGAATAATAGCTAGCATTATATTTCGGATAGTAAAAGTACCACTTACAAATGTACGCTCATCATCCCCAAAATGTTTTACAAGCGACCAGAAACTCTTCAACACTTTTGCATCTTGATCGCCGGAGGGGCGATGAATAACACACTGTAGTACGTGTATTTGGGACTGAGAAATTATGTCATTTGAATTTGTTAGAAGACTACTTTTGGAGCATACGTCTGTACTTACAGAATTACTTTGGAAATAATGTGACGTTGCTCATGAAGCAAAGCTTGACAAGTTGGTTGCTCCGCGTGTAGAGCACCCATATTTCAATATGGCACTGGTGCATCTGTGTAATGCCTTGCATCATACTTCTTTTACTCACGTTTAAGATTGTCTATTTCATCAATGTAAGTGCCTGTCATTTAGCATTCCCTCTAAGAAAGTCTAACTAGCCTGTTAAGACATTTTTTCTTTATTCTTTCTATAAAATGATTTGAGTGATCTAATTTCTATAGCCGCTGTACGAGCGTCTTGCTTAAAGAGATCCCAAGCTGCAGTAACGTCAGGTTAGTAAAAAAAGATGTGTCATACGCACGTGATGAATAAATTCCAGATCACTCAGGAGCTGCGAGTTAAGGCATCAGAGTCGCCACTGTGGTCAGAAATTAGTTACAGATTTCTCACGAATCTCTGCGATCACCACACAATAATCAGACAACGAAATTGGGATCGTAATACAAAACAGTTCTCGGGAGAGGAGTGCTGAAAAGGCGCAAATCAATCCAAGGCGGACTTAAGAATGACCTTGAATTCGTGTAGAAGAGCGAGATCCCTGTCTCCATACTCCTATATCAATGAGCCCTGCATTTTTCTATTACGTTAGACAAAGCTTCACCACTCCTGTCCCGCTGTGTGTTAATGCCGCTTCGATCGCTGAAGTCGCATACAGAATAGAAAGCTCCGATTAAGTAAGTGCAGTGGTAACAGTCCAATAGGCTGAACACAGTATCAAATAAAATAATTATTTTACCAGCGTCCATTGCTAGTTACTTATAACACCACAAAAGAGGCACAGCAGAACATTTTACTAAGCAAAAATGCAACAAATAGCTGCACGGGATTGCTGTTGAGAACTCTAACGGCAGTGGTAAGCGTAAGTGATGCTTCGAAAATTATGTCGTCATGGCTCTGGCTGCGCAGTCGATTAGCTTGTTTCGAGGCAACGGCATTGAAGCGAACTACGCGCGGCAGGGGAAAGCCACGCGCTATACTTCCTACGTGACTCCATGCCTTTGACAGCAAGCGCAACTAATCGTTACCACCTACCAAACAATTTACCGAGTCAAAACATTTCATGATATGCGAGTATATCACATGTTCCAAGAGTTTACAAGGGACACTAGTTAGTAAAATCGGACGGTAGTTGTAGGGGGAGTCCTTGTTAGTTGTGGTTCACAAGAAAGCGCCTTACAAAAACCATGTTGAGAAAGCTCTCAAAGTTTTCTCAATAAATTTCCATGGCCTGTGCAGAGGTGAGGTCAGGTGCAATCATTTTCGCGAAGTCATCTGTTTCGGAATTAGAGCTCTGAGCCGGAATTGGCGCTATTAAGCGGCTCTCGGCATTCAGACTCTCAAGGTCAGATTCGGAACCATTAGAAATGCTGGCCAACAACATGCCGGCCGGAATCACTACAGGCCACAGGCTGAAATTCAGAAGCGGTAGAACGACGTCTTTATTAGTAACCGTGAACAACGTAAGCGGAACAGCGACGTTCCGGTTCAAAAGCACGTTGATGATGGGCTGAAGCACATATTCACCGTCAGGAACCTGTGGCTGGGCGTTCATAGTGAGGTTAGTAACTGCCTAGGTTGACAGATGCGCATCCCCAGGTGGCACAACAGGTCGGGCCAACGTTGGAAACGCATTGGCAGTTCCTGGCCCAATGACAGCCTAAGATTAGCAGCGTGGTTCCAATATTGGCAGTGCCATTCTGATTCCTGGCCCAGTGATGGCCTAGGGTTAACAGCGTGGCGCCAATATTGGCTGTGCCATTCTGATAGAGATTCAAAGTCATTACACAGTCAGGAAACAATAATAGCTTTGCCATTCTCATAGAGATCGAAGGTTGGCCCACGTTACACAGTAAGTAAACAATATTGCCACTGCCTTTCAACAAGGAGGGAATTATTGTACCGACTTTCGTACGGATTTGCCAATATGGTTTACTAGTTGGCTTTCTTTGGAGTGCATTGGCCCGTAATAAGCCAATTTTCGCCTTGTCGCTTTTTAATACTCTGCGACTTGCATAGATTGAACAATATGTTTTGAAAAGTAACGCACCGATCACAGACACACTGCGCAGGAACCAGAAATATGTTTGAAAGCTGCGACCACCTGTGGAACCACCTGTGGTTCTCCCATGTCAACTCCATCCATGGTACTCGACCATTTTTACACTTCGCCTTCACCGAAATGCGCCCTCTAAAGAGGGTGTACAGGGTGTAAAGCCAGTGTACGACATAGCAAGCAGGGGAAGTTGCATAACAGGCCAACTAGCCGCGGCCTTATTGATCGTGCATGGGAACATGAACTTTCCATAAGAAGCAACGGTATTGCGCATTTGCCTGCGCATTGTATGTATTGCATGTATGCTCCGCGGCTTTGGAGGATAAGGGTCCTGAGGAGAATCGAGAATTACAGTGCCTCAGAGCTGATGGAACCGTTTTATATTGCATCGAGATGGAGCACATATGTATTAGTGGAACTTTTGTTTGTTTAGCATGCATGGCATATAGCGGTGACATAATTATCATGCTCCTATTCCAATATATTTGTTTCTTCGTGCATCTGTAGTAAGCTCCTTGTATGAATGCCCCTGACAGAAAGAAAAATTAATTGCATGTTTGGGCTTTCCCGTGTAAACAACCTCCCGTGTTTGCCTGTATTTGGCACGGCGCATTCCGGAATTTTTTTTTTCGAACTACCTTTCAGTTTTTCAGTCCCCACTTGCCTCACACCCAGGCACCCACGTGAGCCTGGTAAACGCTATCAGTCAAGCGCTCAGACAGCTACAAGCTACTGTGTCGGATTGGCCGCTCTCGCAGGCACGGGGGAACGCGGCGGGTTCACTATTGTCCTCCTTGTCTCCCTCTGTCGCCGCCGCATAAAGAACGAGGTCGGGCTAGGCCCAGCGGGTGAAAGTGTGGCGTTTACGCCATTTCCTTCATTCACCCTTTTCTTTTACCTTTTCCTTCTATGCATCGCTAGCACACCGACTGGGTGCAACACCGCCTGAGTGCTTGCCGTCTTGTCCGTTCTTGTGAGCGCCCTCCTATCGCGAAAAATGCTCGATTGCGGTTGCCATTCCTACTGAGAAGCCTACATCTTGAAATACGCAGCAAAGTGGCCCCAAATTTTTGTGAGTGTTAGAATTAATATAGGCGAAACAACAGATAGACAAAAGTCGGCGCTGGTGGCCACCATCTTCGATGTGGGATGAACTCGGATACATAGAAGCATGGATCTCACAATGGTGAGTGCATTTGTTTTGCGCATGTTATAAGTTTTATAAGGAGCCAGACTGAGTAAATTAGGAAACTACGCATTAAGTTGTTTGTTGTACAAGGAAGGTTGTTTCAAAGGGCTAAGTTTCAGGATGCTCTTGCCTTTAAAGTTATGTCCAGCTTCTCAACGCTTTTTCTTTTCGCTTTTTAATTCCACGATTTGTATGTATATTACTATTCAAGTTCTAACAATTCTCATGGTTTCGCTGCGTCCTTACGTTGAATTTTTTTCTAATCATTCTCAACACTGCAACGATTTTGGACGACCTAAAGAACAATGTGTGGTGGCGATCGCAACGTTACATTGCGTTTCCCTGCTATAAATTGGGGCATTGATGTGCGCATTATAAATTTAGGTTGACTAGAAGTTTAAAATAGTTTTTAAGTGTAGTGGTTACATCTCACATGGGATAATACGTATTGTTCAGTACACTTTAAATGAATACATTTTCACATATCCGTTAATCGTCGTCGAGTTCCGTGTACTGATGGAACGAGATTATTTCAGGAATAAGCAGGTAATATAAAACGAAGTGGTGGTCTTCTCAGCTGGAGAATGCTGCTATCGCACCAAGTTGACGCGCAGCCGAAAGAATCACTGAAATAGGTTTTCTTATTTTATTCATTTCTTGCCTGCAGAAATTTAGGTGCTGATGAATTGCTCGTGTAGAGCCGTCAACTTTTACGGAGCAGAAACGCTGTGAGCCGAATCGACAATTCTTGATTGATGTTTTAGGATGACTGTTATAAACTACTGCCAACCCAAGCAATATCACGTGGTATATATATTACTGAAACAGCCCTGGCTAATTTAGAGTGCCTGTAATTACATAGCTCTTTTTATTCGCAGCCTTTGAATAGTGCCCGGAGTAGAACACGTGTAAATCTGCCTGAATTTCACCCAAATTCCAGGACTCAGATTTTATCAAGCCACGCGCGCTGCCTGATCCTACTAGTCATACCGAGGAACCGGGATTCTTCTCAGTGTTCTAGGTCAAGCATCATTTCCAGCCGACAGTATTTCTTTCTTTTCGTATAGTAAATGCCTACTTTGCTAGTGTTTTCTGACGGAACTTCTCAGATTCCACAATAAAAATTTTGCACGAAGGCCGCATTGTATCTACACGTTCTGAAACGAGGCTTTTTGTGCTGTAGCAGGTATTGCTGAAATTTTTTTAATTATAAAGTGCTACGCTGACTAGCGGTGGGGCGTAAACAAGGAGGACGGATCCTGCACATTTTATGTTTGTGTTCTAAATTATCTCTGTTACACCGTCTACGAAATATGCCATGTATGTCGAAATACTAAAAAGTGTTACCTGACAAATCTCTTGCAGGAAAGTTTCTCGATTCACCCCTTGGAACTCTCTGCTCAAACTTATAATATTCTTGCGGTATGGTGATTTTCCTAATGAAAACACTGCCACATACATTTGTCATACCAACATCTCTGATAAAAAGTCTTTTTATTTTGCAGTGCAAGCATCTCCTCCAAGTGATGGTGAAGTCGCTATGGGATGTGGTAGAAAATTCAACGAAACCACCGCGTTATCGTGGTCACACTCGCGACGTCACACTGCGGACACCAGTGCGTAGGCGCAGGCACAGGAGTACGTAATCCTCCGGCTTGGACCGCGGCGGCCGCGAGAAGGAAAAACGGCGTTCAGTTTGAAACTGCGGATTTTTCCGTGGCGTGTAGCGACTTAATACTCTGCAGACACGATCGTTATCACGCAATGTATGCTCTGCGATTGTCAGCTCAAAATACCCAGACCTGGTGGGGGGCCTTTTACGGTATTTCACCAGCTTTAAAAAGTGACTTTCTGAAAAAAATATTGGTTTTGTGTCATTTACTATTCTGAGCTCTCTGGTTATTCTGGAACATTTGGCGAAACGAATTCACTTTCCATCTTAAGCTGTTGAAAAGTAATTATTATTTTCCCAATGCCTCCTTCTCCCATGCGAACGGAAAACTCGACATTGTTATTTCAAAACATGAGCGTTGACTATTACGGAATGTTAATTAGGATTAGTATGTTGCAAAAGCTCTTGCACAGATTTTGGCATACTTGCTGTTTGCGAGTCAGTTATAAACTTGTATAGAAGCCTTTGAATACCTAGACTCTTGCTAATGTTCAAACCCATTTTTCAACGTTGCCATCGTCGCCGAAACGCCCGTATTGGGACAGGCATTACGCTTTGCTTCCGATGATTTCGCCATACTCTCCTCCCCCGCTTCACTCCTTTGACTCTTTTCATTATCGCCGACTTGCATCTTCCGATGTGCTCCGCGTTGGGTTTCATCGTTTGCTGTGCTCGTTGGATGATTAGGAGGAATGACGCCGACGCTGGCCGCAGGAATGGGCGCGAAAATGTAGCGCACTGAGGGAGGCTACACGCAAGTTTTATATTTCAAACAGAGTTTGCAAGCCGGCTCCCAAGCACTCTAAAACGGTACCGCCGCCTAGAAGCGCCAGGCTCTCAGATATAACTTAAACATCAGCTGGAGAAGCGCCTAGTCTTTCAGTTTCCGCGTAACATATGTGTTTTCTCGTATATTAGAATAGCTATCCGACGCTATCGTGTCTGTATCTTGAGAGTAACTCGTACATTACGGTATTTTCTGTTACCATTTTCTTTTTACTTGTTTTGCTTTTACTAACTTACCTGCGCTTTTTAATAGTTTACTGCAATTTTTAGTAATTTACTAGTTAAACTTCCGCATGGTGGAGGGCTTGGACAAATGAGCGTGTATGCTGCACAAACGAATACGTGTGTGCGCGAATGATGTGCGTCGTGTGTGGTGGTGGTGCCTATGTAACTTCCTCTAACTTCGATTGTGCTTGTCTCAAATCGGCAACAGCTCCGCTATACATGCACTTTAAGAGGGTGGAATGTAGGCGCAATTTTTCTTATACCTTATCCCCCGCTCACAGGAAGCATGCTTGATTTCCTTTATAATGCAGCCACAATTCTTCCGAAATCAACTCTGAAAGCGAGAGAGCCTTTGTTTGTGGTATCATCCACTGTACGCTAACAAAATTTCCTGGTCTTTTGAGTCTATCTTCAGTCCCGTCTTGTAATTGCGCTTCCCTGTATTCAGTTCTTATCCAGTGTGCCTTAGGCATTGCGCTGCTCGCTTTTATAAATGATGTAGCTGTTTTACGAATTAAATATTATGTTGCTGCTTAAGAATTGTATATGTTTTGACGATTCACTCAAGTTTTCTTTGTATGGTCAGCTCTCCAAGAAAGATGTTATAAAACGATTCAACCTCTTGTTAACTTCGATAAACAACAATATCTTTCTGAACGAGTTCGGGTAGGTTGGAATGCATGAATCGAAAAATTTATTCGAAGTGGGCCGGAGCATCCTAAAAGACAGCGTCTGCATTATGGACCACAGCGCAGCGTCTCATCTGCAGCAGCTCCAACCTCTAGTCATGGGAAGAACGTAGGAGCGTTCTCTTACCTCTTCATATAATTATTTCTTCCGAAAAGATTTATACACTAGACATGAAAGCGATGATCGGGATGGATACCGCCACCTGAAGGGGCACAACGCCTGCCTACCCTTCAGAAAGGAGGAGACAGAAACATGGAAATGGAACAGAGGAAGGAGAGGAGGGAAGCGAACATACGAGCCAGATGAAAGAGTTTTAATGATTAAGCAAAACACACACAGCAGTGCCTGTCTGTGCAGGTGGAGCCAATAAATAATGTCGAAATAGAAGTAATAGTGTCTGATGTGCGATGGCGCATATATTGCAGCACTATAGGAAGCTGTATTTAGTGAAAGGCCAACCAAGCAAAAAAGTTTTCCTAGACCTACTAAAGCTTTCGATCTCATCAACACTCACACCCTTCTTCAGACACTTAAGCACAATTTAGCGTGGGAAAGTATTGTTTTTAATCTCTCCATACTTCCTACATCGCGCACAATTCATTGACATTAACTGACATCATTGTTCAGTAAAACCGCTAACTTCAGCTATTACAGACTGTAAAAACTAATGTGTAGATCACGCAGCAATGATATTGTCTGCAAAATATTACACCTATATAAGCTGCACAAACAGTTCAAAATGGAAATAAATGTCTATGTGCGAGGATTTTACTGAGCGCCCCCTGAGTGCCATTTATTTATTTCTAAAGTTGTGGGCTAAATTTTAATTGCTACTAAAAACAAATGAAAATTAGCAAAAATATTGCAATTATGTTTACATCTGCTTTTTGCATTAAAAGTGGCTGAGAACAATAAAGATATCATCAGCGGCTAGAGCTACTCTCTAGTGTTCAGGTCTGCCTCTGTCAATGATAAATCAGATTGCTTAAAACAATTGTGCAATTGATTCTTTAGGCAATAGGTGGCATACGCGCGGTATAAATTCTTTCGGCAGAAGAGTCCTTTCGCTTCCGGAACGCGGGCTGTTGGCAAACGTATCGACGCTGCGAACATGCACAGCGAGCTCCACGGCGTCGAAGCCCAAAAGCAAAGGGCGCGAAAGCGAGGCACCTCGTCTCCACTTCCAGGCGCCTGCCTCCTCCGGCGCTTCCCTTTCCTCGCTGAGACAAGCATAACCTTACCGATTTGATAGACGGCGCATCTACACTTGCGCGTTACATAATTCGGCGGGAACACCCAAGACTGCCTGCGGCTGGGAACGCAGAAGCGATGCAGTTCGTTTGGTAATAAGCTTTCTATTTTGGCGTGTTTTTGGTCCGAGCAAACTCCCGCCTACCTTCTAATTGCGCCTCTGTAAGGCGAGTGAGTGAGTGAAAACTTTTATTGAGTCTTTCAAGAGTTTCGCGGTTACGAGGTCTCCGTCGTCTTCATCTTCTTGGCGCTGGCGACTTGAGAGTTCTCTTCAGCAATGGTGGGCCCCTATTCCAAGGCTCCACTGAGTCGTGCTGCATCGCTCGTGTGCTGCACTAGGGCCTTTTGGGCCGAGAGCTCGCTGCTGGTGAGCCGACTCTCCCATTGCTCCGAACTCGGGCGTTCGTGTTTGTGGAATGCTTTGTTGCGTTCGCACTCCCAGGTGGTGTGGTAGAGTGTAGGTTTGGCACCGCACCAAGGGCAGCTGGCCCTGTATTGTGTCGGAAACATCTTATTGAGCACGTGTAAGTTGGGGAAGGAGTTTGTTTGTAGTCTGCGCCAGCTGGTCGCTTCCTCCTTTGTGAGGGCTTTGTGTGGTGGCGGATATCTATGTCTAGTTCCTCTATGTAAGTTCAGGGTCTCTGCGTATCCCCCCTCGCGAGCCTGTTGGTGGATCTCCGGGGCATTCGGCCGCCCTACCCGGAACGCTTCGCTTCGAGCTAGGCTTTCTGCCATTTCGTTCTCCCCTATACCTGGACCCGGGATCCAGATTAGGTTGTGCCTGGGCTTTTCCTTCTCTGCGGAGGTGGCTCCGCTGAGTATTCTGAGTGCAGTTTTGCTGATTCTGCCCCTCGTGTAGTTCCTGCACACCTCCTTTGAGTCCGTCAGTATGTTGAGAGAACAGCCTGTTCTATAACCTTCCGCTGCTGCCAGCGCTACGGCAATCTCCTCGGCCTCCGCTGTGCCAGCGACCTTTGCCGTGGCATACGTGATCGGGTTTCCTTCCTTGTTAACCACTACCGTCGAGGCCACGCGTTCTCTTCCGTGTGGATATACGGCGGCGTCCGTGCACCATCTTGATAGAAATAGCTTTGCCCTCTGATACTTCCGCTGCAACTGAGCCTGTAAAATTTTACTATTTGCTACGCACTGCTAATGAGGTGCCTTTATATGACAGTTTCATTTGCTGTGGGTTACTGATAAGTATTTGTAATAATACCATGGTCTATGTAAGTGCGTATATTTTCAACCTATGATTGCGCTCTGAGAATTTCTTCTTTTTGTAACTTTTAGATTTTTACACTGTCTTCTATTTCAAGCTAGACTCCGTTAGCATGATTTTGTTCTGCATTTCATCCTGCTGTTTTGTGCGTCTGCACCTTCTTATTCCCTTTTATTTTGTACTGTCCCCACTCCCTCTGATGTAGTACCCTCAACCAAGGGCCTTTATAGTGTCCCGTCGTAGTGAAGGTCAAGAACACCGTAGCAAAACTGTGAATGACGAAACTATTTATTCCTAGAACTTGTGCCCCTAAAAGAAAGTGTCATTCAATACACGACGATGTCGGCGAACGCAGTCAGCGATCGTTGAAAATCTGATCTGCGGGTCAAGTGCGTCCGCTTTTACGCATGGCTCGACGAAACTTTCAGAGTAATCGCAGGTGCTCGCGTGCCAACCAGAAAGTACTACACAATTCGCGTTGCGCATACAATCAGATTGAAAAAGGTTCGGTGAGAATCGACGGCGGGAAGAAACATCAATAAAATTGGAGAGACTTCCGATACACGCAGGGGCGTCCGGCGCCGAGCGATAACGTTTAACATTTGTTATCCCATGAAAAGCGGTCTTGTGAGAAAGATAAGCAAGTGCAGATGTTGCCAACCCCTCTTAGAAAACATCGCTCCCATGCTGCCAACAAACACAAAAGGGAAGAACAAAAGCGGCCATAGTGAAGAAAAGAAAGAACAAAGCAACAAAGAAACAAAGTTAAAAAGTTCCTGATCGCATGTAGAAACAAATATGCCGCACCATTTGGATCATTTGAGGTCGCGTGCGGTGTCACTATAATTTCGAGCTTCCATCGGGCATGACCTCATAGTCCAGTGCGGAAATATGTCGGATGATCTCGTAGTTGCAACTGATATTTGGGCTAGTTGGTACTGATAGAACGTTTTAAAGGGGCAGCGCAAGACAACCAAGCCAAAAAGCAGAAGAGGCAAAGGACAGCGTTGAGGTCGTTGTTTGAGTCCTTCAATATTAATAATAATAATAGTAATACTACTACTACTACTACTACTACTACTAATAATAATAATAATAATAATAATATTATATAAAGCCTATATATACATACATTCGTTGATTGAAGTAAAAGACGCGACAGCTTCACTGCTCATCCTCCTTCACAGAGTGGAAGGGCTGATGATTATTCTTAAGATCTAACCGGAAAATTACAAAGCTACTTCGCTTGCTTAGTAGATTTCGCATTTTATTTCAAATGCAACAAAGGTCATTAAAGTTGGTATAGTGATTGCTGATCAACACGAAATCCCT
Source organism: Dermacentor variabilis (assembly GCF_050947875.1). Lineage (NCBI taxonomy): Eukaryota > Metazoa > Arthropoda > Arachnida > Ixodida > Ixodidae > Dermacentor > Dermacentor variabilis. Next base: position 62,327,012 of record NC_134573.1, on the reverse strand, counting down.
ATTCATATCCATCTCTGTAGGAGCCCCCGAGCTAACATAGCAATTCTGCATTACAGAGATGGTGCGGTACTAGAGGCGCGTTTCCTTTCGCGAAACTATCAACACCGTTGCCAGCAGCCATGGAGGGTGGAAGAGAAAGGAATACCCTACCTTCAGCCATGACCGACGCCCCTGGCGTCATCTCGGCGCATCGAATTGTCCCGTGGCCGCACGCAGTGCGGAAGTATGTTGCGTGCATAGCGGTGGCTGTGCTAAAACCCCTGAAAGTTGGTAAAGTATTTGCACGCTTTGAAGAATGCCGCCGCCTCCTCGCGCATCCTCGCCCAGGCCGACTCCGCGTCAATGTTGAAATATTGGCCGGCTTTGTTATTGTACAGTCGAGCTCCACCGCCACTTGTGCATGAAAAGCTTCGACTGACTTGCGCGGAGCACGTGTTCGCGCCATTTCCCTTTCGTCTCCGTTATCTTTGTTGTTGGTGAACTCGCTGAACTTAGCTTTGTGGCAAGTGCGACGCCTCTTCGCTGTGTTTTCCATTACCATCAGCTGCAGTTCTTTTGGATGTCGAAATAGCTTCCGTGAATCCAAAAAGCTCTTCACGATACCGCGCAGTAAGCGCAAGAGATTAAGAAGAAGGCGTGGGTTCAACGAATGTGGAGGCAGAAATCCAGACTGACATCCTCCACACGACTATTTGATGCAATATGCGAGTATTTCATTATAGTATAGTATGTGTCGAGGCTTGCTTAACTTGTGGCGGGCCGTAACGTAGTAGATGTGACACAGTTACCTGAGCATGTTGCCATTTATTTGCACGTTTTAACACAATTCCTCGGCGACGTGGTGTAGTTTGTTCACATAAGCATATCGTGACGCACTTTGTGCGCTTAATTTCTTATGCACGCCAAGAGGCTTGAATTCGCGTGCACGCGAGGCTGCGTGCAAAAGCTTCAATACTAAGGTTTTAGATTCAACTCAGTCCTTTTGAATAAGTTAGAAGGTCGAGCGTGAACACTCATCTTAGTAAAGCAAATGTCAAAATCTCTGCATTTTGTGATTAAGTACTATACACTTTTTCTTTGCCTCTTTCGTTCGTGTTCGTCGTTGACGGTCCGCCGATGGACTTGGCATACAAAGGCACCGATGACAACAGTGCCTGCTCTCCTAAAATCGAATTAGGGGACGGGTTAATCGCGAAACCACACGATCATAGATCTTCGAGACGTGCACCTGCTAATTCGCGTTACATTTAAAGTGGGAGAAGGTTTCGGTCCGGCAGTGGAGCACTCGCAAAAAAAAAACATGCAGTTTGTGCAGCGCGTTTAGGAAGATTGTACTGGAACATAGGAAGATTACACCAAGTACTGATTCAGCTATGCTTCAAGGGCGTAAAAATCTGCGCGTGGCGTTTCGTATGTTCATCATCATCTTCAGCCTGGTTACGCCCGCTGCAGGGCAAAGGCCTCTCCCATATTCCTCCAAGTACCCCGGTCATGTACTAGTCGTGGCCATGTTGTCCCTGCAAACTTCTTAATCTCATCCGCCCACCTAATTTTCTTCCGTCCCCTGCTACGCTTCCCTTCCCTTGGAACCCATTCCGTAATTCTTAATGACCATCGGTTATCTTGCCTCCTCATTACGTGTCCTGCCCATGCCCCCATTTCTTTTTCTTGATTTCAACTAAGATGTCATTACCTCGCGTTTGCTCCCTCACCCAATCTGCTCTTGTCTTAGTCCTTAACGTTACACCTATCATTCTTCTTTCCATAGCTCGTTGCGCCGTCCTCAATTTAAGCAGAACCCTTTTCGTAGGCCTCCAGGTTTCTACCCCTTACGGGAGTACTGGTAAGACACAGCTGTTATACACTTTTCTCTTGAGGGATAGTCGCAACCTGCTGTTCATGATTTGAGAATTCCTGCCAAACGCACCCAAGCCCATTCTTATTCTTCTGGTTATTTCAGTCTCATGATCCGGATCCGTGGTCACTAACTGCCCTAAGTAGATGTGTTTCCTTACCACTTCCAGTGCCTCGCTACCTATCGTAAACTGCTGTTCTCTGCCGAGACTCTTAAACATTACTTTAGTTTTCTGCAGATTAATTTTGAGACCCACCCTTCTGCTTTGCCACTCCAGGTCAGTGAGCATGCATTGCAATTGGTCTCCTGAGTTACTAAGCAAGGCAAAATCATCAGCGGATCGCAAGTTGCTAAGGTTTTCTCCATCAACTTTTATCCCGAATTCTTCCATTTCCAGGTCTCAAAATACCTCCTGTATATACTCTGTGAATAGCATTGGAGAGATCGTATATCCCGGTCTGACGCCTTTTTTTATTGGGGTTTTATTGCTTTCTTTATGGAGGACTACGGTGGCTTTGCAGCTGCTGTAGATATCCTTCAGTATATCTACATATGCCTTGTCTACACCTTCATTCCGTAATGCCTCCAAGACTGCTGAGGTTTCGACTGAATCAAACGCATTTTTGTAATCAATGAAAGCTATATATAAGGGTTGGTTGGAAGCCTTGTGTCTGTGTTGCCGAAGCTCTGTGTCCTCTCGCTACGCGCTATGCTCTCTGAGCGTCTAATCAATCGAACTATAACGCATCTTAACATTTGGTGGACGTGCAGGGCCCTTCCCAAACCTGCAACTCCGCAGCCGGACTCTCCTTACCGTTTCTGCTATGCCTCAGGATGCTGCGCAGCCCAATCCTCCCATGGCGTCGCCTGTAGCCTGCTCCGCTGCTTTACGCCAACGAGATTCTCCGGTCTTCAGCGGAACGACGACCATGACGTGGAGGATTGGCTCTCGTCATACGATCGCGTGAGCGCGCATAAAAAGTGGAATGACAAAGCTAAACTGACTAAAGTCATATCTGGAGTCGCGAATCTCTGGTTCCGGAATCATGACTCCAACCTTTCCGCCTTGAGAGCATTTACCCATTGTTTCAAAGAAGTCTTCGGTCGCCCTGCTGTGCGCAAGCTTCGCGCAGAACAACGCTTGCGTAGCCGCGCTCAGCAAAAGGGTGAAAACTTCACCAGCTACATTGAAGACGTAGTTGACCTTTGCCGGCTCATTAATCCCACCATGCCCGACTCTGAAAAGATCAACAATGTCGTGAAGGGCATAGAGGATGACGCCTTTCAAATGCTCTTGGCGAAAAATCCTCAAGCGATCGACGAGGTCATTACACTGTGCCAGAGCTACGATGAGCTCCGCAAACAACGCCTTACCAAGCGCCGAGCTGTCGCTTCGGATGACAAGGTTTCGGCTTTAACTGACAGTTCTAGTGCTGCTTCCGCCCATTCTTCATTCCTCGACCAAATCAAGCAATTTGTTTGCGAAGAAGTCGCGCGCCTACGCCCCTACGCCCATCTCCAAACTGTACTCCGCTACCTAGACCCCCTGTTGATAATCCATGGCGTACCCAATACAATCGGCCGATCTGTTTCGCGTGTGGCTTTGCTGGACACGTGGCACCGTTCTGCCGCCGGCGAGGTTGGTTTCCTCCCGATAATTCGAGACTTCAAGGGAATGCGCCTGACTTCCAGTCCCGCTATTCACCACCAGTTCCGCACTTCGCTCCTTCATCTCCTGTCCCCCAAAGCTTCAACAGTCGTCGGGCTCGATCTCCCCGTCGACGTTACCTGTCCCCCATCGTCCGCCGCCCTCCGGCTGTGGAGGAAAGCTAAAATGCGCAGTTCCGGAGGCAACAACTGCGGCCTCTTCAAACTACCCAAGCCCTCGTTTATTCCCAACGAACGTCATTGAAGTTTTTTCCAAAGGTATCGCCGTTCACGCGCTTGTTGACACCGGTGCCCCAGTGTCCGTGATTGCCCACCAGCTTCTTCGTTCGCTCCGAAAAGTCGCCATACCGTTTTCTGCCATTTCGCTACGCACAGCAAGTGCTGATCCTATTGAGCCCTTAACAACGTGTACCGCCCGTGTCGCCATACAAGACAGTTTATACTACATTTAATTTTGTTGTTCTTCCCGCTGCTCTCACACCATCATTCCAGGATGGAACTTCCTCTCATCTCATCGCGTTATTATTGACTGTGCTCGTGCAGAACTTGCGCTGACTCCATTCTGCGGCAGTCTTTCTGAAAATTTGCCTCCACCTTCTGCTCGAGTGTTCGTTGCCACCGCCTCGGATATCCCTCCTTTCTCTTCCTCCCTTGTACCCGTTTCCTGTGCTGCTTTCTACGATTCCACAGTTCTTTTCACGTCATCTCAACTTGCTTGTTTCACGTCATCTCTTGCTTCCCTTTGCCCCCCTTCCCTTTCGCCAGGGCTCCAGCGCACTTTACGTTTCGAATACGTTTTCATGTTCATCAAGCTTACTTCGCGACGAGTGCCTCGGTTTTGCTGATGAATTCGACACGAGCTGTGTCTACGATGTGCCCGATGACTCGACTGCTCTTCACGTTGACACCATGACTCTCCCTGTCTCTGCGCCTCCGCCTGCATGTGACCGAGAGTTTGCTCCGTCTATTGGCCCCAACCTCAGTCCGAGTCAGCGCACGCAGATCGTCGACCTTCTTAACGGATTTCGATCTTCTTTCGTCCTCCAGAAACAATGTTAAGGCCGTAGCTCGACAGTCGTTCATCACATCGACACCGGCACCCACTCGCCGCTACGCCAACGTCCATAACGTGTGTCCGCAACGGAGCGTCGTGTCATCGATGAGCACGTAGTAGACATGCTCCGACGGGGGCGTGATACAGCCATCACACAGTCCTTGGGTTTCTCCGGTAGTGCTGGTAAAAAAGAAAGATGCGACAATTCGTTTTGTGCGGACAAGCGAAGACTCAACAAGATAACCCGGAAAGATGTATATCCTCTTCCCCGTATCGACGACGCACTGGACTACCTCCGAGGCGCTGAATTCTTTTAGTCCTTAGACTTAGGATCCGGTAATTGGCAGGTCCCGGTAGCTGATGCAGACTGTCCGAAAACGACATTTGTTACGCCTGGCGGCTTATATGAATTTACCGTGATGCCCTTCGGCCTCTGTAATGCGCCTGCAACTTTTGAAAGAATGATGGACAACATACTTCGGGGCCTCAAATGGCAGACATGCCTTGGTTGTCTCGATGAGATTATCTTTTCCCCGGACTTTTCTTCTCACCTGTTCCGACTCAAACGCGTGCTCACATGCCTTCCCGATGCTGGACTCCAGCTCAACTTGAAGAAGTGTCGCTTGGCCGCCCGGCAGCTACTCGTCCTTGGCCACGTTGTTTCGAAAGATGGTGCGCTCCTATATCGAACCAAACTCCAAGCCGTTGCCGAATTTCCAAGACCAAAGACCTCAAAAGAACTCCGCAGGTTCATCGGATTATGCTCCTATTTCAATAGTTTCATCCGCAACTTCGCCACCATACCAGCGCCTTTGACGCAGCTTCTCGCGGGTGACCACGGCCTCTTGGCTTGGCCGCCAGCTTGCGATGCCGCATTCACGACGCTGCAACGCCTTCTTACCTCACCCCACATACTTCGACATTTCGACCCAAGGGTACCGACAGAAATACACACGGATGCCAGTGTGTATTGCCAGAGGCATTGGCGCTGTTCTTGCACAGCGAAAGACTGGCTTCGATGAATACGTTGTAGCCTTTGCCAGCAGCGCACTCACGAAATCGGAAGCAAGCTATTCCGTTACAGAAAAAGAATGCCTGGCTATCATGTGGGCCATAAATTAGTTCCGTCCTTACCTCTACGGTCGCCCGTTCGACGTCATCACGCAGCACCATGCACTCTGCTTGTGGTCGTCGTTGAAAGATCCTTCAGGTCGCCTCGCTGGATTAGCGTTTCGCCTCTAAGAGTATGATATTCGAGTGCTGTACCGCTCATGCCGTGAACATTGGGACGCGGATCCCTTGTCTCGCTCCCCAATTTCAGGTCAGCCCAATTATCAGAAAGTAGGAATAGTCGAGTACTCCCTCACCGCCGCGGACATGCTTTCGGAGCAGCAAAAGAATCCACAGATTGTTGCTATGCTGGCTTTTCTGTCAGACCCATCAGCGCCATCTACTGGCGGTGCGTTGCGCTGCCAAGAACACCACTTCGCTGTTCATAACGGGCTCCTATACCACCGTAACTACCGCTCGGACGGGCGCAAATGGTTACTCGTGGTTCCTCAGTATCGGACATATGTGCAGCGTTTCACGAAGACCCGCAATGTGCACATGCAGGAGTACTAAAAACGTACGCGCACCAGCGAATTCGTTATTACTGGCGCGGTATGTACCGATTCGTCCACCAATATGTCCGCTCCTGCCTCGCATGCCAGCGCCGCAAGAATACCCCTCATGCCTTAGCTGCTCCACTGCAAGCCTTGCCTTGCCCTGGACGGGCCTTTGACCGGGTCGGAGTTGATCTTTATGGGCCCCTCCCGGGTACTTCAGATGGCAAGCACTGGGTGATTGTGGCGATAGACCATCTCACGCATTACGCAGAAACTTAGCCTCTGGCCAACGCATCTGCGCGGTATGTTGCCGGGTTCCTTCTGCGTAAGATCATACTTCGCCACGGAGCCCCCAGAGAGTTGCTGAGGGAGAGAGGCCGTGTCTTCCTCTCTGATGCATATAGAAGCCCTGCTCAAGGAATGCAACGTAATTCACCGTACTACTACTGCATACCACCGGCAAACTAATGCCATGACTGAGCGCTTTAACCGCACTCTTGGCGATATTTTAGCCATGTACGTTGCACCTGGCCAAACCAATTGGGACCGAATTCTACCCTTCGTGACGTGCGCTTATAATACCACCACACAGACCACTACAGAATTTTCCCCGTTCTTTCTTCTTTACGGAAGCGAGGCTTCCTGCACAATGGACACCCGCCCATATCTCCCTGACACAACGGAGGCTACTACCCTGTCCGAAGCTGCTGCACACGCGGAAGAGTGCCGAAAGCTCGCCCGCACATTTATTTCGGCAGATCAGCAGCGACAGAAGCACCTTCGGGATATTCCCTCCTCTCTGGCACTTTATGCCCCTGACTCACTAATATGGCTTTGGGTTCCCGTTACCAGCCCTGGGCTTTCACAAAAGATTGTTGCCAAGTACCAGGGTCCCTACTGTGTCGTCAGTCAAACGTCTCCTGTGAACCACTTGGTAAAACCCCTTGAGCCGCCTTCCGATAAGCGCCGCCGAGGGCGCGAAATCGTGCACATTCAGCGGCTCGAGCCCTACTTTCATCAACCTGTGTTATCTTGCCCGTAGGTCGCCGAGACGGCTTCTCTTCTCGGGGGAGGCAATTGTACTGGAGAAGAACGCACAGTAGGCACTGCTTCGAGAAAGACGACGACAACGTGTGGTTTGAAGCCTTGTGTCTGTGTTGCCGAAGCTCCCTGTCCTCTGCCTACGTGCTCTGCTATCTGAGCGTCTAATCAATCAAACTATAGTGCATCTTAACAGTAAATACTTGGTAGGCAACGGACAGTAAGCTGATCGGTCTCTAATTTTTCAAGTCTTTGGCGTCCCCTTTCGTATGGATTAGGATTATGTTAGCGTTCTTCCAAGATTCCGGTACGCTCGAGGTTAGGAGGTATTGTGTATATAGGGTGGCCAGTCTTTCTAGGACACTGTTCCCACCTTCCTTCAACAAATCTGCTATTACCTGATCCTCCCCAGCCGCCTTCCCCCTTTGCATAGCTCCCAAAGCGTTCTTTACTTCTTCCGGCGTTACTTGTGGGATTTCAAGTTCTTCTAGGCTATTCTCTCTCACGTTATCATCATGGGTGCTACAGGTACTGTATAAATCTCTATAGCTTAAAGCTCTGTTAAAGTTATTTAAACAAAGAAAGTCCGTATTAGAAACCTGATCTGAAACTCATTCTATTGGAATACATGAAATTCACAATCTTCGGAACACAGCGCAAGGAACACACGAGCCGAACAAAGGGACCACACGAAGCGGTACTGGGAACTTATGATTTAATGAAGCGAACACCAAGCTTATATATGATCAGAGACTCATCCGAAAAGCAACGAAAAGAAAAACATTAAGAACAGACAGTGATCTTTAACAGGTGTGAGATACAAATGCTAATATAAAAGATGACGACTAATGAGGCACTGGAAAGGTGTACGTCACACGGAAAGAAACAACGTACTTTCTGAAAAAGTACAACTTCCGGCGTGCCAAGGCAATGACTATCCTCAAAGTGTCGCATGGCCACCGCCTCTACAATCTCTCTTATCAGCTTACTAATTTTTCTGCCGATAATCTCAGACATTAATATTATGTTGTGCTAAAAGCGTTTATCCCATTTAATTGAGTATTAGCATAACATTTGATTAATCATTATCTACTCGTTATAACACGCACAGCCATGCCTACGTTCGCACCGCCCTCCCTTTATCAGTTTCGTGGGTCATCTACCCTCACACAGTATAATGTCACTCATTCTTTTTTTATAATGCAGCTAGCTCTATTATCTTGCTCATGACATTGACTTTATTCGTGGCTCTATTCCCGCTCTTGAACGCAGTCCGTTGATTGGGCTTACTAAAGTAATTCGCTGCCTAGTTGTACTGAAAATAACGTAGATAGATATTTTTCACAGTAAGAAAAACTTGGGGGCCTGTAATTTTATAGTTTAAAATGTTGCGGCCTATGGTATATTAATATATTTGAGTCCTTCTACGCCTCTGGTTTGCCTATCCTCATGAGGCACTGTGAACAACTGCAGACTTAGAAGCTTCCATGTCCTGATGTCCACCTTCTGATGTCCACCTTTTATCACGTCGACTCTTATGCCATCTACCCTTGCCACTTTTCTCCATAGCTCACCTCGCAGAAAGGTTGTAATATCTTCATTAGTTACCTCTATAACTTCCGTTCCCTATTTCTATACACTACAGTCAAGGCGACGTGACTGCTATGACTAGTGTGCAGTTTCTTATTGATTCCGTCCGCTGTTATCACCGTATTATTAAATTACAGATTACAATGACCTGTGTATATTTCATATCATACACTTGTTTATTCGAATGCCTTGTTCCCATTTTACTAGTGTCGTATATCCCCACATTTTACAGCTTCTTCAGTCTTTTCCTATATAATGTTGTATATCGCTAGCATTCTTCTTTTGTATCGGTCTTGAATATGGACACCATCAAGCTTTGACTTTTCTTTTACAAGTTTTATTCTTACTTGGAAGTTCCTGCGCATTAGCTTTCTCAGTACTTACCTCCAGCTCTGCAATTACTTTTCTGGCGAAACACTGTCTATTGGAAGATCATTGGATGTTTATGAATTGATTAATAACTAATATAATGCCAACGATTTCCCAAAGATTTTGACAACTTTCAACCGTACCTGAAAGCCCCAAAATTAGTGTAAAGGCTAAAGATTTGATATCAAGATTTCGCGTTTAAAAGGGGAATATTGTCAAGCGCTAAGGCAAGAGTAAGCAGCAGTATCAGCAGCCAGACATGAAAATGTCAGACACAAAAAGGACGGTTCTCCAGCTGGCGCGAGATCTTTGACTTCGTCGTCTTTAACCGACGTTCTTGCTGGGCACGCAACGCTTGCTCAAAACACCAGGTGGCATTATTCCCCCTCCCAATGGAGCATCGACTCGATGCTCAAACACAAAACGTACACGGGAACTACACAAAATAGGTAAGACAAAAAAAAAGAAAAGAAACGCGCCAGCACACATACGGAAATGCACACGGAAAAATGTGTTCTGTGGTTGGGAACAACAAAAAAAAAACTTCGCACTTCTTTTTTTTTGGCATCACTGACCAAAAAGAGAAGACCAACTTTTGGCTGTCCAGCAGGCCGAGGATGCCGCTAGAGCTCAAGGGCTTGTGGCCACCATCTAGGCGTGGTTGCCCCCCCCCCACCAATGTGCCGGCTATATAAATAAAAGTTATTTCTCTCTCTCTCTCTCTCGCACTTCTTGGGAGGACGACGCGACACAAGCAAAAAAAAAGAAAATGTTGTTTTACTAGTGCACTTCCCCGTGTAAAATACGGCTTCAGGCGGACGACATGTACAGTCTCTGCGCGTGGTAAACGGCGCTTGGGCGATGGCAGGTCTCCGTCTGGAATCACTTCATAGTTCACGTCGCTTACACGCCTTAGTACTGTGTATGGTGCCAAGTACTTGCTCGGGAGTTTCTCGCTGAGACCTCGCCGTCTAATGGGCGTCCAAATCCAAACTTGGTCGCCAGGCTCATAGGTAACTTGTCTATGGTGGAGATTGTACTTTATTGCATCTGTACACTGCTGCTGTCTTATTTGCGCACGGGCCAGTTGACGCGTTTCCTCGGCGCGCTTAATGTACTCCTCGACGTCAGGAGCTAACCGATCGAGCTGGTCGGTATCTTCATATGGAATCATGGCGTCTAGCATAGTTTGGACATCTCGACCATAAACGTGGCGGAATGGCGTGAAGCGTGTAGTTCCCTGCGTGGCAGTGTTGTACACAAACGTTACGTACGGTAGGATTTCGTCCCACGTTTTGTGCTGCACATTCACGTACATAGCGATCATGTCTGCCAGTGTTTTGTTTAGTCTTTAGGTCAAGCCACTAGTCTGAGGGTGGTATGCAGTGGCCTGTCGATGACTCGTGTAACTCAGTTTGAAGATGTCGTCCAGAAGCTTCGCCGTAAATGCCGTCCCTCGGTCAGTGACGATGAATGACGGTGGGCCATGCCGAAGCACAATGTGATGCATAAAAAACTGGGCAACTTCAGATGCTGTCCCGCGTGGTAGTGCCTTCGTCTCAGCGTAACGTGTCAAGTAGTCAGTTGCGAGAATGATCCACCTATTGCCGGAGGAAGAGAAGGGAAATGGTTCAAGAAGGTTCATTCCAACTTGATCAAACGGCGTACGCGAAGGGTCGATGGGTTGTAGAAGGCCTGCCGGCTTGAAGGGTGGTGACTCGCGGCGCTGGAATTAACGGCATCCTTTCACGTAGAGTTTGACGCAAGGAGTCAGTCTAGGCCAGCAGTACAGTTGCCGTACCCTGTCCAGAGTCCTTGAGTAGCCCAAGTGACCAATTGTCAGCTCGTCGTGGCAGGCTAATTGGATGTCGTCGCGAAGGGCTTGAAGGGCTCGTCGCGAAGGGCTAGAAGATGTGGTTTGTCGCGTGTTTCTTCTGTATAAGATGTCCTCTCGCAGGCAAAATGACGACAACCATCGCGAAATAGCGTGAGGAATGGACGCGATGCCGCCTTCTAAGTTATCGATGATGGGTCTTAACTCGGTGTCCAATCGCTGTTTAGCGAGCAGATCCGGCCCGCTGAGGGCTCCCAGAAAGGCGCTGTCGTCTTCCTCGTCAGGATTCTCAGATGTAACAGGTGCTGGTGATAACGTGTCACCATCTTCTTGTTTTCTGCGTGACTTATAAACGATGGTGATGTTAAATTCGTGGAGTCATGGACTCCAACATGCCAATCATCCAGAAGGGTCTCGGAGGTTGGTCAATCAGCACAAAGCGTGAGGGTCGGTCACAACTTTAAATGGTCGCCCGTAGAGATGTGGCCTAAACTTTGTGGTAGCCCAAATAACGGCGAGGCACTCCTTCTCTGTGGTGGAATAACTGGACTCTGCGCGTGATAGAGTCCGATTCGCGTGGGCGATAACTCGTTCAGTCCCGTCTTGCCGTTGCACCAGGATAGCTCCGAGACCGATATTGCTGGCGTCAGTGCGTACTTCTGTGTCAGCATCCTCATCAAAATGACCGACCTCGGGAGAAGACAATCGACGTTATAGCTCCGCAAAGGCGGTCTGTTGTTCATCAGTCCAGAGGAATGGCGTGTTGTCACGTGTAAGGCGAAATAGCGAATATGCAATCTTAGAAAAATTTTCAATGAAGCGTCGATAATGTGCACACAAGCCCAAAAGTAATCGGAGATTTTTCTTGTCGGTTGGAGCGGGAAAAGCTGCTACGGCAGCAGTCTTCTCGGGATCGGGTCGAACACCTGCCGCGCATACGACGTGACCAAGGAGGCAGTTCCGAGGAGAGGCCAGTAGCGAGCGCCCGCTGATAAGGGTGCATGTGGTCGCTCGTTAAGTTTTGCGTGGTTCGAGGCTAGTGGTGTGTGGAAAATTATTCGAAATTAGCAAGATCCGATGGCTACGACACCCGTAAGCAGGGGAGGGGGGGGGGAAACCTTTGATTCCTACTCGAGCGGCCGCGGTCGTGTGCGGCCAGACGATAGTCGGCTTCTTCTGTGAGTACGTAGCTATTATCGAAATTCGAATGCAAATTTTCGCTTACTTCAGCTTGTTTACTAAACTGCGTCGATAAATATACACTGTAACAGCAGGAAGAAGCGCACTGATCCAAACACCCTTCTTGATTGATGTCAGCTATTGGGCAATAGCAACCGAGTATGAGAATCTGCTATGTGAAGAAATAAAGCGTGCAGAAAGCAATGAGGACCAGGGTTCTGTTGAAAAAAGGGCATTTGAGAAATATGTTATTTCGCACTTCGCTTGCGAGCTCCACGCCTCTCGGAAGACTGCAAAATTTAGTAGTTAGACTTGTACAAAGGTCCGCCTATTGTAATCACCGTCTTAACAGCATGCGGCCAAGCGCATTACACTGAATTTGAGGGTTATTATGTAGACTAAGGACATTTTTATGCTAAGAAAGGTACGTCAATTCTGTCCTTTGGAATCGTGCTGTAGGTGTGAATTTCGAATCTGATGGTAACGAAACATTTGCGCTGTCATATCTTATCTAAATATTAGAAGTACGCCATCGAATATTGATTTCATCGTACACGAACAGTAATTATAGAATATGAAACCAAAGAGACAAACGCAGACATATTTATCTACAGCACGAATATTTATTTCGGTATAATTAGGAGGACGCTTGTACTTATTACAGAGTTAACTATCACGGACAACTGGGATCGTTTTAAATGCCACTTCACTACAACCGTCATTGAAAGAACTCCACGTATATAGCCGTTTCCCACCTTCAGAGCCTGGGGGCGCAGAAGCTTTCCAAGAACGACAGGATGTTGTATTACCTACCTTCCCAAAACGCAAAATATTATTTGTTTGCATATTTGAATGTACAAGAAGGCTCTCGAATCTTTTCGATAGTTCTATTTGCTGGGTGTTGTCAGATGGGAACCAGCTATTACTCTGGAACGTTCGACGAGTCGTGTAGAAAAGCCGAAGCGCTTGATCCGCATATCGTATTTTCGATTTACGCCGACTCAGCTCCGCGCTAATCTTTTGCTTGAGTGTTACTTGTTTTGCAACCCTTCCCCCGTTTTGTAAGGTGCCGCACCCGACATATTGTCCACGCCACCTAATAAATGGTGAAAACACAAAGAGCTGCGCTCATATTTCACACTAGGGAGTATCGTGATCGGCGGTAATTTTTCTTTCTTCCCCAGAGGTAAAAAGGCATCGCTGCACTCTACAGTCACGCTCACGTTCGCTGAACAATGTATAATCGGCCGAACACATTTGCCCGTCAAGGAAATTTACAACAACTTGTTCACCTTCATTTGCGGTAATACAGAGTACATTTATACTTAAAAAACCAATGAAATGGTATTTCAGTTCAGCTTCATTAGCATAGTAATTAGTCATTTTGTAATTGGCTTGCTCAAGTGTCTGTCAATGAAAATGCTGAAGGTTATCAAAAGCGCTACTGTAGGCCATGCGGCAAGTTCCCCGCTTTCGAATTATAAGTTTCCATTATAGACTATACATATCTTGTTTTTTATAAAATGCCGGTGGATGTACCGAACGTGGCCTTCTTGCAAAGGAGTTGCGGAATTTAAAAGGTTACTTGGTTTTTTATTAGAATCGTAGTTGCTTAGCAACTACGGTGTTAGGCTGTGAGCACGAGGTCGAGGGACTGAATTCCGGTCACGGCGGCTGCATCTCCATGGAACGAATTGCGAAAACACCGGTGTACTTCGACTTACGTGGACGTTAAAGAACACCATGTGGCCCAAATTTCCGTAGTCCTCCCGCTGCGGCATGCCTCATAATTAGATCGTGGTTATGGCACGTAAAACCCCATAATTTATTGTGGAGTCTATCACGTTTTATTGCACCCTCATTTTCCTATAAAATCCTGAGCCAATAGCACCGAATTTGGCAATGTCGAAACAGACCGCTCTTCTTTGTTACGCCACTCAGAAGCGCTTCGTGATTAGATATGTGGCGAAGGGTTAATTATAGCGTGTTGGCATTATCTAGAGAAAACTTGCCACATCAGTATCTGTCGCGACTCGCCGCGCGTTTCGTGACCTCGTGATGTGGTGTTTCCGTCTGGTGTGACGTTAAGAGGGCCTTTCATGCGCTCCCGGTGTATGCGGTTTCGATGACTGGGAACTGCAATACTATGATAGATATATTGAATGAGGCTCGAGTTCAAGCTTAAAGAAAGGTGTTTGCATTTAAATGTTAGTTCCTCTTAAATTTGTCACATAAGCAACTGGCCCCAAAGCTCAAATGACAAGTTAAGGAATTTTTGTTAGTTAGCCTTTGATCACGTTATTTGCGGCAAATATGTGCTCCTTACCTAGGAACTCCGATGCAAGAAACGCTGCGTGCGCTACACTGATAACGGTTTTATAAAAATTCTGCATAGCAAAAAAAGAAAAATGAGAGAAAAGATTTGGTATCGGCGCTTGTGGTAGGTGTTGACGTTGTCGCCTAGCTCAGAGCTGCGCTCTTGGGGACCGTAGTTCGGGCGGTTTAGGATGGTGTGCGCCGTGGAATCGCGCAGCTGCAGGTTGAGTAACGGCTGCTGCGAATTTTTTGACGTCCTGAGCGCCGTGTCGGTGAAACCAGAGTTAAGGTTCTGCTCGTTGTGAAGAAATAAATTTCACCAAATATATTAAGAATGGCTTTATATAAGTATTGTCTCTAGCCTGACACTCTGCGGAGATGGAAAGGTGGAGGTAGCGGTGCATGAGCTGCACTTCGAAGTGAAGCCTACAATTCAGTCTACCGAGTGTATCGGATGACCTCCGAGTCACCAGATGCGGTGACCCAATGGTCAGAGCCATGTTGCTGAACGCGTGATTGTGATTCAGATTCGCCGTAGATCCACTTCATAGAATAGAGAAATGTACTCGTGCTCTTAGCTTTAAGTGGATGATTGAATAGCCCAAGTTTGTCAGAATTAGACGTGACCTCTCTGCACTACGGCAGCTATCATAGCCAAGTTGTCCCTTCTGGCTGTTAGAGCAAGCAAGCAAGTAAGCAAGTAAGTAAGTAGGTAAGCAAGCAAGCAAGCAAGCAAGCAAGCAAGCAAGCAAACAAGCAAGTAAGTAGGTAGGTAAGTAAGTAGGTAAAGTAAGTAAGTAAGTAGGTAAGTAAAGTAAAGTAAGTGAGTAAGTAATTAAGTCAGTCAGTCAGTCAGTCAGTCAGTCAGTCAGTCAGTCAGTCAGTCAGTCAGTCAGTCAGTCAGTCAGTTAGTCAGTCAGTCAGTCAATTCTTACTAACAAAATTATTGTTATTCATGACTTACAACGACATAGCAGGCGAACTAGTTACGGTCAGCAAGCGTTATTTTCACCTTCTAAGGCACATTCATACCTTTATCATATCTTTGCGAAGCAATATTGTGAGTTGTTTATTTAGTTCGTCACTCACTCAATGAATTATACAGCGAATTCCTTGCTCAGGTCCCGGGAAGTGGTTTCAGTCCGGCGCCTTCTATACGAAAAATTAGATAACTCAATCAATCAATCAATCAATCAATCAATCAATCAATCAATCAATCAATCAATCAATCAATCAATCAATCAACCAATCAATCAATCAATCAATCAATCAATCAATCAATCAATCAAATAAATAAATCAAGAATCAATCAATTGAATAGATCAAATCAGCGAATCAAACAATCAGCCTGGCATATCATTTCCTTCCTATCAAATGTACGTAAGGAGATACTTCCGCCTGGTACAGCCGATATCTATTAATGAGTGGTAATTGCTGAATAATTTACTATCCTTACATCTCAAGTATAATCTTCATCAAACATTTATGTCCCTTGTCGCGACAGTGAAATTGAACCGACCCCTAGGGCCACTTACTCGCCTCCTGGCACAAATTTTCCTAGCAATTAACTGAGTTGCCCATAAACGGGACCCAAGAAGCCCACGTTGAGCAATGCAGGAAAAAGTGTGACTGGAACACCTTTGTTGTTTATGACATATTTTGAGGAGGAATACAATAGAAGGGTGCTCATCTCACATTTTCATTGACACTGACCACACAAATTTCTGCAAATCAGGGACGAGCCGACGTGCGAGTATATGGGAACGAATTATCACGTATTTGTGATTTGTCTAGTTAATCAGAAAAAAATAGTGCATTTCGACAAGAAAAGATATGAGTGTATCCAGGATATGGTTTCGGAAATATTTCGTCCTTTCTGCATGAACCATTTGGAATATGGACAAATGACTTTCTTGATTTATAGGCGCCAGACAACACCTGTATTGTTTCCTTGCTCTGTTCATTTGCGGAAGAAACAGTAAAGTGATGTATATGTATTATTGAGCAGCATGTTCCTTTTGCGAGCGTGAGAGAATAGACCTCATTATATCCCTTAGGATACTAACTGGGAAATATTCTCACTAAATAACTCAAGAATCTATTAGTTTATGTAGATTTCCATGGGTGTACACACATTCACATGTTTGCGCAAGGTTTGCTTTTGTTCACTAAGTGTCGGAAAAAATAATGCGCGGTGCGCCCTAGCGCTTTTCCTTCATAAGAGACAAACTACAAGTCAGGCTGGGTTCGGTGTTAAGAGAAAGCGATAGAACAGATAGTTGAAATCCTGTTAATTCATTAATAGTTTTGCGCCACCCATCAATCATGGATAGATTTGGTTTCGTAAGTGAAACTGACAGAGTATAACCAGCAGCATTTGACCACGCACCGTTCCTTAGCTTTCGTATGTTTTCAGGTGACGCGAATGTTCTATTCGAAGGGCGCTCCGTCACGTTGAACTGTCAATGGAGCCATCATCCCAATGAAAACTGCATTCTTGCTATGTTAAATAACCTACGTGGATGTATTGGGATCTCTACATCAGCTTCACTAACTCTCCCGAAGGGTCCTAGCCGTATGCAAACGGCGATCAGATGCTACTTACTTAAAATATACGCAGTTAATGTCTTTATTCTGCCGTGTTCCATTCTGCCACTGCAAAGTCCTACTCTTCATGTTTACGTATGCAAAATATATTTCCTTATCCACTACGATGCTTGAGAAAACAGTACCGCAGGACGACGTAATGGATTTTACCACTGAACCCATTTGAGGAAAATCTGGGTTCAAAAAGTGGCAACCGCAAAGGCAGCACCATTTTCTACGACTCTTATTTCGTAATGCTAAAATATTCAAAATATTATTAAAAACCATCACATACAGGAGGTACGTACTTGCGGAAAACGTTTAAAAATCTCGGCGATTTTCCAGAAAGTTCGAATGGTCATTTATAAGTTTCAAATGCAGTATCTAAGATTGAAGAGAATTACGGTCACTGACCAAGTCTGTTGAATAATCTGACATTTCGGAACCGCGTACGGGTTCCTTGTTCACTGAGTTGGACAGGAAATCGTCGTCACTTACATAGCCAGCACGTGACGTAGTGAACGTGCGTAAACGGCAGGCATAGTGCCTGGTGTCCGGTTCATCGTAGCTAGCGTCGATTGAATGATTAGAGATTCTAGCAGCCGTCGGGATGACACGTTCTATTCTTTGGCAACAACAGTGGCTACTGTTGCTGTTGCAACTACTGTTGCTGTACAGCCAGTACAACGCAGCCCTTAGAGGTACAGTGTGCTAGTCTGTGAGGCTGGCTGTGGCAGGACAGGACGATATCAGATGTTTCAGATCGACGTTCATCGCAGGGCAGTTGGGGCATCACGCTTGCATTCATATACACTGGCTAAGAACAACTGGTGTAATGGTTGCATTAGCTCTTGCTTTTAGGAGGGTAGCCTGGGCTGCTCCAGGAAGCCGAGCGCAAATGAGAGGAAGGATGCTAGAAATGGACTGTCGCACTTTACTCTCGTGCTACAGTTGGGTGATCTGATTGTCTAGTACATCTAGGGATGTAGTTGAGGTATAGGTGTGGTCCAGCAATGGTGTGCTCATTTCAAGGCTGCCACGGCGGTCCTTAGTAATTTCCTCGCCTGCAGCCTCATAGGCCCGCCTGTTTCCCTCTCCCTCGTGCCGCGGCCAGGTTTCCAGTATGCGAGAATGCGCACGCGTTTATTATCCTGCAGGTGCCGGCAGGCTGGCTTTAGGCTTTATGGTAGTCGTGTAGGATCTGTAGTTCAGCTGCTTGAGGGCCTCTTGACTGTCAGTGCAAGTGTGCAATTTGTCTTCTCTGTGCCCGTCACGGGGTGTAATGGTTTCTTCGATGGCTTGCAGTTCAAGCTCGCTGGCAGTCACGTGAGCATAGCTGCTGTGGGTCATGGCGTGTGCTTGCCAATTTTCTGCGTAATAAGGCGTAGCGGTATACATTTTGCTGAAAACTTCATGGTATTGAAAAGTAGCGTAAGTTTATATTATTCTTATTTGGGGATTTTTTGTGCGTTTATTTCCCTTTGTTGTCGATGTGCCCTGCCTTCGGCTTTGGTGTTCGTGGGGATTGGTCTCGGTTTCGTAACGCTTATTACATCTCAGGGCGGAAGGAAGTGGTCTAGCCTTTGCAGGTGAAGGTTCATGCCATGGAGTCTAGGTAGCAGTCACTCATCATTGCACTGCATAGCCAACCTCGATTCAATTACGATGCGTTACATGATGTATTTCCAGACACCTGAATGAGATAGCACTTTTTACTGAGGGAAGCTCACTATCGCGTTCATCGCCCGTCTCGACTGATTTACATCTCGTCGTCTGCGCATGTGTGCCTGTACAGAGTAGCAGCATGGCGGCACCTTTGCAGTTGGTGATTCCAATACATGGGCCCCATGAGGAGCTTTTCCTCTTGAGTTCATTATACTCCCTCTATGCGTCAATGTTTCAAACTTCCTTGTGTCCTAACCGCCGTACTAGCTTAGTGGCTAAGGCGCTGCACTTCTGAGATCAAAATCGCCGATGAAATCGCCGCAATTGGTACCAATTTCGATAATAGCAAAATGAAAAAAAAAGAAAATAACACTCCATGATTTATTTAGATGCACGGTAAACAACCAAAAATTGCTAATGTAACTCCATAATGTCCAGTAATACTGTGCGTAGCAATCAAATCGGCATAACTGCATATAAGGCTCATAATTAAATGTATATCGTGATGCGCTTGCGAAGTTTGAAGTTCATATTTAAGTTTATTCACATTTTTTGAGTGCTTGACAACATCTTCAGAGGCATTATTACATTCAGTGATCCAGTAATTATGATACATTAGATTGAGCACCCAATATTATGCATATCAGTTAAATCGTGCAGCCTGATATAAAATGAATGGATAAGTCATGAATTTTAACAGGAAAACTACGCGGAACGCAATATAAAAAAGTAAAAGCAAACAAATGAAATGGAAACAATGTATAAATTTATTACAACATACAACATCAGAGGAAACTGGAAAACATATGCGACTGAACAACAGCGCAGGCCTCATAAAATTATTTAGCATATTAATTCAATAACACCGAAGAAAGCAACCACTGCAGAAAGCGGTGCCGGAAAAACCGAAGCAATATTGATGCTTTCAGCGACAGCAGGAACACCTAGAATAATTTATACATTCACAATAATGACTAAAGAAAAAACCTGTAAGCAACACGCACTTTAAACAAAACAAGAATATCGGAAATAATAATTATACTGCAAATCTTCATACAACTTGTATAATAGACGTTTCTTGTGGAGGTGTAGAAATATCTGCACCGATGATAATGATTTCATTTAGTACGGTATGGAACATCAAAAGTGGTGCCCAGAGAAGACGGCGCTAAATTTTTGCAGTTTGTACGAACGGGGGGAAGAAGCAAAATATTATTTGCAGTAAACCAGTAATGTTAGTATTGCTGAGGAATACAAGAGCGTGTTTCATTCATTGCATATACTGCGTGATGAAGTGCTCGAACTCATTTTACAGTATATTTTAGACGCTTTGCCTGTATCTTGAGAAATTTCCATGTCACTCCAAGTGTATATGTCGCGAAAATGGGGCTCATCTCATTTTTGATTCATTGTGAAAACTTAAGCTTCGTAGGTGTTGTTACGCTTGCAAAGAAAAGTGGGCCCACGTATTATCCCTATTCTCATTCTTTGTGCACGGTTTGTACAATTAAGCAATTTTTTTCTAAAACTAAACATGGCCCTCAGAAAAGAATTTATGTAAGATTGTCGAGATTGTAAGATTATGTAAGAATGTAAGATTGTCGAGATAACTACAGCCTTAATAGCAGATTATGTAGTACAGACAACAGCAGTGTTTTGATTGTGTTTTGTCAAGGGGGGAGCCATATTTTCATATTCTCTCCTGGAATATATATAATGCCACCGAAACATATCTAGCTGTAAAGAGGGTGAATATGCGTACCTAAATAGCTGCATTTGTAAAAATAAAGGCGCACTGTCGTCCAAAAGTCGATGCACTTCATTGTGACAGCAAGGTATTAAACAATTACAGAAAGTATAGCTAATGGTTTTATTGGCTGCTTAAGTCGCATTAAACATTCGTTTACTCATTAAATTAGCAAATACAGTGTTACGCCCGCAAACGCAAAGGTGAACAAAGCTGGCATGATGGAGAACGTTGATATTAGGAAATTAACGTCGAAGTTGCCTCTTTTTTCAACGCGTGTCCGAAACGTAGAATTACGAAATTTGCGTGACCAGGGGTGCTATGCAGGATGCGCCGAGTTTGGCGAAACTCGGGATCTTCACGAGCTCTGGCGACACCCCAAGATGAAAGCACAAATGGTACCGAGACACAGTTTATCTTTCGACAAGCTTCCAGTTTCATTGGTTTATCTAGATTCACTCTGGGTGGCTATCATTCCTTGGGCGTTGCCTTCTGGGCGGTCGACAAACTGGGGCTCACGTGATCATACCGTCGGTGCATGGTCGCGCCTTCTTTCACTTGTTTGTCGTTCCACCGAGTGCATTACACGCACAAGCGAGTTATAAAACAAGTGCATTTAATACAATATTATTAGTTAGTTTGACGTGGTTTAAAAGCATTTTAAAGCTTACAAGATGTACACTGAATGTGTATTCGACTAATTTGTAATTTAGTACGCTTCGCATTATACCACGAGGGAACGCTGTGGTGGCGTCATCACATACATTCATCGGGCGAGCATGGCGGCTAAGCATCGAAGAGGCCCAGTGTAAACAAACTCGTACAACGAGCTTGCAGTGCGCGACGTAGTGATCAGGCTCGACAATGACCACTATTTCTTGGATAGTTCTGTTCTTCCGTGAGCAATCTTTCCGTGCACCCCGAAAGACTGCGAATAGCTTAGGCGATCTTACAGATCGCAACGCGTACCTACTGTTCACGGCACAATCCTGAACAAACAACTTATCCGGTGCTGCTTCTGTGAGTGCGCTGAGTTCCTCCACTCTGCGTGACTGCGAGCGTCACGAATATTGCATAGTGTGTGCAAAAGGAAGGCAGCCGATATAGCTACGATGCGACAAGGAGGTGGTGCCGACGATGGATCTCGCAACCAACACAGTGACGGAGGCATCGACAAACTGCGGATAAGTATATTTCTACTGTTTCATATTTAGCATAATAATAGTGCACGGATTAAGTCACTTTCGTAGTAACGAACTAAATGTCCAGCAGTTTAAAAAAGGCATTGAGAGCATAAGAGTGTTTGTGCTTTTACATGTACGTGGGCCCGCGAAAATATGGAAAAGATAAAGGTAACCTTCACTAACTTAGTGATATAACAGAAATTCATCAGTGACATTCAGCCCGCACAATCTATGGAAGAGTATTTTATCCAGGTAAAATATCAATAGCAGGTACTGATATAAAGCAGGAAACTTATACAAAAATTTCATGGGTTGAACAGCACATGGGAGGCATTCCCGCATCGTGATCGCCACGTTACCGATATCCTTGAAAAATGTTTAGAATCGTTGCATTCTACCGGTTATGCAATATGGGACATAAACCTGGAGGTTAACAAAGAAACTTGAGAAGTCGAGGACTGTGCAGAAAGCGAAGTAACAAAAATTGTTGGAGATAGCATTAAGGCAGGAAGACAGTGGCGTAGTAAACCATGGCAACTGATATGCTAGTTGAGATTCAGAAAAAAAAATGGAATCGGTGGGCAGGCCATGCACGTCTTCAATCACTTGTTGCCAACTTATAACAGGTGATTACATAAGCGTGACAGAATGGATGTCAAGGAGAGACACCTGTAGCCGAGGATGGTAGAAATATACGTAACGGGACAAAAATATGATGTTTGTATGCATAGGATGCAATCAGCTCGCATGCGACGGGATTGTAGGGAGCGCCATTGATTTTGCAGCGAACAAAAATAGGTTTTGTGGTGCTGACAGTAGAGACTCGTGAAGGTTCGAGGACACCTCAGCTGTTGGCACACTAATAAACATTACAATTGGCTCTGAAAAAAACAACCCGTTATGAAAAATAAAGCAATGTTGTCCCGACAAATTGTTTTATTATGCATACACTAAAGGCCTCCACAGTTAAGGGCAGTTAGTACCCATAGTGCAATGAGCATTTTTATTTGTAAATAATAATTTATATGCGGTTGATTCATTCCAACAATCCACTTTTTTTGCAGCAAAACATTCTGTTGCTGGAGGCACTCAACCGCCTGGTGGCAGTAGGCGAGCGCCAGGCACATGCTCTGCTGTCCAGAGGGCTGCTCTGCAACAGTAGGATCAGTGCACTCACTGCTTTCCAGTCGAGCCCCCAGAACACACCTTATAAAGGAGCTTTCAGTTTATTATTTTGTTTATTATTCAAGAACATGAATAAAATTATTGCAGTAAACATTGTGCTGTGCATATTGGGACACTTGTAACATGCACTTGATGTCTCTTCAAAATGGGCAAACACGTAAAAACCTGGACCGTGTAAATGAAAAAGAGACTAATGCAGCATATATGTCATTGTGCTGTTTGTTCTTTCTATGTGCAAGAATACAGTGGGTGTTGATTAGCCACAAGATGAACGGTGTGTGTATTTCGCAATGAAACGACAGGAAACGGCATGACCTTAATAATGCTATCACCTATAGACTGTGCACATGAATGCAACACTCCCCGATTTAAACATGCCATTACATGCATGTTCGATACCACATATTCTTTAACAATGTCACATATTTGCATGTACAAATTTTCACACAGCTTAAGCCCATGCATAGCTCACTTGTGATGTATCCATTTCATAGGCCAAATAATTGTACACTTTGTCCTTTTGTGTTGTATGAAAAGCGGCATCCTCTAGTCGGATACAACTTCACAAGAGAGGTGAGGCCCCACCCAGATGACCAAAGCGCAGCAGCCGATTGCCTCCACGTCTAAAGAAATAGTCCCTCTCCAATGAGCGGGTATTAGTGCGTCCAGCGGCACAACGTCAGTGTAGTGTGTGTGCCCATTGGTGCAGGCTTGTGTTCACCTGCCGTTGAAGTGCAGATTCTGCGGCCTCCTAAAGTTGTATCCGAATATAGAATCACGTAATGCCTTGCACTGGTTGCACAGACTTTAGAAACTTGATAGCACACAATGATCAGGAACAGAAATCTATAAAGGCACCCAAGTAAAGCTGGCTGGCCACACTTCCATTATGAGGGGCTGTAAACAGTTCTCGCCAAATATTCCCATGACATCCTTGAAAAAGAGGTGGTGTTTGGCACTTTAGAATCAAAAAACAGATTACAGTGAATGTTGTGTACCTCATTAAAACAAACTGGGCTTGGTTATCTGCACAGCATGTAATGAAAGCATGTGCTTCACATAGGAAACAAAGTGCTCTGTCCAGTACAATTGTCGAGTTCGCTGTAGCACCTATTATGTCATAGTGTCAACATACAAATTTTCAAAGGCCATTCATTTCACCATTATTTTTGTATGTTGGTTCTATCAATTAGCGCTTGTATTACATGAGCAGGTGGATTTGAAAGCAAAGCTTTGTTTGCAAACCTTCAGACTTCCATAATTGTGTGGCAAGGCACTGGCATGGTGTCGAATAGCTCACACTTCCTCGGTCCTGCACCAAAGAGGCCTAATGCTCTATTTGAAGTTGGATCGCGCAACAATTTGACGGCACACAAAGAAGAGTAACACACACAGCAGAGCGTTCTGCTGTGTGTATTTCCCTTCCTCGGTCCTGCACCAAAGAGGCCCAATGCTCTATTTGAAGTTGGATCGTGCAACAATTCGACGGCACACAAAGATGAGCAACACACACAGCAGAGCGTTCTGCTGTGTGTATTTCTCTTCTTTGTGTCCCGTCGAATTGTGGTACAATTTAGCTTCAAGCTTCTATACCGATACAATGAGTCTTCAACCTCACCAATGATCTAGTTATTAAGCCACAATGGCGCACATCTTTGATATGTGCCAACACGAATTAAGTCTCCAACAAATCACCACAAGCATAAAATTTTTCTGCACAGGTGTATGCACGTGCCATATTCTGTACCACTAAACTCGCAAGAATCAAAGGGGCAAGCATTAACCAGCCTTACTGCTGCCGTTACCATCATCATCATGACACCAATAGAAAGACAGTGCTGCGTTTCAGTAAAGGGAGTGCCGGAGGGAAAGGCGTGATAGCGAGGCTTGAGGCTTACAATAAAAATAGCATTTACAAGACATGTTCAATGCCAAAATATGCTGCATATCGCTCATCCTACTTTGGCATTGCGGCAAGCTTTTACACGTTTGAGCATGTCACAGTTTGTGTAATCATTGCTATAAAGCTGTACAAAAGGTCTATTCGCTCTGCAATCTTTATTTTTATCATGGTGGGTTAAAGACCCACTTTTCATTGGCATCTGCACCACATTTCGCCCGATATGTAATTTTGCCTTTGTGGTTCACGACATCTTCACGCACACTGAGTTCTGCAGAGCATTGGATCTGCATTGTTCTACTGCTGAAGAATTAGAGCCCCATTATGAGACGAAAATATATAGGTCCATACAGAATAACGCTGACCCCCCCCCCCCCAAAAAAAGGAAATACACTGAACCACTGGCACATGCACCAACAGTGAACACAGCAAACACTGTGAAGTATTTTTTTCATGCAAGCCATCACACTAAGATTCTCAATTCATTTTCATTTTGCCATAAATGCATAGGCACAACAGGCTTGGCGCGACATCCACATCTCGCACTGCAACGAATTGTGCAATGCCTTGCTGTTTCATAGTGCGGCCGATACATGACGCATGACCAAAATTCAGAATTATGCATACTAAGTAATTTGTGCTACGTACTAAGTAATCTCATAAAAAACCCCAAGTTCTTTGTGAGATTAGCATTCACAGGGTACTTCACACAATTTGTGATATCCGTTTATCTATTTATACTTCATTAACCTCCTTCCCCAAAAAGTGTGCCATATGGAAGGCACCCTGATAGACAAGTAGAACAATCGGTAAAGTGTCAGCAACCAGCGAAAAAGTCAGTATCATAGGCTGCCGCATGTGTGACGTCGGTAACAAAATTTAAATCGGCTACACAGAAGTGACAAATTTGGCAATATGGTGCGTCTAGACATTGCTTCAATGCTAATCACAGTAACGCTGACATTGAAGGCACCTTAATTCCTACGTACGTTCCGTCGACATACCCGACTACGTTCGTAATGTTTCCGCGAAGTAAGAAGCGTTCTTTTATAAATGCCCGCTCAGCCGCAGTCTTCGGGAAAGCCAGCCACCGCTTCAGCACTGCCGCATCAATAAGCGCATCAGACATCGCTGACACAGAGGCTCACAGTAGTTTGATGACGTCCAATGTAACGCTCGGCGCCGACGCTTCCCTGAAAACTCCCAGTCCCGTAAAAACGGAGGGCGCAGAGGACTTGCTCTTCAACGGTGAGCGAATGAAGCCCGCCACGCTGTCTCCACAGACGAGGGTCTTCGCCTAGCTCGTCACACAGCCAGCACACTGATGTCTTCGACAGGCCAAAATGACGCTGAAACTCCACGGCGGTCATGCGCGCGAACGGGTCCAGACGGTCATACTGACGCTTGCTGCCGCTGGCTGCAATAACACAGGCTGCTGCCGCCGCCGCCATGTTCCCGAGTTGAACTCGGAGGGGGTTTCGCGATGTACGAGTTTAGCACGAGTTCGCCTGTCAATCAAAGCCAGAGGTCACGCCCCGCGCGAGGCACGTAACCCTTGTGCGCGCACCCACCACGGTTGGGCCACGCCCAACTTATCTTTCGGCAACAGCGACGCGGTGCCGAGCTGAGAGGCATCAACAATATTCACCACCGACATAAAACACGCACAACGCACTGTCATCGGTGATGTACTGAGCACCACTATCAAAACCAAAGCGTTGACTGTCGCTGGCTTATGCATACATCTTCTCGGGCTGAGATCCCCGCACAACACGGTTTCATTGCCTGCATTGTGGCGCGTAGCGCACAGTAAATAATTATCGTCACGTCACTGTAGCTGCTTACAAGGCGTCGATGCGGCGAGGGGGACGACGATGCTGAGGAGTGCGTATTGCAGCAGTCGTTTGAGATGGCTGCTCTGTCATCGGTGATGAAACGGAGCCACAGCGTCGTAAACACGATCAGCGTCCGAGAATCGCTCGCTCTTCTAGACCCAGTGCAATGGCATTTCTTCATCACAAGCACTGCGCACTCAACAGTTCCAACACCTTCCTCAGTTCGAAGTCTCATTTCATAACCGCACACAAGAGCCCTCACCTGCCAAAATGCGATTGCTGCGGTGTCGTTACGATATCCTTCTGCGATCGCTGCTGGCTCCAGCATAAGTAATCCGCAAGCACCTTGGTGCGCACAAAACACTCAAATACTGCGTACATGCGCTCAGAGGCACTTTCACTGGGCAAGCGATGACAAGCGATGAATTGTGTCGATGGGAAGCACGCACTTCTTCGCAATGCATCGCCGAGGCTTCGCGCACAAAGATAAACTGGTACATTTTCACTAAACTGCGTCACTACGGTCACTACGGACCGCCATTTTGCATTGACAGCCGTTGCTCCCGCATTTATGACTAGTATGTCGTTTTTAGTTGGTAAAGTGGAGGCCTTAAGGCGCCTGCGATGAACAGCCATACAACGGCGCTGCGTTTCTATTCCCCTAATAGAGAAAGAGCGGTGATCACTGACATTATTGAGAATAGCACTGTAGCGCCCCTAGGCGACTTCTCACCGTATGAACTGCCTCGAGCGTGCGACCCGCTTCAATGTATCCGCTTCTAAGCTTTCGCCTCACTGTCGCCACTCGCGGCAAGAAGTACAAAATTTAATAATTTGCTCGATCTCCGTTTGTCATCACAAATTTCTAGCATTCAAAACGAAAAACAGACACTTAAAGAAATAAAAATGTTCGTTATTTTATTTGATGTACTTTAACGTATTCGTTTGAGCGAAAGCGTAGGTGCAAGAATGCGCCGCATGTACCCTGTTCGCATTCGATCGAGGATAGAAAGATATCGCCGAAAGAGGAGCCACGCCCTTGACCCGCCCGGGAAAGGCGTGGCAAGCGGCTCACGGCAAGTGTGCAGACAGACAGCGGCACAGTCACAGTATTGCTAAGTTGCGATAATCCGTTGATAACAATACGCGGCGCTGGCGCGCTTCGTTGTGCAGCCTTCTGCGCTTGAAACGTGGAAGCAGCGTGCCGCGCAGGGTGCGCTCATGTTGTCATACGCGGCTTTTTGTCTACATAATTTCGTGCCTGCAGCTTTTGCGCGTTCCGCGCTATCTCCGTTCACTGACTGCCGTCGAGCAAACTCGGGTAAAACTCGGGTGAACGAGAAACTCGGCGCATCCTGCATAGCACCCCAGGGCCCGTATAACGTAAAACTATTCCAATATGTTTTTATTCCAATCTCCTAACGTCACAATTGCGTAACCGCCGACGCAAGCACCGGGCGGTCACCCGCAGATCAAATGCTCCGCTCGTTCATAGGAGGTCACATTTGTTTGCTTGAAAAACGAATATTATTGCCTGCACTGAGCGGCTTGTCTTATCTAATTGGCTCACAAGAGGCGAGGAGCATGGTAAAGTGGAAAGGGATTCGACGGGGCCGAGCCACGGCAGTGAATACTGATAACCGGATAAAGAGGGTGGTGCCGGCGTCTGCGATTGGTCCGCTTTCTCTTACTTAGCTTGCGGTGGCTCGTCGACAATCGCGGCGGCATGCAACGGAAGCATAAGAATGACGCTAAAACGGATCCTCAGCAAAGAAGAGTTGGCAGAACGACGTCGTAAACGTGCCGAAAGTTCTCGAAAACGTTACACGGCCACGAAAAAAAGTTTTATTACACGCAAATAAGTCCATGCTCTCCGGAAGGGGCGAGTAGCAAGTGCCGGAGCGATCGCCGGTAGCCATCGTTTATTCCTTTCGGTACGGGGCAGCCTGCGGCTATATAGAAGAAAATACAGTTTTGTTCGGCATGCTAATGCATCATTAACGCGTACACGTCACTTTGACGCGGTGACTTTTTGTGGTTTTCTGGCGTTGCTTGACAGGCAGGGGAAGTGGGTGCAGCCCGAAAACTCTTGACCAATAGCCGAGGGCTAATGGCGAAAAAGGCGTCGAATCAGAAATAACTATTTTCTTTTGTTCGGACAAATCATGCATAATCAGCGTGTACACGTCATATAGGATGGGGAGCTATCGTGATTTTCTGGGCGTCGCGTGATAGACAGGTGAAGTGGGGGTTGTCCAAAAAAGTTTTTGACGAATCGCGTAGGGCTGATTGCAGGATTGGAATAGAAAAGTTTGGAACAGTTTTACGTTATAGCGCCCTTGCACTTTATATCTTCATATTGATGAGAATCCTAAACCTCCCTAATGAATGATCACTGCAATTTACCCTACCTAACACTTCTACATCCTGCAGTATTTAGGTATCAGCAGATAGTACGAGATCTATTTCATTTCTTGTTTCAGCATTGGGATTTTTACATGTCCACTTCCTGTTGATACGCTTCCTGAAGCAGGTGTTCATTATTCAGAGCTTATTCCTTTCCCCGATTTCTACAAATATCTCTCCTCTAGTGTTCCCAGAATCGACGCTGTACTTTCCAATTGCTTTATCGCCAGCCTGCGTTTTCCCTATTTTGACTTTGAAGTCACCCATGACTACAGTATGCTGAGTTTACATTATCCTCATCGCTAATGCGGCGTCTGCATAAAACTATTCCTTTCATTATCATCGTGAATTGAGGTTGGAGTATAGGCTTGTACTAGATCTATTTTATACGTGCCATTTAGTTTTATTACAGTCCCCCTTTCACTCTTTCCCACTGCCGAGGCCTCTGCCTGCTTTCCTTTGTCATTCTTTTCCGGGCGATCAGGACTTGACAAGCGGCAATGACCCTGCATTCCTGTTTTTCCTTTTAGGCCGCCTGAAGGTACGTTGCTTAGTAAAGCCTTGCTTAGTAACTCAGGAGACTAACTGCAATGCATGCTCACTGACCTGGAGAGGCAAAGCGGAAGCGTGGGTCTAAAAATTAATCTGCACAAAAATAAAGTAATGCTTAACAGTCTCGGAAGAGAGCAGCAGTTTACAATAGATAGCGAGGCACTGGAAGTGGTAAGAGACTGAATCATGAGACTGAAATATTCAGAAGAATAAGAATGTGCTGGGTTGCGTCTGGTAGGCATTCTCAGATCATGAACAGCAGGTTGCCATTATTCATCAAGAGAAAAGTGTATAATAGCGGTGTCTTACCAGTACTCACGTACGTGGCACAAACCTGGAGGCCTACGAAAAGGGTTTTACTTAAATTGAGGACGACGCAACGAGCTATGGAAAGAAGAATGATAGGTGTAATGTTAAGGGATAAGAAAAGAGCAGATTGGGTGAAGGAACAAACGCGAGTTATCGACATCTTAGTTGAAATCAAGGAAAACAAATGGGCATGGGCAGGACATGTAATAAGGAGGGAAGATAACCAATGGTTATTAAGATTTACGGAGTGGATTCCAAGGGAAGAGAAATGTAGCAGTGGGCGGCAGAAAGTTAGGTGGGCGGTTGAAATTAAGAAGTTTGCAGGGACAATATAGCCACAATTAGTACATGACCGGTGTAGTAGGAGGAGTGTAAGAGAGGCCTTTGCCCTGCAGTGGGCGTAACCATGATGATGATGATGATGGTGATGATGATGAAGGTACGTGCAGCTCTTTCCAGCTATCCCCTTCCCTCGTTGGACGTATTCTACATATTTTGCTGAGACTCCCTGCCCTGTCACATCGGGATACCACTTCCATTGTCGCGATCTTACTCGCTCGCGATGGTGGCCCTGTTCAGCTTTTCACATGCTGCTTGAAGTCTTCCGCACATCACGCTCCATATGTCGCTCAGTTTTCAGCTCTTTAACCTGTTTCGAAAGCTCATCCTGGAAATCGTCAATTTTCTTAGGCTAGCATCGCCATCACAGTGTCTGAGGTTTGATTTGATTTTCTCTCCATTCTCAGCCTTCGCCTCGTTTACATTGAGGGCCTCCCAGCACTCTGCACGCTTTATCATCTCTGAAAAAGGATAGAGAGTTGGGCGAGTT
The DNA here is from genome assembly GCF_050947875.1 of Dermacentor variabilis. Lineage (NCBI taxonomy): Eukaryota > Metazoa > Arthropoda > Arachnida > Ixodida > Ixodidae > Dermacentor > Dermacentor variabilis. The sequence continues at coordinate 62,296,301 of NC_134573.1, read as the reverse complement.
GGTACGGTGACATGATCTTGGGTTGTAGCGCGAAGGGACAGGGACACAGACTAGATGCAGACAGGATGAGCGCTAACTCTCAACTAAATTTTATTTTCCTAGGCTGCTTCTAATCTGTGTCGGTGTCCCTTCGCGCAGCAACCCAAGATCATGTTATCTTTCTTGCCATGTGTTGCACTTAGCTTTCTCAAAAGCAAACACTGAGGCTTTTAGAGCTCATGCCTCCTAGAAAAGGAATATGCACACAAAATCTTAACCTTTAAAATGTCGCAAAATATTTCTCACCAATATTAAACACCCCACATACTTAAAGTATGGCTCGTGTTCGAAGGTGTTGAAACAGGCTACCACGCTCTCTCTGTCCTTCCAAAGAAATATTCCCTATAGCAGTGCACCCGCACACAAAAAGCACTAATATCTAATAGTCTTGCAAATTCCAAACTGTTATTTAAAGGCAATAAGGCTCAACGTCCGACACGGTTGCACGTGTTGAAACACGTGGCGCCAAAGAACGCTCTGACCATCCGGCAAAACCAAATATACTGGAAACACAACTGTTAACACGAAATAAAACAAACTCGCCAATTTTTATTTAAAACCTACAAATAAAAAATAAAAAAAACAGAAGCAAGCTTAAAGCATGCACAAAAAAAAACCTATGTTTTCATCTCCGCCCCGGAGCCCTAGAAGAACACGTTCGTCCGCCATGTGGTGCTCTTCGTCGTGGATTCATCATGGTGACGCACTGTTTTATGCCTTTACGATGCGCCAACGAAGTTTGAGCCAATGTCGATCGCATTGATCCGATTACGTTATGCCTACCGCAGTACCCGAATTTGTGCCCCAGCTACTAGTGGTGACCTGATCTGAAGCTTAAGCCATGAGAATGAAAAAGCAAGGATTTTATGTACTTGAGTTTGGGCCATACGGATTTGAAATGAACCATTACGCATTCCTGCAGCGTACACTCAAATACTGAAAAACAGCAGCATATTTCAGTATAAACATCGGTGCTTTGTCGTTCTGGAAAGCTGTCAGTAACACTCGCCGGCGTTTATCTTCCTAAATCTGCCTACGTACATGGGTGTCTCTACTTGTATTGTTAAGGCGGCTCATTATTTATTTCTGAGATACGCTGTTTGGCTCTCATACGGAACAGGCAACAAGCTGTGGCCCCTTTAAAAAATAAGCGTGCAACAACCACCTCATTTAGCTGGCAACGGCTTCAGTATAGGTATGGGCGCGAGTTCCCTAGGGGAAGCTATTCTTTCAATGAATGAGCCATCATATTCCAAAAGTCATAATCTATGCTTACTCTATAGGACAAGTGAACGGAGCACATTGAAATTGCGTGGAGAAGATGAATAGGGAGTAGTACGTGTCATCCTGCTCTCTTTTTTCGAAGGTTTCCGGTCGCCAGACTTGAACACGTTAGAGAAATAAAGTAAACGATCAAAATGTATTCTCTAAAAAAAGATGTTTGATTAAACTAACGAATACCTGACCAACAAAAATATTTGTGCAACTTCTTTCCACCATTCTTTCGCCTGCCCATATACGACAATAAAAGAGGCTGACTTGGTTTTTCGATGCGGCTTTTGGAACCTTTGAAACGTGGTTTTTTTATCAATATAAGTAGCTTTCAAATTTTCTTAGAAATATTTGCTCGCCTAATTCTTTTCGTGAAGACATCTGCAGCGTGACGGATAACTCACACAATGTGCGCGATGGAGCAAAGGGCTGTGTTGTAAAGCACGAACACCGTGCTTTCAAGGTTGTGGTTACTCAATGTGCACAATTCTCAGTTATGGGTCATGTATGGAACGCGGTGTTTCGTTGTTTCTGGGGCTAAGACAAGGCGCTGCCGATGATGTCAGTGACAAAGTGCAAAATCACTCGTAGCTGATTTCGTGGGACCAACGTCTGAAGTGGTACTCGTTATGTAGAATCGCTGTTGGAATTTCCTAGCCAAATCTGATGGACATTATTCCATAGGAGAATCTATGGTGACGGGGGTGGCAAGGTACGCCATTTCACCGTCCCCCACATTTGAAAGCCGGGAATACATCGCCTGTAGTCCCAACCAAGTTCACTCGAGTTTACAGAAAGCTAGTTGAAGCCCTGAATATGGGGTCTTTGCTCTCCACCAGTGGTAGGCGGGGTCTAGGCCGCATTCGTTCTCCATGGTACTCATCCCCGCTATGCAAATAGCACAGTTCATCTCGCTGCCAGCTGGTAAATTCCCCCATCGCTATAAGCCTGCATCTCTTTTTCAAGGTTTCATTAGGACACGGATTTGGGCTACTTGATCGGTCATAGTTCTAGCCTCAATAGTGCAATTAAGGTTCGGAATACTTTCAAGACTGCTTTCATTTATTTGTCCGTGAAATATGTTCTCTTAGGGAAGACAGCAGCACGAAGCCTTCGTCGCTTGCTGCCAACGCTCTTAATAACGCCAGCGCTGTTAACAGGCAGTTCTTGTGGTCATCGATTGAGATGTGTTTAAATTTGCATGTGCGTGCGTGACACCATGCTTGTCATAGGCGTATCTACTGGTGTGTGGGCGGGGGAGATATGGCCCTTTCCTGCCCCCTCTGCACGCACGCACACACACACGCACTTCTGAAAGTGCGCACTGTCGGTAGTACACCGACAAATCGAACAAAACAACAGCGGATGCCAAGTTTTCTCTCAGAATTGCAGCCACTGTACTGTTGCTTTAATACGTACCACCTGCTAGGGCAGCTAGGATTGTTTTTCGGGTGTCGTCGCCGAGTGCTGTAGAAGCTGATGCTCGGCTGACCGTACAAAGCAGTTACACGTTAACGTGCTCCGCGGCACGAGATAGATGCCTGAGGGACGTGCTTGACAAACCAGCAATGCTGAGAAAGCTTTTTCTGCGCAGCCTAAGACAGGTTTAATCTTCCAGCGCTATCATCATCTCGTGCTTCTTTCGATCGTCTAACCTAACCATTTTTAAAAACGCAAAATCAGATTTCCGTGTATAGTTTACCAGTATTTATTCAGTGATGCCATATTAGCGGTTTCGTCACTAAATTTAGTTACCTTCTGGTATTTTTAAGGCACACTTTTTTGTTTAGCAATCAGCGATATCTTTATTGACCTAAATGACCAATTGACGATATTCTAACGACTTGTTATTTAGAAAGGTTGCTTGAAAAATGGCCTTATAGAATGTAATGTAATATTCAAAAGCTACACATAGGAAGTGGAACAAACTCACTGTATGATGGCATAAAATCCGTGAGCATGATGAACAGATATTTGCCTTCTCATTGGTAGCCTTAATATGTTAATTGTATTTCGCAGCAAACTGGTCATCATAGCCTTCACATGGTGCTCACACTGTAGAAATTTCTTTATGATTTAGAAAACCTATTTGAATGCGTTTGAACGATGCGGATTCAGCGGTGTCAATAAATCAATTCGATTGGTAGAAGTCCGCAGTCGTGCCAGGGATGCAATTTACCAAATCCAACTGGAATAAATTTTGTCTTGAGATTGAGAAAGCGACACGCGAGTAACACATATCGACTGCGTAAAAAAAAGGCGTTAGCATCGAAACGGCTGAGCTCAGCCTCGTCCGATTGAAGAAATCGCTTTCGTTTCTGATGCCTTTCGAAACAGTCAGTAATGGTGGCTTGCAATTAGATTAAAGGCGAAATTCTAGTATTTGGACCTGTACAATGCTCCGCTAATTGTCATCACCATCTTAACAGCATACAGCCAAGCGCATCCCACAGAATTTAAGGGTTAATGCGTAGACGAAAAGCATTCTAGTGCTAGCAAAAGTACGTTAGTTGTGTCCTTTCCGATCATGTTGTATTTCTATATTTTGAATCTGACGGTAACGAAAACATTAGACGGTCATAATAGGTTGTCTACATATTATAGGTAGACCATCGATTATAGATTTTTGGAATACGAATAGTAATTATGAAATATCATATCGAATGGAAAAAAAAGCAGATATATATATATTTACGGCGGAAACATTTCTTTCGGCGTAATTAGGAACACGATTGTACTGAATAGAGCGTTAACTATCACGGACAACTGGGATTGTTTTAAATGAAAGTCACTACAACCGTCACGAAAAGAACTCCACGAATATAGCCGCTCGCCAACTTCATAGCCTGGGGGCACTGAAGCTATCCAAATGTGACAGGACGTTGTATTACCAACTTTCCAAAAAATCCACATAATATTTGTTCGCATATTTCCTTGTGTAAGAAGTTTCTCGAATGTTATCAATAGTTCTATCCGCAGGCTGTTGTCACGCGGGTATCAGCTATTACAATGGAACTTTCGACGAGACATGTATAAAAGCCGACGCGCTTGACCCGCAGATCATATTTTCGATGAACTTCGACTCGGCTTGCCTCTATCCTGATGCTTGAGTGTTACTTGTTTTGTAACGCTTCCCTCCGTTTGTAAGGTGCCGCATGAGACAGATTGTCCGCGCGAGCCAATAAATCGTGAAAGCACGTATAGAGCTGCACCGAAATTTCACAGTAGGGTGCATAGTATTCCTCGGTAATTTTTTTCTGCCCCAGAGGTAAAAAGGAATCGCCACATTCTATAGTCACGCTGACGCTCGCTTCGCACTGTTTAATCGCCCGAACAGAATTGGAAGTCAATCGTAATTATCGTGTTTACCTTCATTTGAGGCCATACAGAGTACATTTAAAATTAAAAAAAAAATCTAATGAAATGGTATTTCAGTTCAGCTTCATTAGCATAGTATTAGTGATATCGTAATTGGCTTACTCAAGTATCTGTCAACGAAAACTCGCTCAAGGTTATCAAAAGTGCTGCTGTAGGCCACGCGGTAAGTTTCCTTCTTTCAAATTACAACTTTGCCTTATAGTCTATACATATGTGGTTTTTCTAAAAAGCCGGAAGTGTAATGAACGCAGAGCCGTTTCAGAATTGAAGAAGTTGTTTATCAGGTTTTTTATTATTATTATTTATTACTTCCAACGTGTCCTTAGACAGGCGTGTTTGATTGTAATGTAGTCTTGGATTCATTTTATGTCTGGTACAGTGCTTTCTATAAGGGTTTAGTAATTCTATATGTGTTTCGTCTCCATTGCTGATGGGTAGCTGGAGCCTAGTGGAGCTGCAGTGTAGCAGGTTTTTCTTCTGCCAACTTTTTTCGCCTTGTAAAGTTGCGAAATAAATTTGATTTGATTGATTGAAAGACCCTCTTAACATCAATCCAGACAGAACGCCATGCTACGAAACGCGCGACGAAGTTAAAAACTGAACGTCTCTGCGAGGCGCGCCAGACACGGACACGGCGAGTTTTCTCTAGCAAGCACCTGACGCCAACACGCTATCCTTCAAACTTCGTCACACACCTCGTCACGAGGTATTTCTGTGTGGCGTAGATGAGGGGAGCGGTCTGTTTCAATATTGCCCAATTTGTCGCCTCTCCACCCATCACGAAAGAACAATGGCAGGACTCTCTCAAGAGCAGCAATCTCAACATTCAACTCCAGGCTGTCCAGAGGGCCCACGACATTGCCGCGGGACTTGATCTCCCGGTTCCATCGTGGGCGGAGCCACCGACTTGATCATCGGGAGCCTTCGGTTTGGCTCCCCGAGGTCTCAGTCGCTCAGGACTCAAATAAAGTTCTTGTCATGTCACGTCATGTCGCCATTTTTTTTCAATTTTAATATTAAAATGAGCGTACACCAAAACATCTTTCACTCCGTATTAAATTACGGGGTTTTAGGAGCCGAAAGCACCATCTGATTATAAGACATACAGCAATGGGGGACTCCGGAAATTTGGACCAGATGGGGTTTTTTAACGTCCACCTAAAGCAAAGTTCACAGGTGTCTCCGCAATTGGTCAGTGGAAATGCAGCCGCCGTGACCGGGATTCGATTCTCCAGCCTCCTACTCACAGCGTAACACCATAGCCACTAAGCAACCACGGCTCTAATAAAAAACCTGATAAACAACTTCTTCAATTCTGAAACGGCTCTGCGTTCATTACAATACGGCTTTTTAGAAAAATCACATATGTATAGACTATAAGGCAAAGTGGTAATTTGAAAGAAGGAAACTTACCGCGTGGCCTACAGCAGCACTTTTGATAACCTTGAGCGAGTTTTCGTTGACAGATACTTGAGTAAGGCAATTACGATATGACTAATACTATGCTAATGAAGCTGAACTGAAATACCATTTCATTAGATTTTTTTTAAATTTTAAATGTACTCTGTATGGCCCCAAATGAAGGTGAACACTATAATTACGATTGACTTCCAATTCTGTTCGGGCGATTATACAGTGCGAAGCGAACGTCAGCGTGACTATAGAATATGGCGATTCCTTTTTGCCTCTGGGGCAGAAAAAAATTACCGAGGATTACTATGCACCCTAGTGTGAAATTTCGGTGCAGCTCTATACGTGCTTTCACGATTTATTGGCTCGCGCGGACAATCTGTCTCATGCGGCACCTTACAAACGGAGGGAAGCGTTACAAAACAAGCAACACTCAAGCATCAGGATAGAGGCAAGCCGAGTCGAAGTTCCTCGAAAATATGATCTGCGGGTCAAGCGGGTCGGCTTTTATACATGTCTCGTCGAAAGTTCCGTTGTAATAGCTGATACCCGCGTGACAACAGCCTGCGGATAGAACTATTGATAACATTCGAGAAACTTCTTACACAAGGAAATATGCGAACAAATATTATGTGGATTTTTTGGAAAGTTCATAATGCAACATCCTGTCCCATTTGGATAGCTTCATTGCCCCCCGGCTCTGAAATTGGCGAGCGGCTATATTCGTGGAGTTCTTTTCGTGACGGTTGTAGTGACTTTCATTTAAAACAATCCCAGTTGTCCGTGATAGTTAACGCTCTATTCAGTACAATCGTGTTCCTAATTACGCCGAAAGAAATGTTTCCGCCGTAAATATATATATATCTGCTTTTTTTTTCCATTCGATATGATATTTCATAATTACTATTCGTATTCCAAAAATCTATAATCGATGGTCTACCTATAATATGTAGACAACCTATTATGACCGTCTAATGTTTTCGTTACCGTCAGATTCAAAATATAGAAATACAACATGATCGGAAAGGACACAACTAACGTACTTTTGCTAGCACTAGAATGCTTTTCGTCTACGCATTAACCCTTAAATTCTGTGGGATGCGCTTGGCTGTATGCTGTTAAGATGGTGATGACAATTAGCGGAGCATTGTACAGGTCCAAATACTAGAATTTCGCCTTTAATCTAATTGCAAGCCACCATTACTGACTGTTTCGAAAGGCATCAGAAACGAAAGCGATTTCTTCAATCGGGCGAGGCTGAGCTCAGCCGTTTCGATGCTTACGCCTTTTTTTTACGCAGTCGATATGTGTTACTCGCGTGTTGCGTTCTCAATTTCAACACAAAATTTATTCCAGTTGGATTTGGTAAATTACATCCCTGACACGATTGCGGACTTCTACCAATCGAATTGATTTATTGACACCGCGGAATCCGCATCGTTCAAACGCATTCAAATAGGTTTTCTAAATCATAAAGAAATTTCTACAGTGTGAGCACCATGTGAAGGCTATGATGACCAGTTTGCTGCGAAATACAATTAACATATTAAGGATACCAATGAGAAGGCAAATATCTGTTCATCATGCTCACGGATTTTATGCCATCATACAGTGAGTTTGTTCCACTTCCGATGTGTAGCTTTTGAATATTACATTGCATTCTATAAGGCCATTTTTCAAACAACCTTTCTAAATAACAAGTCGTTAGAATATCGTCAATTGGTAATTTAGGTCAATAAAGATATCGCTGATTGCTAAACAAAAAACTGTGCCTTAAAAAGACTAGAAGGTAACTAAATTTAGTGACGAAACCGCTAATATGGCATCACCGAATAAATACTGGTAAACTATACACGGAAATCTGATTTTCGTTTTTAAAAATGGTTAGGTTAGACGATCGCAAGAAGCACGAGATGATGATAGTGCTGGATGATTAAACCTGTCTTAGGCTGCGTAGAAAAAGCTTTCTCAGCATTGCTGGTTTGTCAAGCACGTCCCTCAGGCATCTATCTCGTGCCGCGGAGCACGTTAACGTGTAACTGCTTTGTACGGTTAGCCGAGCATCAGCTTCTACAGCACTCGGCGACGACACCCGAAAAACAATCCTAGCTGCCCTAGCAGGTGGTACGTATTAAAGCAACAGTACAGTGGCTGCAATTCTGAGAGAAAACTTGGCATCCACTGTTGTTTTGTTGTTTGCCCACTTTCAAAAGTGCGTGTGTGTGTGCGTGCGTGCAGAGGGGGCAGGAAAGGGCCACATCTCCCCCGCCCACACACCAGTAGATACGTCTATGACAAGCATGGTGTCACGCACGCACATGCAAATTTAAACACATCTCAATCGATCACCACAAGAACTCCCTGTTAACAGCGCTGGCGTTATTAAGAGCGTTGGCAACAAGCGACGAAGGCTTCGTGCTGCCTCTGTCTTCACTAAGAGAACATATTTCACGGACAAATAAATGAAAGCAGTCTTGAAAGTATTCCGAACCTCAACTGCACTATTGAGGCTAGAACTATGAGCGATCAAGTAGCCCAAATCCGTGCCCTAATGAAACCTTGAAAAAGAGATGCAGGCTTATAGCGATGGGGAAATTTACCAGCTGGCAGCGAGTTGAACTGTGCTATGTGCATAGCGGGGATGACTACCATGGAGAACGAATGCAGCCTAGACCGCGCCTACCACTGGTGGAGAGCAAAGACCCCGTATTCAGGGCTTCAACTAGCTTTCTGTAAACTCGAGTGAACTTGGTTGGGACTACAGGCGATGTATTCCCGGCTTTCAAATGTGGGGGACGGTGAAATGGCGTACCTTGCCACCCCCGTCACCATAGATTCTCCTATGGAATAATGTCCATCAGATGTTGGCTAGGAAATTCCAACAGCGATTCTACATAACGAGTACCACTTCAGACGTTGGTCCCACGAAATCAGCTACGAGTGATTTTGCACTTTGTCACTGACATCATCGGCTGCGCCTTGCCTTAGCCCCAGAAACAACGAAACACCGCGTTCCATACATGACCCATAACTGAGGATTGTGCATATTGAGTAACCACAACCTTGAAAGCACGGCGTTCGTGCTTTACAACACAGCCCTTTGCTCCATCGCGCACATTGTGTGAGTTATCCGTCACGCTGCAGATATCTTCACGAAAAGAATTAGGCGAGCAAATATTTCTAAGAAAATTTGAAAGCTACTTATATTGATAGAAAAACCACGTTTCAAAGGTTCCAGAAGCCGCATCGAAAAACCAAGTCAGCTTCTTTTATTGACGAATATGGGCACTAGAAAAAATGGTGGAAAGAAGTTGCACAAATATTTTTGTTGGTCAGGTATTCGTAAGTTAAATCAAACATCTTTTTTTAGAGAATGCATTTTGATCGTTTACTTTATTTCTCTAACGTCTTCAAGTCTGGCGACCGGATACCTTCGAAAAAAGAGAGCAGGATGACACGTACTACTCCCTATTCATCTGCTTCACGCAATTTCAATGTGCTCCGTTCACTTGTCCTATAGAGTTAGCATAGATTAGGACATTTGGAATATGATGGCTCATTTATTGAAAGAATAGTTTCCCCTAGGGAACTCGCGCCCATACCTATACTAAAGCCGTCGCCAGCTAAATGAGGCGGTTGTTGCACGCTTATTTTTTAAAGGAGCCACAGCTTGTTGCCTGTTCCGTATGAGAGCCAAACAGCGTATCTCAGAAATAAATAATGAGCCGCCTTAACAATACAAGTAGAGACACCCATGTACGTAGCCAGATTTAGGAAGATAAACGCCGGCGAGTGTTACTGACAGCTTTCCAGAACCACAAAGCACCGATGTTTATACTGAAATGTGCCGCTGTGTTTCAGTATTTGGGTGTACGCTGCAGGAATGCGTAATGGTCCATTTCAAATCCGTATGGCCCAAACTCAAGTACATAAAATCCTTGCTTTTTCATTATCATGGCTTAAGCTTCAGATCAGGTCACCACTAGTAGCTGGGGCACAAATTCGGGTACTGCGGTAGGTATAACGTAATCGGATCAATGCGATCGACATTGGCTCAAACTTCGTTGGCGCCTCGTAAAGGCATAAAACAGTGCGTCACCATGATGAATCCACGACGAAGAGCACCACATGGCGGACGAACGTGTTCTTGTAGGGCTCCTGGGCGGAGATGAAAACATAGGTTTTTTTTTTGTACATGCATTAAGCTTGCTTCTGTTTTTTATTTCTTTTTTATTTTTAGGTTTTAAATAAAACTTGGCTAGTTTGCTTTATTTCGTGTTAACAATTGTGTTTCCAGTATATTTGGTTTTGCCGGGTGGTCAGAGCGTTCTTTGGCGCCACGTGTTTCAACACGTGCAACCGTGTCGGACGTTGAGTCTTATTGCCTTTAAATAACAGTTTGGAGTTTACAAGACTATTAGATATTAGTGGTTTTTGTGTGCGGGTGCACTGCTATAGGGAATATTTCTTTGGAAGGACAGAGAGAGCGTGGTAGCCTGATTGAACACCTTCGAACACGAGCCATACTTTAAGTATGTGGGGTGTTTAATATTGGTGAGAAATATTTTGCGGCATTTTAAAGGTTAAGATTTTGTGTGCATATTCCTTTTTTAGGAGGCATGAGCTCTAAAAGCCTCAGTGTTTGCTTTTGAGAAAGCGAAGTGCAACACATGGCAAGAAAGATAACATGATCTTGGGTTGCTGCGCGAAGGGACACCGACACAGATTAGAAGCAGACAAGGAAAATAAAATTTAGTTGAGAGTTAGCGCTCATCCTGTCTGCATCTAGTCTGTGTCCCTGTCCCTTCGGGCTACAACCCAAGATCATGTCACCGTACCAACTCGCCCAACTCTCTATCCTTTTTCAGAGATAATAAAGCGTGCAGTGTGCTGGGAGGCCCTCAAGGTAAACGAGGCGAAGGCTGAGAATGGAGAGAAAATCAAATCAAACCTCAGACACTGTGATGGCGATGGTAGCCTAAGAAAATTGATGATTTCCAGGATGAGCTTTCGAAACAGGTTAAAAAGCTCAAAACTGAGCGACATATGGAGCGTGATGTGCGGAAGACTTCAAGCAGCGCGTGAAAAGCTGAACAGGGCCACCATCGCGAGCGAGAAAGATCGCGACAATGGAAGTGGTATCCCAATGTGACAGGGTAGGGAGTCTCAGCAAAGTATGTGGAATACGTCCAACGAGGGAAGGGGATAGCTGGAAAGAGCTGCACGTACCTTCATCATCATCACCATCATCATCATCATCATGGTTACGCCCACTGCAGGGCAAAGGCCTCTCTTACACTCCTCCTACTACACAGGTCATGTATTAATTGTGGCTATATTGTGCCTGCAAACTTCTTAATTTCAACCGCCCACCTAACTTTCTGCCACCCACTGCTACACTTCTCTTCCCTTGGAATCCAGTCCGTAAATCTTAATAACCATTGGTTATCTTCCCTCCTTATTACATGTCCTGCCCATGCCCATTTGTTTTTCTTGATTTCAACTAAGATGTCATTAACTCGCGTTTGTTCCTTCACCCAATCTGCTCTTTTCTTATCCCTTAACATTACACCTATCATTCTTGTTTCCATAGCTCGTTGCGTCGTCCTCAATTTAAGTAAAACCCTTTTCGTAGGCCTCCAGGTTTGTGCTACTTACGTGAGTACTGGTAAGACACCGCTATTATACACTTTTCTCTTGATGGATAATGACAACCTGCTGTTCATGATCTGAGAATGCCTACCAGACGAAACCCAGCACATTCTTATTCTTCTGAATATTTCAGTCTCATGATTCAGTCTCTTACCACTTCCAGTGCCTCGCTACCTATTGTAAACTGCTGCTCTCTTCCGAGACTGTTAAACATTACTTTATTTTTGTGCAGATTAATTTTTAGACCCACCCTTTCGCTTTGCATCTCCAGGTCAGTGAGCACGCATTGCAGTTAGTCTCCTGAGTTACTAAGCAAGGCTTTACTAAGCAACGCACCTTCAGGCGGCCTAAAAGGAAAAACAGGAATGCAGGGTCATTGCCGCTTGCCAAGTCCTGATCGCCCGGAAAAGGATGACAAAGGAAGGCAGGCAGAGGCCTCGGCAGTAGGAAAGAGTGAAAGGGGGACTGTAATAAAACTAAATGGCACGTATAAAATAGATCTTGTACAAGCCTATACTCCAACCTCCATTCACGATGATAATGAAAAGAATAGTTTTATGCAGACGCCGCATTAGCGATGAGGATAATGTAAATTCAGTATACTGTAGTCATGGGTGACTTAAAATCCAAAATAGGGAGAACGCAGGCTGGTGATCAAGCAATTGGAAAGTACAGCGTCGATTCTGGGAACACTAGAGGAGAGATATTTGTAGAAATCGGGGAAAGGAATAAGCTCTGAATAATGAACACCTGCTTCAGGAAGCGTATCAAGAGGAAGTGGACATATAAAAATCCCAATGCTGAAACAAGAAATGAAATAGATCTCGTACTATCTGCCGATACCTACATACTGCAGGATGTAGAAGTGTTAGGTAGGGTAAAGTGCAGTGATCATTCATTAGGGTGGTTTAGGATTCTCATCAATATGAAGATATAAAGTGCAAGGGCACTATAACGTAAAACTGTTCCAAACTTTTCTATTCCAATCCTGCAGTCAGCCCTACGCGATTGGTCAAAAACTTTTTTGGACAACCCCCACTTCACCTGTCAATCACGCGACGCCCCGAAAATCACGATAGCTCCCCATCCTATATGATGTGTACACGCTGATTATGCATGATTTGTCCGAACAAAAGAAAATAGTTATTTCTGATTCGACGCCTTTTTCGCCATTAGCCCTCGGCTATTGGTCAAGAGTTTTCGGGCTGCACCCACTTCCCCTGCCTGTCAAGCAACGTCAGAAAACCACAAAAACTCACCTCGTCTAAGTGACGTGTACGCGTTAATGATGCATTAGCATGCCGAACAAAACTGTATTTTCTTCTATATAGCCGCAGGCTGCCCCGTACCGAAAGGAATAAACGATGGCTGCCGCCGATCGCTCCGGCACTGGCTACTCGCCCCTTCCGGAGAGCATGGACTTATTTGCGTCTAATAAAACTTTTTTCGTTGCCGTGTAACGTTTTAGAGAACTTTCGGCACGTTTACGACCTCGTTCTGCCAACTCTTCTTTGCTGCGGATCCGTTTTAGCGTCATTCTTATGCTTCCGTTGCATGCCGCCGCGATTGTCGACGAGCCACCGCAAGCTAAGTAAGAGAAAGCGGACCAATCGCAGACGCCGGCACCACCCTCTCTATCCGGTTATCAGTATTCACTGCCGTGGCTCGGCCCCGTCGAATCCCTTTCCACTTGACCATGCTCCTCGCCTCTTGTGAGCCAATTAGATAAGACAAGCCGCTCAGTGCAGGCAATAATATTCGTTCTTCAAGCAAACAAATGAGACCTCCTATGAACGAGCGGAGCATTTGATCTGCGGGTGTCCGCCCGGTGCTTGCGCCGGCGGTTACGCAATTGTGACGTTAGGAGATTGGAATAAAAACATATTGGAATAGTTTTACGTTATACGGGCCCTGGTCATGCAAATTGCGTAATTCTACGTTTCGGACACGCGTTGAAACAAGAGGCAACCGCGACGTTAATTTCCTAATATCAACGTCCTCCATCATGCCAGCTTTGTTCACCTTTGCGTTTGAGGGCGTAACACTGTATTTGCTAATTTAATGAGTAAACGAATGTTTAATGCGACTTAAGCAGCCAATAAAACCATTAGCTATACTTTCTGTAATTGTTTAATACCTTGCTGTCTCAATGAAGTGCATCGACTTTTGGACGACACTGTGACTTTATTTTTACAAATGCAGCTATTTAGGTACTCATATTCACCCTCTTTACAGCTAGATATGTTTCGGTGGCATTATATATATTCCAGGAGAGAATATTAAGTTATGGCTCCCCCCTTGACAAAACACAATCAAAACACTCCTGTTGTCTGTACTACATAATTTGCTATTAAGGCTGTAGTTATATCGATAATCTTACATTCCTTAGCGCAATTAACATAATAAGTCCTCATTTTCAAGCAATCTTTTCTGAGGGCCATGTTTAGTTTTAGAAAAAATTGTTTAATTGTACAAACCGTGCACAAAGAATGAGAATAGAGATAATACGTGGGCCCACTTTTCTGTGCAAGCGTAACAACAGCTACGATGCTTAAGTTTTCACAATGAATCAAAAATGAGATGAGCCCCATTTTCGCGACATTTACACTTGGAGTGACATGGAAATTTCTCAAGATACAGGCAAAGCGTCTGAAATATACTGTAAAATGAGTTCGAGCACTTCATCACGCAGTATATGCAATGAATGAAACACGCTCATGTATTCCTCAGCAATACTAACGTTACTGGTTTACTGCAAATAATATTTTGCTTCTTCCCCCCGTTAGTACAAAGTGCAAATATTTAGCGCCGTCTTCTCTGGGCACCACTTTTGATGTTCTATACCGTACTAAATTAAATCATTATCATCGGTGCAGATATTTCTACACCTCCACACGAAACGTCTACTATACGAGTTGTATGAAGATTTGCAGTATAATTATTATTTCCGATATTCTTGTTTTGTTTAAAGTGCGTATTGCTTACAGTTTTTTTCTTTAGTCATTATTGTGAATGTATAAATTATTCAAGGTGTTCATACTGTCGCTCAAAGCATCAATATTGCTTCGGTTTTTCCGGCACAGCTTTCTGCAGTGGTTGCTTTCTTCGCTGTTATTGAATTAATATGCTAAATAATTTTATGAGGCCTGCGCTGTTGTTCAGTCGCATATGTTTTCCAGTTTCCTCTGATGTTGTATGTTGTAATAAATTTATACATTGTTTCCATTTCATTTGTTTGCTTTTACTTTTCTATATTGCGTTCCGCGTAGTTTTCCTGTTAAAATTCATGACTTATCCATTCATTTTATATCAGGCTGCACTATTTAACTGATATGCATAATATTGGGTGCTCAATCTAATAGTATCATAATTACTGGATCACTGAATGTAACAATGTCTCTGAAGATGTTGTCAAGCACTCAAAAAATGTGAATCAACTTAAACATGAACTTCAAACTTCGCTAGCGCATCACGATATACATTTAATTATGAGCCTTATATGCAGTTATGCCGATTTGATTGCTACGCACACTATAACTGGACATTATGGAGTTACATTAGCAATTTTTGGTTGTTTACCGTGCATCTGAATAAATCATGGAGTGTTCTTTTCTTTTTTTTTTGCTATTATCAAAATTGGTACAAATTGCGGCGATTTCATCGGCGATTTTGATCTCAGAAGTGCAGCGCCTTAGCCACTAAGCTAGTACGGCGGTTAGGACACCAGGAAGTTTGAAACATTGACGCATAGAGGGAGTATAATGAACTCAAGAGGAAAAGCTCCTCATGGGGCCCATGTATTGGAATCACCAACTGCAAAGGTGCCGCCACGCTGCTACTCTGTACAGGCACACATGCGCAGACGACGAGATGTAATTCAGTCGAGACGGGCGATGAACGCGATAGTGAGCTTCCCTCAGTAAAAAGTGCTATCTCATTCAGGTGTCTGGAAACACATCATGTAACGCATCGTAATTGAATCGAGGTTGCCAATGCAGTGCAATGATGAGTGACTGCTACCTAGACTGCATGGCATGAACCTTCACCTGCAAAGGCTAGGCCACTTCCTTCCGCCCTGAGATGTAATAAGCGTTACGAAACCGAGACCAATCCCCACGAACACCAAAGCCGAAGGCAGGGCACATCGACAACAAAGAGCATTAAACGCACAAAAAATCACCAAATAAGAAAATTATAAACTTATGGCTACTTTTCAATACGATGAAGTTTTCAGCAAAATGTATACCGCTACGCCTTATTACGCAGAAAAATGGCAAGCACACGCCACTACCCACAGCAGCTATGCTCACGTGACTGCCAGCGAGCTTGAACTGCAAGCCATCGAAGAAACCATTACACCACGTGACGGGCACAGAGAAGACAAATTGCGCACTTACACTGACAGTCAAGAGGCCCTCAAGCAGCTGAACTCCAGATCCTACACGACTACCATAAAGCCTAAAGCCAGCCTGCCGGCACCTGCGGGATAATAAACGCGTGCGCATTCTCGCATACTGGAAACCTGGCCGCGGCACGAGGGGAGAGGGAAACAGGCGGGCCTATGAGGCTGCAGGCGAGGAAATTACTAAGGACCGCCGTGGCAGCCTTGAAATGAGCACACCATTGCTGGACCACACCTATACCTCAACTACATCCGTAGAGGTACTAGACAATCAGATCACCCAACTGTAGCACGAGAGTAAAGTGCGACAGTCCATTTCTAGCATCCTTCCTCTCATTTGCGCTCGGCTTCCTGGAGCAGCCCAGGCTACCCTCCTGAAATCAAGAGCTAATGCAACCATTACACCAGTTGTTCTTAGCCAGTGTATATGAATGCAAGCGTGATGCCCCAACTGCCCTGCGATGAACGTCGATCTGAAACATCCGATATCGTCCTGTCCTGCCCCAGCCAGCCTCACAGACTAGCACACTGTACCTCTAAGGGCTGCGTTGTACTGGCTGTACAGCAACAGTGGTTGCAACAGCAACAGTAGCCACTGTTGTTGCCAAAGGATAGAACGTGTCATCCCGACGGCTGCTAGAATCTCTAATCATTCAATCGACGCTAGCTACGATGAACCGGACACCAGGGACTATGCCTGCCGTTTACGCACGTTCACTACGTCACGTGCTGGCTATATAAGTGACGACGATTTCCTGTCCAACTCCGTGAACAAGGAACCCGTACGCGGTTCCGAAATGTCAGATTATTCAACAGACTTGGTCAGTGACCGTAATTCTCTTCAATCTTAAATACTGCATTTGAAACTTATAAATGACCATTCGAACTTTCTGGAAAATCGCCGAGATTTTTAAACGTTTCCCGCAAGTACGTACCTCCTGTATGTGATGGTTTTTAATAATATTTTGAATATTTTAGCCTTACGAAACAAGAGTCGTAAAAAATGGTGCTGCCTTTGCGGTTCCCACTTTTGGAACCCAGATTTTCCTCAAATGGGTTCAGTGGTAAAATCCATTACGTCGTCCTGCGGTACTGTTTTCTCAAGCATCGTAGTGGATAAGGAAATATATATTGCATACATAAACATGAAGAGTAGGACTTTTCAGTGGCAGAATGGAACACGGCAGAATAAAGACATTAACTGCGTATATTTTAAGTAAGTAACATCTGATAGCCGTTTGCATACGCCTAGGACCCTTCGGGAGAATTAGTGAAGCTGATGTAGAGATCCCAATACATCCACGGAGGTTTTTTAACATAGCAAGAATGCAGTTTTCATTGGGATGATGGCTCCATTGACAGTTCGACGAGACAGGGCGCCCTTCGTATAGAACATTCGCGTCACCTGAAAACATACGAAAACTAAGGAACGGTGTGCGGTCAAATGCTGCTGGTTATACTCTGTCAGTTTCACTTACGAAACCAGATCAATCCATGATTGATGGGTGGCGCAAAACTATTAATAAATTAACAGGATTTCAACTATCTGTTCTATCTCTTTCTCTTAACACCGAAACCAGCCTGACTTGTAGTTTGTCTCTTATGAAGGAAAAGCGCTAGGGCGCACCGCGCTTTATTTTTTCCGACACTTAGTGAACAAAAGCAAACCTTGCGCAAACATGTGAATGTGTGTACCCCCATGGAAATCTACATAAACTAATATATTCTTGAGTTATTTAGTGAGAATATTTCCATTTAGTATACTAAGGGATATAATGAGGTGTATTCTCTCACGCTCGCAAAAGGAACATGTTGCTCAATACTACATATACATCACTATACTGTTTCTCCCGCAAACGAACAGGGCAAGGAAACAATACAGGTGTTGCCTGGCGCCTATAAATCAAGAAAATCATTTGTCCATATTCCAAATGGTTCATGCAGAAAGGACGAAATATTTACGAAACCATATCCTGGATACACTCATATCTTTTCTTGTCGAAATGCACTATTTTTTTCTGATTAACTAGACAGATCACAAATACGTGATAATTCGTTCCCATATACTCGCACGTCGGCTCGTCCCTCATTTGCAGAAATTTGTGTGGTCAGGGTCAATGAAAATGTGAGATGAGCACCCTTCTATTGTATTCCTCCTCAAAATATGTCATAAACAACAAAGGTGTTCCAGTTACACTTTTTCCTGCATTGCTCAACGTAGGCCTCTTGGGTCCCGGTTATGGGCAACTCAGTTAATTGCTAGGAAAATGTGTGCGAGGAGGCGAGTAAGTGGCCCTAGGGGTCGGTTCAATTTCACTGTCGCGACAAGGGACATAAATGTTTGATGAAGATTATGCTTCAGATGTAAGGATAGTAAATTATTCAGCAATTACCACTCATTAATAGATATCTGCTGTACCAGGCGGAAGTATCTCCTTACGTACATTTGATAGGAAGGAAATGATATGCCAGGCTGATTGTTTGATTCGCTGATTTGATCTATTCAATTGATTGACTTCTTGATTTATTTGATTGATTGATTGATTGATTGAATTATCTAATTTTTCGTATAGAAGGCGCCGGACTAAAACCACTTCCCGGGACCTGAGCAAGGAATTCGATGTATAATTCATTGAGTGAGTGACAAACTAAATAAACAACTCACAAACTTGCTTCGCAAAGATATGATAAAGGTATGAATGTGCCTTAGAAGGTGAAATTAATGGTTGCTGACCGTAACTTGGTGTTCTTCTAAGAACATATGTCAAGGCGTTCCTCAGGGCTCGATCCTTGGTCCGCTGCTGTTTCTACTATTTATTAATGACCTGCCTAATGTTCTGACCACTACCAACTGTATATTATATGCAGACGACACAACTATTTTTACTTACGCTAATAATGTCGACGAGCTTCAGCGAAACATTAACGTTGATTTGCATAACGTAACTTCCTGGTGCCGAAAGAACATGTTGCGCATCAATCCGCTAAAAACGGTTTTTATGGTTTTTCATTCCTTCCCGACACTAATTTCGAAATGTATATCTGTGTGTCTCGACAACAACTTAATACGAATATCTGATAGCGCAAAGTGTCTTGGCGTAGACAAGCATCTGAAATTAACTCTCTATGCGCAGTCACTTGTCCGTAAGATTTCTTTTCGAATACGCGCCATAATCAAAACCCGCTCATATTTTCAGCCGCACATTATCCATTCCCTTTATCATGCACACATTCCCAGCCATTTATCTTACTGCGTATGAGCCTGGGGAAACACATACCTCGCTCACCTCAGCCAACTTCAACGCCTGCAGAATCAGGCGCTTCGTCTCATAACTTTCAGCCATTTTTTATCCAATTCTACGCCACTTTATTGCCGTTTAAACATTCATCCTCTTCACCAGCTTTTTCAATTCAAGTTAACAATCGTGATCTATAAGTTATTTCGCAATATTGTACTTATAGATGGCTTTCTTGCTGAAACGTTTGTAAATACTAACACTACTAGGTTCTCTGAACTCGATAATCGTCTTTTACCTAAAGTGCGCACAAACTATGGTAAGTTCACTACCATATTTGCGGGAATAAAACTGTGGAATTCAATTCCACATACCATTAAATCATCACCCATAGAGCATATATTCAAGAACCAAGTCAAGAAATATTTTATGCAGCAACTCTCTTCATCCTAACAACTGACTTTTGTGATTGTAATAATATTTCACTTGGCTATTGCACTATGTTATATTACTCCTACTTTTATTGTGTTGTAAATTTGCATTACTTGTTCACTACAGAGGTTTTCTTCGCAATTTTTGTTTTACTAAACAGCTTTACATTCTTGTTTTTTCACACTGTTCTTTATTTTTATGAAATTGTTTGTAATGTCACCGTAACCAATGCTTGATCTGTATCTTGTCTTTTTTATTTTGTTCATGTATGGGAGTCCCCCTGACAGTTTCTAACTTTGGCACTCCCTGTGTAGTGCTAATTCTGTATGCAATTCTTTGTAAAACTGACATCGATGATGAATAAACTTGAAAACTTGAAACTTGAACTAGTTCGCCTGCTATGTCGTTGAATAACAATAATTTTGTTAGTAAGAATTGACTGACTGACTAACTGACCGACTGACTCACTGACTGACTGACTGACTGACTGACTGACTTAATTACTTACTCACTTACTTTACTTTACTTACCTACTTACTTACTTACATTACTTACTTACCTACCTACTTACTTGCTTGTTTGCTTGCTTGCTTGCTTACCTACTTACTTACTTGCTTGCTTGGTCTAACAGCCCGAAGGGACAACTTGGCTATGATAGCTGCCGTAGTGCAGAGAGGTCACGTCTAATTCTGACAAACTTGGGCTATTCAATCATCCACTTAAAGCTAAGAGCACGAGTACATTTCTCCATTCTATGAAGTGGATCTACGGCGAATCTGAATCACAATCACGCGTTCAGCAACATGGCTCTGATCATTGGGTCACCGCAGCTGGTGACTCGGAGGTCATCCGATACACTCGGTAGACTGAATTGTAGGCTTCACTTCGAAGTACAGCTCATGCACCGCTACCTCCACCTTTCCATCTCCGCAGAGTCTCAGGCTAGAGACAATACTTATATAAAGCCATTCTTAATATATTTGGTGAAATTTATTTCTTCACAACGAGCAGAACCTTAACTCTGGTTTCACCGACACGGCGCTCGGGACGTCCAAAAATTCGCAGCAGCCGTTACTCAATTGCAGCTGCACGATTCCACAGTGCACACCACCCTAAACCGCCCGAACTACGGTCCCCAAGGGCGCAGCTCTGAGCTAGGCGTCAACGTCAACACCTACCTCAAGCGCTGATACCGAATCTTCTCTCTCCTTTTTTTTTTGCTATGCAGAATTTTTATAAAACCGTTATCAGTGTAGCGCACGCAGCGTTTCTTGCATCGGAGTTCCTACGTAGGGAGCACATATTTGCCGCAAATAACGTGATCAAAGGCTAACAACAAAGATTCCTTAACTTGTCATTTGAGCTTTGGGGCCAGTTGTTTATGTGACAAAATTAAGAGGAACTAACATTTAAATGCAAACACATTTCTTTAAGCTTGAACTCGAGCCTCATTCGATATATCTATCATAGAATTGCAGTTCTCAGTCATCGAAACCGAACACACCGGGAGCGCATGAAAGGCCCTCTTAACATCCCACCAGACGGAAACACCAGATCACGAGGTCACGAAACGCGTGACGAATTTTGAAACAACGTCGCGGCGAGTCCCGACAGATACTGATGTGGCAAGTTTTCTCTAGAAAACGCCGACACGCTATAATTAACCCTTCGCCACATACCTAATCACGAAGCGCTTCTGAGTGGCGTAACAAAGAAGAGCGGTCTGTTTCGATATTGCCAAATTCGGTGCTATTTGCTCAGGATTTTATAGGAAAATGGGGGTGCAATAAAACGTGATAGACTCCACAATAAATTATGGGGTTTTACGTGCCATAACCACGATCTAATTATGAGGCATGCCGCAGCGGGAGGACTACGGAAATTAGGGCCACATGGTGTTATTTAACGTCCACGTAAGTCGAAGTACACCGGTGTTTTCGCAATTCGTTCCATCGAGATGCCGCCGCCGTGACCGGAATTCAGTCCCTCGACCTCGTGCTCACAGCCTAACACGATAGTTGCTAAGCAACTACGATTCTAATAAAAAACCAAATAACCTTTTAAATTCCGCAACTCCTTTGCAAGAAGACCACGTTTGGTACATCCGCCGGCATTTTATAAAAAACAAGATATGTATAGTCTATAATGGAAACTTATAATTCGAAAGTAAAGCGGGGAACTTACCGCATGGCCTACAGTAGCGCTTTTGATAACCTTCAGCATTTTCATTGACAGACACTTGAGCAAGCCAATTACGAAATGACTAATTACTATGCTAATGAAGCTGAACTTAAATAACATTACAGTGGTTCTTTAAGTATAAATGTACTCTGTATTATCGCAAATGAAGGTGAACAAGTTGTTGTAAATTTCCTTGACGGCCAAATGTGTTCGGCCGATTATGCAATGTTCAGATAACGTGAGCGTGACTATAGAGTGTAGCGATTCCTTTTTACCTCTGGGGAAGAAAGAAAAATTACCGCCGATTACGATACTCCCTAGTATGAAATCTGAGCGAAGCTCTTGGTCTTTTCACCATTAATTGGGTGGCGGGTGCCGGGTGTGGCACCTTACACCTTATGTCGGGTGCGGCACCTTACAAAACGGGGGAAGGGTTGCAAAACAAGTAACACTCAAGCAAAAGATTAGCGCGGAGCTGAGTCGGCGTGAATCGAAAATACGATATGCGGATCAAGCGCTTCGGCTTTTCTACACGACTCGTCGAACGTTCCAGAGTAATAGCTGGTTCCTTCCTGCAAAAGCCACCAAACAGAACTATCAAAAGATTCGAGAACCTTCTTGTACATTCAAATATGCAAACAAACAATATTTTGCGTTTTGGGAAAGTAGGTAATACAACATCCTGTCGTTCTTGGAAAGCTTCTGCGCCCCCAGGCTCTGAAAGTGGGAAGCGGCTATATTCGTGGAGTTCTTTCAATGACGGTTGTAGTGAAGTGGCATTTAAAACGATCCCAGTTGTCCGTGATAGTTAACTCTGTAATAAGTACAAGCGTCCTCCTAATTATACCGAAATAAATATTCCTGCTGTAAATATATATGTCTGCGTTTGTCTCTGTGGTTTCATATTCCATAATTACTGTTCGTGTACGATGAAATCAATATTCGATGATGTACTTCTAATATTTAGATAAGATATGACAGCGCAAATGTTTCGTTACCATCAGATTCAATATTCACAACTACAGTACGATTCCAAAGGACAGAATTCACGTACCTTTCTTAGCATAAAAATGTCCTTAGTCTACATAATAACCCTTACATTCAGTGTAATGCGCTTGGCCGCATGCTGTTAAGACGGTGATTACAATAGCCGGACATTTGTACAGGTCTAACTACTAAATTTTAGCCTTTGATTTAATTGAAAGCCACCATTAACTGCTGATTGGTTCAAAAGCCGTGAGCAACGAAAGCGATTTGTTCAGTCATGCGCGGCCGAGATCAGCCGCTTCGATACTTGTATCGACTGCGCAAAAAAAGCCGTAGGAATGCGATAGCAACATATTAGGATATTACCCGAAGCAAGGATTGCAACTTTAGTTGCACTATGTGTTGCAGTAAACATATGCTAGGAAAGTAAACATGTATGGCGTGAAGTGCGCAGACGCACATGAACAGAAAGAACTCGATAGACGCGAACCACATGGGCTGGAAATAGAGGGTCTTGTCGGCGTTGCAGCCTTTCGTTAGCGTCGTCGCCCTGTACAGCGGCATGTCCACGGCAGGCATTAAGTCCTTTTTGCGCTTTTGAACGACAGTGTTTTTTCGGCCGTGTTGGCCTCAAGTTTCCGCAGAGTCACGTCCTGTGGCTTCCATCCTTGAGCTCCAGCAAGGACCGCACATGAAGCAGCATGTTGTTCCTGCGTGCGAACGACATGCAGGGCGTTCTTGACACATATGAGGGTAGTCCGTGCTATAGACCGCTTTACGTTTCACATGAGCTTCTCGGCTGGCGTTTGGACTATTAACACATGGGGGCATGTTTACGCGAGGTGGGAGACACGGTGCTTCCCTGCAGAAATGCCCCACCGACTGGTGCTACTATCACTCTAAGAAATGTTTACACCCTTTGGGGTGTATATTAGCCACACAACAATAATCCTCATCTGTCTTGCCCTCATTCCCGTTCTTGAAAACGCTCCGCTCGTTACTTTCCTCTAGAGAATGCTCTGTCATGCTGAAAACGCGCATGGCGTTCGTTACTTGGAAGTGCCGGGCTCGCAGCGCTAAAGAAAGAAAACGCATCAAGGCAGATAACGATTAGCGTTGCTTGGCAGAAGGGGCAAGCCAAAGGGTGCAACTTTGCCTAAAAGTGTAGCGAATGGCATGTGCGTTATCAGCATGACATAGCATTGCCGACAGGAAAGTACTTGGCGTGGCGTTTTCAAGAAAGCAAACGCAAGCAAGTCAGATGATAATTATTGTTGTATGGCGGATGCACACCCCAAAGGGTGTAAACTTGTTTTCACAGTGTACGTGTGGGAAAAAGATGCCACAAGCTATGGGCGTCTCTTTGGGTGTGCTTCAGTTCATTGCAGCAAGGAACGCGTGAGATCATAGAGCACAGCTTCTCCTGTGCACAAGTCTGCGCGATTGGATGGTGTACATCCTGGAGTTTAAACTCTGACTCAAAGGGAAAGCGTACAGGTAATGTGAGTAATGGTGTTCAGGAAATTCAGGTCTTCAAGATTAGTGCTAAACTACCCATCAAACTTGGTGAAAAAGCACAGTCAGCGGATAGTACATGCCGCTGTGAACATTTCGGCCAAATTTTGCAGTCTTCCGAGAGGCGTGGAGCTCGCAAGCTAAGTGCGAAATACCATATTTCTCAAATGCTCTCTTTTCAACAGAACCCTGGTCCTCATTGTTTTCTGCACGCTTTATTTCTTCACATAGCAGATTCTCATACTCGGCTGCTATTGCCCAATAGCTGACATCAATCAAGAAGGGTGTTTGGATCAGTGCGCTTCTTCCTGCTGTTACAGTGTATATTTATCGACGCAGTTTAGTAAACAAGCTGAAGTAAGCGAAAATCTGCATTCGAATTTCGATAATAGCTACGTACTCACAGAAGAAGCCGACTATCGTCTGGTCGCGCAAGACCGCGGCCGCTCGCGTAGGAATCAAAAGTTGCCCCCCCCCCTCCCCCGCTGCTTACGGGTGTCGTAGCCATCGGATCTTGCTAATTTCGAATAATTTTCCACACGCCACTAGCCTCGGACCACGCAAAACTTAACGAGCGACCACACGCACCCTTGTCAGCGGGCGCTCGCTATACTGGCCTCTCCTCGGAACTGCCTCCTTGGTCACGTCGTATGCGCGGCAGGTGTTCGACCCGATCCCGAGAAGACTGCTGCCGTAGCAGCTTTTCGCGCTCCAACCGACAAGAAAAGTGTCCGATTATTTTGGGGCTTGTGTGCACATTATCGACGCCTCATTGAAAATTTTTCGAAGATTGCATATTCGCTATTTCGCCTTACGCGTGACGACACGCCATTCCTCTGGACTGATGAACAACAGACTGCCTTTGCGCAGCTGTAACGTCGATTGTCTTCTCCTCCCGAGGTCGGTCATTTTGATGAGGATGCTGACACAGAAGTACGCACTGACGCCAGCAATATCGGTCTCGGAGCTATCCTGGCGCAACGGCAAGACGGGACTGAACGAGTTATCGCCTACGCGAGTCGGACTCTATCATGCGCAGAGTCCAGTTATTCCACCACAGAGAAGGAGTGCCTCGCGGTTATTTGGGCTACCACAAAGTTTAGGCCACATCTTTACGGGCGGCCATTTAAAGTTGTGACCGACCCTCACGCTTTGTGCTGATTGACCAACCTCCGAGACCCTTCTGGATGATTGGCACGTTGGAGTCTGTGACTCCAGGAATTTAACATTACCATCGTTTACAAGTCACGCAGAAAACATGAAGATGGTGACACGTTATCACGAGCACCTGTTACATCTCAGAATCCTGACGAGGAAGACGACAGCGCCTTTCTGGGAGCCCTCAGCGGCCCGGATCTGCTCGCTAAACAGCGATCGGACACCGAGTTAAGACCCATCATCGATAACTTAGAAGGCGGCATCGCGTCCATTCCTCACGCTATTTCGCGATGGTTGTCGTCATTTCCTGCGAGAGGACATCTTATACAGAAGAAACACCCGACAAACCACATCTTCTAGTAGTACCTCAAGCCCTTCGCGACGACATCCTATTAGCCTGGCACGACGAGCTGACAATTGGTAACTTGGGCTACTCAAGGACTCTGGACAGGGTACGGCAACTGTACTGCTGGCCTAGACTGACTCCTTGCGTCAAACGCTACGTGAAAGGATGCCGTGAATTCCAGCGCTGCAAGTCACCACCCTTCAAGCCGGCAGGCCTTCTACAACCCATCGACCCTCCGCGTACGCCGTTTGATCAAGTTGGAATGGGACTTCTTGGACCATTTCCCTTGTCTTCCTCCGGCAATAAGTGGATCATTGTCGCAACTGACTACTTGACGCGTTACGCTGAGACGAAGGCACCATCACGCGGGACAGCATCTGAAGTTGCCCAGTGTTTTATGCATCACATTGTGCTTCGGCATGGCGCACCGTCATTCATCGTCACTGACCGAGGGACGGCATTTACGGCGAAGCTTCTGGACGACATCTTCAAACTGAGTTACACGAGTCATCGACAGGCCACTGCATACCACCCTCAGACTAATGGCTTGACCTAAAGACTAAACAAAACACTGGCAGACATGATCGCTATGTACGTGGATGTGTAGCACAAAACGGGGGACGAAATCCTAGCGTACGTAACGTTTGTGTACAACACCGCCACGCAGGGAACTAGACGCTTCACGCCATTCCGCCACGTTTATGGTCGAGATGTCCAAACTATGCTAGACGCCATGATTCCATATGAAGATACCGACCAGCTCGATCAGTTAGCTCCTGACGTCGAGGAGTACATTCAGCACGCCGAGGAAGCGCGTCAACTGGCCCGTGCGCAAATAAGACAGCAGCAGTGTACAGATGCAATAAAGTACAATCTCCATCATAGACAAGTTACCTATAAGCCTGGTGACCAAATTTGGATTTGGACGCCCATTAGACGGCGACGTCTCAGCGAGAAACTCCCGAGCATGTACTTGGGACCATACACAGTACCAAGGCGTGTAAGCGACGTGAACTATGAAGTGATTCCAGACGGAGACCTGCCATCGCCCAAGCGCCGTTTACCACGCGCAGAGACTGTACATGTCGTCCGCCTCAAGCCGTATTTTACACGGGGAAGTGCACTAGTAAAACAACCTTTTCTTTTTTTTTGCTGTCGTCGCGTCGTCCTCCAAACAAGTGCGAGAGAGAGAGAAATAACTTTTATTTATATAGCCGGCAGATTGGTGGGGGGGCCAACCCCGCCTAGATTTCGGCCACAAGCCCTTGAGCTCAAGCGGCATCTTCGGCCTGCTGGACAGCCAAAAGTTGGTCTTCTTTGTTTTGGTCAGTGATTCAAAAAAAAAGAAAAGAAGTGCGAAGAATTTTTTTTTGTTCCCAACCACAGAACACAATTTTCCGTGTGCATTTCCGTATGTGTGCTAGCGCGTTTCCTTCCTTTTTTTTGTCGTACCTAATTTGTGTAGTTCCCGTGTACGTTTTCTGTTTGAGCATCGAGTTGATGCTCCACTGGGAGGGGGAATAATGCCACCTGGTATTTTGAGCAAGCGTTGCGTGCCCAGCAAGAACGTCGGTTAAAGACGACGAAGTCAAAGATCTCGGATTTCGGTCCTTCCGATTAGATAGAGACTCGCGAGGTGGAGGATTAATGATACTTGTTTCCAGTAAAATTTGTCACAAGGCAAAAATTTCTTTTCAAATCATGGACTGCGACTGTGAAAGTTTCGCCATAGATTTATGTCTCCCAGGATACCATCCATTTTCAATTATAAATGCTTATTTCCCCAGCGGTGTGCAAAGTACACGTCAACTTGATAGGGCTGTGGCTGCCTGTAGAAAAGAAATTTTGTTTGTAGGAATTTTAATTCGCATCACGTGTCGTGGGGGCAAAAAACAGATTTGTGCGGTAGGCGACTTTGGGAGTGGACTATTGATAGTCACCTTTCATGTCAGAACACAGGACAAGTAACGTTTGTTAGAGGACCCTTCCGTTCAGTGTTAGATTTGACATTTTGTAGCGCTGGCATCAAGGTTTTGTCGTGGGTAGCGGTTGACTCAGCAACCAACAGTGATCATCTTCCTGAGTCATTTGAAATCAATTGTGAAATAACATCTTTAAAATACCAGGCATGCACATTTATGGACCATACGAAATTTAAGACTTTATTGCATTCTGCCGTTTCGAAACTTGCCAATGCCAATGATAAGGAAATCGCTTCAACCATTTGCTCAATTCTAGAGGATTCCCGGAAGCAAGCTGAATTTGTCATCCCTTCGGCTAAAGGCACCGCTTGTCATTGGTGGAATAATGAGTGTACGCGGGAATATAGAAATAGAAAGGCCGCTTGGAAAATGCTTCTACATAATCAGTGCCCGACAAATTAGAAAAATTATCAGTTTCATGGTGGTGTATTTAAGCGTACTGTTAATCGAGCCAAAGAGGAATACGATATTAGACATTACGATTATCTAATTCAAAAAATGAGCGTGCTTTATTTGCATTCCTTCGTGCTATGAAGGTGCTACCAACACCCTTAACATTAGATTCAATTGTTTTGACCCTGCAGGAACTGAGCGCCTCCCTAGAAGAGATTGCCGAAAGCTTAGAAAATCGATTTACTGCCAGGCTTCCGCCTATTCATTCTAGATTAGGTCCTTGGGATGGCTTTACTCCGATTTCCTTAGCTGAACTAAATGAGACTGCCCTATGTTTACCGAATTCAGCCCCTGGCCCTGATGGCGTCACAAATGCAATGTTAAAAATATTGTTACAGGAATCGCCTAACGTTCTTTTAGACCTGGTGAATTATTCAATTAAATATGCTTGGATTCCACTGCACTGCAAGCTTGCCAAGGTAATATTGATGCTTAAGAAACAAGAAGGAAGGTATGTATTGGAGAACATTAGGCCCATTGCGCTTACATCAAACGTAGCAAAATTCATTGAGAGGCTTCTTCACCGTCGCATCATGAAATTTATTAATGATAATTCCATTCTTAGTCCCTGTCAGATTGGTTTCAGGGCCGGCTGCTCCATCTGGCATGCCCACGTCGACTTAGAAAGCCGAATACAACTCGCTCGACGTCATAAGCAATACGCTGCCTTAGTGACGCTCGATATCGCTAAAGCATACGACACTGTGGAGCACACTTTTTTGATCAATCGGTTAACTTCCTGTGGTGTTCCTGGGTATATAGCAGCGTGGATTCAGTCATTCTTAGGTGAAAGAGAATTCTATTGCTACGAAAGCGGCGTTTCTTCTTCTAAACACAAAGAAACGAGAGGCGTACCGCAAGGCTCAGTTCTTTCCCCGGTACTTTTTATTATCCTCATGAGCACACTACCTTGTCATCAAGAAATAATTACTTATGTTAATGCAGACGATATTGCGTTTTTTGCATCTGCAAACGATATCCACGCGCTATACCAACGACTGCAAACTTACCTTTATGATCTGGAGAGGTGGTTAGATGCTAGTCACTTCACACTCAAGGCCAGCAAATGTGCTGTTCTCGTTTTTCCGATACGTGACATAGTGCACATTTCATTGTCTTACCACCTTCAAGACATACCACAGGTGGAATCTGTTAAATACCTCGGAATTATTTATAACGCCCCTCTCAACTGGCGCTCTCACATAGATCATTTGACTGGGAAAGGTACCCGTGCAATTGGCATATTGCGTAGGTTGAGCAGTCGTCGAATAGGATTGAGAAGAGATACACTCCTAATGATATATCGTATGTACGTTCACCCTGTATTAGAATTTGGTTGCGTGCTCTCTTCTGGAGCTCCAGCCTAAATGTCCTGTCCTCTCATCCTCTTAGAAAGAGAAGCATTACGTCTGTGTTTAGGTCTTCCAAAATTTGTTGCAAATTCTACTCTTTATCTAGAATCCCGTGTTCCGCCACTTTCGTGCAGGTTCCGGCTTTTGACGGTGCAGACGTTCTCAAGGATTTACGAATCACCAATGCGTCATCCCCAAATAATCTTTATTTCACAACCTGCATTGTTTTTCGGTGTCATCTGGCCGCGACTACATAATTCGCAAATTATATTCGTGCAAAAATTACTTGACTCTTTCGGCGTGCGCATATGCGATGTACTTCCTCTTACCGACAGAGCTGTTGCCACGGATATTCGATTTGATGACATCTTTCCTAATAATGCAAAATTGCTTCCACACCGTATTCTAGACGGTATATTACAAGATCACTTGAAAAACCTTCAAACAAACGTTGTAATTGCTACAGATGCTTCACATTGTGAAGAAAAGTCAGGTGTAGGAATATTTTCCCCGATTCCCAATTGGAAATTTTCTCTTTGGCTGGCAGATTTCATGCCGATTTTTTTAGCCGAATTCATGGCCGTGGTGCTGGCATTACGCAAATTAGGACCATCAATTACATCAGCCGTGATAGTCACTGATTCTTTATCATTGTGCTCATCCCTTACTGCTTCTAGTGATTCTCGCGTGATGAGGACATTTCAATCATTGGTACCTGATTACTTGAGAAGCGTGCGTTTGATTTGGGTGCCTGGACATAAAGGAGTAATCAATAATGAAATTGCAGAATCTCTAGCCAAGGCATCGATAAGTGGCCCGATTGTTCCTTGCTGCCCTTTGACTGCTTATGTTACTGCAGCTAGATTTCGCAGGAGTATCATTATACAGTCAGCATCAGGCTCCGCAATTACTAACTCTGTGGATTACGGACATCTCCTGCACCCTTGGAACATAGATTTTTGCCGAACACTGAAAATTAAAGTGTCCATCACGAAGCTGCGCTGCCGTATACCTGCATTGAACTTCTACCTCCACAGGTCTGGTCTCGTCCCCTCACCATTATGCTCATTCTGTGGCGAAGCGGAGACAATCAACCATTTCTTGTTGTCTTGCAGACGTTTTTCTATTATAAGAAAACGACTACTCGAAATCCCGCTTCGCTCTATTGGTTTAACTTTATCAATGCCTGTGATACTATCTTTTGGAGCCTCCATTGTTGGATTCAGCCACAGAAATGTTTGCTTGGCGATCCAAAATTACCTAATTGAAACCAATCGATTTCCATGTTAGATTGATCGTTCTCCCTCCCAACCATAGCTTTCCTTTATTTCTTATCTATTATTAATTATTATTGTTATAATAATATTATTATTATTATCTTATACCCGGTTTTCTTCTGATTATTTCCTTTTTTCTCCAAACACAAAACGTTTATTTTTAAACTCACACGCCCAAATTGTTAACTCCCTTGTTATCATTATTATTTTAGGCACCTAATTAAACCGCCCGATTCTTGGCCAATCCCCCACTGTGGGTATGTGCCACTGCCACTCAGGACAACAACAACAACAACAACAGAACCGTCCTTTTTTGTCTGACATTTTCGTGTCTGGCTGCTGATACTGCTGCTTACTCTTGCCTTAGCGCTTGACAATATTCACCTTTTAAACGCGAAATCTTGATTTCAAATCTTCAGCCCCTACACTAATTTTGGGGCTTTCAGGTACGATTGAAACTTGTCAAAATCTTTGGGAAATCGTTGGCATTATATTAGTTCATGTGCAATCAATTTATAAACATCCACTGATCTTCCAATAGACAGTGTTTCGCCAGAAAAGGAATTGCAGAGCTGGAGGTAAGGTACTGAGACAGCTAATAGGCAGGAACTTCCAAGTAAGAACAAAACTTGTAAGAGAAAAGTCAAAGCTTGATGGTGTCCATATTCAAGATTGATAAAAAAGAAGAATGCCAGCGCTATACAACATTATATAGGGAAAGACTGAGGAAGCTGTAAAATGTGGGGATATACGACACTAGTAAAATGGGAACAAGGCATTCGAATAAACAAGTGTATGATATGAGAGATACACAGGTTATTGTAATCAGTAATTTAATGATACGGTGATAACAGTGGACGTAATCAATAAGAAACTGCATACTACTCATAGCAGTCACGTCGCCTTGACTGTAGTGTATACAAATAGGGAACAGAAGTTATAGAGGTAACTAATGAAGATATTACAACCTTTCTGCGAGGTGAGCTAAGGAGAAACGTGGCAAAGGCAGATGGCATAAGAGTCGACGTGAGAAAAGGTGGACATCAGAAGGTGCACATCAGGACATGGAAGCTTCTAACTCTGCCGGTGTTCACAGTGCCTCAATAGGATAGGCAAACCAGAGGCGTAGAAGGACTAAAATATAATAATATACCTTAGGCCGCAGCATTTTAAACTATAAAATCACAGGCCCCCAAGTTTTTTTTACTGTGAAAAATATTTATCTACGTTATTTCCAGTACAATTAAGCAGCGCATTACTTTAGTAAACACAATCAACGGACTGCGTTCAAGAGCGGGAATAGAGCCACGAATAAAGTCAATGCCATGAGCAAGATAATAGAGCTAGCTGCATAATAAAAAAATGAGTGACATTATACTGTGTGAAGGTAGATGACCCACGAAACTGATAAAGGGAGGGCGGTGCGAACGTAGGCATGGGCTGTGCGTGTTATAACGAGTAGATAATGATTAATCAAATGTTATGCTAATACTCAATTAAATGTGATAAACGCATTTAGCACAACATAATTTTAATGACTGAGATTATCGGCAGAAAAATTAGTAAGCTGATAAGAGAGATTGTAGAGGCGGTGGCCATGCGACGCTTTGAGGATAGTCATTGCCTTAGCACGCCGGAAGTTGTACTTTTTCAGAAAGAACGTTGTTTCTTTCCGTGTGACGTACACCTTTCCAGTGCCTCATTAGTCGTCATCGTTTATATTAGCATTTGTATGTCACACCTGTTAAAGATCACTGTCTGTTTTTAATGTTTTTCTTTCCGTTGCTTTTCGGATGAGTCTCTGATCATATATAGGCTTGGTGTTCGTTTCATTAAATCATAAGTTCCCAGTACCGCTTCGTGTTGTCCCTTTGTTCGGCTCGTGTGTTCCTTGCGCTGTGTTCCGAAGATTGTGAGTTTCATGTATTCCAATAGAATTAGTTTCAGATCAGGTTTCAAACACGGACTTTCTTTGTTTAAATAACTTTACCAGAGCTTTAGGCTATAGAGATTTATACAGTACCTGTAGCACCCATGATGATAACGTGAGAGGGAATAGCCTAGAAGAACTTGAAATCCCACAATTAACGCCGGAAGAAGTAAAGAACGCTTTGGGAGCTATTCAAAAGGGGAAGGCAGCTGGGGAGGATCAGGTAACAGCAGATTTGTTGAAGGATGGTGGGAACATTGTCCTAGAAAGACTGGCCAACCTATATACACAATGCCTCCTAACCTCGAGCGTACCGGAATCTTGGAAGAACGCTAACATAATCCTAACCCATAAGAAAGGGGACCCCAAAGACTTGAAAAATTAGAGACCGATCAGCTTAATGTCCGTCGCCTACCAAGTATTTACTGTTAAGATGCATTATAGTTTGGTTGATTAGACGCTCAGATAGCAGAGCACGTAGCGAGAGGACAGGGAGCTTCGGCAACACAGACACAAGGCTTCAAACCACACGTTCTCGTCGTCTTTCTCGAAGCAGTGCCTGCTGTGCGTTCTTCTCCAGTACAATTGCCTCCCTGGAGAAGAGGAGCCGTCTCGGCGACCCACGGGCAAGATAACACAGGTGGATCAAAGTAGGGCTTGAGCCGCTGAACATGCACGATTTCGCGTCCTCGGCGGCGCTTATCGGAAGGCGGCTCAAGGGGTTCTACCAAGTGGTTCACAGGAGACGTTTGACTGACGACACAGTAGGGACCCTGGTACTTGGCAACAATCTTTTGTGAAATCCCAGGGCTGGTAACGGGAACCCAAAGCCAGACTAGTGAGTCAGGGGCATAGCGTGCCAGAGAGGAGGGAATATCCCGAAGGTGCTTCTGTCACTGCTGATCTGCCGAAATAAATGTGCGGGCGAGCTTTCGGCACTCTTCCGTGTGTGCAGCAGCTTCGGACAGGGTAGTAGCCTCCGTTGTGTCAGGGAGGTACGGGCGGGTGTCCATTGTGCAGGAAGCTTCGCTTCCGTAAAGAACAAAGAACGGGGAAAATCCTGTAGTGGTCTGTGTGGTGGTATTATAAGCGCACGTCACGAAGGGTAGAATTCGGTCCCAATTGGTTTGGTCAGATGCGACGTACATGGCTAAAATATAGCCAAGAGTGCGGTTAAAGCGCTCAGTCATGCCATTAGTTTGCCGGTGGTATGCAGTAGTAGTACGGTGAATTACATTGCATTCCTTGAGCAGGGCTTCTATATGCATCAGGCAGAAAGACGCGGCCTCTGTCCCTCAGCAACTCTCTGGGGGCTCCATGGCGAAGTATGATGTTACGCAGAAGGAACCTGGCAACATACCGCGCAGATGCGTTGGGCAGAGGCGAAGTTTCCGCGTAACGCCTGAGAAGGTCTATCGCCACAATCACCCAGTGGTTGCCATCAAGTACCCGGGAGGGGCCCATAAAGATATACTCCGACCCGGTCAAAGGCCTATCCTGGGCAAGGCAAGGCTTCCAGTGGAGCAGCTAAGGCATGAGGGGTATTCTTGCGGCGCTGGCATGCCAGGCAGGAGCGGAATATTGGTGGACGAATCGGTACATACCACGCCAGTAATAACGAATTCGCAGGTGCGCGTACGTTTTTAGTACTCCTGCATGTGCGCATTGCGGGTCTTCGTGAAACGCTCCACATATGTCCGAACGTAGATGCTTAGGAACCACGAGTAACCATTTCCGCCCGTCCGAGAGGTAGTTACGGCGGTATAGGAGCCCATCACGAACATCGAAGTGGTGTGCTTGGCAGCGCAACGCACGGCCATTAGAAGGCGCTGATGGGCCTGACAGAAAAGCCAACATAGCAACAATCTATGGATTCTTCTGCAGCTCCTAAAGCATGTCCGTGGCGGTGAGGGAGGACTCGACTATTCGTACTTTCTGATAATTGGGCTGACCTGACATTGGGGAGCGAGACAAAGCATCCGCGTCCCAATGTTCACTGCCTGAGCGGTACAGCACTTGAATATCATACTTTTGGAGGCGAAGCGCCCATCGAGCGAGGCGGCCTGAAGGATCTTTCAACGACGACCACCAGCAGATTGCATGGTGCTGCGTGATGACGTCAAAAGGGCGACCGTAGAGGTAAGGACGGAACATATTTATGGCCCACATTATAGCCAGGCATTCTTTTTCTGTAACGGAATAGCTTGCTTCCGATTTCGTGAGTGCGCGGCTAGCGAAGGCTACAACCTATTCATCGAAGCCAGTCTTTCGTTGTGCAAGAACAGCGCCAATGCCGACGCCACTGGCATCCGTGTGTATTTCTGTCGGTACACTTGGGTCGAAATGTCGAAGTATGTGGGGTGAGGTAAGAAGGCGTTGCAGCGTCGTGAATACGGCATCGCAAGCTGGCGGCCAAGCCGAGAGGTCGTGGTCACCCGCGAGAAGCTGCGTCAAAGGCGCTATTATGCTGGCGAAATTGCGGATGAAACGGTTGAAATAGGAGCATAATCCGATGAACCTGCGGAGTTCTTTTGTGGTCTTTGGTCTTGGAAATTCGGCAACGGCTTGGAGTTCGGTTGGGTCTAGGAGCACATCATCTTTCGAAACAACGTGGCCAAGGACGAGTAGCTGCCGGGCGGCGAAGCGACACTTCTTCAATTTGAGTTGGAGTCCTGCATCGGCAAGGCATGTGAGCACGCGTTTGAGTCGGAACAAGTGAGAAGAAAAGTCCGGGGAAAAGATAATCTCATCGAGATAACAAAGGCATGTCTGCCATTTGAGGCCCCGAAGTATGTTGTCCATCATTCTTTCAAAAGTTGCAGGCGCAGTACAGAGGCGAAAGGGCATCACGGTAAATTCATATAAGCCGTCAGGCGTAAGAAATGTCGTTTTCGGACGGTCTGCATCAGCCACCGGGACCTGTCAATAACCGGATCCTAAGTCTAAGGACGAAAAGAATTCAGCGCCTCGGAGGCAGTCCAGTGCGTCTTCGATACGGGGAAGAGGATATACATCTTTCCGGGTTATCTTGTTCAGTCTTCGCTTGTCCACACAAAAACGAATTGTCGCATCTTTATTTTTTACCAGCACTACCGGAGAAGCCCGAGGACTGTGTGATGGATGTATCACGCCCCCGTCGGAGCATGACTCCTACGTGCTCATCGATGACACGACGCTCCGTCGTGGACACACGTTATGGACGTTGGCGTAGCGGCGCGTGGGTGCCGGTGTCGATGTGCTGAACGACTGTCGAGGTACGGCCTTAACATTGTTTCTGGAAGACGAAAGAAGATCGAAATCGGTTAAGAAGGTCGACGATCTGCGTGCGCTGACTGGGACTGAGGTTGGGGCCAATAGACGGAGCAAACTCTCGGTCACATGCAGGCGGAGGCGCATAGACAGGGAGAGTCATGGCGTCAACGTGAAGAGAAGTCGAGTCATCAGGCACATCGTAGACAGAGCTCGTGTCGAATTCATCAGCAAAACCGAGGCACTCGTCGTGATGTAAGCTTGATGGACACGGAAACGGATTTGAAACGTAAAGTGCGCTGGAGCCCTGGCGAAATTGAAGGAGGGCAAAGGGAAGCAAGAGATGACGTGAAAAAAGCAAGTTGAGATGACGTGAAAAGAACTGTGGAATCGTAGAAAGCAGCACAGGAAACGGGTTGAAGGGTGGAAGAGAAATGAGGGATATCCGTTGCAGTGGCAACGAACACTGGAGCAGAAGGTGGAGGCAAATTATCATAAAGACTGCCGCAGAATGGAGTCAGCGCAAGCACTTGCACAGTCAATAATAGCGCGATGAGATGAGAGGAAGTTCCATCCTAGAATGATGGTGTGAGAGGAGCGGGAAGAACAACAAAATTAAATGTAGTATAAACTGTCTTGTATGGCGACACGAACGGTACATGTTCCCAAGGGCTCAATAGGATCAGCGCTTGCTGTGCGTAGCGAAATGCCAGAAAACGATATGGCGACTTTTCGGAGCGTACGACGAAGCTGGTCGGCAATCACGGACACTGCGGCACCCGTGTCGACAAGCGTGTGACCGGCGATACCTTTGGAAAAAACTTCAATGACGTTCGTTGGGAATGCGCCTCCGGAACTGCGCCTTTTAGCTTTCCTCCACAGCCGGAGGGCGGCGGGCGATGGGGAACAGGGAACGTCGACGGGGAGATGGAGACCGACGACTTTTGAAGCTTTGGGGGACAGGAGATGAAGGAGCGAAGTGCGGAACTGGTGGTGAATAGCGGGACTGGGAGTCAGGCGCATTCCCTTGAAGTCTCGAAGTATCGGGAGGAAACCAACCTCGCCGGCGGTAGAACCGTGCCACGTGTCCAGCAAAGCCACACGCGAAACAGATCGGCCGATTGTATTGGGTACGCCATGGATTATCAACAGGGGGTCTAGGTAGCGGAGTACAGTTTGGAGCTGGGCGTAGGGGCGTACGCGCGCGACTTCTTCGCGAACAAATTGCTTGATTTGGTCGAGGAATGAAGAATGGGCGGAAGCAGCACTAGAACTGTTATTTAAAACGGAAACCATGTCATCCGGCGCGACAGCTCGGCGCGTGTTAAGGCGTTGTTTGCGGAGCTCATCGTAGCTCTGGCACAGTGTAATGACCTCGTCGATCGTTTGAGGATTTTTCGCCAAGAGCATTTGATAGGCGTCATCCTCTATGCTCTTCATGACATTGTTGATCTTTTCAGAGTCGGGCATGGTGGGATTAATGCGCCGGCAAAGGTCAACTACGTCTTCAATGTAGCTGGTGAAGTTTTCACCCTTTTGCTGAGCGCGGCCACGCAAGCGTTGTTCTGCGGGAAGCTTGCGCACAGCAGGGCGACCGAAGACTTTTTTGAAACAATAGGTAAATGCTTTCAAGGCGGAAAGGTTGGATTCATGATTCGGGAACCAGATATTCGCGACTCCAGAAATGACGTTAGTCAGTTTAGCTTTGTCATTCAACTTGTTATGCGCACTCACGCGATCATATGACGAGAGCCAATTTTCCACGTCATGGTCGTCATTCCGCTGAAGACCGGAGGATCTCGTCGGCGTAAAGTACCGGAGCAGACTACAGGCGATGCCATGGGAGGATTGGGCTGCGCAGCATCCTGGGGCATAGGAGAAACGGTAAGGAGAGTCCGGCTGCGGAGTTCCAGGTTTGGGAAGGGCCCTGCACGTCCACCAAATGTTAAAATGCGTTATAGTTCGATTGATTAGACGCTCAGATAGCATAGCACGTAGCGAGAGGACACAGAGCTTCGGCAACACAGACACAAGGCTTCCAAGCAACCCTTATATATAGCTTTCATTGATTACGAGAAAGCGTTTGATTCAGCCGAAACCTCGGCAGTCTTGGAGGCATTACGGAATCAAGGTGCAGATGAGCCATATGTAAAAATACTGAAGGATATCTACAGCAGCTCCAAAGCCACCGTAGTCCTCCATAAAGACAGCAATAAAACCCCAATAAAGAAAGGCGTCAGACCGAGATATACGATCTCTCCAATGCTATTTTCAGAGTATTTACAGGAGGTATTTAGAGACCGGGAAATGGAAGAATTCGGGATAAAAGTTGATGGAGAACACCTTAGCAACTTGGGATCCGCTGATAATTTTGCCTTGCTTAGGAACTCAGGAGACCAATTGCAATGCATGCTCACTGACCTGGAGTGGCAAAGCAGAAGGGTGGGTCTGAAAATTAATCTGTAGAAAAGTAAAGTAATGTTTAAGAGTCTCGGAAGAGAACAGCAGTTTACGATAGGTAGCGAGGCACTGGAAGTGGTAAGGAAATACATCTACTTAGGGCAGTTAGTGACCACTGATCCTGATCATGAGACTGAAATAACCAGAAGAATAAGAATGGGCTGGGGTGCGTTTGGCAGGAATTCTCAAATCATGAACAGTAGGTTGCGACTATTCCTCAAGAGAAAAGTGTATAACAGCTGTGTCTTACCAGTACTCACGTAAGGGGCAGAAACCTGGAAGCTTACGAAAAGGGTTCTGCTTAACTTGAGGATGGCGCAACGAGCTATGGAAAGAAGAATGATGGGTGTAAGGTTAGGGGATAAGAAAAGAGCAGATTGGGTGAGGGAACAAACGCGAGTTAATGATATCTTAGTTGAAATCAAGAAAAAGAAATGGGGGGCATGGGCAGGACACGTAATGCGGAGGCAAGATAACCGATCGTCATTAAGAATTACGGAATGGATTCCAAGGGAAGGGAAGCGTAGCAGGGGATGGCAGAAAGTTAGGTGGGCGGATGAGATTAAGAAGTTTGCAGGGATAACATGGCTACAATTAGTACATGACCGGGGTACTTGGAGGAGTATGGGAGAGGCCTTTGCCCTGCAGTGGGCGTAACCAGGCTGATGATGATGATGAACATGCGAAACGGCACGCGCAGATTTTTACGCCCTTGAAGCATAGCTGAATCAGTACTTGGTATAATCTTCGTATGTTCCAGTACAATCTATCTAAACGCGCTGCACAAAGTGCAAGTTTTCTTTGCGAGTGCTCCACTGCCGGACCGAAACCTTCTCCCACTTTAAATGTAACGCGAATTAGCAGGTGCACGTCTCGAAGATCTATGATCGTGTGGTTTCGCGATTAACCCGTCCCCTAATTCGATTTTAGGAGAGCAGGCACTGTTCTCATCGGTGCCTTTGTATGCCAAGTCCACAGGCGGACCGTCAACGACGAACACGAA
Source organism: Dermacentor variabilis (assembly GCF_050947875.1). NCBI lineage: Eukaryota > Metazoa > Arthropoda > Arachnida > Ixodida > Ixodidae > Dermacentor > Dermacentor variabilis. The sequence goes on along the minus strand of NC_134573.1, from coordinate 62,256,587 downwards.
TGAAAGAGGCAAACAAAAAGTGTATAGTAGTTAACCACAAGATGCAGAGATTATGAGGTTTGCTTTGCTAAGATGAGTGTTCACGCTCGACTCTCTAGTTTATTCAAAAGGACTGAGTTGAATCTAAAACCTTAGTATTGAAGCTTTTGCACGCGGCCTCACGTGCACGCGAATTCAAGCCTCTTGGCGTACATAAGAAATTAAACGCACAAAGTGCGTCCACGAAATGCTTATGTAAACAAACTACACGTCGCCGAGGAATTGTGTTAAAACGTGCAAATAAATGGCAACACGCTCAGGTAACTGTATCACATATACTACGTTACGGCCCACCACAAGTTAAGCAAGCCTCGACACATACTATACTATTGTGAAAGACTCGCATATTGCATCGCATAGTCGTGTGGACGATGTCAGTCTGGATTTCTGCCTCCACATTCGTTGAACCCACGCCTTCTTCTTAATCTCTTGCGCTTACTGCGCGGTGTCGCGAAGAGCCTTTTGGATTCACTGAAGCTATTTCGACATCCAAAAGCACAGCAGCTGATGGTAATGGAAAACACCGCGAAGAGGCGTCGCACTTGCCATAAAGCTAAGTTCAGCGAGTTCGCCAACAACAAACATAACGGAGACGGAAGGGAAATGGCGCGAACACGTGCTCCGCGCAAGTCAGTCGAAGCTTTTCATGCACAAGTGGCGGTGGAGCTCGACTGTACACAAAAAAAGCCGGCCAACATATCAACATTGACGCGGAGTCAGCCTGGGTGAGGATGCGCGAGGAGGCGGCGGCATTCTTCAAAGAGTGCAAATACTTTACCAACTTTCAGGGTTTTAGCACAGCCACCGCTTTGCACGCAACATACTTCCTCACTGACTACGGCCACGTGACAATTCGATGCGCCGAGATGACGCCAGGGGCGTCGGTCATGGCTGAAGGTAGAGTATTCCTTTCTCTTCCGCCCTGCATGGCTGCTGGCAACGGTGCTGATAGCTTGGCGAAAGGAAACGCGCCTGTAGTACCGCACCATCTCTGTAATGCAGAATTGCTATGTTAGTTCGGGGGCTCCTATAGAGATGGATAAGAATAGGGATATCGTGTTGATCAGCAATCACTATACCAACTTTATTGACGTTTGTTGCATTTGAAATAAAATGCGAAATCTACTAAGCAGGCGAAGTAGCTTTGTAATTTTCGGGGTAGATCTTAATCAAGAATAATCATCAGCACTTCCAATCTGTGAAGGAGGATGAGCAGCGAAGCTGTCGCGTCTTTTACTTCAATCAACGAATGTATGTATATATAGGCTTTATTATTATTATTATTATTATTATTATTATTATTATTATTATTATTATTATTATTATTATCATTATTGAAGGACTCAGACAGCGACCTCCACGCTGTTCTTTGCCTATTCTGCTTTTTGGCTTAGTTGTTTTGCGCTGCCCCTTTAAAATGTTCTATCAGTATCAACTAGCCCAAATGTCAGTTGAAACTACCAGATCATCCGACATATTTCCGCACATGACTATGAGGTCATGCCCGATGGAAGCTCGAAATCATAGTGGCACCGCACGCGACCTCAAATGATCCACGTGGTGCGGCTTAATTGTTTCTACGTGCGATCAGGAACTTTTTAACTTTGTTTCTTTGTTGCTTTGTTCTTTCTTTTCTTCACTATGGCCGCTTTCGTTTTTTCCTTTTGTGTTTGTTGGCAGCATGGGAGCGATGTTTTCTGACAGGGGGTGGCAACATCTGCACTTGCTTATCTTTCTCCACAGACCGCTTTTCATGGGATAACAAATGTTAAACGTTACCGCTCTGCGCCGGACGCCCCTGCATGTATCGGAAGTCTCGCGAATTTTATCGATGTTTCTTCCCGCCGTCGATTCTCACCGAACCTTTTTGAATCTGACTGTATGCGCCACGCGAATTGTGTAGTACTTTCTGGTAGGCACACGAGCACCTGCGATTACTCTGAAAGTTTCGTCGAGCCATGCGTAAAAGCGGACGCACTTGACCCGCAGATCAGATTTTCAACGATCGCTGACTGCGTTCGCCGACATCGTCGTGTATTGAATGTTACTTGCTTTTAGGGGCACAAGTTCTAGGAATAAATAGTTTCGTCATTCACAGTTTTGCTACGGTGTTCTTGACCTTCACTACGACGTGACACTATAAGGGCCCTTAATTGAGGGTACTACATCAGAGGGAGTGGGGAAAGCACAAAATAAAAGGGAATAAGAAGGTGCTGACGCACAAAGCAGCAGGATGAAATGCAGAACAAAATCATGCTAACGGAGTCTAGCTAGAAAAAGAAGACAGTGTAAAAATCTAAAAGTTACAAAAAGAAGAAATTCTCAGAGCGCAATCAGACGTTGAAAATATACGCACTGACATAGACTATGGTATTATTACAAGTACTTATTAGTAACCCACAACAAATGAAACTGTCATATAAAGGCACCTCATTAGCAGTGCGCACCAAATAGTAAAATTTTACAGGCTCAGTTGCAGCGGAAGTATCAGAGGGCAAAGCTGTTTCTATCAAGATGGTGCGGGGTATTACAGAACTTGCATAATGTGGCTGAGGCACGGCACGCGCTGGATATTGAACTGGTGATCCAGGCGTGAAAAGGCAACAGGCGCGTCTGAAAGAAATCGTCATGAAGGGAAGCATGATGATAAAGTTCGAGAAAGAGGCAAAGGTGCGTTGATTTGCGGCGAAGGGAGGGTATTTGGAAATCGGCATGTGCTCTTAATGATGGAGTGGCTGTGTAAGATGAATAGTCGGAAAAGATAAAGTGAGAAGCAAGGTTTTGAACAGATTAACTGTCGTTGACGATGTATGCTTAACGCGGGTCCCATACGGCCAATGCGTGATCGAGCTTCAGGCAGATCAGTGTATTCTAGGAAAGCACAAATATGTCAAAAGGAGCGCACTTTATGCTGAGTTTAGTGATACCAACAGGGCGATTAGCAGCTACATGGATGGAGTAAATCTGAAGCTTCCACATTAAGTGGTAATATACATTGTGGTATATTATATATAGTATATTACACTATATACATCGTGGTAATATACATTGTAGGTTGGGACGAGTTCCACGCTGCTAGTTACAAATGATATAGCGTGGATACTCCGGTGGCTCGATTGGTAAAACACCTAAATTCAGTATTAGTAAGATATAGGGGCAGCAACCATGACTTACACAATCTGTTAATTTCGTCTAACTCCTTTCGGATAGTTACATGATGGTTTTCAAAACATACGTTACTATAAACTACACAATCGTCGGTAAACACTATAATGCGGAAAGAAACACGGTTAGTCAAGTCATTAATATATACAAGCTGCATTCACGGCCCAAGCAAGCTCCCCTGAGGCACTTCGGCGGTGACGTGACTAAATATTAAGCAAGAGCTGTTAGCAGAGGTCTAGTGTAGCCTAGATGCCAAGGAATCAGTTATCTACACTAAGACATGGGGTTGAATACTGAGTCATGAAAGTTTAGTCAGGAGTCTGCACACTCATAGCAGTTTTTCAAACTTCCTTCCGGGTGTCGGGTAGCAAACCCGACGTGCGTCTGGTCGACCTCCCTACGTTTCCTTCCTTCCTTTTCATCCTCCTCCTCCTTGCAGCCGTAGTTGCGCGTTCCACCGAGCCGGCGCTCCTGGTGGTTGGTGGTTCGAATCCGCGGCCAGACAAGCATTTTCTTTTTATTTTCGCGCGGCTTGCGTTTTTTCGTACGGCAAAGCCGACCCCGTCACGAGTGAGGCAATACGAGTTCCGCTTGAAAAAGTTGGAGTGGCAGCCGCTGTAGCTTCCTAGCAGCACAGGTGAAGCCAGAGTTTGCCTACACGTCTACTCTGAAAGAGGGCCGCGACAGCTGAAACTTTTCACAACTCACGTCCTTTTCGTTCGATATTGCGAATGCTAGGGGCATGCGAAAATAAAAGCTCGAATTGCCTAAAGTGTTACCTTTGGCTGCGTAATAATATAATCATGTGCTATAATATTTGAAAAAAAAACGTTTAAGCTTCTTTCTGAAACCAATGATAGAACGAAAGTCATCCAACGATGTCTGTACGGCTAACTTAAGCAGCCTAGATAGCACGGAGTTGGACGAAAGCACTTCGTATATTACCCGCTATTTGCTAACGTTACCTTGTGCCTATGGTTAGGTGGCGGCGCTTCGAGTTCACTTTTGAGACGGTATACTGGAGAAAGACATTCAACACGAGCGGATGCTCCAATAGAGCTTAGCGGCCGAAGTGAGTTTAGCGCCTCAAGCTTATGGGATTAATATCCTCCGGTTTCGGTTTCAGCCGCCCTTGTTTTGAACGCTTGGTGGCACGCGTCGCGCCGGCTGCGGTATTCGGCGCGGCACGTTTTTTTGTGCTTTTCTTTCTTTTGTGGCCCAACCACGTGCGTTCTTTGTACGGAACCGTTTTATTTGTACGGAACCGTTTTAACAGACAAAACTCCTAGCATACAAAACATTTGTTAGGCCGATCCTCGAATACGGAAACACTGTATGGTTCCCTCACACCCAAACTAACATAAAGAAAATAGAAACAGTACAAAGGAAGGCCATTCGATTTATCCATAACAAATTTAGACGTGAATGCTCTCCCTCTAACCTTCTAGCAATTTCTGGGCTCCTTACGCTCGAAGCACGAGCGAAACAGGCACGATTGAAATTTCTTTATCAACTTCTGCATAATTCTTTCAAAATTGACATTTCAAATTACATTTCTTATTCACAAACACGACTTACCAGGCACAAACACACAAACACCTTAGTAGAATATAAATGTACTAATAATGTGTTTAAATATTCCTTTTTTCCGGTTGCCATCCGTGAATGGAATATGTTATCGCCTCTCACCACTAACACAGAGTCACTGTCTCAGTTTGAATTAGAAATTGAAAAAATTGTTTAGCAAGTTAAAATTGCTAGTGCTATTATTGATTGTGCAAACCACCATGTACTTGTGTCCTGTGTATGTAGTCGGGTATGCACTGTAGAATACCTCAATTGCCATTTCTTACCTTTTTTTTTTAAAGTTCGCATGTACTTTTCTTTGGTGTATACATTTTGTAGTAAAAATTGTTCATGTTTTAAGGTGCAAAACTGACGTTATACATGTATTCATACTTAACATTATCAGTGTTCTTTGTTTATGTGCATATATATAGTGCCCTCCTGCTATGGTCTCAGTAGAGACTGGCAGTATTGTAAATAAATAAATAAATAAATTATCGCGAACAATCTCGACAAGCCTCCATCGAATCTGTGCAACGTGCAGTTTCATAAAGTAATCGCACAACGCCTTGTCAATGAGAAAATGTCTTTTTTCTCTATATAAATGCTCGTTCCGGACTTTTTGTGCTATAATGCGATGTTGTGCCACCAGGTAAGCAGCAGTAGTCCTGGACGAAGCTCCACCGGATGGCACCGCCTGAAAAAATTACAAGCATATGTCATTTTGTTGCTTTGACATTTTAGAAATACTGCGATCAGAGGCGAAGCGTTCCAAAGTCGCGAATGGGCGGCATAACAAACCAAACCAATTCGCCTCTACATACACATGGCGTACAAAATACCCGACTTATCCCGGATAATACCATAAAATATAAAAACATCGGATCTGCAAGCATTACCAATTCGCAGTCATTATTTCCTACACTGTCAGAGCACAAATACACGGCTGACGGCGCGTTTCCGAAACAATTTGGCCTCAGGCGACGCGATGGTAAGCTCCATACACAGAAGTGCCGCCTACACAGGCTTTCAGCCAGATAATTCCTCCTACTTGCACTCAAAACAAATGCGGGCGTGCAAAGAGTCTTCCCCGTAGTTCAAAAGACAGAATTTTCAAGTTCGTGGTTTTTGAGCTGGTCGGCATAAGCTTTGGCGCGTTTTAACGGCGCATGCAACACACTTCAGTGTTATCACTCTTGGCAATCGCTCGTCGTGTTCTCGCAAGTGTGGGTACAGAAAGGAAGTATATGTTGTTGCGGGACGACAAAAAGCGTCACAAAGTTGGCCCACTGACACTCACTGCACGCCAAACTGACCTTCTCACCTCCACTAAGCTGCTTCTCGCTAACTGGGTACGGGAAAGCAGCAGCCATGCAGTCGCCGCTAAACCCTTTTTGCTTCTACATGCAATTCATCGCGCTTCTTGTAGAATGGCTGTATCACTCGACCTGCGCATGTGCCGTTTCACCAGTGCTCATCTTTAATGACTCACCGACACCGCTTCCAGTCCTGCTATCTGACGCAAGTCAAGATATTTGGTGCCAGCAAGTAATCCAGAGCGCCATCTTCATACCTTTGCACACGGATTCACAGCTGCCAGGAGCGACATCTCCCTTCTCGCTCTACTTAAGCAGTTTCCTTCGCCCGGCCACTTTAAGTGGGCACGAGAAAGCGGCAACCATGCGGTTGCCGCTAAACCATTTTTGCTTCTTCATGCAACTTTGTCAAGCTCCGTCTCTTTACTCTAAACATATGAGTAACGTCTGTCTGCTGCTTTTCCCGTGCCCAAGTGTATTTTATGCCTCACTCTGTGAATGTGCATTTGTTGCAAAGCTACTCATCCTATGTGGTGTCATTGAACTTAATCCCGGACGCGCAACTGACCTGACACCCATTACAAAGAACTCCTTGCAGCCATTTCTGCCCTTTCAGCAAAAGTAGATTCACGACACACAGAGGTAATGAGTGGTCTCGCCGAATTAAAAGAAATGCGAGCTCAATTAAATGATCAAGTGTCCGATTTAACCACTAGACTAACGACATTTGAATCGCTTGTTGAATCACTTGAGCTTAACCCATCGTCAGCTGACATACCTGAGGTTGTACCTCACGCCATTAAAACTGAAAATGCCTTCCTCCTGACAAGTCTCGATGATCTAAAAGATCGCTCCCGCCGTGGTAACGTAATATTTTATGGTATTTCTGATACTACTTCAGAAACATGGGCACAGTCCGAAAAATTGGTATGTGAATTTTTATCTCCTCATATTAAGTTTGAGGTCCCCGAGAATATGGTATGTACAGCCCACCAACTTGGCTCGTATACAGCTAATAAGAATCGCCCGAGTAAAACGAAATTTGCTCGATCAAAACTAAAGGATAAAATTCTGACACTAAAATTTAATCTGAAATCCAGCGGGGTATCTGTGGGCGAAGATTTTTGCCGAGAAACGCGCCTGTCCAGGAAAAAGCCACTCGATTTTGCCAAGGCATCGGGCCAGACATACTCAGTACGGCTAAACAAGCTATTTTTGAACAAAAAGTGCTACGTTTACTCTTCTACCACTGATAATTTATGCGAAGTCGACATGCCACGTGCAGCACGCTCTTCAGTTCGGTCGCGTCAAGCTATAGAAGCGAATGGTTCGACATAGCTAGCACATGCGCAATGTAATTACTGCATATTAGTTTTTTTCACTAACATGCGAAGTCTGCTATATAAACGTGCTGCAGTGTCCTCACTGATTGATTCATGCGCTGCGGACATCGTATGTCTCACCGAAACGTGGCTCTCTGCTCGGATAAAAAATTGCGAAATTTTTTGTTGTGAGAAACTGTGTTCATGTTATCGCTGCGATCTAGCCCTTACAAAAATTTTTATAGAAAGTCCATAGACAGTCTATAGACATTTGTCTATGAAGTCTATAGACTGTCTATAGACATTTCTTTAGACTAGTCTATAGACAGTCTATAGACTTATGGCCATACACTTTTTATAGACTAGTCTATAAAAAGTCTGAGTCTATAGACTGTCTATAGACATTTCTTTAGACTAGTCTATAGACAGTCTATAGACTTATGGCCATACACTTTTTATAGACTAGTCTATAAAAAGTCTGAGTCTATAGACTGTCTATACACAGTCTATAGACTTATGGCCATACACTTTTTATAGACTAGTCTATAAGAAGTCTAAGTCTATAGACTGTCTATAGACGGTCTATAGACTTATGGCCATACACTTTTTATAGACTAGTCTATAAAAAGTCTGAGTTTATAGACTGTCTATACACTGCCTATAGACAGTCTAGAGACTTATGGCCATACACTTTTTATAGACTAGTCTATAAGAAGTCTGAGTTTATAGACTGTCTATAGACTGTCTATGGACAAGTGTATAGGCTTACAGTTCTACTTTTGTAGACTGAAGTCTATAGAATGTCTACAGATGACATTTGTCCGTAGACATTTTATACACTTCAGTCTACAAAAGTAGAACTATATATACAGTTCTACTTTTGTAGACTGAAGTCTATGCAATGTCTATATCCAAATGTATATAGATAGTCTATAGACATTCTATAGACTTCAGTCTACAAAAACAGAACTTTATAGTCCGATACACTTTTTTCTATGACATTCTGCAGACATTTGTTAACAAATATGATTTTTTTTAAATCTATAGGCACTCTATATACACAGACATCTTATAGACAAGTCTACAAAGAGTGTATAAGGCCATAACTCCATAGCGGCTATCTACAAGTTAGTTTACATTTTTGTTTACATGCGGTAGCAAAAAGTTTTGAATGTATTTATGCATGTGCACCTGTTCCTTTTCATCTGCACTTATGCATTACCGTTAGTAGACTAATAATGCTTCTGAACCAGCTGTACTTTCATATATGTTGCATAAACAGAAAGAATTTATATACTGCTGAATCATGCAGTGCGAAAAATAAAACAAATGCACCAGCAATGCATTCACCGTTTTTATTGCTCGATATAATAGACGAATTCCTTAAATTCATGTCGTACGCTACTATGGAAACAGATTAAGTATTTACACTACTCCTTGGCAAGCATGGTCGCCAGGCTGGCCTTGACCTTTGTGTCATTAGTCCCAAAGGTGCTGCAGGTGTATGCTGCAAATAAGTAGATGCAGCAATATGAGGCAAAAATAACAAGTGTATATTCTTTGTGTGTTCATTAAGCAGGTTAATATATTTGCTCAAACGATCTAAGTCAATACTTAATGCGGTTTAACTATGACTAATGGCTGCTTGTCAATACAAATCAGCACCTTTATACAATGTTTTATTGCATGGTATGATGAACAATTAAACAGTCACAACTGCTGCTCGTGCAAGCAACAGTATGTTCCCTTTTATGACAAGTTCATATATGATGCATTATTGTACCTATCCCAAATGGTCTCTATATTTATTGCTGAAACGTTACCCAGTTGGGCTGTCTGTACATTTTTTTTTGGCTGGTAGTTAAGTATGCCCGTGCAGAGGGATATTTTCAGAAGACGTGACTGGAATATTCACAGTATCATGTCTAAGATTGTAATTTATTTTGCTTAATACACATTTAAATGTCTTTCTCATACTTTTAAATGAATGGGTGATTGGCCATAACTTCAATGGAAGGCAGATGGGCTGATTGTATCGATATGGTCACTTAATTTGTTACACGTAATGAGGCCTCTTGGGCGTGCTAACAGGTTTCCAAGTTAGGTATACCACATGAGCACCCGAAATACCACACGAGCACTTTGTGTCATGGCACGACAGATATGCACATTCTGGGAAACAGAACTGATAGTATAGTTCGAATGAATTCTATTACAGTAAATTATTTAAGGTGCTTTGAAAGATGAAAATTTTTTCTAGGCCATCGAGGTTCAGGACGTTTAGTTAACGCAAAAAAAACACATATTGAGTAAGAAATGCCTTGTCAGTAAGCTTGACTTTCTTTTATTTTTCAATAAATGGAACCAATTTCCTTCAATTTTTATCAGGTGAAGCGTTTTAAAAATATATTTAACTCAGAGATTCTCTGGAAACTTTGTATGACATATAACAAGACAGCATACCTATGTGGCCATTTTAAAATTTCCCGATCTTTTTCCAAGCCTTCCCTGGCTGTTTTCATAAAAATTTTCTGGCAATCTATGACGCCTGCAGCCTAAGTGTAATAAAAAAAATATTGTGGTCTAATGCTTGCCAAGTACTGCCAGTCCATAATATTTAGATGAAACGAATAACACGTCAGTCACTTGACATGCAGTATTAGATTCAACTGACTTGAATCCCTTGATTAATAAAGCTGACAAGGGCTCCGGCAAGTTCGTAATTGATGGCCACACGAGTACAGCACGGAAGACACAGAGCACACGTAAAGCAAATGCAACAATGTGAGGAAAAACTATACAATGAGTTATACAATTAGTTATTTTTACGGTTCAATAGTAGTTTTCATTATAATTTGCTCTCATCACTTATGCCTCTAGTTAACTTTGTTTACCTCTGACTAAAGACTACATGGCAATATTAATCAGTACCATTATGATGTTTCGTTGTACTACAGTATGATAAGCAGTTAGACAACCATAATGGTCGCCGGTGCCAGCAACGGTACGTTTCGTTTTAAGACAGGTTCATGTGACACACAGTGTACTTATAAAAATAAAAGAAATGCGAGAATCCCAAACGATTCCTATAATAATACTTGTTGAAACAAAGATACCCGGCTGGACTGTGCAAATTTTTCAGGTGTTAATGCAATATGCCCGTGCCGAACGAACATGCTCAGCATACTGACTGCAGTTTTGAACAATCACGTTAAGATTTGCAATTTATTTCCGCTTAGAACAGTCTGAAATGTCTCTTTTCTCATACTTCGAGATGAATACATTTGCCACACTTTCTGTAGAATGCACATGAATGGGGGCGTACTGATCAGGTTACTTATCAACTAAAACATGTTACGATCTCTTAGGTGTGTTGATAAGGGTAGAACAAATGCAATGCCCACTGAATTATTTGAATAATCTGTGCGTTATCTACTTAGAAAAGACCACCAAATTGATAATCTGGCTCTTTTTTCTTTTGTACAGCTCATATTGTATGCAGTCTGTCCAAGAAGACGGCACTACATGCAACAGTAATGAAAACCGGAACACTTAATACGCACGACAATGGCTTCATACCATGCACGATTAGCACAATGCGAATCTGCGCCAGCAGCTGCCTTGTGATTAAGAGCACGTAAACTGCAGAACGCCGAAGCAGCGGAAGCCGCTTAACGCTTTTCATATAGCTCGAAAGATAACTTCTGCTGCTAAATTGTTTAAAAAAGAGACAGAAAACAAATCTTCCAACTACCGTCAAACGCAATGCCTTCAATTTGAAACGTGTAAAGGTGTTCCCGGAGCGACTAACTTATTGTTCTCTAATTTTTTCGGTAAGTTGCGAAGCTGCAAGTGACTGAGTTTATCGCAGGTTTCATGCTCCAAAAGCGTCTGTGGTTGCATATAAATAGATTGGGTGAATCTAGAGATTTCTACTAGATATTTCTTCAAGTCTCGTGTTTTGCTTGCTATAACTTCCCAAAATTATTTAGATTGGTTCCCAGGAACCTTAATAATACTGCTACTATTAAACTATGCGAAAACGGCAGCGCACACACTGCTGATGCATGCCCCGCAAACACGGCCTTTCATCCGAGTACGCTATCAGTTATTCAACTATGCCTGTCTGTTTGAAAATTCTGGATGCTAACACAATTTCGAGATATATACGTAAAGAGTGTCACGAGAATTTCACTACACATACGGTGCAGCATTCATCGCGGCCGGATCAAGCGCCACTAAATGAGATCTACCACACTGGCTGCCCAACACACACAATCCGCTTAGTGGTAGCTCAGTATCAAGTTAAAACATGGTGTACTTCCTTTTTTACGCACCTAAGCTATAATGATAAAATCAACAAGCACGAGCGATCGCTCGCCGTAAAACATTCCGTATAGTAGAAGCGAGAACAAGAGCGCGTTATCAAACCATGTCAACGACAAACCGACACTATACCCGAGTCGCCTGCGCTACATGCAGCCGGTTCGCGCTACGAAATGCGCTCACATAATCATGAGGTACTGACGCAAAACGTCTTTGATAAAGCTTACCATTCAGTGTAGTTGACGTGTGATGCCATAAAGAAGACACGCATACACGGACACCAACGTTCAGGGAGACCGCACACCGACACAACCGTTCACGTGCCTGGCGCACTCGTTGAGACGGCGCACCGCCGCGCATGCGCAAGAGCTCCGAGCATGCGCTCCTGGAGCTCCGAGCATGCGCAGGAGCTCCGCGCGGGAGGGCGTGCGCGCTCGGAGGAGTGTGAGCGCCTTTTCCTCCTTCATTTTTTTCTTTGTCCCTTTCTCTCTCTCCGCGCGCCATGCGCGCCGGAACGGGTGGCTTTTCTTTTCCGTTATGCATTTTTTTCGTGGACGAAGGATATGCGCTGGCAGGTTGTATGACGAACGCTGTGGGCTATCGTATGAGACTGGAACGCTAACATGAATGCGCTGTTTGTAAAAGCCGTTACGGGGCCCTTCAGACGTTTTAGACCCATTATTGCCAGCGTAGATGAGTAATACAGCGTATTTGTAGCATATCTTCCAGCGTACCGACAAATGTGATTCCCTCACGTATGTTAGTGCTAATTTTCATTTCCGATGATAGGTCAAAGCAATCAGTACAGCATTGAGGTACTCATATGCGTGGCTGCGCAGGCATACCGCCGGCGAAATACTGGGTGGGCTCAGAGAATTTGGCACCTATTTTAAGTGAATGAGAAACTTTGATGAGTTTATAGTGCAGGATATTAGGCAACAAAAGTCGCCCGATGTTAGTGACGCAGCCAAGATATGAAGACAATGTGAAAAGTATCCGAGAATCGGACGACACACAACGCGAACACCACATGCGCGACATCGGTTCATGGCACATTCACAAAGTCCGCGTTGTCAGCTACAAAAATTACGAGCGTCTTTGCTGTTAGCTTGATGCCTGTTTCGAATCCACTTGTATCTGAAGCTGGTGTTCATAACATATATTTTAACAATTGGATCGGCGTTTTGCTTCCGTTATTCTACTGCCGCAAAAGTGATGCGACAACTGTGAAGACTGTCTTGGGATTGCCGAGAGCGACTACGTAGATCATATGTGGTCAACAAATGCGGAGGTATACACTATGTGTATACTAAAGTCTACAAATAGGCTCTACAGCAATCTCAGCACTATACAACTTTAGTGGCTTATATCAAATGCAGCTATGTATTATCCACCGGTACCTGCGCTTGGTTACAGCGTACACGGGTTGGGCCCAGATTAACGATGTTTGTCTATTGTTAGTCTATAGACATGCAAGATCACGACAACTCAGAGGTGGTGAATTCACCACCTGGTCTGCGGGCTTTCGCCACTTATTCACCCCCTTTGCCACATCTTCACCATCTGACCTTCACCACCTGGTCTTCGCGAAGTGTACGTCCGGGAAGCAGCCAGGTTTAGGGCCTTCGGGTGCCTGGAAGACCTTGGTGATTCGGACGGTGCCTGCTCCGCCGCGATCCTCGTTCGGTGCAGCTGCACCGAACGCAGACTAGCAGTCTGCACGGTTTGCCCGCCGCGCCGGGGTTGCGGTGCCGTCGTGCATGAACCAGTGCCATACCATCGCGTTCGCAGAGGGCGGGGGGTATGGGAACTCGGAATTACATATTATCGACTTTCTTCTATAGACATTCAATACACCAGGAGTAGAGAAAAAAATAGAAACCTTGTCGACTATTGTCCATAACGTAGAGAGTCAACAGACAAAGTATGGACAAAAATAAATAGAAACTGTATCGGCTTTCGTCTACAGGTAGTCCATATAGAGGGGAAGTAGACAAATAAGAAACAAACTCCTTATCGAATTTTTTCTATAGACCGTCTATAGACTGCGAGTAGACAAAAAGAAATAGAAATCTTATCGACTTTCGTATACAGAAAGTCTATATACAAAGTATATGGACAAAAATAAATAGACACTGTATCGACGTTCGTCTAAAAGTAGTCCATAGAGGGGAAATAGACAAAAAGAAACAAACACCTTATTGACTTTTTCTATATACCGTCTCTAGACAGCGAGTAGACAAAAAGAAATAGAAGCCTTATCGACTTTCCTCTATAGAAAGTTTATAGACAAAGTATGGACAAAAATAGATAGAGACTGTATCCACTTTCGTCTATAGGTAGTCCATAGAGGGGAAGTAGGCAAAAAACACACAAACACCTTATCGACTTTTTTCTATAGACCGTCTATTGACTGCGAGTAGACAAAAAGAAGTAGAAAACCTATCGACTTTCGTCTATAGAAAGTCTATAGACAAAGTATGGACAAAAATAGATAGAGACTCTATCCACTTTCGTCTGTAGGTATTCTATAGAGGGGAAGCAGACAAAAAAGAAACAAACACCTTATCGACTTTTTCTATAGACCGTCTATAGACTGCGAGTAGACAAAAAGAAATAGAAACCCTATCGACTTTCGTCTATAGAAAGTATATAGACAAAGTATGGACAAAAATAGATAGAGATTGTATCCACTTCCGTCTGTAGGTATTCTATAGAGGGGAAGCAGATAAAAAGGAAACAAACAGCTTATCGACTTTTTTCTATAGACCGTCTATAGACTGCGAATAGACAAAAAGAAATAGAAACCCTATCGCCTTTCGTCTATAGAAAGTCTAAAGACAAAGTATGGACAAAAATAGATAGAGACTGTGTTGACTTTCGTCTGTAGGTATTCTATAGAGGGGAAGCAGACAAAAAGGAAACAAACACCTTATCGACATTTTTCTATAGACCGTCTATAGACTGCGAATAGACAAAAAGAAATAGAAACTTTATCGACTTTCGTCTATAGACAGTCTATAGACTTTATATCAACAAAAGTCCAAATCTATAGAAAGGAAAGGTCGTCTATGAAAAGTCTATAGACTTTCTATAGACAGTCTAAAGTCATTTTTGTAAGGGAGGTGTGCGATCAGGTGGATGTGTCTTGATTGCATATACTGAAACGCTCACTTCGAACTCAGTTTCCATAGAAACACCACTTGAACTTGTTTGCGTGCGTGTTGTACTCAACAAGAGAGATGTCATTTTTTTGCATGGGCTATGGTCTTCCAACTGCTTCGACATCATTTTACGATGATCTTCATAACCCACGCGTCAAGGCGTACAGGCGCATAAACAACACGGGTGACGTCAGGGACGCCGACAACTGCGACGGCGGTGGCATGAATGTCAGCAATGGCTAACACCACACGCAGCGCGCCCGAACACCTCGAGATCTGGCAGTGGAATTGTCGCTCTTTCAACAAGAAGGCAAGTTCACTCCAACTCTTCATCCAAAATCACCTATACCCCCCCGACGTCATCTGCCTTCAGGAGGTCGGGAACCAGCCGAACAGGCTACGGGGTTACTACGTAATTAAACACGCGGTATCACCGAAGGTCGCGGTTTTAGTTCACAAAACGGTGACGGCCGTGGGACAACATTATCAACATCATGACATTAATCACGTGCTAGTGGAAGTCCTCCCGCAGAAGAGGGGTAGACGTAGCACATTCATCCTGAATTTGTACAGTCCGCCGAGGGCTCAGAAAGACGACTTCCGCAACATCATTTACGACAGCGTGAGAGCCACTGGCTGCAATCAGCTGGTTGTGGTTGGAGACATGAACGCTAGACACACGACTTGGGGCTACCAACAAGACACGCAAAAGGGAAGGTCGCTCCTCGATGCGGTTGACCAAATGGGCCTCGAATTGATAACCAACCTCCTCCAACCAACCCGAGTAGGCAACAGTGTAAGTCGAGACACGTTTCCGGACCTGTCATTTGTCAAAAACGTAAGGGAATACTCATGGGCGCACCTGGGCGAAACATTGGGCAGCGATCACTATATCCTCAGCATCTCGGTATCCACGCCTAAACTCAAGAGAACAATTGGCGAAATTAGGCTTACGGACTGGGAGGCATTCAGGCAGTACCCCCCGCCCGAAAATGGTATAACGGACATAGCGGAATGGATGCAGCACCTCCGGGACGCCCACATTCAAACCACTAAAACCATCCAGCGCACGGTCGAGACGCCCGAAGTCGACCGCCGGCTCTTACACCTGTGGGAAGCCCGTAAGGGCCTCCTCAAACGGTGGCAGCGACAGCGGTTAAACCGGAAACTACGTCTACGAATAGAGAAAATAACAGACGAAGCCAGAAATTACGCAAACGAGTTGACGCAGCAAAATTGGGTACAGTTTTGCACCTCGCTCAAGGGTACCCTGAGTACGGCGCAGACGTGGGCCATCCTACGTTGCCTGATCGAGCCCGACAAGGCGAAATCGACAACCAGTCGGACGCTTCTAGAAATCGCCCACAAGTTCCCCGGAAACGACCAGGATCTGATTGACACCCTAAAAATCAGATACCTGGGTAGCGACCCCATACAAACTGCCTCCTAAAATATGAAGGAGAACCAAGACCAGAACTGGACGCTCCCATCACGGAGGAAGAGGTGTATGCCGCGGCACGAGCCTCACAGCGCAACACTGCTCCCGCAGTTGACAAAATCACCAATGCCATGATTAGAAACCTGAGCCCGATGCACATCCAGGACTTGACCGAATACCTAAACGGGGAACTCTGGAGCAAGGGCCACGTACCGAACGAGTGGAAACACGCGGAAATCATGACCATTCCCAAACCCGGCAAGAAGCCCGCGATCGACGCCCTGCGTCCCATCTCGCTGACTTCGTGCCTCGGCAAGCTGTACGAGAGGGTCATCGAAACCCGCCTCCAACATTACATAGAGGACGGTGACCGCTTCCCGCACACCATGCTTGGCTTCAGGCCGGGACTTTCTGCTCAAGATGCGTTCCTAATCCTGAGGGAAGAAGTTCTCAAGGGCATCCCGAAGGGAGGAGAACACCTCCTGCTCGCACTCGACCTAAAAGGCGCCTTCGATAACATCTCCCACGAGGCCATTCTCAAGGGACTGAACGACATCAGCTGCGGGGAGAGCATTTTTAATTACGTTAAATCGTTCCTGACGGGCCGGATGGCAACCATCGGAATAGGCAAGACTCGATCGGATACGATCGACGTGCCGAACAAAGGAACACCGCAAGGGGCGATAATCTCCCCGATTCTATTCAATGTCGCGATGCTAGCGCTGACCAAAGAGCTGCGGAAGATCCCCGACCTAGGTTACGTCCTGTACGCAGACGACATCACGCTCTGCGCCACCAAGGGCTCCCTAGCGCGAAAGGAGGCGACCCTTCAAGAGGCCGCGACGGCCGTGGAGAGATTTGCGGCAGCGAGCGGGATGCGTTGTGCGCCCGAAAAGTCCGAAGTGATCCGGGTGCACGGAGGAGGAATCTACAAGTCCCCCGGCCCTATCGACCTCTATCTTGAGGGCCAGAAGATAACGGAAGGCAATAAGACTAGGATTCTGGGTTTTTGGATCCAGAGTAACCTGAAAGCCTCCCACACCATCCAAACCCTAAGGCCTGCCACCAACCAGATCTCGCGGATTATAAAACGAATTACAAGAAGCCGCAAGGGCATGCGAGAAGAGGACACGATTCGCCTCGTCCAGGCTCTGGTGATCAGCAGAATAACGTATAGCATGCCGTATCACAATAACTCGCTAAGCAAACGCGACCAAGAACAAGTCGATGCCATCATCAGAGGCGCGTACAAAACGGCCCTGGGTATCCCTGTCACCACCTCAAACGAGAAGTTAGCGGCCCTCGGGATCCACAACACCTTCGCTGAGCTGTCGGACGCGGTTATGGCTTCGCAAAAGGCCAGACTACAGAACACGGCGGCGGGCAGAGCCATCCTCCACCGGACCGGAACGGCAACGGAGCTCCGTGCCCTCGATGGGCAACGATCACTCCCGCCAGAGGTCAGAGGCAAGATCAAGGCGAACCCGATACCGAAGCACATGAGTCATGAACTCCATGAAGGACGACGCAAGGCTCGCGTCGACAGACAGCGCCGACAATTCAAGGGTGACCCGTACGTAACGTACGTGGATGTGGCGGCGTACCATGTAGGGGGCCTCTTCGCGGTAGCCGCCGTGAACGGGAGAGACAACTCCTTGACCCTCGCGGCCTCCGTAAGGGCAGAGACCCCAGCTGCGGCTGAGACCATAGCCGCGGCGCTGGTGATAAAGCAAGAAGACAGGGTAGGCAGGGAAGTCCACGTCGTTACCGACTCGCAACAGGCCTGCCGTAACTTTACGAACGGACGAACACCGCTGCTGGCGGCTCAGATTCTAGGCCCGAGGCTGCAAGAATACCATCAAATCACGTGGACGCCGGGTCACGCGGGTCTGGAGGGGAACGAAAGGGCGAACGCCCTAGCTCGAGCGCTAATCAACCGATCGGGGCAAGACCAATCGTCTCATCAATCCCCACCCTTTACCTTCATGCCCCTGCCATCCAATTACTGCGACCGACTCGAGATCCAGCGACTCAACCGCAGGATTTATCCTCCGCCTCAGAAAAAGCTCAGCACTGAAGATGCCGTAGCTCTCCGACTTATACAGACTAACACATTTCCAAACCTACACAGATACAGTAAAATGTTTCCACATACATATCGCGGCGTCTGCCCCTGGTGCGGCGACACACGCCCTACACTCTTTCACATCTCGTGGGGGTGGAAGGGCAAACCTCAACACTTAAAGACTCCTAGCACGTCATTTGAGCGGTGGGAGGTACAGCTGACCGGCGATACCCTGGCGGGACAAGAAGCTCTCGTCCAGCAAGTACGTCGAGCAGCCATGGTCAGTGGAGTCCTGGAATGAGGACACCACCCACTCGACCTCAAGAGCAACCACCTCGATGGTCCGAATAAATGTTTTTTCTCTCTCTCTCATGACGCACTGAACAAACCAGTTTTCAGATACCCTAACGCGCCGCTTTTTCTCCTTGGTGACGTCAACTTTCTCGATATCATTTGGCATAACGACACGGCAACGTCCCAGTCTTCTCAGAGTACCCAGTTTATAAACACTTGTTTGGATTTCCACTTCACCCAGCTTGTACTGAAACTAACGCGCATGTCTGCCTCTTCATCTAACATACTAGACCTGATTCTCACTACAAACCCCGACACAGTTTCCCCAATTTTTTGCTTAAAAGGCTTAAGCGATCACCTTGCACTCACTTTTCATGTCAAGACACCGGCTCCTGTTAAGAAAACTACGAA
The DNA here is from genome assembly GCF_050947875.1 of Dermacentor variabilis. Classification (NCBI taxonomy): domain Eukaryota; kingdom Metazoa; phylum Arthropoda; class Arachnida; order Ixodida; family Ixodidae; genus Dermacentor; species Dermacentor variabilis. The sequence continues at coordinate 62,237,481 of NC_134573.1, read as the reverse complement.
GGTGATCCGCGATTACAGCAAAGCCGACCTGGTTTCTATTACCGCTGAAATAGAAAATTTCGGAGCTTCTTACATCGCTAATTACGATAAGCACTGTGTTGAAGAAAACTGGTGCATATTCAAAAATAAATTGTTGTCACTAATCGAACGTTTCGTACCGCAAAGAATAGTCGCTTGCAAGCCGCGGTCCGCTTGGTTCAACCCCATCTTGAAGCAACTACGTCTCAGAAAAAAAAACGGCTCTTTCGTCGCGCAAAAGCTTCACGCAGTGCTGTTACTTGGTCTGCTTACTAGCGCACTGAAAGAGACTACAACGCAGCCGCCGCTAGTGCGAAACAGCATTTTTATTCTGTTGCACTTCCGTCTATCTTGCAAACTAATCCTCGTAAATTTTGGACCATAGATAACGGTACTCAAAGCAAAATAATCCAATTAACATACCCCAATGACAAACCTGTTGCTCCTGGAGAATGCTGTAATGTATTTATTGATGGGTTTTCTTCCCATATTACCGCAATGCCACATAGATTGCCGCTTGTATCCAATTCTGGTTTTTCGCCCATGGATTCAATCTCTATTGAATGGGTTGGTGTTAGCTGCTTAATTAACAATCAAAAAACGTCCTCCTTTGCCGGTCCAGACTGCCTGAATTCAAAAATTATTAGGTGTACCAATGCATTTTCTGCTGTTATTTTGTCTCACATTTTCACTCAGTAATTACAGAAGTCTGTTCTTCCACACGAGTGGTGCGTGGGAAAGATGATTCCAGTTCATAAATCAGGTATCACACACTTACCCTGCATTACAGGCCTAACTCACTAACAAGCGTTTCATGTAAAATTCTCAAGCATATATTATATTTGAATTTGGCTGAGTTTTTAGAATCAAACTCCTGTTTCAACCCGTGTCAACATGGTGTACATAAGTTCTTTTCCTGTGAAACACAGCTCTTATCTTATACTAACGATCTCTTTGCGATGTCTGATCTAGGTGCAGACATTGACTGCGTATTTCTTGATTTTGCCAAAGCCTTTGAATCTGTGACCCATGATTCACTTCTGCTTAAGCTGAGTGAACTTAACTTGAACGTAAATGTACTCGAGTGGATAAAATATTTTCTTTATAACAGGGCGCAGTTTGTAAATGCTAATAACTGTAAATCTTGGTTTTCTAATGTACCAGCAGGTGTTCCTTAAGGCTCAATCCTGCGTCCACTTCTTTATAATCTACATTAACGATCTTCCGAACTGCGTTCTTTCCTCTTCCATAAAGCTTTTCGCGGATGACTGTGTTCTTTACCGTAAAATTACTAATCCTTCAGATTCCCAAGAGCTGCAGGATGACCTTAACCGCGCAACTGAGTGGTGTCCTAATCGGTGCATACGACTAAATTCAAATAAATGCAAGGCCATGCGTATATCCCGTAACACTGCCACGCACAGGTGCTTTATTAATGGTGCACCTGTGACGTCAGTTACCTCTTGCAAGTATCTCCGCCTTCACATTTCAAATAACCTTTCTTGGCACTCCCATATTGAATATGATACTAAAACGTTAACCGCATGCTTGGTTACTAGCGCCGTAATTTTAGCTCTGCCCCTTCTTCCCTGAAGCTAACTCTTTACAAAACTTCAGTTTGTTCCAAATTGGAGTATGCTTCAGCCATTTGGGATCCGACTCCGTCTTCATTAGTTTCTACTCATGAAAGTATTCGAAACCGCGGTGCCCGCATTGTCTTATCTAATTATTCTCACTATGAAAGTACTTCAATGATACGAACTCTTAACTTACCTGATCTTTCGTCACGCCACAAATGTTCCCGCCTCTCCCTTTTTCAGAATGTTTTTCTCTTGAACCCACTTTTAAAAGAAACCCTTCTTGCCCTTCCGTCTTATATTTCGGCCCGCACTGACAACAGCCTCAAAATCGGGGTGCCATTGTGCCGTACAAACCGGTACAGTGACTCATTCATCCCTAGGACAATCACGGACAGGAATCACGTTCCCGCATCAATCGCACTCATCACCGACTTTACCAACTTCAAGACCCCTGTTCAGAATGCACTTTGTTAATATTTTTAATAATTTTGTTTGTATTTTAATGCATTATTTTTGTTTTGACTTCACTCCTTTCTGTAACGCCTTCGGGCCTTGAAAGTACGTGAAATAAAGTAAATAAATAACTGCGTCACAATGAAAGGCGCGTTGCGCGTACGTCAAGAGTATGCCAGAAAGTAAGTAACGAAATTGCCATAATGCTGGGGTTCAGAAATTAAGGCACGAACTTGTCCAAGCAAGATTCAGTATACGCGAATCTAACTGCGTCACCTGGCCGAGCTGCTTTTCGCTAAGTGCGTCGCAACGCCGGGCGCGGGCACTGTGCTTCAAAGGTACCCCAAAAATAGGATATTTAATCACAATAATGTTGCGGGTCCGAGAAAGCACCAAAATTTGTCCCACTAAAATTCAGTACACGCGAAACTAATTCTGTTACAAAGTCGGGTGCGTCGAGCGTGCCCAAAAGCTTTTGAAAAAAGTAAAAATACAGGGGCTCACAGAAAGTTTGGCAAATATCTCCCAGCACGAATCATTAACTCAAATTGCCTACGCCAGGACGGCCTAGCTGTTTTTCGGTAGCTGCGTCACAAGTCTGTTCGATGCCGTAAAAAGCCTAAAGTGATTCAATTGCGTCGCAGACTGTCAAACAAAATCTGTCACTTTGCCGTTGTCCAATAGTGCAGCCGTGCCGTGTCAATGTGCAAAAGGAACGTAAGAATACGCCGGAAGCCCAACAAACACGCTACATTCAAAAGAGACGGGTCGCCGAACCGGCGAACTTCACGTGCGCAACTGGCCTCGCACGCTTCCGTGGCGTGTCTAGCTCATGACGGATGCATATGGCGCAGCTCGCGTGCCTCTATGGTTGCTACGTAACACAAGCAAAATAAGTCCTAAAGTGTGAGTTCACTTATGCGAAAAAATTATGATGTTATCGCGAAAGAATAAGAAAATATAAAACGTCTGAGTACTTTTCACTTTTTTTTTCCAATGCTCGCATCAGCTAACGGATGGGATGAACACCAGCCGCGACGTGTTTCCTGTTGCCAGTTTTCGCCGAGTGTCCCCTCTTTTTTGATTTCTTTCTCTGTGACGGCCTCTCCACCCCAGGAAACCTCTTTGAAACCTCCTTGTTTGCAACCAAGATTTTTTGATATTTCACGTTGACATCTACTCTGGATTAAGAGAAAAATGTTTTATGGCGAAGCTCTTTATGGCTACGTTCTAGCGGATCTCGTTTCCGCGGACATAGACCAACAATTTTTCATACGTGGGCCAATCTCGAAGATAATGCAATGCAGGACCGACCCGCGGCTGAGATGAAGCAGGCGTTGAGCACCGGTCGTACGTAGGCCGATCCCAGGGATCGTGCAATGCCGGGCCGACCCGCGGCGGAGGTGAAGCAGGCGTTAAAAACTCCCCGTACGTGGGCGGCTCCCGAAGATCATGCATACCGTGCCGACCCACGGTGGAGGTGCAGTTCGCCATTAGGGGCTCACATTCACAGCTCCACTGGCCATCCTTCTTCACAGATGGGAAGGGCACTGATTTTTTGAAATACAAAGCATTTCTTGTCGAACTTTCCCACTTTGACAGTATCTATCTAGCCGCCAACGTCGTGGTGCTCGCATGGTCGTTTTGTTAACTTGGTATATATCAAGATTTGCATAGTACGACAATATTGGAGGAAGATAATAAATGGTAAGTCATAACATGAATCTCATGACATTCGTGTCATGTATGTCATGAAACAGCCGCCTGCGTCTTGCTGCTCTCATGGTCGTTTCGTTAACTTTGTAGACTCTCCGACCACTGTTTCGTATAACATGGACTCCCGCTTGGTGTGGGATCTGCCGGCTTAGTTTATTCGGTATTTTCACAATGTTTGCGCACGTGTCACGCGGGTTTCGGTGCCTAGGCGCTTTCAAGCAGCACACACAGAGTTCTTTCCCCGCGCTAGTTCACTTGAGAGGATTGGAAACAAGATGCACCCAGACAGTGAAAACGAAAAAGAAAAAAAAAAGACTGATGACTGCTGAAAATGTTAATACTGTACTAAAGCTCACCACATGGTGGCGCTTTTAGACCTTTCCACGAGAAAACAAATCTGTGACTGGCAGGAAGGTGGGGAACTAAAACTTCCGCTTGCATATTGAAAAAGTTATTCAGAGATTTTTCACTGCAAACCATTACATACACATAGTGTGTATATCACTATTGTGAAATTCTCTATTTTGTCCTGAAACATAAGAAATACACCATGGCCTAAAACTCGGACTTCCTGTAAACAAATACCTGGCTTTATAAGAAGTTTTTTTTACCCACCGCGGTTGCTCAGTGGCTATGGTGTTGGGCTGCTGAGCACGAGGTCGCGGGATCGAATCCCGGCCACAGCGGCCGCATTTCGATGGGGGCGAAATGCGAAAACACCCGTGTGCTTAGATTTAGGTGCACGTTAAAGAACCCCAGGTGGTCAAAATTTCCGGAGTACTCCACTACGGCGTGCCTCATAATCAGAAAGTGGTTTTGGCACGTAAAACCCCAAATATTATTATTATTATTATAAGAAGTTTCCTAGCTATAAAATGATAAATAAATAAAAGAAAGCTCATTTGGTTTATACAAAGTGTATTTCTACGCAATCATCACTTTTATATTAAAGTTTTTCACATGCGGACTTTATCACTTGCAAATTAAGACATGGTCTATAACTATATTTTATAATCTTTAACACTGTAATGCGCAATGTATCCTAAATCCTGCACTGATTTCGTAGTTAGAAATCTTGATTTAGGCAAAAGTTACCAAGCGCATAGGCTCTAATACCATGGTTGACATGCCGGAACGAGTTTCCAAGTCATGGATAATTCAGCAAACCAATTACCAATAGATTCTTTACTTTACAAAACAGCGGATTTATTCCAATGTAACGTCAGGGTGGCCTTTTCCCCCCGAGAAAGAAAAAAGAACTTAAACTGCCAATCTAACGCGATATGTACGGAAAGAGAAATGGTAGCTCTATTCAAGGAATCAATTCAGAAACTAGTTCGCTTCACTAAACATCAGCGTCGGAGAAGGAGACGGAGCATCTCTTGGGCGGTATTCCTGGGCGATCACTTTAGGAGATAGTTCGAGTGACTCGTCACCGAAAGCCTCCCCAACAAGTGTTTGTGGCGGTGTGCCAAGCTCGATGTCGGTGTGAAAAGCGCTGTCGGCGGAACACTGCGAGGGCTTCGGTGCCGAAACAAGCCGAGCCTCGCGGATGCGAAACTATTCCCGAAAGTGGTCGCCCAAGATTCAAGTCACCTGTGCTGTCGAGTTCATTTGAGATGAAGTACTTCTTAAAAGCCCACACAACCATTTCCTCCGGGGACAATCGCAGACCATTACGAGGCCCTTCGAAGTCCAGGACCCGTATTTCGAGATTCGTCACGTGAGATACGTTCTTACAATTCCTACGTGAGCTGGAAATTTTTCATTTGGAAAGGCCTGCTGTTATTCTTTACAATTTATTTTAAAAGAAGGTCTTTTGTCTAGTTCAAGTTGGCGGGTATCCACGAGGAGCGCTGGTTACCTAGTGTCCAGGAAACCACTACATGTCCAAATGCTTTTCAATAGAAGCCATTCAGGCCACTGTCTCGGATCTATCACAGGTTTCAGTTGGTTCATCCTGTCATATAATCTTGCTTATGTATCTTTGCTAGGAAGTCAAGACCTGTGGAAGTCAAGCATCTGGAATGTGCCGTTTCTATAGTGCCCTGCTACCCATGCTGCTGTATCTTCTGCTCTTCGCCGTAACGTAAGTACAAAAACATATGCGATAGGTGTATCGCATTAGCCGAAGGAAGAACAACGCGATGGCTGGAGAATGCTGAATTTTCAAAAAAAATCTTTTTTTTTCGTTTCGTTGCTATTTCTTCTTACAAGCAAATCTTTCTTTGTGAATCATCCGTGATTATGCCAGGGTCACTCCGCCCTGTCTGTTTGTATGTCGCTTGGCCGGTTGGTCATCCACGTTCTCGCCGAGTAAATTCCTCCTCAGCCTCAAAAAAATACAGAAGCCCATCCAAAGACTGGATTCAGGCCTCTGCCTCCCAGCGCAGCAATACGATATTTTAACAAATAGATCGATATCGCAAGTCTGCTCACCCAGTTCTAGCACGAACTAGCTCATTCCAAAGGCTAACGACGTGCTGTAATGTTGATTTTTCCCTACAATGCACATACAACCGGCAGTCGATTAAGAAGCGGGTACGCCAACGCCAACGCCAACGACCTTTTTTTACATAAAGGCCGCGGGTTCACGATTATTATTGGCATGCTTAAAAACGGGGATCATCCAAGAAGCGCGCCGGCTTGTCGTCTATCATGATAATTTTCTTAATTTGTCAATTGCCGAAAATGAAGCATGGTGCCAGAAGCGGGCGGTAGAAATTGTGCCAACACCAGCTAGCTCTTTGAGATTAACGCGAGGCCTTGATAACGATTATGATTTCCACACAATGATACATAATCATCATCAGCAGCAGCAGCAGCCTGGTTACGCCAACTGCAGGGCAAAGGCCTCTCCCATACTTCTCCAACTACCCCAGTCATGTGCTAATTGTGGCCATGTTGTCCCTGCAAACTTCTTAATCTCATCCGCCCACCTAACTTTCTGCCGCCCTCTGCTACGCTTCCCTTCCCTTGGAATCCATTCCGTAGTTCTTAATGACCATCGGTTATCTTCCCTCCTCATTACGTGCCCTGCCCATGCCCATTTCTTTTCCTTGATTTCAACTAAGATATCATTAACTCGCGTTTGTTCCCTCACCCGCTCTGCTCTTTTCTTATTCCTTAACGTTACACCTATCATTCTTCTTTCCATAGCTCGTTGCGTCTTCCTCAATTCAAGTAGAACCCTTTTCGTAAGCCTCCAAGTTTCTGCCCCTACGTGAGTACTGGTAAGACACAGCTGTTACAAACTTTCTCATGAGGGATAATGACAACCTGCTGTTCATGATCTGAGAATGCCTGCCAAACGCACCCCAACCCATTATTATTCTTCTGATTATTTCAGTCTCATGATCCGGATCCGCAGTCACTACCTGTCCTAAGTAGAGGTATCCCCTTACCACTTCCAGTGCTTCACCACCTATCGTAAACTGCTCTTCTCTTCCGAGACTGTTAAAGATTACTTCAGTTTTCTGCAGATTAGTTTTTAGATCCACCCTTCTGCTTTGCTTCTCCAGGCCAGTGAGCATGCATTGCAATTGGTCCACTGAGTTACTAAGCGAGGCAATATCATCAGTGAATCGCAAGTTACTAAGGTATTCTCCATTAACTTTTATCCCCAATTCTACCCAATCCAGGTCTCTGAATACCTCTTGTAAACACGCTGTGAATAGCATTGGAGAAATCCTATCTCCCTGCCTGACGCCTTTCTTTATTGGGATTTTGTTTGCTTTCTTTATGGAGGACTGCGGTGGCTGTGGAGCCGCTATAGATATCTTTCAGGATTTTTACATACGGCTCGTTTACACCCTGATTCCGCAATGCCTCCACGACTGCTGAGGTTTCGACTGAATCAAACCTTTCTCGTAATCAATGAAAGCTATATATAAAGGTTCGTTACATTCCGCACATTTTTCTATCACCTGATTGATAGTGTGAATAAGGTCCGTCCAACTGTCTTTCTGCCGCCCTCTGCTACGCTTGCCTTCTTTTCGAATCCAGTCCCAATCCCTTAATGACCACCGGTTATTTTCCCTCGTCATTACACGCTCTGCCCATGCCCATTTCTTTTTCTTGATCTCTTGAAACAAAAAGAAAGCGGCCACGCATCACTATATTAGCACTTCAATTTGAAAATTGTGCGAGGATAGAACAATTTCTTATTGAATGGTGGTGTTCGCGTGAAGATTGTAAGAGATGATCTCGAACCCTGGCATGCGGCAACCGCTCCTCACGTGTGAAGGCTTGAATGCAGTTTTAGGAGTACGCTTGCTTCCTCCATCGGTCCTTCATTTTAAGGAGGCTTCAAGTAAGGTTAGGAAGTGCTCGAAGGAAACGAACGTTTCATTGTTTGGGCCTAAGGTCCTCTTCCTGAGCTGAACTCGGCTTTCTTCCTGAACGAAGAAAGCCGAGTTCGTCGCGAAAGCACGGAAAGCTAGACTCTGCCTGAGTGATATTGGCCTCGCCACAGCAAAAGAGAACCCTGTCTTCGTTAATGAACATTTAACACTTGAAAACAAAGCTCTCTTTTCCAAAGCCTTGGGTCTGAAAAAAAACGAAGAACTGGAGATTTCTGTGGACAGAAAACTGTCAAATCAAGGCCCGGAAAACAACTGAAAGCCGCGTCTTTCGCATCGCAACCGAATCCGACGTTTCAGTAATAACCTAACTCTAATCCACCTTTGCGCCACGCCTGTCACCTAGGCAAGTCTCACAATTTCGTCCTATCTAACAACTAACCAGTTAAACAATCTTCTTTCAAATCATCAGCGATCTGTCTTGCACTTCAATGCGCGCAGTCTGCGCAAGCACTTCGATGAATTCTCCGATCTCGTTTCTTCACTCACCTTCCCATTTTCAATCATCGGAGTATCTGAAACTTGGTTGAGCGACCACGATAATTACCTTTTATGTTTTTCTACTTTTGTTCCTGAACGCTCGAATTGTCCGTTCAGCAACCATGGCGGCGCAGCGCTGTATATCTATTCAGGTATTACTTACAACCGAAGGAACGATCTTGAACTTAATGTAACTAATTGTGAAGACGTTTGGATTGAACTTAAAAATGACTTCCTCAACATAGACAACAAAGACCTAATAATTGGTTGCATATATCGTTCACCCTCGTCATCAGCAACCGACTTCTGTACTGCTCTCCATAAAGTCATGGGACTGCTAGCAGATGAAAACAAAAATGTAATAATTATAGGCGACATCAACATTAACCTTGCTGATAGTACGTCTACTAATGCTTTACATTATTCTAATTGTTTTAACAGCTTTGGTTATGAATGTTTAATTAAGATACCGACACGATGTGCTAACCACCCCATAGGTACATTAATTGACCATGCATTATCAAATTTGGCATATTCACCAGACGCAGGTGTTATAATGACCGACATAACTGATCACTATCCCATATTTTTAAATTTTCACTATACTCATGGCTCCGAAAAAATCACGTACACGAAGTTTATATTAGACAAACAAGCATTCCTGGACGCCGTGTCGAACCTTGACTGCTCCCCCATCTTTTCTACAAATGATCCACAAAAAGCATTTGCACTGTTTATCTCTATGCTTAAGTCATGTGTTGATCGTCATTCCGTTCAAGTTAAATGCAAAAAGAAGTACGCGTCGCCTCAAAATCCATGGATAACAGATAAGCTCTTAGCTTCAATGCGCAAAAAGGATAATCTTTATAAGAAAACCAAACGACAACCATTTAACAAGAATTTAGCCATTCGGTACAAACAGTTTTCTAACCAGCTTTCTGCCACTTTGAAAAAAGCTAAAAAAACATGGTACGAAAAAAAAATTTTGGAATACGGTAAAAACATAAAGGAGAAATGGGAGATTGTTAACACCTTCTTAAACAGGACAAATAATCGCGAAGCTATACAAGAAATTGCATATCAGGGTATGGTGTACAAGACCGCCAAAGAAATAGCTGATGCGTTTGCTGATTTCTTCTTTAGCAGCGAGCTACAGCCACCTGCGCATGACAATCCCGTGCCCCAGCGCCGGCCACATTCTTTCTTTTTATTTCCAACTACATCTCAGGAAGTTCTAAACATTATAAACAACATGAAAATAACCGGCGCCGGCATAGATAAATTACACCCTTCCCATATAAAATTAATTGCACCCCTAATAAGTGATGTCCTTGCAGACATAATCAACGTCATGTTTAAATGAGGCACATTCCCACAAGAACTAAAACAAGGCAAGATCACACCCATTTTTAAGAAAGGTGACCGCTCTTTTATTTTCAATTATCACCCTATTTGTGTATTACCTTTCTTTAGTAAGGTAATCGAAAAGCTAATAGAAAAACGTTTAACTAATTACTTTACAAAACTTAACATTCTCACACCATTCCAATACGGCTTTCGCTCGGGTTACTCGACCGAACTGGCTCTCGTTGCTCTAACCGACCAACTAAAACTCGCTATCGATGAAGGGAATTATGCAGCTTCAGTGTTTGTAGACTTAAGCAAAGCGTTTGAGAAAAAAAAATCACCGTATTTTATTTCGTAAGCTTGAATCATTGGGAATCACTGGCCCAGCACTCTTGTTACTACGAAATTACTTAACAGGCAGAATGCAGGTAGTAACCATTTCAGCCGTTCATTCTAAAACCATGTTCACTAATATTGGCGTGCCCCAGGGTTCCATATTGGGTCCGCTTTTATTTTTATTATACGTCAATGATCTGCCTAACTGCCTGTCCTTTTCGAAATGTATACTTTATGCAGATGACGCTACTATTATTAATTCCAATAAATGTATTACAACCTTAGTATCTAACCTTAATGGCGACTTACACAGCCTGCTGGAGTGGTGCCTTACTAACCAGCTACAGATAAACCCGTCTAAAACAAAATTTGTTGTATTCACTTCTCACCAACGAACACTTCACTCCATTCCTCCTATCTTATTGGGCGGAAGTCCAATCCCTGCAAGTTTTTCATGCAATTATCTTGGCATAGAAGTTGACAAACATCTTAAATTTACTGAACACATAACCAAACTAAAACAGAAGATTACCTACGGTATTAGGATACTTCTAACAGCACAAAACATATTTGACCATCAAACATTACTATCATTATACTTTTCATTTATTCATTCCCACATTAATTACTGCGTTACTTGCTGGGGAAACACTTACGTAACCCATTTAAACTCATTGCAAATTCTACAGAATCAGGCTATTAGGATAATTACATTTAGCCCATATAACCACAACGCCTCATATCTTTTACGAACTAATCACATTCTTACAGTCACACAACTCGTTAAATATAATCTAGGTACCTTTTTGTTCCGTCAAATCAATTAGACACGATGCGATAGCTTGTTACCACAATCTTCTCTATTAAATACTAATATTACCAGGTTTGCAATAAATAGGAACTTCCTTTTACCTAAAATACATACTAATTATGGCAAACAAAGCGTCCATTTTTCATCTGTCGCATTGTGGAACACACTACCATTATACATAAAAACACTTAAAATTCACGAATTCAAGAAACAACTAAATGATTACATTCTGTCGAATACTGATGCCTAGTCCATACTCACAACCATTCTTTCAGGGTGCCTTCATTTCTTTTTCAATGCCTTACAGTTACGTTTCTGTTTCTGCCTCACATATACATTCGAGTTAACTAATTCTACTGTGTTCTTAACGTCATCTACGCAGTTACTTTATCAGTTGTCTACGAGATTGTGCTCTTTTTCATGACATTTATGCATATGTAATTCTTCAATCATGGTATTCATACTAAAACTTGTAATTTTTTTATGTTAACAATTTGTTGAAAACTGCTGTACTTTTGTTTTATTACGTTTACTTTGTAAAGGAGGTCCCATTGCAGTCTTTGACTCCGGGACCTCCTCCTGAATATTAACAACTTGTAATCATTCTAACGATCTCAATAAAAACCGATTCTGATTCTGATTCTGAAAGTGGGATACCTGTTCTGTACATTATAAAATACGAAGACGCCAAATAAACTGACACACACGAGAGAAGAGAACGGGACAGGGCGCCACTCGCAACTGTTTTATTCACAGAACGCAGGAATATATACACTGTCAGTCAACACAAGCGCACAGACAAACATTCATTCACGCATCTAATCAAACATTCATGACGCACCACGCTCAAGAAACCTTATCTCGGCCTTATATAATGATATCGAAGTTTCGCTAGCGCACAAGCTGCCTTTCTTGCCTATGTGATAGGCTTTAACCAGTTCCCTTGCTCTAGTATCCTTACTTCGGGCAAGAATTCGCAGATCTGAAAAACGTTTTTCACAGGAGCGTGAGGGACAGGTCCCGATGTGCTTAGGAAAATTTGGGCCCTCTTTCATTTGCTAAACATTTCTTTCATGCTCCTTGACCCGCTCATTAACACAGCACCCGGTCTGACCTATATAGGAAATACCGCATGAAAGGGGGATCTCGTAGACAACCCCTTCGGCAAACTTCATGAAAGGTCGCCCATGTTTGGTTCCACAGCCTCTTTTAGTTCTTTTTCTTTCTTTTATTTTGGCGATTTGGAGCAAGGGCTTCCGAGCTTCCTTGGGGCTGTTGAGCGTGTCAAGGAGCCTGAAAGAAATGTTGAGCAAATGAAAGAGGGCCCAAATTTGCCTAACCATATCGGGACCTGTCCCTCACGCTATTGTGAACCACGTTTTTCAGATGTGCGGGTTCTTGCCCGAAGTAAAAATACTGGAGCAAGGAAACTGGTTGAAGCCAATCACATAGGCAAGAAAGACAGCTTATGCGTTAGCAAAACTTCGATATCATTAGATAAAGCCGAGATGAGGCTTCTTGAGCGTGGCGCGTCATGAATGCTTGATTACATGCACGAATTAATGTTTGCTCTGTGCGCATGTGTTGACTGGCGGTATATATATGCCTGCGTTCTGTAAACAAAACAGTTGCAAGTGGCGCCCTGCCCCGTTCTCTTCTATTGTGTGTGTCAGTTTATTTGGCGTCTTCATATTTTATAATGAACAACTACCAACAAGCCCAAGAAGAAGTGCTTTTAACCTGTTCTGTAGCTTGATCCGGAATTCTCTTTTCCCCCTTACCGCTAACTCATAGTTCGGCTGCTTATTTACCAGTTTCTTCCGTTCCCTTCTCGAGTCTACGCTGATTCCAGATCTTACCATCCTGTGGTAACTGCAACGCACCTTGCCTAGCACCTGTACATATTGTATGATACCAGGGTTAGCGCAGAGTATGAGGTCTATTTTCGTTCTAGTGTCGCCATTTGGGCTCCTCCACGTCCACTTTCGGTTATCTCGCTTGCTGAAGAAGGTATTGGTTATCCGCAAATTATTTCGCTCTGCAAGCTCTACTAATAAGCTCTCCCCCGCTATTCCTATAACCTATGCCATATTCACCCGCTGACTCGTATCCAGCCTGCTTCTTGCCTATTCTCGCACTGAAGTCGCCCATCAGCATACTGTACTACGTTTTGACTTTGCCCATCGCCGATTACACGTCTTCATATAAGCTTTCGACTTCCTCGTCATCACGACTGTATGAAGGCGCGTAGACCTGTACGACCTTCAATTTGTATCTCTGATGAAGATCAATACCTGTATGTTACTAGCTATATCGTTATTAATCAGGAATCCCACTCCTAGTTCTCGTCTCTCCGCTAAGCCCCGGTAGCACAGGACGTGCCCCCTTTTTAGCACTGTATATGCTTCATTTGTTCTCCTAACCTCAGTGAGTCCTAGTATATCCAATAGCCGCTACTTCCCCCAATAGCACTGCTAGACTCGCCTCACTAGATGATGTTCTAGCGTTAAACGTTGCCAGGTTCAGATTCCAATAGCGGCCTGCCCGGACCCGGAGCACGCACTGCTGCGTCACAGGTCTGACCGCCACCGTGGTCACTTTGCTTCGCAGCTGCGGGGACTGAGGGCCGGGGTTTGATTGTTGTATTCATATAGGAGGTAGCGGGCATGTACTGCACCATAGTGGCCAATCCTGCTCTGGTGAGGGAGTGCGTTACCAGTTCTGGTCACCGTGATCAGGCCGCACTCTAGGCCTGTTTATACAATTTTATCAACACGCGGATTTTTATGTTTTTAATCGGTTGGAAAATTGCGCGGCACCGGTATTCAAACCACGGTCCTCTTGGACGCTAGGCCGATAGTCTACCTCTACGCCATCGCTGCAACTATACCATAGTACAACAGGAAAAAATGGCCACCGTCTCAATATAGATTTCTATTAGGCACAATCATTAACTATAGGCGAAACCGCGATAGGAACAAGCTTTCCTCTTTTGATGGCGAAAGAGATGGGCAGCACAGAGTTATCGCTCATCATCATATTCAATGCCTCGAGAATCTTGTCACTTGCACTGGGTTTTTATATGTCATTTGTGATTTCTGAAATAACGGTTTACAGCCGCACCGCAATCCATGTGCGGTTAGATGACCAGTCTTTTTCGGATTATCTATATTCATCGAACGTTCCCGTAAGCCTTCACTGAGACACCTTTCCATGTGACCAATATATTCTTTTCCGCAGTATAAAAAAATACGGCACACCACTCCTTCTATGATCGAAACAAACTTTTATTGTTCTTTTTATTGCACTCATGGCGTATCTTCGTACTATTGTTAGCTTTCGCGCACAAAGCAGACAATTTCAAACGGGACGAAAAAACGACGTCTGCGCCAACACGATTCCCAATTTTCTTCAGATGATGGCCAGCTTGGGGCAAGTGCGGCATCAACACGAGTTTTCTACGTCTGCTCTGTTGGGCAGCGGAATTAGGGTAATAATCGCGGTTTCTTAGCACGCTGTCAGCCACGGCTGCCACCACTTGCAAGGGGTAGTAAGCTGCGCTTAGGCGCGGAACTTGGTATTCGAAGTTTCTGTGTACCAGGTAATGGCATGTTTTTAGAAGACTGTTTCCAAAACAGAGCTTAACCATTTGCCCCGCTTAACTAGTTTGGATCACGCTGGTCAAAATGGTGGCCATGAGGTTCCACATAAAGTGCCATGCGACTAAAATCAGCCGCGCCCCATATTGTGTACGTCCTAGTGAAAGCATGTGAGGCTCAGCCGGTGCACGCAAGGGACGATACCGGGGAGGAAGCGCGTTTTTGTACGTCGCCGACAAGGCTCCTGGGGGGAGGCGGGTTCTACTCTGGGAGGCCGGGCGGCTCCGCGGGGCTGCTCTGGGCCGATGTACCTTGAAAGCTATCTGCGAGAGGAACACAGTCCGTCCTGCCTTGTGTTTTCGCGGTTTAGTTCGCATTTTTTCGAGAGGCAGTGCGTAGGTCATATCGCGCGCTGCTGTTACCACGCTTCCTCACATCAGCGTTTCAACGCTCAGTTTCCGCGGTCATCGAATGAGATGTGCTAATGTTTCCTTGTGCGCGTGTGACACCGACACCAAGCGGGTTAATTTTGTTGGTAACCCCATGTTTGCAAGTTCAGATGGCCGGTAAAGCTAATAGCCTTAGTTTGTAAAGCTGCGCACTAATTTGCTATCATAATGGATACTTCATCTTTTGGGAGAAACAGCAATCTTTTTCTTCGTCGATTTTATTTAGATGTTAATTTCGTTTATGCATCCTGTAACTACTCGACGGAGTATTGAGCACGCTACGTGGGGACTTGTTTCTAGAAAAGCTAGATTATTCTCCCACATTTCAAGGTAAATTTTCATGGTTGTAAAACTTTATTCAGGATGCTTCTAAGAAGCGGTGAAGTATAAATATTGAACTTCCACTCGCTGATGCTCTTTGTGAAAGCACAGGACGTATTTTGGCACCGTGAGAAGCCAGCAATCGTAGGTGCAGTGGCAGTGTACTGGCTCGGCAGGAAAATGAAGCTTTCATAAATAATTGTAGGTGTTTCTCTGCAATATCGCAACTGGGTTTTCAAGTTAGTGTAAAATAGGTGATGAAGCATTTTATGAGTTCTCCTCGTTGCAATTTTGATGACAGTTTGCATGTTGTTCTGGAGAAATGTTATCTCTGAATATGTTTCTTTTAGGTGATTTTAACTTAGCACTCCAGCGACACACTCTAAAAACGAGAGAGGGTATCGCAGGAGTAAAGCGCCCAATTTACACTTCAAAACGTTCTTTTACTCTCGTAAAATGTCGAGTGGAGTGAAATGCATTGCTCACTCCGTCACCAAGGAGATAGTGCAATGTGCTTTTCATTCTGCTCTTCTGAGAGTAGAATGCCCGCTCTACTCTTGCGGCAATAGAAAACCAAACGTACAGTAATCCTCTGCTTCAACTGTAGGAGGCTGGCCCCGAACATGGCGATGCATCTCTCACGCAGGCTAGTTCGTATCCACATACAGATAACCAACAAAGTTCGTCAGACGACGGGATGTCGTTGGCTGGAGCTTGTGTTTTGACAAACGTCGTTGCCTTCGCCAAGGCGACGACGCTGGGTACGTGCAGTTGTTCCTTCACGGGCACAAGTGAGCTTCGCGAAACGCTCGTTTCAGCTACGAAACATTCCTTGTTTGACCTCCCGTTCACTTTCTGTGAAAATGCATTTACGACTGATGCGCACTCCTGAAGACAATGCAACACAGCCATGGTGCCCAGGTAAGAGGTATAACAGAAACACAGCGCTTGCCTCTAAGATCCAGAAATATGTTGCCCTTTCTGATGCAGTTTCAGGGTGAAGAACAGCTCAAAAGGAAATATAAATTAAGCAAAAGCAACAAGCAAAGGTATTACGAAGAACAAATTGTGGAATGATTCGCACACGCAACGATTCTTACGAAAAGGTTCACACAAGGCATAATTTCAACGTCAAGGTCAAGTTTTGTCACTCTGAGATGCGGACCGAGATACGCGCCTACGAGTAATTGAATGATGTTTTTAATCGGGCTCATCCTGGTCCTTTTGCGGAGCCATGCTCGAATGCACCTAAACTCTGTCCTACAAGTTATCAGATTATGGCGCTTTTCATTTAAGAAAGTGAAATCCATTTTTGGGGTTTCACATGCCGAAACGACTGGATCGTTATGAGAGGCGCTGTTGTGTGAGGCTCCGGAATAATTTTGACCGGGCAACTGAAGTTGTTTAAAGTAGAGCACCCCTCCCCCCATTGCACGGACATTCCTGCAATCCACCCTCATAGGGTCGAGGAAGTGTCGCAAAAGGGTAAATAGTCGTTAACCCGAGTATAGAGTGAAACTTCAAAAGGAGAGCTTTCTTTCTTCAAAAACCCGTATCGGTGTCCTTTGTAGCTTCCTGCTACATTCACGTGGATCACAATATTACCTTTCATGACAATTCCTCCTCCTTGTGAGATTACGCTTAAGTGTTTGCCATATTCAGTGTCACTGTGCTCCGACTTGTCGAATAATTAGCCCTCGAACAGCGATCCCCGGATAGGCGTTGTATGCAGGTTTAGATGGCGGACCAGGATCAATTTTTGCCCAACTGCGAAGCTTTCGTTCTGGAAAACGCGTATGGGTTTCTTTGTAGCTTCGCGCTACATTCGGTTGCACGACAATTTGCCCTTTCACTTCACTGCTTAGATGTCACCCCATTCGAGCCGTCCGTTGAATGTTCTATTGCGATAGCAGTTACGTGGACACTCCAGGCGCATTTCTGCCGTCGCCGCCGTCGCCGTGATGTTCTGCATAAAGTTCAAGGGTGCTGACGTTGTCGTCACGCTCCGTAAGCTGTATGTGCAACTGAAAGAATGCAAGGGCGAGCCGACGATGGTAGCTCAATGTCGCGCGCGCGAGGAAGGAAAGTTGAGACGAAGGGCGCCGTCTTCCGCCGCATGCAATTCACAGGGGGAGGTTGGGGGGGCCTTCTGCTCGGCGACGCCTCCTCATGGCGCAGCCGCGCGGTTTCTATCTTGAAAGGGATCTGTATTATCGACAGTTTGCACCAGTGTTGATAGTTTCGTGTGCGCTGTGTTATCGCCGCTTAGTTCGTGTTGAAGAGGCAGCACAATTTTCTCGCTGCCGCGCTTTCTCACTACACAGTTTATACAGAGAGAGTGCGTGGTCATCGATTGAGATGTGTTAATGTTTGCTCGTGCACTCGTTATACCATGCTTGTTTATTTAGTCAGCGAATGTTTACGAGCTTCCCGGGCCCATAAGATTACTATCCTTAGTTCGTATAGCTGTCACCTAATTTTCTATCCCAATTCGCCTTTCAGGAGAAACTGCGACCTTTTTTTATTGCGGCTTTAATTTGCCAAAATTCAACACTGGAGATTCAGTGGTTGTTGCCCCGCAGAATGTGAGAGTAGGCGAGTTCACGTGAAAGCTATTTATGCTGCAAATACAAGACGGTCTGCACGGTGTAGTTCTGTAGTGTTAGATTTCTTAGAAATTTCACTAGAGAAACCGACATTGAAAAATAATTAGAACGAAATGAACATTTGAGCACCTTTGTGGGTGCTCTAAAAGTGAGAGATGAAAAAAAATGGCATCCCCAATTGCTGTGTACTCACTTGACAGCGTCGGTAAAAATGTCCTGCAGGATTGCATACGCGTTCTTTTCTCGGTAATTGTATATTCCGAAAGCTAATAACGTATTTCTCTTCGCGTCGTTGCCTTGGACTCCTTTCAGTTTCTGCAAAGAAACGAGTTAGAACGCATAAAAATACAAGATCAACGCATGCGCCATTGAAAATACTAGATAGCGATAACTGGCAAAAAAGAAAAAAAAAGTAATGATGACCCTTCTTTGCTGCTTTTTATTCTCATGTCTGTTATTCCTACTATCTTGTACCTTTAGTTTATAGTTTACCTTCACAAAATTTTATATCCGAGCCATGAATACACTACGAAGAGTACGGATTTTTCTTTGGTCCCCAATCTTATACGTAATATTGCAAGCATGACACTTCACTACAAGCGGGCCAAGCAGACAAGAAAAAGCAAAGAACATCACGTACAATTAGATGACTCTAATAGCTAAGGGGATTTGGACACAGGACGCGTTGGCGTGGAGAAGGCTGGCTGCACCTAAAGTCATGACTCTTGGTGGAACAAAAAAAGAACTGTCATTAGGAGGATCTCTCCACGCCCTGCATCCTCGCTGTTTCGGCAGCTTCACCTTGCAAGAGACACCAGGTCCCGAAGATTGTTACCCTAGGTTTTGCAAACACGTAGACCGAAATATCTTGCTTGCCCTTTCTTGCTTTGGTTGCTTTGCTGCAAAAGCGAATTCCATATATATGCGACTATTCTGTCGTCATAAGTGGGCTTGAACTTCGACTAACAAGTCCACCAACTCGTTCTTGCGTCGAATAGGCATTTACTACCCCTTCGAGCAGGCACACACATCGCATATTGAAGTGGTTATGCGCGATGGATGTTTCCTCCCTCGTTTCTAACCGTGTTCAACAAGGGAAGTTTTTCTTTGCGTACCTCGCCGGTGTTTCATCCCCCCTGACTGCCGCCTGGTGGTTCCCTTGCTGAACGAATAAGCCAACCAATCACAGCGGAGTTCGCGCCCCGCGCACGCTGCTGTGTTCCTTGCAACACCAACAGATGGCGCTAGCCTCCGCGCAACCGAAGCGCCCGTCGTGTGGGGCAAGTAAAAGAGCCGGAAAGCCGTGCATTCAAGGATACAGGGTAATGAGTAAGCAAACGTTGCGGGTAGAATGGATTCGAATTGCGCTTCTTAAGTGTGCGCAGGCTGCCTCCGAAACCACGACGAGTTGAAGGCGTCCGTCGTCCTCGCTAGTAGCCAGCGACTCCGCTTAACAAAAGGCCCGCCCTCATGCGAGCATGCGTGCGCCCCCACGTGCGTGAGAGCGTACTCGTGTTTAGATTCTTTATGCATTGACACAAAGTTTCGCTGTATATAGATTTCGGCTCGTTAGATCCGCCGCATCTTTCTTTTGCCGTGAGAGCTGGACTGTGCGCCGTTCATTTCACTTGGCTGTTCGTTCGCCTCGCTATTTGTATTCTTTCGAATGCTGGGCGACAATGTGATAATGTAATGCTCAATACCAAACTTCGATCCAGATTGCTCAAGTCGCTCGCTTGCCTCCGTTGCGCGCATTCAGTTTAAAGAAAAGCTGCTGACTCTGGACGAGTCTGCATTGTTTTCTAGTGACCAACTCTGCTTGCAGAGCTGTGCTAGATTATTGTATCTTCTGCATCAGTCTATACTTGCAATGCCCGCAGTCTACATATTGCTAGTGCCACATTGTACATTGCGCCACTTTGTACATTCTGCTTCTTCTTTAAGCAGTGTGTGTCTAGTAGGGAGAACCGCGGCTTTGGTCAGGCATTGCGTCATTTCGGCACGAACCACACCGCGACAACATATGGCGCGAAGTCGCGATCCCCTAAGCTGGGCCAGAAGTGTCGAGTCGGTGCCGTACCGTTTCCTTCTCTTCTGTGCTGCCCAATGCAGTGGAGCTCTCTGCTCTTGCTGCACGTAGGACTAAATCATGAAACCGCCCTTCCCTCAGCAAAGTCGATGGCGCATGGCTTGCCGGAATCTGCAGCACGGTGCCTTCTCTGTTAGCCCTTACCATGCTGATTTATTAGACGCCGCCGCGGCAAGTGAATGACAGCCACGGCCGCTTTCTTTTAACACATATAGGATCACAGAAACCCTGCATCCTTTTAGAAATGCTGCCAAGAACGAATGCATGCAGAGAATCTGCAGAAAACATATTCAAGAAAAGGTGCTTGCGCAGCGCGTAGCCAGTGCGCAGCAGTTGTCTGGATAGGCTTTTGCCCTCGGAGCTGTCAGCATTGATCATCGACTGCATCGTGCCATGCTGTGACACGGGGTGTCGCGTAATTCATCTGGGGAAGATCGCAGTGAGGCTCGGTCGGTGTTATTTTACTGCAATATCCATTATACGGCCACCCGTCCAATACTGGAGGTCTCGTCACGCTGCGCGCACTAGGTGAGGATGGCGCACCTCTCCTCCAGACCGGCAGTGCCTGCGCACGGGTGTCTGCGTGACTGAGCACATTACACGGCTCGCGTGCGTTATCTCGCAGGTAGTTTGCGGTGGATGGAAAAGTTAAGGGCGAGCCGAGATGGCTGGTGGCTTCAAGCACGCCATGTTTTTGCGCACGTTGTCTTGGAGGCCACGTAATATCAAGTTTTGGAGACGAGTCGAAGCCAGAGGCAGCCCGAAGCGTTCGCTCACCACTGTCGGCCTCGACTTCAAGGCAGCATTGTGGCAGTGAGTGATCATGGTCGTCAAGTTAAGTGTGTTCGTGTTTGCCAGTAAGTGCTTGAAACCACGCTTCTTAATTTAATTAATAAGCGAATGTTCGTTTCAATATACATGGGCGATAAAATTACGAACTTTAGGTCGTTTTGTTACCTAAAGAATTGCTATTCATGTCAATGATTAGCCTTCAGGGTGAAGCTGATTTTTTTTCCTTATCAATGCGCCGACGAAATGAATTTGTTCACCCTTGCTCCTACTAACATGCGTACGGTGGCTACTGATAGTGTCTTCACTTATAACATTTGTGAACAAATCTTTTACAGGTTTTGTATAGTCACAGCGTATACGACAGGAGTATCTGTACAGAATGTAACACGCAGCGTCTTGCTATTATTTGCATATTTGTATAAAAGATCAAACAGCCTAAATCAATACTAATAAAATGTAGTCTCAGATAATAAGTTCCTGCAGCGAAAAAAAGATCAATAGGTTGCAGTATTTGCAGTACTTAAGAATATTTTGCCCTATGACGAGACAATCAAATGGATCAAGGAGTGAGGTCTTGCTTTGTAAGGCAGTTTAAGGCGTACTTGCAACTGCAAGTGGGGCAGATGCGTCTCCAAAAGTTACCATGCGCACGAGAATGTCACCAGCTTTTTCACGTACCGAGAAACGACGCAAAAATGATGATGCTGTGGGGACGTCATGTGCACGACGGAATTACGAACTTCATGTCATTGCCTGATGCACTGATATCGATGTCTATGATACGATGGCACAGGAAACTACCAATAACCAAAGTTGAACTGCTAGAGCCCCACGCAGCTCAACAACCTAAAAACAACTGTCCTACGAGCTATCGCCGCTCCTGCTTCACCCTCTCTCCATTTGGCCCCACGCAATATTTTTCCGCTCCAGTTTGCAACCCTTTGCATTGTGTCTACCTAAAACCAGAAAGCACGCCAAACTTAGCGTTCAAAAATTATGTAGAAATTATACGTAGTTTCTACTATAGCCACGCAGTGTCCAGTATACGTGAAGTCACTTTTTCCATAGTCCAGTTTTGCTATACCGCACAACTGTACCTCGCCTTGTTTTTCTTGGTGTCTCCGATTTGTTTTCTTTCTTTTTGAGCAAACTCGAACACGTGAGTCTTGAGCAGCCGCGCGGTCTCCTACGCGGCCACCAGCTGGACATATAACGACCACGAGGATTATCGTACTGGGACACGTGGTGGTCACGTGGATAAGCATGTTCAGTCCCCGGTGGGCACGTATAATAACGCCAGGGGCGCATAAACTGCGCCTGCGCGCGGCACGTACCACATTTACTCGATTCTAACGCGCACTCTTCTTCAAGAAAAGTCTACAAAGTTAATCACACGTGCGCTGTGTTCGAATACAAAACCTACGCTACAGCAACAACACGCTATCCTCAAAGTGATTCAAATTTCTGTCATCCAGTCTAACCCAGACGCATCTGCAGCTGAGGGAGCTGTGGCAGCTTTGAGCGCGCTCCGTCAGTTTGTGAGGCTGCTTTGGTATACAAGGCGTCTAAGAAATTCGGTAACAGATTCTGCAGGCGGCAACGAAGATGATATGTCCTGGGCTCAAGTGATAAAGGTGCCTTTCACAGCGACGACATTCACGCCCGTTTCACTACAGACCCACGCAATAAATTAAGTTTGTCCAAGTGAAAAGGAATCGCTCTGCAGAACGAACGATCAACAGCATCCCATTTATATCTGATAAGCACGGGTGTGTGGGGTCGAGCTAAAGGCATTGAAATTGTTCTTACTTCTGTTTGTGAGAATGGATGCGCATTGCTACCGAGGGCGCGTAATACTCGAGTAATTACGGCAGGTGGTACCGTAATGCAGTACTGCGCGTGGTATTCTTACACAAGGCAGCATTCTTAAACGGCCATAATGCACGGGTGTACTTGGTAGGCATTGTCTGCTTCATGTGCCTCTTATTTTGTTCGCGTAGTGGCCTTTATATATTGGAAGGCCAAGTAGGCTATTCGTATCGTGCAAATAACGTCTGCTTAAACTCTTCCAGAAGAAAGGGCACCGGCAAGGGGCATTAGTGCGATATTGCACACGTGGACCAGGATGAGTGATGCGCTTACTTTAAGGAGTTCTTTTGCTTTGTTGTACAGGTCCTTCATCTTCGCCGCTTTATGCAACATGTTCAGCACACCATAGTGCTTGATGTTTTTGTTCACAAGTTCTTTTAGCTTCTTCTCTATCCCTGCGCTGACCCCAGCGGTGGTTGAGTACCTGGGAATGAATGAACGAGATCGAAGCTAGTACCCTTGTCACGATTATCTATACAAAGGCGTTTGTTCACTGATGTCCAGCGCGCAAGAAATACACTAAAGGCCCAACCACACGCGGTGAATCGTGCGCGCCTGGCTGCGCGTCACGCGTCTGCGAGGCCGTACGCGCCTGTGCTACGCGTCTACAGAAGGCAGACGCGAAGGAAACGCGCGCGTCAAGGAGGTCTTGATCTTGGGCATCATTTTGAGCGTACGCGACGGAAGTGGCAGCTTGTGCACCGACGTCACGTGGGCCGCATGTACACTTCCGGTGGTTCGGAAAGGTTGTTGAAGTTTCAGAATCGTGCGGAGACGCCGGGAGTCGCTGCTGGTTTCGTGTCGATAGAGCATAGAGGCTATGGAGGCGATCAACGACGAAGCGCTGATCGCCTGCGTTGAGGCTCGACCTGCGTTTTGGTAGCGGGCGAAACACAAGCGCCACTAGAACAAGCACTTGACGAGGTGGTCGTGGATCGTCATGCCAAACGCTGCCGAACAGGTGAGTGCTCGGAATTTTATACGGGCGTCATAGCGGAGCAGTTTCAATCGCGATCGAGCCCGATCGCGGTCGGATTTTGTGATCACGATTGCCTGTACCGCGCGATCTGCGTAGAACCGATCGTGATCGAGAAATTTGATCGCGCTCGATCGCCATCGAAAGCCTAGCTGTGTGGCACTGGTATAAGCTGCCTCTCTCATCAGCAGAATCGCAGATGTCAAAAACGCTTTTCATCTGTGCAGATGACGTTATCACAGCGCTGGAGAAGTGATGGAAGTCCCTGGGGAATAAATTTCGGCGCCTGGGAAGACGTTTCAGAAAGAAAAGAGCCGCGCCGTGCCAGTCAACGTTCACGACGACGTCATCTGGCTGTTTTTCGACCAGATGATGTTTCTGCGCTACACATTGGAGTGTAGACCGTAAGTGATCTTGAAGTTTCCAACTAAGCCGGCGTGTTAAAAATGAAACACGGGATTTTAGTGCTTTCCCTTTACCACGTTGACCGGCGATGCCGTATGTTTGTATTATAGCTGGCAATGCACCGCACTTATGGGAATCGACTCAAAATTGTGCTTACGCAAGCAAGTCGACGCACAGTATGCATTATATTCAGCTTTGTCTAATTGGCGATATTTGTGCTGCATCGCCGCTCCGATTATCGCATATTTCGTTAAATGTGATCCGGTAAGGGGACATACAAGCAGTACAAGGATAGCTTTGTATATTTATTTATTTAGGTACCCACAAAGGCAGTTTGGCTTTGCAGTGGGGAGCAGAGAAAGCAGAAATACAGGTACAAAATAACAAGTAAAATAGCACTTAAAAACTTAACAATAAAGCATAAGACAGAAGTACAGAGAATATCACATACAAATTAGCAGGATGAATAAAAAGGAAAGGGCTTGCATGATGCACACACAAAAACAAAACACTAAAGATGCAAGTAGTTTTTTTTTATTCTGTGCACTGATCCTAGAAGGCAGCGTGCTAATCAATGGCCAGTATTTAACTGAGTATTGAATGTTGCTATATTCATGTGTACCTTGGGCACTTCAATGCACAGTTTTAATTTTGCATTTTGTGGCTTGCCAGCAGTGTGCAAATCGGTGCTTCATCACAGATCCTCAAATATTAGCTAGCTTGCTTAGGGATTCATTCAGTGTCATCATGCTGTAGGAATAAATGCGCCATAGTACGGACGACATTGTCAGCTGTGTAATTCATAATTTTTTTTGTGTCTGCTCAGCAGTGTCCTTACCTAATTATCAGCCTGCGGTTATTGTGCAGATCCCAGGTGCTGTGGTTACTGGTTTAAGCGAAGCTTTCAGGATGTTTGTGGAGAACGCTGTTCCGGCTTAGCAAAATTTCCAAGGAAGGACTAGATGATCCAGTTTAACACATTCGCACTGTGCAAAAAATGATTATTGAAATTTTACATGCCATAACCACGATCTATTTACATTATTTTAATTGGTATTTGCATTACGTCTAGTACTGGTCACTCGTGCAACACAGTAGCCAGTAGTCAGCTGGGATGACAATGGTTCAACGACTACATTAATATCAGTATGAGGCGAGTTATTTGGCAAGACAGTAGGAGCAGCGGTAGGAAAGTCCAGAGAAGAGGCAAAAAAAGCTTGGCTGTAAGAAACCTTCTGGAAGGGTTTGCTCACTAAGGTCAGCTTTGCCGGGCCAAAACCCCCTTTACAAGGCAGATGGCAAGAAGACAAACATTATTTGAAATAACTTCCTAAATACAAACAACAAATGCACTGACTACTACGTACACAGCTTCACACTGTGTTTAGACGTACATTCAGTTAAGAAAAACAGTTTAGAATGAGATGAAGTTTACAAACAAGTGAAAGGAAAACAAAGTTACACGCCAAGAACGTTTCAAGTAGAAAAACTAGAACAGGAGAGAGCCTTATGCAAAAGCAAGACCTAACGGTACTACTACTCTATGTCTAGAAAGTGCAAGCATAGGTCTTTCAACATGAAATTTATTAAGTGGTTTTACTGAGTAAATGTAGTGGAATGCTTCCTGCTAATTGTTTCAAAAGTGAAACATTCCAAATATCATGCACTGTTTTCACTAGTAATCACTAGGCTTTAGGCATGCAGATCTCGTAATAACTGCTTAAATGCATCACAAGCAAAAACAGAAAAAGATACAAAAGCTGCACTTACGCGCATGCAGAAACTGTTCATTCTGGTTGTGTAGGCAAGCCACTTTTGTCCCTACAAAACTGATTCAGAGCTTCAGTGCACTCTAATAAAATCACACACTAAAACAAATGTGGATGGATTTGAGGTTTAATATATTTTTGCATCCAGACTGGCACATTATTTACACATTGACAGTATGTGCAAACCTTATTACGCTCACATGCAGGATGTCCGCCAACCTTCCACAAGTGCCCCCATCGAGTGAGGAGGGAAGTGCTGCAGACATCTTAACAAAAAATGTGACAGTTTTCGGATCTGGCAACACTTGAAGTGCCATCACCGTCAAGTGAAGAGTCACAAGCGCCAGAATCGACTCTGTCTTCGGCATCGCATGAGTCTGTGGGGTCTCAGGACATTTTGGAATCTCTTGAATCACCGATGTTTGAAGAAGTTCTGGTTCCTGAGGATTCTGAGGCACACCACGGCAGTCCGCAGTCAGAAGCATCGCTGGCATCAGCAGGCAGTCGTAGGCTGGATAAGTTAGGAAGCATTGCTTCTGAAGCAAAGTCAAGGGGGAGGAAAAGGAAAAAGAAAGATTACAGTCAGGTAATATTGGAGGAATTAGGCAATGTTTCAAGTGCAATCAAAAGATGCAAACCACAGGACGACCTCGAACTTTTGCTGTCTCTCTGTTCAAACACATTGGAGAGGCTAGTGAGGATACGCATCTCGACTTGAAAATTAAATTGATGCAAGTAGAAGAGTAATGCAAAGATTAATGTTTTAATGTATACTTTTTGTATAATAAAGCCAAGAGACAGTGAAACAAAAGGAAATCATTGATGAATTTAATTACTTTATATCGAAATGGAAAAATAAGGAGGAAAATGAAAGTATATGAAAAGGTAGTTTCCCACTAATGGGAGACGAACCCACAATCTTTGAATTATGCTTGCATTGCTTTACCAGTAGAGCTGCAGCAATGGCTATCCCTCTGCAAACTTTCTTGGGCCTGTATGTGCATGTACTAGATCTCACCCTGGTAGTGTTAGCCAATGCTACTCGTGCAAGAACACTCCAAGAGCCTAATCTAGTACACATAAACATTCTATGAAATTGATGGTGGAATAGCCTCCAGCTCAATTGGTTTTGGTTTAACTCCCACCAGTCGCAAGTTATATTTTGTCCACTTTCATTTCCCTTCTCCTTGTGATGTTGACATTACAAATAAAATGAGAGTTATTTTCCTTTATGCTTTATATACGTTTCCTTGTCTGTTGTTGTCATGTGAAAGCCCCTCAGTTCTTCTTTATTGTTCATTTTAGATTGTGCTGTATCCATATTTTTGTGCGGTATTCAAGAATTTCATAAAGTTGATATCTGTGGGCCTGGTTGGCTGGCCATTGCTGATGTAGAGATGTGTGAACATGTTTTAGCAACACACCTATGATAAAGAAGTACTGACTTGCAGCTAAAGGTTTGTTGTTGCCAGACAGATGTTTATCGCTTTCATCTGTGTTTACTCATTCAGCCTGTCTTGCAGCAATGAACCTCTCTGAGTTCACCACATGTGCATGTAGAGTTTGTGCATGCATGAAATGTAATGAACCTTCAACCAGACCCCATTGAAAATTTCGGTTATATGCTGCAAGTTGTAAAGCCTGTCGGGGCGTTTTAGCAGCGCAAGCATTTTTCAAATTGTTTTATTATTATTAGAAAAGGTAGCAGAAAGGAAAAAGTCTTGCCACCACATAGCCAGGAGGCGAGGTTCACTGCCAACATAGACAACCTCTACCTCTCCCACAACTATCATCCACAACCCACATTCCTTGCAGTTTTTTTTCTTTGTGTTCCGTGGCTCAGTTCCACAGTTGGTTTTGCATGTTCTGTATTGGATGTTTGGCCAAAGTCTTTGTACGTAATCAGTGACATTGAAGGCAGTGTGTAAATGAGACATTGATACATATGACCCTGCTTCTCTGGCAGGAAGCAGGGCTACCTGACGGGAGCCGTGAACAGCATGTGAGCTTTAAAAAATTTCTTAAGCTGAAAAAAATTTAAGAAATTTCTGCGGCTGTCGTGCTGTTCTGCAGTTGTTTAATACTTTGCAGGCACCATCGCCACTATATGACTTACACACCACTGCAGAGTCTAGCCGCCTCAATCCCCACACAGTAAGTCAGGGCAACGTCTTTTGTATCTTACCGGGATGCCAATTAGCTAGAATGCAAGTTGAAAAAAAAATTAGTACGCATGTCGCAATTGTTTGAATACTAATTATGATGACATGATTTTTCTTGACAATGATCTACATGGCTGTAGGGGCCCTGTTCGGGTGACATACGATCAAAATTCATTTGTGTAGGTTAGCTACCACCTTTGTTTAATACTACATGTGCAAGCATACCTCAGTGCATGTTTTACAGGTTGCGGAAGGTCAAAAGCACTGAGGTAGCTTTTGTGCGATGCGAGTCGATGCCAGTCTTTTTTTGAGTTAGCCGTAACTGTTACACTGGTGATGCAGTAAGTAGAAACTTTCAGTCTCTGTGATCATGCGATCATTTTTTTCTTGTATTTCTTTTCACGCGCATTGTCAGTACCATCATTACTATTTCTCGTTTTGTATCAGCATTTCGTGTCCCATTTTTTTATTTGTTTATGAGTTAATAAATAGTTGTGTATAATTCTGTATTCTGTGGAAAGAGAAATAAAGATGATTATTAATATAATATTATTATTTTGTATTAGTATTTTTTATGCACACTCATTGTCAGTCGTTTCCGTCTTTCTTTTGTTTTGCTTCAATGTTTTGTGACTCCTTCCTGATTTGGCTTCCAAAAGGCAGCGGACAGTAATATGTAAATAAAATAAAATGATACATTAAATGACAAAGAAACGGTGTTCTGTATTCCTCCAATCGCACGTTATTACTCTAGGGGCAACAGTCCTTTACCAACCTCAATGCTACAGCAAGTCGTTCTCCAGGCTCCAGGGTTTCTCGAATGTGGGGCTGCCGTGTGCGGTCCTCTGCTAAAAAGCTCAATAGCTTGTCCAAGAGCTGCGGTGCCTTGCGAACGAACTTGTAGAAAAATCCGTGGTCATCCTGACGTATCCGTTGCATCTGTAAAAAATGGTGCATTATTGCCTGGCAGTAAGACCATGCCCTGCCCACATACACGCGCAGGTATCAGGAGCTGTACACTTTTCACTGACACACACGTATAGCCACTAGCCATCATTAATTTTACCCCCTACTTTGTTTATGTGCTTGAATACAAACAGTGGTTCGGCAAAACAGGAGAGCCAGTCAACGGTACATTAAAATCGTGCGGCCACTGCCAAGAAACTTCCGAAATTAGTCGCACAGAATTTTAACCTGCCCCCCAGGTCACAATTTAATTACATTACACTTCATATTCTACAGTCACACTTCTGAGAGACAGAAAATATAGGAAATCGTATCTCGTCCACAAGCTTCATATAAGACAACCAACACGTGTAAAAAGGTGTTCTTGAATCTATGTGCTATACTAATGGCACAAATATAACTAGCAGTCCTTAGCTTTTTGTAGGGGTGTGCTAATAACGAAAAGTAGATTTAGAATCGAATCAAATGAAGAAAAAATAATCTGGATATCAAATAAAATATCGAATAGCAGAAAATGTATTACAAAACTTAATCCTTACAAATTTTGTGCAAGAAAAGAGGATGCTACACAAGCTCTGTGTAAACAGTATGGTCTACTGTTAATAATGAAGGGAGCTCCAAATTAGTATTACAGATTGTCTGTTAAATAGAATCAAGCGTTTCTTCCCCTCTGAAGCTGAACAGTTATTCACCGTATGTCGTACGGCCTATACGGGTTAGACAGGCGACGGTTGAAACGTCGTGAGGTGTCGTCACCACGTATCCAATATACGATCTGTATGCTTCCGGCGGTTAATCAGCCCGATCTTCGCCTATGCTTTCGCGCTTTCCGAACTACACCCTGCTCTTGTCGTTCCCCCTGTTCGCGTACGTCACGTTATCGTTTCGATCGGTGCTGTCAACCTGGACGAACCTTGCACCGACGACGCGATGCAGTTCTGCGAATTGGGCGTTCGCGCGCTGCGAGTACGATCCCCGCATTACTACTTTAACCCTTTCACTTATGCGCGTACTTAAAAACGCTGATAAGTAATTGCTGTCCTAACGAAGATAAGTCCCCATGTCCAAACACTGGCTCCTAGTTCTACCACTGTAGATCATCGAAAGGAAAGAAGTTACTCACAGCCGTAAAGTCCTTCTTCTTTACGCAGTTGAAAGACTGGCCGGACCCACCAACGTCGCCGCAAAGGGCGCAGACGCTTTCTGCGCTCCCGCCGCCTTTGCAAGAGCAGCAGCAGCAAAAGCTTCTTTCTTATGTGGTACATTTCGGGGAGAGAACGCTGATGCCGGCGAAGCAAGCGGCTAAGCAAGAGCTCGGCAGCAACGTCGTGCGTGTTCGCGCGCAGATGTCAGCTGCAGTTGTGAGCAAGCAGACGCCATCGCGCCTGATGTTGATAATTGACGTAGCTTTTCTTGCCATAAGGATGTATAGATACGAACAGCGTGCATTTCTCAACTTAAAAACAATGTACTAGCTCTAACATTGATAAATTAAATAAGAATGGCTAGCCATAATGAAATTAAAGATGAACTATTCTCAAAGCCAAAGACGACCGTTTCCGCCATCGCTGGGCCGCTGGTCTGTCAGCCCTGTGCTACGCGCAGCGAAGCGCGCACGTGTGCGCGTATCGTGTGGCTGGACGCCCTTCCCTTCATCACCCGCGTACGCGCACGCAGACGCGTACGCGTACGCGTAGCGAGACGCGTATCCCGGGCTGCGTGTGGTTGGGCCTTAAGACGTGTCGCTTCAATCAGATCGTTACGCCACACACTTGTGTCACAATTGACAAAAGATATTTCGCAGTGCCTGCCAACTAATGTACAGTGACGAGCGAAAAGCTGTAGAGACCACGGCATCAAGAGAAAAAAAAATTGGGTATAGGTTCTATCAGGGACGCGGCTGCAATAGGGTACACCAATCTACTCGTACGTGCTGTAGGGAGTGTATGGGCGCTAGGCTACAGAAACGGCGTAGTCATATGCACAAGTTACGTTCATTCAAGCAGTAGAAACCTTACGTGCCTAATTGCTGTTTCAGTTAGTGGGTGTACGCCTTACGGTCAAACTTTGCAATCGTGCTCGCTCCCTGATCATACTGGACCCGTCTGTTTTTCAAGTTGGGCCAGGATAACGTTACGCTATTGCAATCTGTCTTTATTCAAAGTTCGCCAAGAGCCCTCTGAGGTAGGTAATAACGACTCCGCCCAAAACGGCGGGGCGCCCGTCCGTGTGTGCTTGTCCCGAGTCATTCCTACTTGTCACTGAACGCCAATGGCGAAATGGTAATAAAAACTGATTGCAATATTTTTTACGTTATTCCGGCCCCGTTTGGACGCTGCGGTGAATAAACGACCCTACCATCTCAGTGGTGGCGCCGGAGGCTGCCTCGCGCCTCTCAAGCCAGCCGCATCACTAGATTGTTGGGTCTGCTGCGCTTGCTTCAGTCTACTGTGACCGCACTCCATAAGGAGACGGACACGTTCCTCGGTGGTCAGAGTGTCTAGATATCTCTCCGCCTTGCGGCTTGAGTCTCTTCACGCCATTCTCCACGCTGAACGGAAAGCGACCATAGACGATCGAACGTGAAGTGCCACATTTGTAGGCCTTCTCCTGATACGCAGGCACAGGTTTTCAGCTCCATAAATTACACGTATACTATGCCGCAGTGAGCTTTCTCAAAACGAGACCATTTCTGGTCAAATGTACAAATGCAGTGCCGAGCTGCGCCTCTCGGAAAGTGACTCACGAGGCTAGCTTCAGCTCCCATTGCGTCACGCGTAGCGCTACAGCGGCGGCCATCTGCGCAAGCCACACATCTAAGATCGAGTATGGGCTTTGCATTGGATTCGGAGGGTTTTACGGAGCCATAACCACGATGTTATTATTAGACACGCCGCACAGGGGGACTCCTGATTAGTTTTGACAAGCAGAGGAACGTTTAACGTGCCCCACTTCACGGGACGGGGGCGTTTTTTGCATTTCGCTTCCACCGAGATGCAGCCGCCGCGGCCGGGATTTGATCCCGCGACCTCGTAACAGCGCAACACCATAGCCGCAAAACCCGTGTGGTGGGTGTATTAGTGCAGTTATGTGGCAGCCCATTACCAGCATGTACTATACGCAATGATACCAAAGTTAAGCGCGTGACATCCATTTACACATTAAAAAGCACACATGCTTAGATGCAGCTAGCGGGCGTCCTTCGGACGAATCTTGTAAACGTGCTTGCTGTCTATGCGAAGCGGGACTGCCATGGTCAAAGTTGATCGACATGAACTGACATCCCTTTGTCATGCTGCCCGTGTGTCATTGTCATTTTTGGAACCTGCTTGTCGAACACGGGGGCGCCAGAACTGAGCAAGCGTGAAATTCCTGCGAGAAATTGCCAACCTGTACAAGCGTCATTCGTTTGTACGACTCCTGACGAGCACAGGTTTGATTTTGAGGTATTACACCCAGTATGGCTCGGTGAGCCCTCGCGAAACGCGATCACTGCCGTTAGGGTCGACAGCTAGGGGTACTGCCGAGCTATACCCATGCGAACGCCGAGCTAGAAGCTAAATTTAGCTCCGCTAGGTAAGGTGCTACTTAGGTCCTGGGGCGGCCCAACCGGTTCGATAGTGCGAGAATTTTTTTTTTTAAATATTAGGATGGGACTCCCCAAAGCGAGAGCCACAAAAATGTTCGTTTATGTCTTCCTTTTATTTTTCAGTTTATGATAACCAGGTGAGCATTGGGGCCTCGTCAAATTGCGTCCTCCACATTACATATCAGGTAGCAGATACCATGTTTGTAAGGTCCACAGGTGTCTCCCCCAGGACAGACTTACTTTCTTTCCAAGGACCATGTCGGAACGGATTTTTTTTTCTCTTTTGTTCCGGCAGACGTTGTGAGCGGCAACTCTGTTGAGTTATAGTGTAGCCTACGCTACAGGTGCGTACGCTATACGCTATAGCACAGCGTACTCTAAACAGCGCACGTTTATTGCACATTTGAAGTTGGCCTGCTAGATCTTCCGATCTCAGAGGCCATACGGCATCGTCGTGGCTATCTCCCGACTTCACCGATAAGTGCCGCTAACATCTCGAACGTTTCTTTCGTTAGGCTTCGACTCGCTCGAAACGAGAAGCGATCGCGAAAACAACCGAAGCTGCCTGAGGCTAAGCGAAAGCCGCTTGCACACTCATTTGCTACAAAGGAAGTGGATTTTACAAAAACAACGACAAATTCAATTCGAAGCGGGCAGCCGGGACCGCCGCCATGTTTTCGTGCTGCTGTGCTTGGTGACCGAGATTCGATACCACCATCAGTCACGTAAATTTTTTTTATAGCGAAGCTGTATAGGGGGGGGGGGGGGAGGGCTTGCCATTTCGCCCGTCCGTCTGTCGCCTGTACGCCGAGAAACACCCCCTCCGCATGAGCGAAAAAAAAAGGAGAAAAGAGAAAGAGAGGCGCGCAATTGGCTGCGCTAGTACTCACGTCGTTGCTCTCCGTCGCAGCCGAGCGCGTGCGCAGCAGTTGCTCTCCGGCTCCGAAATGGGTAGCCCACGCCTCATACGTACTCCTGAGTAGCAGGCAGTTTTGAATCGGCAACGCCGCGAGCATAACCGGTAAGGAGCTCGTCTACGCCGTGCCGGGCACAAGAAGAAGCTCGTGCAGCCGAGCGCAAGCAGCAACTGCGCACCGAGGATCCGGCATTTCACCAAGCCGTCGTTTAATGAATCATCGGGATCAACCCAGTGATAAAAACGGGGCCGTACGTGTCGGCTTCGCTTGTTGACCATCTGTATGGAGTGTTTAGGCGTTGTAATATTTTATTTTATTTTTCTGATGCATGAGCTGGTGGGCTAGACAGCAGCAGCCCTCCGCAGACGTGGTCGGGAAAATCCGGGAAGGTTGGCGAAGAAACCTCGCTTTTAAAAGAAAATGTCGTGTTGGCCACGTTGTGTAACCGCCTGTGAATTGGTTACTATTTCTGCCAGCCAAACGCGCATGGCATGAAAAGCATCGCGCGTTTTCTTTGTTTCCTCCTAACCGATGCAATAGTCACTGGCTGCCCGCGAGGCGTACTGCTCACTACAGGCACAACCAGCGATCTTGAAAACGCAATGAAACAAATTTTGTAAATCTCACCTGTACTTAGACCGCAAGGTTCCTTAGGTGTCGAAAGGTTCCAAGCTGCTAAGCACGCGATTAAAAGATTAATTTATTCAGTGGAACGCTATATGACCCTTGTACAGTGTTCTGGCGCACGATAGAGAACTCTTTGTAGCAACTCCAAGAGCCGCTCACTATAGCTTCGATCAGCCCATGCGTTACTCAGCTTTTTTTTTAAGTACCGCTTAATATTTTATTAAGTTCCTGTTGACTAGTTATTGCACTCACTTGAACTTTGCTTTTAGTCTAAGTGAGCTGGGGAGCAACCCTCATCGGCCAGTCAGCCCAGCTAAATATTTTCATTGAATATGCAAAATTTGAAGATCATAGTCAACAACCGTAGAACATTCCACGCAGCCTAACTAAGGTTGGGCGAGAGGCGTTTGCCTTAAGGCGGCTGTCCAATAATATGTACTCCTTAAAGGCAAACCGAATCCTGCGTGTTCCTTTGGTTGGCAGAAGTCTAAGGTGTTCCTGATTCTATTTGCGATTACCTTGGTAAATATTTATTGGCAACGGACAGTAAGCTGATCGGTCTATAATTTTCAAGTCCTTGGAAACCCTTTCTTATGGATTAGGATTATGTTCGCGTTCTTCCAAGATTGCGGTACGCTCGAGGTCACGAGGCATTGCGTATACAGGGTGGCCAGTTTTTCTAGAACAATCTGTCTGCCAACCTTCAACGAATCTGCTGTTACCTGATCCTCCCCAGCTGCCTTCCCTCTTTGCATAGCTCCCAAGGCTTTCTTTACTTCTTCCGGCGCTACTTGTGGGATTTCAAATTCCTCTAGCATATTCTTTCTTCAATTATCGTCGTGGGTGCCACTGGTACTGTGTAAATCTCTATAGAACTCCTCAGCCACTTGAACTATCTCATCCATATTAGTAATGATATTGCCGGATTGGTTTCTTAATGCATACAACTGATTCTTGCCAATTCTTAGTTTCTTCTTCACTGCTTTTAGGCATCCTCCGTTTCTGAGAGCATGTTCAATTTTATCCATATTGTACTTATGTCACCTGTCATACGCTTGTTGATTAACATCAAAGTTCTGCCAGTTCTTTCCTAGCTTTAGGGTTAGAGGCTTTCATACGTTAGCGTTTCTTGATGAGATCTTTCGTCTCCTGCGATAGCTTACTGGTATCCTGTCTAACGGAGTTACCACCGACTTCTATTGCACACTCCTTAATGATGCCCTTAAGATTGTCGCTCATTGCTTCAACACTAAGGTCCTCTTCCTAAGTTAAAGCCGAATACCTGTTCTGTAGATTGATCCGGAATTCCTCTACATTCCTTCTTACTGCTAGCTCATTGATCGGCTTCTTATGTACCAGTTTCTTCCGTTCCCTCCTCAGTCTAGGCTAATTCGAGTTCTTACCATCCTATGGTCACTGCAGCGCACCTTGCTGAGCACGTCCACATCTTGTATGATGCCAGGGTTAGCGCAGAGCATAAAGTGTATTTCGTTTCTAGTCTCGCCATCAGGGCTCCTCCACGTCCACTTTCGGCTATCCCGCTTGCGGAAGAAGGTATTCATTATCCGCATTATATTCAGTTCTGCAAAGTCTACTAATAGCTCTCCCCTGCTATTCCTAGTGCCTATGCCATATTCCCCCACTGACTTGACTCCAGCCTGCTTCTTGCCTACCTTGACATTGAAGTCGCCCATCAGTATAACGTATATTGTTTTGACTTCGAAATTGAAGCACCCCAAATACTTCTGGCGACGAGTTCTTGTCCCGTTATTTCGAAAAACCAGACGACATCGTTCACATATTGCGTTCCTTTTGGCACACAAGCCTATCGCGGTTTTCTTTTCTCTGCAAAACGACATCCGCACTGCGTACACTCATAGGGTGTTTTATCCACGTGCTTTGTTTGGCGGTGACGACGAAGATTTGAATTGTTATGAAAGGATCGATCGCAGATTTCGCAAACGAAAGTGTTCTTTCCACATTTCGAGTCTGCATGCCTTTTGAGAGTATATTTGTTTTTGAATGATTTAGAACATTGTTGGCATACCCAACGTTTCTCCCCTGCGTGAGCGTGCTCATGTCTGCGGAGATACGCCGCCCGCTTGAATGAGTTACCGCAGGTTTTACAAATGTAGGGCTTTTCACCTGTGTGCTGGCGCTTATGGTTATGTAGATGAGTAGACCGCCCGAACGATTTATGGCAAATTTTGCATTTGTAGGGTCTCTCGTCTGTGTGCGTGCGGTAATGTTCAGCTAGATGATAAGCCCGGTGGAACAGTTTACCACAGGTTTCGCATTTGTGTTTTTTGCCGGTACGGTTGCGGCAATGTTCTACAAACTGAGACTTCTTCACAGACGATTGATCACATGCTTTGCAAATGTGGGCTGTCTCATCCCTGTGTTCCTTGCCCTGCCCGTGTAAGGCATCCTGTTTGCTCGAAACATTGCCACATACACCGCACAACTTTCGCTGTACCCTTCCTCCGGTTCCAGGAGCATTCCTGCAAGGACACGGACAAAGGAGCTCAAAACAGCAAACTCCTGATACGAGAGGACAAAAACACATCTTGCCAATTGAGAGGTTCGCAAACAATCGTGCGTTAATGATAAGGAGACTTTCTGAACCTTAGCGCTAACTCGCTGCATTTAAGGCTGACGCTCGATTGAGGTTCTAGTTTTGCGTAAATTGAACACTGTTGCATTTGATTGTGTGAGTGGCTAAACTTGAAAATAAGATTGACCCGTACCTGCCATACATAGTCTATACATATTGTAATGAGTAAAGCATTGTTTTGGTTTTTCTTGCTACTCGAACGAAGAAATGCTTTGTAGTGGTGGTTAGATAAGGAACTTAGCCGATCTAAACAATATATTTTTCTCTCAGTGCACTAGTCAATTTTTCGCAGGTATAAGCTATTGCAATAACCCACCTGAGCCTCTCGCTTTAAGAAATGGAAATGACGCAAAGGCAGAATATTCGCTTTATTTCTGACAAGTTCGAATGACTCCCCGTCGGACATCATACGTATAAACTCGAGTCCCTCATATTTCGAATGCAACGAAAAACTTCCGGCTTCGAGTATTACTTCAGTGCTTGCAAGAAATCATTTAATATTTGACTCGCATTTGAACTGCACACCGTTCCTGCTAAAGGCATCGTGAGAACGACACACACGCAATCATTTTCCCCCATACGTAGCAAGCACAGATACGTCAAATACTTCAGTGCTTCCATGTACAATGCATGAAATATGCTACCGAAGAAGTTAGAATTTTGTTTTGTTTTTTCTCGGCAAGGTATGCAACGCTGCAAGTGTTGAGTTAACCCATTGCTGGCGCGACAGCTCAACCGTTTTGGGAAGAAGAATACAACTTGCCGTAGAGCAGAGGCAGCGCGTATGGTGTATGTCTTTTGTACAGCCTGTTGCTTGTTTGAAATGTCTCCACTAAGCACTATATGAATATTGGTCGCTATTTTGGCGGTAATGGGCTTTTTACTTGTATATTGTTATTTATTCTTGTACTGGTTGTATACATAACTCATGCAAAGTTATAGTTTGGTTCGAGTGGTGGGGTGTTATCTAATACATCGTTTCTCATAATGCGAGCTTGGCCGGCATCAAGACCGGATTATTTATTGAAGAAATTAGAACTATATACAATCGAATTTCGTTTGATAGAGCCAGTTTAATCCCGGCAAATTGTCCATCATAACTTTTATTCCGGCTTGCAAGTGAGAAAAATTATGAAATCACTAGGTTTAAAAAAATAGAAGCTTACAATTTACAAAGTTAACTACACGAAAAAATATATAACGCCATTCTATCAGCTGCATCTCTTGGAGCATCCTAAGTGGGCAACATTCCTTATATTCATTTGCAATTTGCTTCCAATCGATACAATCTGTTCGAAAACTGAAATCATCTACCCATAAAACACAAAATTTCGGAGCGCCGTGTAATACATGAATTCTGAGCGCTTTGAATGTGTTATTTGGTGCAGTTGATTGCATTGTGGCGGTGTTCTCATTCAGTTATAAAAGTATAATTTAGTTACTTGCAGTTTTCTTAAGCATTTCACGAATCTAAAATGCCACTGCTTCAATTACGATATCACATTTCTATAGATGCCACAAGCTTCAATGCTCGTTCAATGTATTGCGAAGCACATTCATTCCTATTGTCCCATGTTCTTAGGTAGTAGATCCTGACCTAAAGATTTTTGTTCACGCTGACACCCGATTGTCTGAAGAGCAGCGCATTATTTGTCATTTAGGTCATCTCAACATTTATTCCTCGCGCAAGTGCATCGCTACCAGCGTAATTCTTGCAGGAATTTTACATTAAAACAGGAAAACCCTGTTTCATTTCACGAGTCTCGGCTCAGAAGAGCGTCACTCCTTCGCTATCTTTACATATTCCTTAATGGACCGTGAGTAAGCAGGCCACAAACCTGCAAGTGTACCGCACATCCCGGCATGTTAAAAGGATGGAAAATGAGGCGAGCTGGTATGGCTTCGTGGTTGCGGCATGAGGCGTGGGTACGGACCGGACACTGGTGTCCGGTCGTGCTCATGGATCCATTTAGTTTGTCAAGGGGAGCCGTGCCGGCCGAACGCAGTACCTGTCTCAGCCATCAGTGCTAGCCCTCCCGAGGAGAAATTACCGAATAGAGGCATCATTGTTATACCGCGTAACCATCTCTGACCTCTCTGTGTTGCTTTTTAATATAACTTTTCTAAATGTGAACTTACGTGGTGCCGTCTTCAAAATTGGCTGATGCTTCGTCCATGCCAGCGTGGCTTCTGCTGTGCATTGCCTTATCGATGCTCCTGATGAACCCCAGGTTCTGGCAACTTCTGCTGCCATTGTCAGCGACACCTGTATGGCATAGAAGTATAGTAAAGGTGTTCATTCGCCGTAGTGTAAGGGCAGTTCGTGGGAAATGGATATTTCGTGCTTGTTGTGCATGGCAAGAAGCTTTTAGTGGTAGGGAACCTTCACTGCTTTACTTCCGTAAGCGGTGTTTTTTCTTTCTGCTACTACGTCTTGAATGCACGCAAGAACTTTGTGGCGATGGGGAAGCCCAGCACGATGAAGATTCTGCAGTGTTGAATTCTTCCGAAGCTTATCACGTTTTATCTCAAACCGCGGGCAGAACACGACAGTGCTCGTAGTAAAAACGACATGTCGGTTTGTTTTTTTTGCGTGGAACCCTTGACCCAATATATTTGCTGTGTTATGCATTAACAAGCACACTAGATGCCTCACGAAGTTCTTGCTTATTGTTCATCTATTACGAGCAGCAGATTTAGCCCGACGCAGATGACAATGAAAAAGTGAGAGGATGCATTTCTACCGAGTGATTTAAAATTTCTTCTTGACGTATGGCCTTTATTTATTGACCTTCTATGACAGATAAGTGCGTCATCGAACGACATATTCGCCTTCCAGAAACTGACTATCCGTACCCCATTTGGTGAATCATGTAAGTGAAGTTAATAAGCACTGGCTTTGAGCACTGCAGGTTTAACAGCTCATTACGACCATTAAAACGGCTGTCCTCGCGAATGTTCCTGTGTAGGCCATCAATAGGGAACAGGACAACTTTCAAAAAGATTGCTCAATGCGCATGTGCAAGGGTCCTATTGCAGACTTCACATTAACTTGGAAAGAAATGCGGAAGTGTTAATTCACAGGACAGTGTTGCTAAACTATGCAACGGAAAGCCTCAAAACAAGTTAAAAGTGTGGACGGTATAGATAGCGCCGTAAGTATTCTAGATAGGTGCACATATTCCCTATAACAACGCACAAATTGTGTGAGAATGAAAGGGAAGCGCGAGAGACATGAAAGGCAGCAATTACGGCAGAATCCTCAGGATTACTACCGTCGCTACTGCATTTAGCATTAAAACTGCAGGGACACGCCGTATTTTTGAATGCAACTTTTTCCACCGTTTTGAATGCACCATTAAATTATGGATGCACCGTATTTTGAATACATTTGCCTAAGAATGTCTACGGCGCAACACCCACGTGCCTTATTGTCTATGCCTTCGTACGCTACAGAAAAATTCAACGCGGATTCCTAACCACAGGAACCAAAGGTTTGAGTTTCATCTTTGACTTCGAATGAACTACGCTGTGTTAGCATAGGTGTAATTTAAGGAACTCATTTTTTTATTGTCTGGCATTCTCAACTTTATTAGTAGCGCCTTTAAATTCCCAACGTTCGGCAGGCCTGCGAAAGCCCACCCCACCTACCACACCCAACAATTTTGTTTCTTTTTTTCAGTGCATTTTCATTAACTTTTT
The DNA here is from genome assembly GCF_050947875.1 of Dermacentor variabilis. NCBI lineage: Eukaryota > Metazoa > Arthropoda > Arachnida > Ixodida > Ixodidae > Dermacentor > Dermacentor variabilis. Next base: position 62,196,927 of record NC_134573.1, on the reverse strand, counting down.
AAGCTTGTTTATGCTGTGGTTGTGGCTTGGCATGCTTGGTATTTAAGAACGAAAAGCTACAATATAAAGTGTTTAGAGGGGCTCCAGATTGTACGCTGTAATCTCTGTATTCGGCCGCAGCGGGATCTGTCAGCTGTTCGTAAAATGCTATTGGGGAGCAATTTTCACAATCTGCCTAAAACGTGACAGTACCTTGACGACCGAACCGTAAGGACATATGACGCACCGCCCTAATTACACATGTCACTCAGGGATTCGCACCAAACACTTGCTTTGTCAACCAGCTCGGTTTGAGAAAACCATCACGAAGTTTGCATGTAGAACGCAATGAGATACTCTCTGGAAAATTAAATTGTAGACCAATGGTCAAGCGACGATTCCATTTCATCATCATCATCATCATCATCATCATCATCATCATCATCAGCCTGGTTACGCCCACTGCAGGGCAAAGGCCTCTCCCATACTTCTCCAACAACCCCGGTCATGTACTAATTGTGGCCATGCCGTCCCTCCGAACTTCTTAATCTCATCCGCCCACCTAACTTTCTGCCGCCCCCTGCTACGCTTCCCTTCCCTTGGGATCCAGTCCGTAACCCTTAATGACCATCGGTTATCTTCCCTCCTCATTACATGTCCTGCCCATGCCCATTTCTTTTTCTTGATTTCAACTAAGATGTCATTAACTCGCGTTTGTTCCCTCACCCAATCTGCTCTTTTCTTATCCCTTAACGTTACACCTACCATTCTTCTTTCCATAGCTCGTAGTGTCGTCCTCAATTTGAGTAGAACCCTTTTAGTAAGCCTCCAGGTTTCTGCCCCGTAGGTGAGTACTGGTAAGACACAGCTATTATATACTTTTCTCTTGAGGGATAATGGCAACCTGCTGTTCATGATTTGGGAATGCCTGCCAAACGCACCCCAGCCCATTCTTATTCTTCTGATTATTTCCGTCTCATGATCCGGATCCGCCGTCACTACCTGCCCTAAGTAGATGTATTCCCTTACGACTTCCAGTGCCTCGCTGCCTATTGTGAATTGCTGTTCTCTCCCGAGACTGTTAAGCATTACTTTAGTTTTCTGCATATTAATTTTTAGACCCACACTTCTGCTTTGCCTCTCCAGGTCAGTGAGCATGCATTGCAATTGTTCCCCTGAGTTACTAAGCAAGGCAATATCATCAGCGAATCGCAAGTTACTAAGGTATTCTCCATTAACTTTTATCCCCAATTCTTCCCAATCCAGGTCTCTGAATACCTCCTGTAAACACGCTGTGAATAGCATTGGAGATATCGTATCTCCCTGCCTGACGCCTTTCTTTATTGGGATTTTGTTGCTTGCTTTATGGAGGACTACGGTGGCTGTGGAGCCGCTATAGATATCTTCCAGTATTTTTACATAAGGCTCATCTACACCCTGATTCCGTAATGCCTCCATGACTGCTGAGGTTTCGACTGAATCAAACGCTTTCTCGTAATCAATGAAAGCTATATATAAGGGTTGGTTATATTCTGCACATTTCTCTATCACTTGATTGATAGTGTGAATATGGTCTATTGTTGAGTAGCCTTTGCGGAATCCTGCCGATTCCATTTACGAGCGAATTAATCACTGCAGCACAGTCTCGGCTTGTGCCCTCATTATCTAGGAGCGCGCTTTACCAGCCCAACGATACAAGAACAAATTCATTCAAAAAATTCTACATCACAGATTATGTATCCATTTGCATATATTCAGATTAGCACAAATTTCTTAGTAAGGACTGTTTATAAGCTGGCTTATGTGGGAACCGTCTTGGGCGCGCTGGTAAAGTACATCTTTATACGCAATAAATATAGCACTACCACGGTAACCGTAGGGGATATCTGTCATGTTTGTGGTACATGCGAGTGAAAATCGCCTATGTACCATGAACGTTGCAAATCTCGTCGGTCATCGGCCTGTGCTGCGTGTTCCCCTGGTAAGGCAAGGCGTCGTCAGAGATCCTGCGGTTAATAAAGTATTGGTCATTGAGTTAATAGCTGTTACAAAAACGGTGAAATAATGTTTTATTAAAGCAAAGTTTGAAAAGAAGCAAAGTCGTGTTTTGCAAATGCGCTACTCCCAATGGTTCGTTCTCACCAAATACTGACTATGCTGGCTGGCATAGCACGAGCATCACACTCGGGGCAATACGTGGTGCAGAACACTCTTCCACCATAGAAGAAACGGCGCATTGACTTGCACGAATACTATCAGTTTACCTGTTAAATTACAACGTGTCCTATGAAGTTTGCTATATAAAATTATTGCTTCACTTGCTACAATGAGAGAATCGCAACAATTTCAGAATAAAATCTTAAAGCGTGGAACATGTTTTTGCATCAGTAAAACATGTTGAAGTATAACAATGACACTGTGCAGATGGTTTCTGCAATTATGATGCAAGCCTGCGCTGATATTAAAATAATTAGTATTTGTGCCTCCCTGATGGGATTCGCCAACGCCATTGTCAATGTGGCGTTTTCACGCCAATTAAAATCATGACTCACAGATCCGGCAGTTGTGAGGAATAGATTGAATTTCAGGTAATATTTGAAAATATGAGCTCAAACGTCTTGCTCTGAGGAATACAAGCAGATTTCTTCCTCTTGGCCAATTATTAATTTGAACACGTACGATCAAAATGACGAGTTCGAATGAAATAATGATGAAGTAAAATGCAGTTCTTAAGTGCTTGTTTTGAAGCGATGCTAAGTTTGCTTGTATGTCACTCACTGGAGCCTAAATCAGAATTTTTAGAAGGATCAAGATTAATGTGAGAACACACGAAAATATCCTAAAACTGATGCAATGCTTAGCAAGAAACTAACCGAAATGCGACGTGCAACTGCATTCGTTCACAAATGGTAAAGCATACCGTACAATACCATGACTTCCCACTTCTTTATTGCTGTGGTATTAACACACCCCAGTTTTCTAAACGAATACCTTCTTTGGCCACACACCTCCAAGCGGAAAAACTGCTTCCTTGCGCACTTGTTGTCATTAATGATAGATCTGCGGATAAGCAACTGGTTAAATTAAAGCTACCTAATAATTTTCTTCTTAGGGCCTTTGACACGTTTGATGCAAGTCGGAAGATAAAAAATAAAAAAAAACTGAATTTGGGGGGTTTTACGCACAAAGACCGCGATGTGATTCTGTCGTCGCTGTAAGGGTGGGAGAGCGGACTAATTTTTACCACTTTGCTCGCTAAGTGCGTACCCCCGCTACATTGCCTAAGTAAGCCTATGCATCCTGTTTCATTTTATGGGCATTCTTTTGGATGAGCATCTTGGTCTTCACTATGTTGATATATTCCATAAGGGGGAGTAACTAACCAGGTAACCATCCTGAAAGCCCGCCTTCATGTGTGACAGGAGTGCGACATTGTCACATATAAGAGGGAAGATGAAATAAAATGGTAGACGAAGAAAGGTTTCAAGAAGACGACGAGGATGGCGTTAAGAATGACGTGGATTAACCGAAGACGAAAGAAGATAAAGAAGAAGTTTCCAGTGAGGTGACAAGAGATGATTGGTGGAGAAGTATCCGGTGAGATGGAGAGCGACGATTGGTGGAGAAGAGAAGAAGACGAAGAGAAGGATTACGTGGACTAACAAGAAGGCTATAAAAGGGCGAGGAAGGGCGAGACACAGGGGGAGAACAAAGCAGCGGAGACTCGGCGGGTGAGGGACGGTTCGACCGGAAGAGAGCGACGCCGGCTACTGCTTCGGCGTGCTCGTGTTCTACGGCAGACTTCCTGCCGTTCCTGAGCCCGTTCCGGGGAGTCCACGGAGGACGCCACCCCCTGCTACGGCCAGGGGTGTCTCTACCGCTGTCACCACTCTTCCGGGTGGTGCCCCAACGCCAACATCATCGGCCACACCTTCACGGGCGCTCGGACCAGGAGCGTGTACGACGCAACCAACGACGCCTCCAGCGACGCCAGTCCTCGAACGTCGAACGCCACTCCGACGCCGGCTACGGGACCCACACGTCACATCCGCACCGAACCAGACGTAAGCACGAACACCAACCACTCTCTATGGAACGCTAGTGGCAGTGTTACCGGTTCGTGTGTACTGATAGTTTTTGTATCTTGTGTGTTAGTTTTGTTAGGTTTGTGTGCTGCTGTTCTTGTCGCGTGGGTTGTATTAAATGTGCATCTGTGTGGGTACGCCTGTCGCCTAGTCCATTTTTTCGGCCAGAGTGTTCTCCGGGGGAGATCCGTGACAAAGACAAGTGGCGAGCCTGCCAGGGTTCATTTCCTTGTTTCTTTTAGCTTTGTCTCAGATCTTTCCGATCTCTCGACGGCTGAAAGTATGGATTTGGCAAAAACATTAGAACTTGCGCTCAAGCTAGGGCTAAGCAAGGAAGAGGCGATGCGTCTCTGGGACCAGAAGAAAGAAGAAGCAAAGAGGCAGAGAGAGGAAAGGGCGCAAGCACGCGCAGACGCTCGCGAAGCAGAAGAGCGAGAGGCTAGAAGAGCTCGCGAGTCAGAAGAGCAGGAGAAAAGAAGGATAGAACGTGAGAAGCAGTTCCTTTTGTGGAAACAGGCGCATATCGCAGGAGGATATGAGGGGGTCATGGACGATAATCAGCGTTCCTTTGCGGGTACCGAATCTCCTAGGCCGGCCAGGGTTTGTCCAAGAAAGTTGATGGCTCCTTTTGATGACAAAAGAGATGATTTGGACGCGTATCTGCAAGAATTCGAGCGGATAGCTCTGGGGCAAGACCAAGCTGCAGGCGTTGTCGGCTCTCGGGCAGAACTTGTCACACCACCTGAAGTTCCACCGCAAAAAGGAGAACAAACTCCGCTGGGAAATGAGGTGGTGACTGGAGCACCTAAGTCAGAAGCAGCAATGCCGGTGGTGGTTGGGCAAATAGGGGACCATCCTGTATTGGTGCTTTGAGACAGCGGAGCCGACACACCTTTGGTTGGGAGAAGCCTGGTGAAGGACGAGGAGCTTACAGGGCAAACGTCGACCCTCACTCCCGCAGATAGCACAGTAGGGTACCTTCCTGAAGCCAGGATTCTAGTGTCCACGCCATATTATACTGGGCAGGCAGTGGCAAAATGCGTAGAGCAACCCATCTACAATCGCATCGTGGGAAACATTACGGGTGCAAGAAGTGTCGAGGACCCCGATCCCGAGTGGAGGATGCTCGACGTTGAAGAAAAACGAAAAAAGGAAAAGTCCACGACAACTCAGGCGAGTGATGGGGCAGTCACTTTCTCGTCGGCAGTGGAGACAAGAGCTCAAGCGACAGGCAGAGCAATGCAGCATTTGGAAAAAAAGAAAGAGGGTAAGGAGAAGAAGTCCAAAGACAAGAAGCGCCCAAGCAAAGACAAGTCAAAAGACAAGAAGAACAAGAGCACAGACAAGTCCAAAGACAAGAAGAGTAAGAGCAAAGACAAGAAAAGCAAAGGCAAGGATAGTAAAGAGAAGAAGAAAAAGAAGGGTTTCTATACTTGGCTAAGCAGCAAAAGCAGCAAGAGCACCAAAGAGAAAGGGGGAGGCAAGCGCAAGTCCAAGAAGGCCAAGAAAGGCTCCTCTAAGGAACGCAGCTCGAGACCCAGAAGCAAGGAGAAGGCTGGCAAAGTTAAGTCCAGCAAGGAGAAGGTGGGCAAAGGAAGCAAGGAGAAAGACAACAAGGATATACAAAGTAAAGAAAAGGAACAAAGCAAGGAGAAACACAACAAGGATAAGCACGTAAACAAAGGAAAGCATAGCAAGGACAAGCAGAGTAAGGAGTCCAGTAAGTCCAGTTTGGCCTTACAAGAATACGCATTTTAGGTGGAATATATTAAAGGCGGATATAACGTTGCAGCGGACATCATCAGTAGAGCCAACTGAACAGCTCTAGGTATCTCTGGGAGGTATCTTGTTGTTGCTGCTGTACTATGTATCTCAGGGATGTATCGTGTTGTTGGTGTTTTTGTGGTTGTTACGTGATTATACAAAGGAGTGTGTTGTGGACATTAACATGTTTATTAAGGACACCGTGTGGACAATTGCATTGTTTTGAAATCGCAGTTAAGCTGTGGACATTAACATGTTTAGAACACCGTATGGACAACGGTAGTGATGTGTTAGTGGTGTGCTTTTGGTGTGTGCTGGTCGTCGGCGTTGTGCTGTGTGGTGTGCTGGGGCCAGAATCGCCACAGAAGATAGTCGGCTGGCTGGATGGCCTGAAGAGGAGGACGACTTGAGCAGTTTTTCAGGTAAAAACTCTTGAGAGAGGGGGCCCTTGTCACATATAAGAGGGAAGATGAAATAAAATGGTAGACGAAGAAAGGTTTCAAGAAGACGACGAGGATGGCGTTAAGAATGACGTGGATTAACCGAAGACCAAAGAAGATAAAGAAGAAGTTTCCAGTGAGGTGACAAGAGATGATTGGTGGAGAAGTATCCGGTGAGATGGAAAGCGACGATTGGTGGAGAAGAGAAGAAGACGAAGAGAAGGATTACGTGGAATAACAAGAAGGCTATAAAAGGGCGAGAAAGGGCGAGACACAGGGGGAGAGGAAAGCAGCGGAGACTTGGCGGGTGAGGGACGGTTCGACCGGAAGAGAGCGACGCCGGCTACTGCTTCGGCGTGCTCGTGTTCTACTGCTTTGCACCGCAGACTTCCTGTCGTTCCTGAACCCATTCCGGGTAGTCCACGGAGGACGCCACCACCTGCTACGGCCAGGGGTGTCTCTACCGCTGTCACCGCTCTTCCGGGTGATGCCCCAACGCCAACATAATCGGCCACACCTCCACGGGAACTCGGACCGGGAGCGTGTACGACGCCACCAACGACGCCTCCAGCGACGCCAGTCCTCGAACGTCGAACGCCACTCCGACGCCGGCTACGGGACCCACACCACGCCACATCCGCACCGAACCAGACGTAAGCACGAACGCCAACCACTCTCAATGGAACGCTAGTGGCAGTGTTACCGGTTCGAGTGTACTGATAGTTTTTGTATCTTGTGTGTTAGTTTTGTTAGGTTTGTGTGCTGCTGTTCTTGTCGCGTGGGTTGTATTAAATGTGCATCTGTGTGGGTACGCCTGTCGCCTAGTCCATTCTTTCGGCCAGAGTGTTCTCCGGAGGAGATCCGTGACAGACATGGTGCCTAACTTTTTTTTTTACTGTGTCCGTGTCCAGTCGCCCTCTTGCAACTATTACTTATGCTAACGGCAACACCGCCTGCTTTTAAAGAAAATGTCGTGTTGGCCACGTTGTGTAACCGCCTGTGAATTGGTTACTATTTCTGCCAGCCAAACGCGCATGGCATGAAAAGCATCGCGCGTTTTCTTTGTTTCCTCCTAACCGATGCAATAGTCACTGGCTGCCCGCGAGGCGTACTGCTTACTACAGGCACAACCAGCGATCTTGAAAACGCAATGAAACAAATTTTGTAAATCTCACCTGTACTTAGACCGCAAGGTTCCTTAGGTGTCGAAAGGTTCCAAGCTGCTAAGCACGCGATTAAAAGATTAATTTATTCAGTGGAACGCTATATGACCCTTGTACACTGTTCTGGCGCACGATAGAGAACTCTTTGTGGCAACTCCAAGAGCCGCTCACTATAGCTTCGATCAGCCCTGCGTTACTCAGCTTTTTTTTTTTAAGTACCGCTTAATATTTTATTAAGTTCCTGTTGACTAGTTATTGCACTCACTTGAACTTTGCTTTTAGTCTAAGTGAGCTGGGGAGCAACCCTCATCGGCCAGTCAGCCCAGCTAAATATTTTCATTGAATATGCAAAATTTGAAGATCATAGTCAACAACCGTAGAACATTCCACGCAGCCTAACTAAGGTTGGGCGAGAGGCGTTTGCCTTAAGGCGGCTGTCCAATAATATGTACTCCTTAAAGGCAAACCGAATCCTGCGTGTTCCTTTGGTTGGCAGAAGTCTAAGGTGTTCCTGATTCTATTTGCGATTACCTTGGTAAATATTTATTGGCAACGGACAGTAAGCTGATCGGTCTATAATTTTCAAGTCCTTGGAACCCCTTTCTTATGGATTAGGATTATGTTCGCGTTCTTCCAAGATTCCGGTACGCTCGAGGTCACGAGGCATTGCGTATACAGGGTGGCCAGTTTTTCTAGAACAATCTGTCTGCCAACCTTCAACGAATCTGCTGTTACCTGATCCTCCCCAGCTGCCTTCCCTCTTTGCATAGCTCCCAAGGCTTTCTTTACTTCTTCCGGCGCTACTTGTGGGATTTCAAATTCCTCTAGCATATACTTTCTTCAATTATCGTCGTGGGTGTCACTGGTACTGTGTAAATCTCTATAGAACTCCTCAGCCACTTGAACTATCTCATCCATATTAGTAATGATATTGCCGGATTGGTTTCTTAATGCATACAACTGATTCTTGCCAATTCTTAGTTTCTTCTTCACTGCTTTTAGGCTTCCTCCGTTTCTGAGAGCATGTTCAATTTTATCCATATTGTACTTTCTTATGTCAGCTGTCATACGCTTGTTGATTAACATCAAAGTTCTGCCAGTTCTTTCCTAGCTTTAGGGTTAGAGGCTTTCATACGTTAGCGTTTCTTGATGAGATCTTTCGTCTCCTGCGATAGCTTACTGGTATCCTGTCTAACGGAGTTACCACCGACTTCTATTGCACACTCCTTAATGATGCCCTTAAGATTGTCGCTCATTGCTTCAACACTAAGGTCCTCTTCCTAAGTTAAAGCCGAATACCTGTTCTGTAGATTGATCCGGAATTCCTCTACATTCCTTCTTACTGCGAGCTCATTGATCGGCTTCTTATGTACCAGTTTCTTCCGTTCCCTCCTCAGTCTAGGCTAATTCGTGTTCTTAGCATCCTATGGTCACTGCAGCGCACCTTGCTGAGCACGTCCACATCTTGTATGATGCCAGGGTTAGCGCAGAGCATAAAGTGTATTTCATTTCTAGTCTCGCCATCAGGGCTCCTCCACGTCCACTTTCGGCTATCCCGCTTGCGGAAGAAGGTATTCATTATCCGCATTACATTCAGTTCTGCAAAGTCTACTAATAGCTCTCCCCTGCTATTCCTAGTGCCTATGCCATATTCCCCCACTGACTTGACTCCAGCCTGCTTCTTGCCCACCTTGACATTGAAGTCGCCCATCAGTATAGCGTATATTGTTTTGACTTCGAAATTGAAGCACCCCAAATACTTCTGGCGACGAGTTCTTGTCCCGTTATTTCGAAAAACCAGACGACATCGTTCACATATTGCGTTCCTTTTGGCACACATGCCTATCGCGGTTTTCTTTGTCTGCAAAACGACATCCGCACTGCGTACACTCATAGCGTGTTTTATCCACGTGCTTTGTTTTGCGGTGACGACGAAGATTTGAATTGTTATGAAAGGATCGATCGCAGATTTCGCAAACGAAAGTGTTGTTTCCACATTTCGAGTCTGCATGCCTTTTGAGAGTATATTTGTTTTTGAATGATTTAGAACATTGTTGGCATACCCAACGTTTCTCCCCTGCGTGAGCGTGCTCATGTGTGCGGACATACGCCGCCCGCTTGAATGATTTACCGCAGGTTTTACAAGTGTAGGGCTTTTCACCTGTGTGCTGGCGCTTATGGTTATGTAGATGAGTAGACCGCCGGAACGATTTATGGCAAATTTTGCATTTGTAGGGTCTCTCGTCTGTGTGCGTGCGGTAATGTTCAGCTAGATGATAAGCCCGGTGGAACAGTTTACCACAGGTTTCGCATTTGTGTTTTTTGCCGGTACGGTTGCGGCAATGTTCTACAAACTGAGACTTCTTCACAGACGATTGATCACATGCTTTGCAAATGTGGGCTGTCTCATCCCTGTGTTCCTTGCCCTGCCCGTGTAAGGCATCCTGTTTGCTCGAAACATTGCCACATACAACGCACAACTTTCGCTGTACCCTTCCTCCGGTTCCAGGAGCATTCCTGCAAGGACACGGACAAAGGAGCTCAAAACAGCAAACTCCTGTTACGAGAGGACAAAAACACATCTTGCCAATTGAGAGGTTCGCAAACAATCGTGCGTTAATGATAAGGAGACTTTCTGAACCTTAGCGCTAACTCGCTGCATTTAAGGCTGACGCTCGATTGAGGTTCTAGTTTGGCGTAAATTGAACACTGTTGGATTTGATTGTGTGAGTGGCTAAACTTGAAAATAAGATTGACCCGTACCTGCCATACATAGTCTATGCATATTGTAATGAGTAAAGCATTGTTTTGGTTTTTCTTGCTACTCGAACGAAGATATGCCTTGTAGTGGTGGTTAGATAAGGAACTTAGCCGATCTAAACAATATATTTTTCTCTCAGTGCACTAGTCAATTTTTCGCAGGTATAAGCTATTGCAATAACCCACCTGAGCCTCTCGCTTTAAGAAATGGAAATGACGCAAAGGCAGAATATTCGCTTTATTTCTGACAAGTTCGAATGACTCCCCGTCGGACATCATACGTATAAACTCGAGTCCCTCATATTTCGAATGCAACGAAAAACTTCCGGCTTCGAGTATTACTTCAGTGCTTGCAAGAAATCATTTAATATTTGACTCGCATTTGAACTGCACACCGTTCCTGCTAAAGGCATCGTGAGAACGACACACACGCAATCATTTTCCCCAATACGTAGCAAGCACAGATACGTCAAATACTTCAGTGCTTCCATGTACAATGCATGAAATATGCTACCGAAGAAGTTAGTATTTTGTTTTGTTTTTCTCGGCAAGGTATGCAACGCTGCAAGTGTTGAGTTAAACCATTGCTGGCGCGACAGCTCAACCGTTTTGGGAAGAAGAATACAACTGGCCGTAGAGCAGAGGCAGCGCGTATGGTGTATGTCTTTTGTACAGCCTGTTGCTTGTTTGAAATGTCTCCACTAAGCACTATATGAATATTGGTCGCTATTTTGGCGGTAATGGGCTTTTTACTTGTATATTGTTATTTATTCTTGTACTGGTTGTATACGTAACTCATGCAATGTTATGGTTTGGTTCGAGTGGTGGGGTGTTATCTAATACATCGTTTCTCATAATGCGAGCTTGGCCGGCATCAAGACCGGATTATTTATTGAAGAAATTAGAACTATAAAGAATCAAATTTCGTTTGATAGAGCCAGTTTAATCCCGGCAAATAATCCATCATAACTTTTATTGCGGCTTCCAAGTGAGAAAAATTATGAAATCACTAGGTTTAAAAAATTGAAGCTTACAATTTACAAAGTTAACTACACGAAAAAATATATAACGCCATTCTATCAGCTGCATCTCTTGGAGCATCCTAAGTGGGCAACATTCCTTATATTCATTTGCAATTTGCTTCCAATCGATACAATCTGTTCGAAAACTGAAATCATCTACCCATAAAACACAAAATTTCGGAGCGCCGTGTAATACATGAATTCTGAGCGCTTTGAATGTGTTATTTGGTGCAGTTGATTGCATTGTGGCGGTGCTCTCATTCAGTTATAAAAGTATAATTTAGTTACTTGCAGTTTTCTTAAGCATTTGATGAATCTAAAATGCAACTGCTTCAATTACGATATAACATTTCTATAAATGCCACAAGCTTCAATGCTCGTTCAATGTATTGCGAAGCACATTCATTCCTATTGTCCCATGTTCTTAGGTAGTAGATCCTGACCTAAAGATTTTTGTTCACGCAGACACCCGGTTTTCTGAAGAGCAGCGCATTATTTGTCATTTAGGTCATCTCAACATTTATTCCTCGCGCAAGTGCATCGCTACCAGCGTAATTCTTGCAGGAATTTTACATTAAAACAGGAAAACCCTGTTTCATTTCACGAGTCTCGGCTCAGAAGAGCGTCACTCCTTCGCTATCTTTACATATTCTTTAATGGACAGTGAGTAAGCAGGCTACAAACCTGCAAGTGTACCGCACATCCCGGCATGTTAAAAGGATGGAAAATGAGGCGAGCTGGTATGGCTTCGTGGTTGCGGCATGAGGCGTGGGTACGGACCGGACACTGGTGTCCGGTCGTGCTCATGGATCCATTTAGTTTGTCAAGGGGAGCCGTGCCGGCCGAACGCAGTACCTGTCTCAGCCATCAGTGCTAGCCTTCCCGAGGAGAAATTACCGAATAGAGGCATCGTTGTTATACCGCGTAACCATCTCTGACCTCTCTGTGTTGCTTTTTAATATAACTTTTCTAAATGTGAACTTACGTGGTGCCGTCTTCAAAATTGGCTGATGCTTCGTCCATGCCAGCGTGGCTTCTGCTGTGCATTGCCTTATCGATGCTCCTGATGAACCCCAGGTTCTGGCAACTTCTGCTGCCATTGTCAGCGACACCTGTATGGCATAGAAGTATAGTAAAGGTGTTCATTCGCCGTAGTGTAAGGGCAGTTCGTGGGAAATGGATATTTCGTGCTTGTTGTGCATGGCAAGAAGCTTTTAGTGGTAGGGAACCTTCACTGCTTTACTTCCGTAAGCGGTGTTTTTTCTTTCTGCGACTATGTCTTGAATGCACGCAAGAACTTTGTGGCGATGGGGAAGCCCAGCACGATGAAGATTCTTCAGTGTTGAATTCTTCCGAAGCTTATCACGTTTTATCTCAAACCGCGGGCAGAACACGACAGTGCTCGTAGTAAAAACGACATGTCGGTTTGTTTTTTTTGCGTGGAACCCTTGACCCAATATATTTGCTGTGTTATGCATTAACAAGCACACTAGATGCATCACGAAGTTCTTGCTTATTGTTCATCTATTACGAGCAGCAGATTTAGCCCGACGCATATGACAATGAAAAAGTGAGAGGATGCATTTCTACCGAGTGATTTAAAATTTCTTCTTGACGTATGGCCTTTATTTATTGACCTTCTATGACAGATAAGTGCGTCATCGAAGGACATATTCGCCTTCCAGAAACTGACTATCCGTACCCCATGTGGTGAATCATGTAGGTGAAGTTAATAAGCACTGGCTTTGAGCACTGCAGGTTTAACAGCTCATTACGACCATTAAAACGGCTGTACTCGCGAATGTTCCTGTGTAGGCCATCAATAGGGAACAGGACAACTTTCAAAAAGATTGCTCAATGCGCATGTGCAAGGGTCCTATTGCAGACTTCACATTAACTTGGAAAGAAATGCGGAAGTGTTAATTCACAGGACAGTGTTGCTAAACTATGCAACGGAAAGCCTCAAAACAAGTTAAAAGTGTGGACGGTATAGATAGCGCCGTAAGTATTCTAGATAGTTCCACATATTCCCTATAACAACGCACAAATTGTGTGAGAATGAAAGGGAAGCGCGAGAGACATGAAAGGCAGCAATTACGGCAGAATCCTCAGGATTACTACCGACGCTACTGCATTTAGCATTAAAACTGCAGGGACACGCCGTATTTTTGAATGCAACTTTTTCCACCGTTTTGAATGCACCATTAAATTATGGATGCACCGTATTTTGAATGCATTTGCCTAAGAATGTCTACGGCGCAACACCCACGTGCCTTATTGTCTATGCCTTCGTACGCTACAGAAAAATTCAACGCGGATTCCTAACCACAGGAACCAAAGGTTTGAGTTTCATCTTTGACTTCGATTGAACTACGCTGTGTTAGCATAGGTGTAATTTAAGGAACTCATTTTTTTATTGTCTGGCATTCTCAACTTTATTAGTAGCGCCTTTAAATTCCCAACGTTCGGCAGGCCTGCGAAAGCCCACCCCACCTACCACACCCAACAATTTTGTTTCTTTTTTCAGTGCATTTTCAATAACTTTTTAAGCTTGTTTATGCTGTGGTTGTGGCTTGGCATGCTTGGTATTTAAGAACGAAAGGCTGCAATATAAAGTGTTTTGAGGGGCTCCAGATTGTACGCTGTAATCTCTGTATTCGGCCGCAGCGGGATCTGTCTGCTGTTCGTAAAATGCTATTGGGGAGCAATTTTCACAATCTGCCTAAAACGTGACAGTGCCTTGACGACCGAACCGTAAGGACATCTGACGCACCGCCTTAATTACACATGTCTCTCAGGCACTCGCACCAAACACTCGCTTTGTCAACCAGCTCGGTTTGAGAAAACCATCACGAAGTTTGCATGTAGAACGCATTGAGATACTCTCTGGAAAATAAAATTGTAGACCAATGGTCAAGCGATGATTCCATTTCATCATCATCATCATCATCAGCCTGGTTACGCCCACTGCAGGGCAAAGGCCTCTCCCATACTTCTCCAACAACCCCGGTCATGTACTAATTGTGGCCATGCCGTCCCTGCAAACTTCTTAATCTCATCCGCCCACCCAACTTTCTGCCGCCCGCTGCTACGCTTCCCTTCCCTTGGGATCCAGTCCGTAACCCTTAATGACCATCGGTTATCTTCCCTCCTCATTACATGTCCTGCCCATGCCCATTTCTTTTTCTTGATTTCAACTAAGATGTCATTAACTCGCGTTTGTTCCCTCACCCAATCTGCTCTTTTCTTATCCCTTAACTTTACACCTACCATTCTTCTTTCCATAGCTCGTTGTGTCGTCCTCAATTTGGGTAGAACCCTTTTAGTAAGCCTCCAGGTTTCTGCCCCGTAGGTGAGTACTGGTAAGACACAGCTATTATATACTTATCTCTTGAGGGATAACGGCAAGCTGCTGTTCATGATTTGGGAATGCCTGCCAAACGCGCCCCAGCCCATTCTTATTCTTCTGATTATTTCCGTCTCATGATCCGGATCCGCCGTCACTACCTGCCCTAAGTAGATGTATTCCCATACGACTTCCAGTGCCTCGCTGCCTATTGTGAATTGCTGTTCTCTCCCGAGACTGTTAAGCATTACTTTAGTTTTCTGCATATTAATTTTTAGACCCACTCTTCTGCTTTGCCTCTCCAGGTCAGTGAGCATGCATTGCAATTGGTCCCCTGAGTTACTAAGCAAGGCAATATCATCAGCGAATCGCAAGTTACTAAGCTATTCTCCATTAACTTTTATCCCCAATTCTTCCCAATCCAGGTCTCTGAATACCTCCTGTTAACACGCTGTGAATAGCATTGGAGATATCGTATCTCCCTGCCTGACGCCTTTCTTTATTGGGATTTTGTTGCTTGCTTTATGGAGGACTACGGTGGCTGTGGAGCCGCTATAGATATCTTCCAGTATTTTTACATATGGCTCATCTACACCCTGATTCCGTAATGCCTCCATGACTGCTGAGGTTTCGACTGAATCAAACGCTTTCTCGTAATCAATGAAAGCTATATATAAGGGTTGGTTATATTCTGCACATTTCTCTATCACTTGATTGATAGTGTGAATATGGTCTATTGTTGAGTAGCCTTTACGGAATCCTGCCGATTCCATTTACGAGCGAATTAATCACTTCAGCACAGTCTCGGCTTGTGCCCTCATTATCTAGGAGCGCGCTTTACCAGCCCAACGATACAAGAACAAATTCATTCAAAAAATTCTACATCACAGATTATGTATCCATTCGCATATATTCAGATTAGCACAAATTTCTTAGTAAGGACTGTTTATAAGCTGGCTTA
Organism: Dermacentor variabilis; assembly: GCF_050947875.1. Taxonomy (NCBI): domain Eukaryota; kingdom Metazoa; phylum Arthropoda; class Arachnida; order Ixodida; family Ixodidae; genus Dermacentor; species Dermacentor variabilis. The sequence goes on along the minus strand of NC_134573.1, from coordinate 62,181,407 downwards.
TGTGGGAACCGTCTTGGGCGCGCTGGTAAAGTACATCTTTATACGCAATAAATATAGCACTACCACGGTAACCGTAGGGGATATCTGTCATGTTTGTGGTACATGCGAGTGAAAATCGCCTATGTACCATGAACGTTGCAAATCTCGTCGGTCATCGGCCTGTGCTGCGTGTTCCCCTGGTAAGGCAAGGCGTCGTCAGAGATCCTGCGGTTAATAAAGTATTGGTCATTGAGTTAATAGCTGTTACAAAAAACGGTGAAATAATGTTTTATTAAAGCAAAGTTTGAAAAGAAGCAAAGTCGTGTTTTGCAAATGCGCTACTCCCAATGGTTCGTTCTCACCAAATACTGACTATGCTGGCTGGCATAGCACGAGCATCACACTCGGGGCAATACGTGGTGCAGAACACTCTTCCACCATAGAAGAAACGGCGCATTGACTTGCACGAATACTATCAGTTTACCTGTTAAATTACAACGTGTCCTATGAAGTTTGCTATATAAAATTATTGCTTCACTTGCTACAATGAGAGAATTGCAACAATTTCAGAATAAAATCTTAAAGCGTGGAACATGTTTTTGCATCAGTAAAACATGTCGAAGTATAACAATGACACTGTGCAGATGGTTTCTGCAATTATGATGCAAGCCTGCGCTGATATTAAAATAATTAGTATTTGTGCCTCCCTGATCGGATTCGCCAACGCCGTTGTCAATGTGGCGTTTTCACGCCAATTAAAATCATGACTCACAGATCCGGCAGTTGTGAGGAATAGATTGAATTTCAGGTAATATTTGAAAATATGAGCTCAAACGTCTTGCTCTGAGGAATACAAGCAGATTTCTTCCTCTTGGCCAATTATTAATTTGAACACGTACGATCAAAATGACGAGTTCGAATGAAATAATGATGAAGTAAAATGCAGTTCTTAAGTGCTTATTTTGAAGCGATGCTAAGTTTGCTTGTATGTCACTCACTGGAGCCTAAATCAGAATTTTTAGAAGGATCAAGATTAATGTGAGAACACACGAAAATATCCTAAAACTGATGCAATGCTTAGCAAGAAACTAGCCGAAATGCGACGTGCAACTGCATTCGTTCACAAATGGTAAAGCATACCGTACAATACCATGACTTCCCACTTCTTTATTGCTGTGGTATTAACACACCCCAGTTTTCTAAACAAATACCTTCTTTGGCCACACACCTCCAAGCGGAAAAACTGCTTCCTTGCGCACTTGTTGTCCTTAATGATAGATCTGCGGATAAGCAACTGGTTAAATTAGAGCTACCTAATAATTTTCTTCTTAGGGCCTTTGACACGTTTGATGCAAGTCGGAAGATAAAAAATAAAAGAAAAAACTGAATTTGGGGGTTTTTACGCACAAAGACCGCGATGTGATTCTGTCGTCGCTGTAAGGGTGGGAGAGCGGACTAATTTTTACCACTTTGCTCGCTAAGTGCGTACCCGCGCTACATTGCCTAAGTAAGCCTATGCATCCTGTTTCATTTTATGGGCATTCTTTTGGATGAGCATCTTGGTCTTCACTATGTTGATATATTCCATAAGGGGGAGTAAGTAACCAGGTAACCATCCTGAAAGCCCGCCTTCATGTGTGACAGGAGTGCGACATGGTGCCTAACTTTTTTTTTTACAGTGTCCGCGTCCAGTTGCCCTCTTGCAACTATTACTTATGCTAACGGCAACACCGCCTGCGAATGCTCCAAACTGCTGACGCAATGGCGGTTTCAGGCACAAGGGCTAGCACTCCAAAGAAAAAATAATGAGCACAAGCAAAATTGTTCCACGGGTAGCATTTGCTGTCGTCTTCGAGTTGCTTTGTGATGAAACTTTTCTAAATGTGGGCTTACGTGGCGCCGTCTTCTAAAACGGCGGTTGATTCTTGCATGCCAGCGCGGCTTGTGCTGGGCCTTTGATGATCGGTACTGCTGCTGGACCTCAGAAGCAGGTAACTAGTGCTTGAATTGTCAATGACACCTGGATGGCATGAAACAGAAAAGGTGTTGACTCACAGCTTTGCATAGGCAACTGTCAGGAAATGAACATTCCATTCTGATGGAGCGAGACCAGACGCTTTTAGTGGTCCGGGAGCCCTACTGCAGTGCTTCTGTACGCGTTGCTTTTATTTCTGAAACTTGGTCCTCGATGCACGGAAGAACTTTGCGGCGTTGAGGGAGTCAAAATGGCGCAGTGTTGGATCCAACGACCTATTTGTCTGCCATAGACGTTAAGCGCGGGAACTTGAAAAGCCCAAAGAATACGGCTGAATTCTCCTCAGATGACCATCGATCTTATTGCAATAAGCATTAAAACATTGCAGCGACTGACCATAGTACTGAATACACCGTCATTTCAAATATGAAGCACGGGGGGGGGGGGACGTTGGTAAGGATGCCTATCGCATTATTACACCCTCATAGCACAGTCTACACCTTGGGAAACCATTGAGCAAATTAATATTCGTGTGTTCTAAACCGCAAAAATTATGCTTTTAGCACCTCTGACTTCAATATAAGTGCAGCGTTCTTGCATCGGAGTATATTTAGGGCGCTCATATGTATTGTCCAAAGTTCTCACTGTATCAGTAGCGCCGTTGAAACCACAACGCGCATCAGTCAGAGCTGTGAAGGAGGTTAAACATGCTGGATGAACATAAATCGCTCGAATTATCGAAAGCAGGCTGATCGCCTTAAAAAAAGTACATTATGTATGGAGTTCCCGGTTTGTCATCTTGCCGTAGATTTTCTTGTAACGGAAGCGTTATAATTTTGATGTAATGTCAAACTGACCGGAAATCGTTGGGTACTATGATTGTTATGATAGTACCGTTACGACCTTCCGGTATAGCCATCTGAAGTGCTGCCCAGACTGTAGATCACTGTTGTGCATTTGCATGAAAACATTTTTTTCTACTAAATTTGATCTGTTCAAGACAAAAATAGTTATAGTGGTAGCACGAGGAACCCACCAATATTTCATTTGGCAAATAAAGTTCTATACCAATCGTCGCTCACTGATTGAAATCAGGAGCGGTTAAATGATCAGGGCATGCAATGTAGTAGTAGATCGGCTTCTGACACGACCAGCTAGGAGCGTGCCCCCGCAGTTCACCAATAATTCGCTCAGAAACTTGAACTGCACAGCTTTTGTATTAACCTGCATGTATTCACATCGGAACAACTTTCTCACTATAGGCAGTGGTGTGGTGGCTCATGTCGGAAACAGACTTAGTGCCGCTGGTAACGTACCTCAGTATACGCATTAAATACACCACAGCCACAATGGACGTAGGGCTATCTCCTATGTATGTGGCAAAGGCGCGTGACAATCGCCTACGTACCGTCGTCGTTGTAAGTCCCGTGGTTTATTGGTCTGTGCTGAGCGTTCCATTGGTCACGCCAGACGTCGTCATAAATGCTGCAATTAATAAAGGCGGTCGTGTTAGGCACCTACAGATGTGAAAAAAAGTTGAAATTATCGTTTATTAAAATAACGATAAGGAAAAGTTAAGTACTGCTTCGTCAACGTGCTAATTGCATTGTTTCGTTTTCAATAAAGACATACTATGCTGACTGCCATAGCACGAACGAAACAGGGAAATATCTGGTGCAGGGCACTAATCGACCATAGTCGAAACGGCACCTACCTTGACTAGCACGAACATTGTCAGCTTAACTGACAGAGTACTTACAATGGGTATGATGCCTTCGTGTGTTTTTTCTACATAAAATGCGTGCTGCACTTGTCACGGGGACAGAATACTAACAGTAATTCAGGAATAAAACCTTTAGCTCCATGGGACACTTTTCGCTGCATGAAAACAGGTTTAACATTAAAATGACACTGCCTGTCGTTTCTGCGCTTAGGATGCGAACCAGCGCTCATATAGAAAATAACTCTATTGTACACGCCTGTTGTGTTCCGGCATCGCCATGGTGAGTTGCGTTTTCAGGCATTTAAGGCGTTTTCAGGCATTCGTTACTCGTGGGTACCGGAGCTTAGAGGAATAGATCGTATTTTAGGTTATATTAGAAGCTGTGGACCTAAATGGCTTGCCCTATATACAAAACAGATTTCTGTCTCTTGGCCAAATCTTACTTTGAACAATTCAGAACGAAGAGATGACTTCAAATGAATGAGGATGGAGTTCATAAATACTTCTAGGCAAGCGATGCTAGGTTTGCCACTGTGCCACTCTCAGCTACCTATCAAAAAACTCATTGGATAGGGAAAGTTTCTTGTGGGAACAGCAACAACAACAACAAAAAAAGGACAATGACACTTAGTTCAGTGTACGCCAAACAGGGTGAAGGCGAAAGTCTGCGCGCTGAAGAGACATCAGTCTAATTGCTTGACGGTCTTATTTGAATGCATTGTTACTTCTTGTTACTTGCTTTTTTTTTCAACTAAAGGTCGCAGGATCGAGCGCCCTAGCTTAAGCTACCTTACTCAACTATGCCATCATCAAATTCGCCATAATTAGGTACCAAGGTCGTGGGTTGGCCTCCCAATAGATGTCGGGATTTCGAGTGCCCTAATTAGCTTTACTTTACCTACATGTGCTGTTTTTGGCTTTGTTAGCGGCATCAATGTGGCAGCGATGTGGAAGACGCCGACCACACACGAGCAGTGGCACGAACGTTCAGATTCTCTGCGCAATCACAACGCGACCATGAAACAGAGGTCTAAGGCTTGCGCATTAGAAATGTCCAACGACATGCAATACACAGCATGAGCGTAGCTGAAATACGACTGGCTACTGCAATTGTACACAAATGGTAAAGGGTGCCGTACAATACCATGACTTTCCACTTCTGTGTCGCTGTCATATTCAGTCGCCCAAGCTTGCTCTCATAAAAACGATTTAGAGTCCCGTTATCTAAATTTAGGTGGCAAAAGAAGCCTTAAAAAACAAAACTAGAAGTGGCCTCATCGAGCAAACCACTCCGAGCTGGAAAAAGGTCAGCTTGCGCAACAGTGCGTTTTCTCTTTGGTACTTATTGCTCGCATTTACGCAACACAGGCAAGCGGACTTTTACTTGAAAGCAACTTTTGCCTTTTAAATTGTTCCTGCGACGCAACGCTACTTACGAGGTCAATCTTGTTGTAGAAACGTTTGCTTGGAAAATTATTTAGGTACAAAAGCATGCTGCTTCAAGACAATATACTGCGAACTATTAGGTTGAAATGAAAAAAGGTCCCGTGACAATATAGGTACAGTCTTCACAGACGGGCGAAGCAAATACATCTCCATCATGGTATTAGAACAACTAAGAAATATAAGGCTCGTAGAATTACAGACAGTGTATATTCCAGTAATTATTCTCTCATTAACAACAGACATGACGTCTTTCTCTCGCAGGATCTGCAAGTGATCTTTTAAAACAATAATGTATTAGAACGGCAAGTTGGGCCAGTTGGTTGGGATTCATGGTATGGTTTAATGTTACAAAACTTACCATGAATAATATATGTCAGAGCGTTGTCTAAAGCAGTAATCTTTTTTGCACTTTAGGTGTGTTATTACGTGGTGGCATTGTCTTTCTTGCTGAGATAAAGTTGTAATTTTGATACCTTTTTCCGAATTTTTTCATAAAGGTATGACATAACTGGAAAACGCAATTCCTTGAATTACATTATTGTCACATTTCTTAAAATGCCGCAAGCGTCAGTGCTGGTTCACTGCTCAGCAGCCGATATTTGGCATTTCAGGCATCAGTACTTCCGTCCTTCACAACGACGCGTCAGTGTAAGCGTAATTCTGGCAGTAGTTAAGAGGAAGCTTTCGCTCGGGCCCAACTCCGACGCGGCCTTTTCAAATACATGTAAAACGCCAAAACGCTTTCAATGAGATAACCCCTGGACGAAATTTAATGAAATTTGATGCATTCGAGAAAGAGAGTTACATTCTAGTGACTGTTGCAAGCAGAATTTGGATTTAGGTAATGGATATTGTTAAAAAGATTTTCAAGTATTTAAAAGTTAAAAAAGCAGCAGCACGAAGTTTACAAATGAATACCTCTGCATCAAGAACATATGTCGCTGTTCTAAATTATGCATCTATTAGATCATTGAAAGTGGAAAAATTCGATATGTCATTTTATATCTTACGCGAATTTGTTACATTATGTATAAGTGTCCTTCAAGAGCTGTATTTCCATATTACTGATTTGTCGAAATTCATGTATAACATACCAGTTTTGTCCGCTCTAGATTTACTATCAGATGGAATTCACAGAATTGTGATATCATTTTTTCTTGCTGAGTTACAACGTTGTAAACTTTATACTTTCGTTCTAAGAAACTTTTGTAACCACTTTTTAATAAAAAAATTGACAACCTTAATCAAGAATTCTAAACCAGCAGTCACTAGACTAAGTTTTTCTTTTAAATGCAACAAACCTCGTCAAATTTGGTGGACTGAAGGCCGAGAAAAACGAATTCTGCTTTTACATATATTTAGGTAGGAGCACCCGAGCTAAAGCTTCCTCTTAAGGAATAAACGAATTCTCGCAAAAATTTGGCTCACCTAGCGTCGTATCCCAATAAACGGAATGTCTCTTCCTCGCCAGTGCAGCTTGTACTCGCCACTGTATCGTTTCCACCACGACCGTTGCTGTACACCGGAAATGGGTGATCAGTTTTTCTGTTTTCTGTTGTGTCTGTATGCCCTGGAAACAGAGGTCATGATGCCCTATTGTGCGACAATTCACGAGGCTGGAGCGTTCCGTGATAGGAACATGCAGGAAGCAACAAATATTAGTAGAGTCTTTGTGCTATGAAACCCTTGCAGCATTGCCGCCGTCTGAAGTGATTTTATAACTTGAAGTAACAAAACTCGGAAACCAGACATAGTGAAGACAAAGACGAGCATGTTTTTATGGAGTTGTTTCATTCTTGGGTCTCTTCTGCTTATACCAAAGTTTGGTTGTTCGTGCAAAAAGATATTTGTTTTTTCGCTTCTGGTTGCAGTTTGACACATTATCGGCTCTGAAGATCTGAATAAACTATTCAGCGTCAGACGTCAGCACTGCATGCGATAGAACAAAATGTCACATGTAAATGCATGTAGGCATCGATGTTTACAGATTAGTTTGCTACTCTTATTAAAGGATTCCACGATGGTGATCACGTATGGTCCTCTCGGAATTAAACGCATATTGGCTACTTATTGTAAGTTTTTATAAGTGCGAAAGGTTTTCGCAATATCATGTGCTGTGGCCCAGAAAGAGCTGACATTATAGTAAACTCTCCATTTTTACCTTTAAGATGACTGGGACAAAATTCGGCTTATGGGAAGGCAGCTAAATCCAAAAAGCGCTGAATGGTTTACTAGAGAGAAAAGTCATTCGCCTGGCCAAGAATATGTGCTCATGCGGATTGTTGTAATAACGTGATTTTTTTCTCCTAATCCAACGCTTTAATTGCAAAGAAACACTGTGGTTTTTCTCCGTATATTTATGTTAAACGCTTGCGTCAAACAATTTTTTCTTTCGAATATTCGGCTTAGCTTTGGACACCTGGTCATGCAAAAGCACGGATACAGGGTAGCATCCAGATTTGTAAAGCCTATTTTATCTTCACAAACGACATTGATCGAAATACCACTCACTGCCTGAAGCCACAGGGCGCGATGCATTGTTTACTTTGCTGGCCACCGAACGTTGTTAAGGGTGCCCGGAAATCCTACGTGTTTGCGTAAATCGAGCAGTTGACTGTGTGACGAAAGCAGCACGAACACCACGTTGAAGATGATTGCAAGTGTTAGGCCGCATGAATTCTGCAGCCGTTTGACACGAATTTATATATGCGAGTTATTGGGCTATGCAGAGGACTCGAAAGAAACGGGCGCTATGACATAATCTGCACAATGTGTTATTGTTATAGAATCATATACAGCATGTATCTATGATGAGGAAATTGCGGTAACGGAGCAAATCAAGGTTAAAATAACACAGAGACGTTACGAGCTCGCCAAACGTCTGTGTGTTATTTTCACCTTGACTTGGTCATTGACCGCTATTTCTTCATCATCATGTTTCCTGACCTTACGAACTTTCGTCGAACTCTTGACAGCATGTATCTATGTTTTTATAATGCCGGTTGTGTTAAAACGATGAAGTCATTTGTACACGGGCGATAAAACTTTAAAACTTGTTCAACGTTGGCCGATGTGAAATCTGTAAAATGTCGCAGTTTTTAGGAAGCGTCAGCTGCTGCGACGAAATTACTGAAAAATGTTGGCCCATCCCCAAGATTTCGCACTCTGCCGGCGCCCCGACACGCGAGCTGTCAAGAGTAAAGAAGCCCAGAAATTGGCACGGGACGCAAGGGACGAAGAGCTCGGTGATTTTTCAACAATATAAGTAAGCGCGCGATCGCGGTCAAATTTCTTTAACAGCGTAAGCAGGTTTGGGCTCATTCCAGTAGCCTTTTCGGATGTCGATGTGTGCGACGGCGTCTGTAGCAGCTTTTTGCAGGCTCCCACGCACTGCGAAGATTTGACAAGCAATGGTTTTATCGTCTTGAAGAAAAAAATATTAAGGAGATGTATAAAAACGCTAGAACGAAAATCATGTGTCACACACCTGATTAAATCCAGCAGGCAAGAAGACCGACACCGCCCCATTTCAAAACGGATGCTAATAAATTATAATTATCATCATTATCTTTATTAGCAACGTAATGTGTCCCTTGTCATGCGATCAGAGTTACTGATATGATCCGTAAGGCGAACATATAAAATAACTACATGCGATGTGAATGAGCGCCGCGTAGCATCTATACATGTAACCTCTGCATTGCAGTTGCGTTGTATTCCTTCAGGCGTCCCGACCTCTAGTAGCATGTACACTTACATGTTGCCATGTAGCTGGAATTGGTTAACTCAACCGGGCTAAGAGATCATTTGTAACCGTGCCTTATAAAAGCGGATGCCAATACATCATCATCATCATCATCAACAACAACAGCGTCGTATGCCGCCCCGGGTCAAAGGATCTGATTTGTGCGCCGCTTGGTCTCGATACCTGTGTTTACTCTTTGATGCGCCTTATGGGGCCATCTCTCAAGATTCGAACTGCTGCTGAAGACGAGAGTTGTAGAGCTACAACCAGGCAGACCACAGTGCACTGAGCAGTTCAAGCCTAGGTCGCTGTTGACGCCAGACAGACGGTTCTTATCAGCAGTCAGCCAAAGGTAATTCTTTACCTTGAAATCAGAGCTTTTGTTCTTCGATTAGCTTCACATTTACTTTAGCGGAGCAAGGTAGCCAAGTTGTGAGCGAATCGCAGCTGGCTTGGCTTTCAGAGGGTAAGGGCGATTGCACTCGGATCTTGTGGGCGGAGCTTGCACTCCATTCTTAGATTATCACTGGCTATTGAATAAGGCAAAGAATGCTTAGTAACAAAATGACTTAAGGGAAGCAAGAAGAGTTTGGATAGAGGAAAAAGGTATATGAACGACATTTGCTCAACCACACCTCAGCCAGTGGCGATGCTGTATAACATTGAGGATAGCTTAAAGGTCCTCTGGTGGTGAAAAACAATTCGTAGTTCCCCACTGAGGCGTGCCTCCAAGAAATCGCGGTTTTAAGAGGTGAAACCCCAGAACTAATTCACTTATGCTGTTCAAATGTGTCGTGTGCCATAGCAGATATTACATTCCTCAGTCACCTTGAAGGCTTGGTGTGGTGTACTAACGGCCGAAAACCTTCCCGCACGTACCGCAGACTGTGGATGTACCATCAGCCGGGTGGTGACACTGCGTGTTCCATTGGTCAACACCGGTCGCCTCAGAAATTCTGCAACACAACACAGATATTCACATGAACACTGAGCCCTGAGGTGATAAACAGTGGTAGAACAAACATTGTAGCTGAAGCCAACGTTTCGGCAAGCGGACGCAATTTACGAGGACAAATCCCCTTGTGGAAAGGTTTGCGTCCAGAACCCTTCACGCACACAAACCTATTGTTCTGAAGCAATATAATGCGATCAATGAGATCGAAATATTAAATCTCTGCTGCCAATATTGACGCAGTCTTCGTGCACGGTCGCCGCCATTACATCTACAACATGATTGGAGAACCATTGACAAGAAGTTAGACTTGTGGTATTATTATAGACTGTTCGTATTGCCCTAACCACTGGCGTATTAACTAAACACTTGTTTGGCCACATGGCCAATTACGTGGGAAAAACGTGACCTAATGACCTCCAATATTAGCTGTCAAAATAACGGCATGATGGGGAGGACGGGCAAAGGAGACACTGGTTCTGTCCTAAAGCGAACATTCCCTGATGCCCTCCCCATTACACGTGATTTCCGCAGCACAGATCAGTGGAGTCGGAAGCCAATGCGTACCAAGGCGCCGGACTTCTCTGCATGGCAGGATAATTTGAAAAGAATATGTATTTTGAGATGATCAACAATAGAGAAGTATCTTTTCCAGAAAAAAAAAAGAAATGGTACGATTACGCAATTACGCAATTCCATTACGTCTTGACGTTTCTACGCATGTCAGGTTCTGTAGCGGCTATACCTGAGGGTCAGCAATTGCTTAACTTAGAGCTACCTAGTAATTTTCTTCTTGTGGTCTTTGAAACGTTTGCTGCATGAAAAACTCCTAAAACACAAACAGTAAATTCGGCTGTTTTATGTTCGAAAACCACGATCTAATCATGAGGTAAGCCGTAGTGTGGAACTACAGATTCATTTCGACCACTTGTCGTAGTGCGTGCATACTCACGCTACTCTACCTCGGTACACTTAGACATCCTGTGTTTCATTTTAAGCGCTTTCTTTTAGATCAACATCTTTCTCCTCACTATGTTCATATATTCCCCAGGGGGGAGTGAGTAACCAAGGTAACCAACCTGAAAGCGTGAAGACACGCTTTCAGGTTGGTTACCTGCAACAGTCCAACATGCTGCCTGTTTTTCTTTTACCACGTCCCAGTCCAATCGCGCTCTTGCAACTGTTAAGTATGTCATGGCAAGCTCCCCTTGTCAGACGCTCAAAAGTGCTGGTTCAGTGCTCATTTCAGGCATCAGAGCTAGCCCTCCCCGGGAGAAATTAGTGAGTTCAGGAGTAATTATTCCCCGTATAGCCATTCTTGTAGTCTCCGAGTTTCTTTGGAAGGAAAATTTTCTAAATGTGGGCTCACCTGGCGCAGTATTCTATGATGGCTGATGGTTGCTCCGTGCCTGCGCGGCTTGTGCTTGGCCTTGCGTAATCAATGCTGCTGCTGAACTCCTGGTGCAGGTAACAGGTTTTACCATTGTCGGTGACACCTTACGGTACAAAAGTACGGAACAGGTGTTCATTCGCCGCTGTGCACCGGACACTTGTAGGAAATGAATATTTGTAGGTGGTACGAGGCAAGAAGCTTGTAGTGGCACGGGAAACATATGTGGTGCTTCAGTAAGTGGTGTTTGCTATTTCTGATGCTCGGTCTTAAATGCATGTAAGAACTTCCCGGCATTGAAGGAGCCAAGCAGGATCGGGATTGTGCAATGTTGGATTATTCGGAAGATTATTACGCTCTACCTTACACTACGGATAGAACACGACAATGTTCGAAGTGAAAAATTCCATGTCGGTTTTTGGGCGTGCGAGGCGTCACCCAATATATTTGTGGGATTATCTAGTAATAAGCGCATTAGATACGTCACAAATTTCATGCTTTTTGCTCAAGTATTATGAGCAGTCGACATAGCACACTGCAGACAAGGACGAAGAAAAGGTGAGGGGACACATTTCAAGCAAAGGGATTATAATTTGTGTGAAGTTTGCACAGAAACTATTCACCTCCCATGATACATGCAGACTTCAACCAGCGACGTACTAGCCTTTCAGTCTGGATATCCGAAGCCCATTTTGTGACTTCTGTAGCTGAGGTTCCTAAGCACAGGCTGTAAGTAATGCATGTTTAGCCGCTCATTACGAAAGCAAAAACGGCTGTCCTACCTTTAAGTCTCTGTCTAACCCATCAATAGACTATTGGATGGCTTCAAAAAAGATTATTCAATGCGCATATGTGAGAGTCGCGTTGACGAGACCAGATTAGCTAGGGAAATAATGCGGATGTGTTAGTTCATTGGGAAATGCCACTAAATGTTGCAACGGAAAACCTCAAAATACGTTAAAAGTTTGGTCTGTCCGGGTAGCACTCCAAGGATTTAGGTGGTGGCAGATTTTTCCTAAATGCGCAGAAATTGTGTGAATTTGAAAAAGAAAAGGAAAATGGGAACGATTGAAAGACGAAAATATGGCACACCCCTCCTCAGGATAGCAATCGACGTTTGTACAAGTGGAAATAAAACAATGTTGGAGCACACCGTATTGCTGAACACACCTTTAGATAGAGTCTGAATTGGAGAAAGCCTTATAATTACAAATCGTATTATTGCACCCCCATGCCACAGCCTCTACACCTTGGTACGTCAAACAAAGCATTCAACACGGATTCCCAGCCATGTCACTGAAGCTTTGAGTTTCATCACCTTTGACTTCCGATGAACTACAGTGTGATGGAGTAGGCGTAATTTAACGAGCTCATTTTTATAGTCCAGCATGCTCACTTTTGCTAGTCACGCCGTTGAACTTGTAACGTGCATCATTCAGTGCTATGAAGGATGTTGCAAAGAGACTGGCCAAAACGAAAAATGCTTGATGTATCCTTAGAAGTATAATTAACTTAGAGAAAAGAATATTCAGCTTCGAAGGCCGTTGCGTCAGCATGGCGTACATTTTCTTGTTGACAAAGCGCTATAATTTTCAGGTACTGCCGCACTTATTGTCATAGTTCGGGAATGTGATTGCTAATCTACCAGTGTGATTAAAGCTTGTTAAAGCTTCAGAAGCTTATAATTGAGATACTTGGTAAACATGTGTTGAAACAGAGCGGAACAATTAGCGAAGAATTTTATCTCGTTGCGCTACGTTTTCATTAAATTTATAATGTTTAGGCTGCAGTTGTTTTTTGGCTTCCCGGTTGTAAAATAACCAAGAGTTTCAGTAAAAATTGTTTTGGGCTGCCCCAAATTGTATGCTGTAACTTCTGCTTTCGGCCGTAGCGGCATATGTCTTCTGTACTTAACATGCTATGAGTGAACAATTATCACGCTGTGTCAGAAAGATAACAGCACCGTGTTGGAATCGCACCGCTGGCACGAGTTGTTGGGAACTCGGCGCTACGCCCGTTGTTGCACCTGGGTCGCAAGCCCCAAGGGTAGCGTTGGCCTGGCGGCCTGGGGCACAACTGGAAGCATCCGAAGGTCCCGGCAAAGCATGAGTCGACTGGTAACAACAAAACAAGTTGTTTATTCTAACATCGCAAAGAGTTGGCGGTCAGGTCGACCGAAGTAGAGAGACGGGAGAGCACGTTACTCAACAGAAGAAATCGGAGCCTCTTCTTGGCGTCCGGGGGCAGCTGCTTTTATACTCTCGCAGTTGAGGGCAAGAAGGAACCCCTCTATAGACGAGCACGTGACTGTGCCGCTCGGAAACAATGGGATAAGGTGGAGCAGCCGTCGTGCCGGCGCCGTTCGGGCACAATGGGAAGAGAAGGTGGCGCATACGTCGTGTCGGCGCCTGTCAGACCCCCTCGCTTGACAGTTGGGGGAGCTCCTCTCCCCGGCTGCCGCGCTTCGACAAGCGTGGGCACCAATATGCACATACACTCACACACGCACATGAAGACACGTGGCATTGGAACATGCCTGGACGCGCTTGGCAGGGAGCCGTAGCGGCGGCGCCGAACGGGCCAAAATGTCTGCTGCTTTGAACGAAGCCCCGGCGTCCGTTGCACCCGCGCCGGCTATACCGCGCGTCGTAGGCGAAACGTAACAGACCGCTCCGCCGGGGAAAGGAGATCCCGATGGTCAGGGGACTGCATCCGCTGTCCGGAGGGATGTCGCTCGATGATGCTCATAACCGAAGTCGGGCGTCCCTCGACGTTTCTTGAGCGCTGCGCACAGAGAAGGCCTCGTTCTCTCGTTCAGGTTCGCACGGGACACTGCAAAGTGACTTCGGGAGAGTTCACATTTTTGTTCTCGTTCCCGGCAAGCGTTAGAACTACGCTGAAACTCAACCGCTCAGTCAGCAAGCACGGCACAACCCTCACTAAGCCCTGCCAGGCTCTTTGCCCTTTTATACCACTGCCTAGTTCCTTACAGTAGTCTAGCAGTACTCAGAACGCGTCCACAAATTGGAAAATTGCACTAGAAAGCATATCATCACTTTGAAACACTAAACAAAAGCAATATGTTAAAAATCCTGCCTCAGGAAGAAAAACATCAGTAACAAACAATTTTGAGGCTGATTCCTACGTTAGGGGCTTCGACTTAAGCCATCGGCGTTACCGTTGAGACTCCCCTTTTTGTAACGCACCTCAAAGGAATATTGTTGCAAAGCGAGGCTCCAGAGCAGGAGGCGGCCATTTTTGGGAGAGATGGTCTGCAGCCATTGGAGAGGGCAGTGATCCGTCTCAATGATAAACCTCGAGCCGGCTAGATAGCATGACAATTTCTGAACGGCCCACACGAGACACGCACACTCTTTCTCGGTGGCGCTGTACGCCTGCTCACGACTGGTCAGCTTACGACTAGCAGACAGGACGGGGTGTTCTACTTCTCCATTTTCCCGTTGGCACAGTACAGCGCCCATGCCTCGCTCACTAGCAGCGCACTGAACAACGAACCCTTTTGTATAGTCTGGCGATCGTAGCACAGGCTGGCTTGTTAGGGCACTCTTTAGGGCGCTAAAAGCTCTTTCCTTTGTCTCGTCCCAAACGACTGTTTGGGGCTCTGTTTTTCTTAGAGCATCCGTCAGGGGAGCCGCGATATCAGAGTACTTGGGGATGTACCTCTGATAGTAGCCGGCGACACCTAAGAACGACCGAATATCGGTCTTCGTGCGTGGTTGCGGGAAGTCTCGCACAGCGGCCACCTTTATTTCAGAGGGGCGGCGACGACCCCGACCAATCACGTGACCGAGGTAGACAACCTCGGCCTGTGCTAACTGGCACTTAGGAGCCTTGACTGTCAAGCCCGCTTCGCGCAGGCGGGTTAGCACTGCCCGCAAGTGTGCCATATGCTCAGACCAGGATGCGGAGAATATCGCTACGTCGTCTAGATACGGTAAAGCGAATTCTTGCTGTCCCCGCAACACTTTATCCATGAGGCTTGAAAAGCAGTATGGCGCGTTCTTCAAACCAAAACTCAACACTTTAGGACGGAATGTTCCCATTGGTGAAATGAACGCCGCATACCTACTAGCCTCTTCTGTAAGTGGAACCTGCCAATAACCCCTGACAAGATCTAGGGTGGAAATAAACTGAGCGCTACTAACTTTCTCAAGGCGCTCCTCGATGTTAGGGATCGGATAAATTTGATCCTTAGTGATGGAATTAAGCCTGCGGTAGTCGACGCAAGGACGAGGTTCCTTGCCCGGTACCTCAACTAAAATCAAAGGGGAGGTATAATCACTCTCACCTGCCTCAATAACACCGAGCTGTAGCATTTTCTTTACCTCAGCCTCCATAATATCGTTCTGGCGGGGTGACACCCGATGCGCCTTGGATCGCACTGGCTCTGGGGAGGTAAGTTCTATGTCATGAGTAAGGACAGAAGTCCTACCAGGCGTCTCAGAGAACAGACCTTGAAACTCTTGTAAGAGCTGGTGTAGTTCGGTTTTCTGCTCAGGCGACAGCGATGCTCCACTGACTAAGTCACTAATGACCTGATCGGTGTCTTTCCTGTTCGTCACTGAGCTTAGTCCCGGAAGCTCGACCGGAAGCTCTTCGGGAACGTTTACCATCATGCACACTACTGCTTCCCTTTGTCTATAAGGTTTGAGCAGATTACAGTGGTAAACTTGCTGTGCTTTCCGCTTTCCTGGCAGACTCACCACGTAGTTGACGTCTGACAGATTTTGAACAATCCGTGCTGGGCCCTCCCACTGCACGTCTAGTTTGTTGTTTAGCGATGTGCGCAATATCATGACCTCATCGCCCACCTCAAAACGACGGGCCCTGGCGGTCCGATCATAATAAACCTTGGCCCTCTGCTGGGCCTTTGCCATTGCTTCACCTGACAACTCCTGTGCCCTTCTTAAGCGTTCGAGGAGCTTAAGCACGTACTCCACCACGACTGGGTCGTCGCCCCTGCCTTCCCACGATTCTCGAAGCATGCGAAGCGGAGACCGAAGCGAGCGACCGTACACCAGCTCAGCTGGCGAAAACCCCGTAGCCGCATGCGGCGCGGTCCTTAATGCAAACATCACCCCAGGCAGACACAGCTCCCAGTCAGTTTGATGTTCAAAACACAATGCTCTCAACACGCGCTTCATGACGGAGTGGAGCTTCTCAACGGAATTCGACTGTGGGTGGTACACTGGGCTGTGTAACAGCTTTACCCCACACCTTTCGAGAAAAGTTGTCGTCAAAGCGCTAGTAAACACTGTGCCCTGATCTGATTGGATTTCCGCAGGAAAACCAACTCGCGCAAATATGGACAGTAGTGCATTGACTATCTCAACTGAGCTGAGTTCTTTAAGCGGCACTGCTTCAGGGAACTTTGTCGCTGGGCAGATCACAGTCAAAATGTGTCTGTACCCCGTGGCTGTTTCCGGCAGAGGTCCCACTGTATCAATAACGAGCCGTCTAAAAGGCTCCGTAATGATAGGTACCAATCTCACTGGCGCCCTCGATTTGTCCCCTGGTTTGCCCACCCGCTGACAGGTGTCACATGACCTCACGAAGTGGTCTGCGTCCCGAAAACACCCTGGCCAATAGTACTCTTGCAAGAGACGGTCCTTAGTTTTCTTAACTCCTAGGTGTCCGGACCACGAACCCCCATGCGACAAGCGCAACAGATCCTGACGATAGCATTGAGGAACGATCAGCTGATCGACCTCCACTCCCCTGCGGTCTAGATACTTCCGGTACAGGACTCCACCTCTTTCCACAAAACGAGCATTTTTCTTGGCGATACCTTCCTTGACAATGCAGCGTACGTTTTCTAGGCTGCCATCCTTCTTTTACTCGGCTATCAAAGCCGACCGGCTGACTTTTAGCAACCTATTAAGTCCGTCTGACGTAGGCGCGATGAGCAAATCTGCAGATAGCTCTTCTAACTTTCCCGCATCGGGAATTTCCTCTCCAGTATCTGGTGCCTTTAACGTTACAGACTCAATTTTATTCAGTTCAGGCGTGCTCTGAATATCAGCTTGCTGCGCCTCTGACCCTTTTTCATTGTTGGACAACGTCGGCCCCGCAACTACCGCCTTTGCAGCGAGCTCCCGAACCTTCGATCTGGTTAAGGCCTGAACGCTAGCCTCACCAAACAAAAGCCCCTTCTCGCGCAGGAGGTGATCGGACCTGTTCGAAAATAGGTACGGGTACTGGGGGGGCAGCATAGATGACACTTCGGCCTCCGTTTGAAGTGCTCCGAAAGGTCCTTCAATAAGCACTTTTGCTACGGGCAGACACACGCTATGAGCTTCCACGGCTTGCTTGATCCATGCGCACTCGCCCGTGAACATATGGGGTTCTACGTAACACGGGTGAACTACATCCATTGTAGCTGCGGAATCGCGAAGCACTCGGCACTCTTTCCCGTTCACGAGGAGGTCTCGCATGTAAGGCTCGAGAAGCTTCATGTTCTCGTCAGTGCTGCATATTGACAAAAACACAACTTTTGGTTTTGTTTCCGGACACTGCGCCGAAAAGTGACCCGGCTTCTGGCACGTATAACACACGCGCGCTTGCCTCATCTCGAACCGCTTTCTGTCCGGACACTGCGCCGAAAAGTGACCCGGCTTCTGGCACGTATAACACACGCGCGCTTGCCTCATCTCGAACCGCTTTCTGCGTTCGGCTTCGGCTGCCGCCGTCTCCTTAGGTTCGGTCGCACTGCTTTCACTCGCATCCGCACGACGTGTGTTCCCCTTTGCTCTCATGGGTGTGAACTTTGGCCTCTCAAACTTCGAGCCAAATTCACCCTTTTGACCGTCCTTAGCCCCGCGAGCCCGATGCGTCACAAACTCCTCGGCTAGCTCAGCGGCTTTAGCCACCGTACAAACGTCTGGTCTATCGAAGACCCAGTACCGCACGTTCTCAGGTAACCGACTATAAAACTGTTCTAGCCCGAAACACTGCAGAACTTTCTCGTGGTCACCAAACGCTTTCTCTTCTTTGAGCCACTCCTGCATGTTTGACATAAGCCTGTACGCAAACTCCGTATATGACTCACTTCTGCCTTTCTCATTTTCCCGAAACTTCCGACGGAAAGCCTCCGCTGACAGCCTGTACTTCTTTAGCAGACTCGATTTCACTTTGTCGAAATCCTCTGCCTCCTCTCTATTCAAGCGAGCGACTACGTCGGCCGCCTCGCCGGGTAACAAAGTGAGCAAGCGCTGTGGCCACGTTTCCCGAGAGAACCCCTGCTTCTCGCACGTTCGCTCAAAGTTAACCAGGAACAAACCAATGTCCTCTCGAAGCTTAAACGGCCGCATCAGGTCAGTCATTTTGAACAATACGCGTTCTCCTGCACCGTGTGCCTGACTTCCATTACGAGCGCGTTCCATCTCTACCTCGAGACGCTTCATTTCCAAAGCGTGTTCGCGCTCTTCTTTTTCTTTCTGCTCTTTAAGTTCGCGCTCCTGTCTCTCTTTTTGCTCTTTAAGTTCGCGCTCATGTCTTTTTGCCCTCTCCTCAATGGTCTCAAGGCATTCCGACAGCTCGTCATCCTCAGCTTCTAACTCAAGAATAGCCTTTAGCAGTTCTGGTTTTCTGAGTTTGTCTGAGACATCCAGACCCAACTCTCTTGCAAGCTCCAGCAATTTCGGTTTGCGCAACGACTTCAAATCCATGGCTGCTCTGAATGCTGCTTTCTCTACTGCCTAATATTGTCTTGCCGCAAACTAACCCGGCAGCAACGACAACCACAATTACCAGCTCTGTTTCTGACACTAACAAAAGCCTGGCAAAACTCAGAAGAAGAAAGTCCCGCACTCACCAAACCTCGCAGCCTAGAATTCAGCGCAGTCGTTCCGCTGCAGGCAACCAGTCATCACACAGGGCTCGTTGCACTGCTCCCGGATCGTCGATGAGCTGCTCAGCATACAGTCAACCGCATATCTTCGCTGCTGGCCTCCGTTGTCGCGATCTCACCGCTGGCAGACAGTTGTTGTAATCGCACCGCTGGCACGAGTTGTTGGGAACTCGGCGCTGACGCCCGTTGTTGCACCTGGGTCGCAAACCCCAAGGGTAGCGTTGTCCTGGCGGCCTGGGGCGCAACTGGAAGCATCCGAAGGTCCCGGCAAAGCATGAGTCGACTGGTAACAACAAAACAACTTGTTTATTCTAACATCACAAAGAGTTGGCGGTCAGGTCGACCGAAGTAGAGAGACGGGAGAGCACGTTACTCAACAGAAGAAATCGGAGCCTCTTCTTGGCGTCCGGGGGCAGCTGCTTTTATACTCTCGCAGTTGAGGGCAAGAAGGAACCCCTCTATAGAAGAGCACGTGACTGTGCCGCTCGGGCACAATGGGATAAGGTGGAGCAGCCGTCGTGCCGGCGCCGTTCGGGCACAATGGGAAGAAAAGGTGGCGCATACGTCGTGTCGGCGCCTCTCAGACCCCCTCGCTTCACAGTTGGGGGAGCTCCTCTCCCCGGCTGCCGCGCTTCGACAAGCGTGGGCACCAATATGCACATACACTCACACAGGCACATGAAGACACGTGGCATTGGAACATGCCTGGACGCGCTTGGCAGGGAGGCGTAGCGGCGGCGCCGAACGGGCCAAAATGTCTGCTGCTTTGAACGAAGCCCCGGCGTCCGTTGCACCCGCGCCGGCTATACCGCGCGTCGTAGGCGAAACGTAACAACCGTTACGACCCGCAGGTATAGAAATCTGAAACGCCACCCTTAATGCATATCACCCACTGCAATCGTATCAAAACTTTTTCTATGTAAGTTTGATCGGTTCAAGGGAAAAATTATCATGGTGGTAGCACGACGGACCAACAGATTCTGTTTGCCAAACAAAATTGTAGACTACCCGTCAGGCGCTGATTCTGACGCGACCACCTAATATCGTGCATTCGCAATTCGCTGATAAGAGAACAAATTCAAAAACTTGATATGCATAGATTTCGTATATATTTGCGTGTATTCACATCAGCGGAGACAAAGAAAGAGCAAGGACAGGAATGGCAGGGAGGTCTATCAGACGAGCAGTCCGGTTTGATAAGCTACAGTGAGAGTGAGGGAAAGGAGGACGCACATTTCTTTCTAACGACATTGATGAAGCGGCTCATCCGGAAGCTGTCCTGGCCCCGCTGGCAAAATGCCTCTTTATACAAAATAACTGCACCGCTTCCACGGAACACGTTGGGGCTAGCTTCCATGTTTGTGGTAAAGTCGAGTGACCATCGCCTACGTACCGTCGACGTTGTAAGTCCCGTCGGTTATTGCGTGTGCTGCATGTTCCATAGGTAAGGCCAGGCGTCGTCATAAATACTGCAAATAGTAAAGGTATTGGTGTTCGACATTTGCAGGTGAGAAAAAAAACTTGGAGCTATAGTTCGTTAAACAAAATTTTGAAAAAAAGAAAGTACTCATTTGTAAACGCGTTACTTGAAATGTTTCGTTCTCATTATAGACTGACAATTCTGGCTGACTTAGAACGAACGGCACACTCGAGGCCACACCTCACCATAGTCGAAACGGCGCCTACTTTGACAGGCACAAACACTGTCAGCTTAACTGTTAGAGTACTTACAACGAGTCTGATGCCGCCGTATGTAGTTTGGTATATAAAATGACTGATCCAATTGCCACGGTGATGAATATGTTTACTACAAGGAACATTTTTATGCGTTATAAAATAGGTTGAAGTATAGAATTTAGAGTGTGTCTACTTTCTGCAATTGTGGTGCAAGCCGGCGCTCACAGTAGAAAAATTCGCCTTTGTACCCGCCTATGCGATTCGGCATGACCTTGGTCAATGTAACGTTTTCACGCCAATTAGATTCATGACTAATGGATGCCGGTGCTATAAGGAATATATCATATTTTAGGTAATATATGAAATTATGGGCTTAACTGACTTGCTCTAAACACATAACATATTTGTGTTTTAAGCGAAGTATTATTTGAACACTTCAGAAGGAGAGAATGAACTTGAATGAATTGAGAATCAATGTGGATGGAGTTCATAAATATTTCTTTGCAAGCGATGCTAAGTTTGCTTCTGCTATGCCAGTCGCAGCTGCCTATCTGACAATTACTTGAAGAATCAAATTTATTGTGAGAAAACCACGAAAAAAAAAGTCACGTTAGCATACGGCATAGAGGGTGAAGGCCCAAGTTTACGCACTCAAGACACATCGGTCAAATTACTTGACATTCTCATTCGAATGCGTTGATACGTTTTGTTACCTGTTTTTTCATACTACACGTTGTGGGTTCTAGCGCCTTAATTAAAGCTACCTTAATAAACTGTACTTTAATCAACTGTACTTTACAGCGTGACATTGAAGCAGATCTAGTGCTTTCGTCTTAAAAAATGAACGATGACAGGTACAATGTACAGCGTGTGTATAGCTGAAACGTGACGTACTTCTGCAATCGTTCACAAATGGTTAAGGGGAACCTTGAATACCACGACTTTTCACTCCTTTATCGCCGTAGTATAAAGTCTCAAATGTTTTGTCTATGAAAATGATTCAGGGCCCTGTAATTTAACTTTCGGTGGTAAAAGAACCCTTAAAGGAACAAAGCAGGAAGTGGCTTCATCGCCTAAATTACTACTAGCGGGAAAAAGGCCAACTTCCGCAACAACGCGTTTTCTCTCTAATACGCAATGGCTGCCCTTAGGCAACACAGGCGAATGGACTGGCAATCGTTTCAAGGCACCTTGTGGCTTTCTGTCCACAGGGCATGTATTATAAGACAAATTGTTTTGCGGGAGCTACCTGTTTGGTCACACATTTTTTTATGTGGCATATTGCACCGTTGTTGTGCAGTTTGACGTGTCGTCCAGAAATTACTTACGAATTCGGCAAATCAAGTGACCCAATGCGCTTGCAACCTAGGAATTCCTAGGTTGCTGGCGCGAGAATCGGGACCTGATAAAAGGAACGCTACAGCAGGAAGTGCATATATATTTTAACCACCGGGGATTCTGTAACGAGCACTTAAATTTTGGTGAACACGAGCCTCTTTGCACTGCGCTTACATCGAAATACGGCGGTAACATCCGGACTAGCACCCGGGACTTCAAACTAGAGCACCCGGTGGGGAAGTGGGCAGTGCAATAATCATACAGAAACGAATATTTTCTTTGTTAAATGCATTCGCTTCCCGCTCTGACAAGTCTAATTCTGAGCGCTAAACGGCTCACTTGGCGCTGAACACGGTAATATTTTCGCGCCACCTGTGCATCGACGCGCCTAATCCAAGAAATACACCGATTTAGAAGTACAGCTTAGGTGTCAATGAAGCCCAATATAGGTGGGAACAAATATACAGATGCTCAAGCCTATTATTTGGGTCTATGTCTATGGGTAACCGTAGTCAATGAAAAATTCACAAGCGGTAAAGCTCACGTTGTGTAGGCGGCCGCATCGTCACGGCTTGTACTTGGGGTTGCTTCGTCCGCGAAGCTAAGCACAGGAGGCATGTATCCGTTGCTTCTTTCTACGGCCATGCCTGATGCTTCACTGCCGTCGAACTGGCATCCACTCACGAAAGCGCATGTTGACTCTTCGCGCATGCGCATTCAATGCCCAAAACAAACGGAATGAAATAACACTTTTGGCATTTCGGAATTTCCAATAAGATTACAACGCTTATCTGTAGAAAAACGAGACGATACAGTGCGCCGGCAGCTTGACGCTAAGTTGCAAATTTTTGAATGCTAGCAGAGGCACCCCGACAATTCTTGCCATCTTTCCGCCAAATGATCTAACCAAACTCGCAATCACTTCCAAAAAAAGAAGCGCTCATGTGCCGATATCATTACTTTTTCTTTCATGCTCTTGTCAAAGCGAAGTGCACAGCTTGCAGAGCAGAAATTGCTGCTCGCGTAAGGTCTCGTGAAAGTGTAGGCGGTATACAAGTTAAATTTGCCCTAACAAGCCTATGATTACCAGATGCGACAATTCTGCTGACGGCTGTAACACTCGCTGGCTCTATTCAATTGAAGCAGATAGTTCTTATCGTCTGAACGAGTGGCGCAATCTCTATTCTGTTATCTACAAATTTCAGGGCTGCCCTCGCAACCCGCTAGCAATACAGAACTGCAGTTGCTTCGTAGTTCTGGCATACAGAAATATATAGGTAAAGAGCGGACACTTCCGTAGGGCACTGCGGCCGAGCTATGGTGGCTAGAGGGGGAGGTGTCAGAACCGGCTGGGCTGCGCCGCGTATGGCGGTGTGGCATTTTTTCACGACAACGACCCGCCGTGGTTGCTCAGTGGCTATGGTGTTGGGCTGCTGAGCACGAGGTCGCGGGATCGAATCCCGACCACGGCGGCCGCATTTCGATGGGGGCGAAATGGGAAAAACACCCGTGTGCTTAGATTTAGGTGCACGTTAAAGAACCCCAGGTGGTCAAAATTTCCGGAGGCCTCCACTACGGCGTGCCTCATAATCAGAAAGTGGTTTTGGCACGTAAAACCCCAAATATTATCACGACAACGACAGGTGGCACGCTTGTCGTCTCCGAGATGTCTATAGCGCGAAGTTGTGTTTGAGCAATCTGTGCGGCTGTAAGCGCGCGTCGTGAAGTTAGCTTCGCCTGCCCGGCTTTTGTTTGCTTGTCACAAGGAGTTCTGAGTAGCCTTCTTGACCCACGCTACTGCAAAAATTTGGTTGATATGCAGAGTAAGCTGAAAGATCTGCTGGATGTGGGCCACCTAAATGCAGTTCAAGAGATGGTAAAGGCATGCGATGCGATGCCAGATCATCGTGAAATGGTGGGATGAAATAGCGACTCTCGCATATTCTACTACGTTAGCGGGTGTGTGTGCCAGGAAAATGCTCATGAGAACAAAGCGCGAAGAGTGTTCTCAGCTGTTGCTTCAAGCAAAATACTCGCGTTTGCTTCCGGAAGAGTCGTGCCTTACCAACCACATGGATAGAGGTGTCCTACTTTACCCATCTCAGGCACTAAAAGACTTTGTTGCTGCGCTGGCAGATGCCTTCACGCATTGTTTCAGCTTTAACAAGTTGAAGGCTGACAGCATCATGGACCTCCATTTCCTGCCTGTTAATAAATAAGCTGTGATATGTTTGGCCGTGCGCAACATAGCGTAGAAATCACCAACCAAGTGATACGGTTTTTTGTCATCACGAGGTTGCACTTCCATGTCGTAGGAGAGAACGCATCGAAGCAAGGGAAGCGCGAAAAAATGAAGTACCTCAAGCTGAGGCGCACAACATAACTGCATAACTGCAAAATTTATATCAGCACGACCACCACAAAGCGTTTGTATCTGTATATAGAACAGGAATTGTTCACAGCACATTGTATGCCTAGAAATAACTGCATACCTGAACAGAACTACTCACTCGACAAATTATTATTGTTTGCACTGCACGTTGTTCACCATTTCTGGGTATATACCTCCATTATATATACTGGATTTGCGCTCCATCTCGTGTCATATTTTTTGAGAGCTAACAACCATGTATATACAGTCGTGTGCATTATTTTAATAACAATAAATATTCGTTTTAAGGCATTATTGGCATTATCTGAGCAGTACTAAATATGCGAACTTAGTTCATTGCAGGTTTCTAATATAGGAAACCAAATTACTCTTTCTGCTCTCATTATGCTCAGTTTTGACTATTGGTTCCCACAGTTTTACCTTTCATTGCAAAATTAAACGAAATTGTGATTATCCTCGTTCATTCGAGCAGCCCGTTTCAAGTACTGAGGCGCGCACCATCCAGTAGACGATTAGGACAAGCGCCTGTAGCTCAAGGGCCTAATAAAGTCAGGCCAGACAGCACTGCATACGGCACCCCATAATAGTCCCTTAAAATGTAAAAGCGGCACTGGCAAACTGCAAACGACGGCCTACTGCGGAATCTTTCTCTGTTCGGTGCAATCATGAGTTTCATAAGTGTTGCACTGGGCGACAAAATGACCAAAATTCAGTAGTACGTTAGGCCAGATGAAGTGGTAAAGTCGCCTAGACTTTAAAATGATTTTCCGATACGCCTATTGCGCCCCAAGAAGCCGCGGAGCGAGAGAGATCTTCACAGCGGATCCAAATAACCGCAGCGGACCTTAGCCAGCGTACGGGAGGCATCTGGGAGACGACAGAAGCGCCGCCGCATCGTCCTGAACAAATGCTGCCTCTCGGGCGCTCCGATGCCGACACCTCCCCCTCTAGCCACCATAGTGGTGGCTCCGGCATTGCGGGGTAAAAAGAAAGCCCTGCAGTTGCCTTCGAGTTTGAACACTCCTACTCGAAACAAAGTGAAACACGGAGCAGCGCCGAACGCACCAGCCGCCTGTATAGAACGCACCCTCTTCCTTGCTTTCCCCCAGGTGTCTTGCACACAACGGAAATTAGGCGCTTCCACCCCGCTTTTTTTACTTTTACGCCCGATATTGAGCTGCCATTGTCGGCTCAGGCTCACAGAATTCCACTCGCAGATACAGCAGAGGGCCCTTGGCGAAGATGTTATCACTCTCGAACTTCATACGGATCATCACGGCAAGGCCAATGGCGATGGCAGGAATGCTGCTGGAGTGTCCATATAATGGCTGTCGTTTTAAGAAAAGAACGAAGGTAGCCTTCGCGCACAGCGTGTGCCGGAAGCGTTTTCCTGTAAATATTTCGGTTGCATAAGCTCCAGTTGCGGGGAATGACAACTGTCCAATGCGAAGCTGGGAGGGACGTAACTACGCTTTCATGTGTAAAACAAGAACCCGCCTAGCAACTGATTTCATTTGTGTTGTGATATCACCATGGAAAGAACCCGCATATTTAAGACCCCCGTAGAGCAGCGTGAACAAGATGAGTGGCAACGGGATCAGCAAAGTCAATATGCACAACCGGGTCCTGCTCTGACTCGGCAGGACCTAGTTTAAAGCTACATTACATTCCTCAAACGAATCAGCTGGTACGACAGCTTCGTTAGCAAACGGTCTTCACGGCGTACATTGGAGCGAACCTTTACTGCGATGTTGGTAGCCTCATGTTGTTCGAGAATTTTCGGTATGTGCTCAGCCGAAAACAAATAGCAGGTTCAGGGCTCCTTGTATGCAGTTTCCGCGTGACATATTCGAAATACAGTTTGATGCTTCCCTGTCAGCAGGTTAGATTTAGGTCGTACTTAACGAACTTCATGACGTAGTTTATTGTGAGAAATACAATTTGTTGAATAACGCACTTGAACTGTGCAGAAAGCCTGCAACCATGAGGACATATGCCGCACTTAAGCATACTTGCGTGCGCGCGAGGCGAATGTGTACGCGCGGTGTATCTGTCCCTAAAGGGACACTAAAGTAAAATATGAATTCTTCCGCATCAGTAAATTACCGCTCTACAACACCACTCTTACAACGATAAGATGTTTGGTAAGCCAGAAAAAGCGCAAGAACGAAATGACGGTGACCATGCCTACTTAAGTTCCAGCACAGGGGGGCTGTGACGTCTTGGATTTTGATGGCATCGTCTAGGGCCTACTAATTATATATAGCTGTACAGATTTACTACATTGTGTCCTAAAGGAACCAAATATTAAACATGGCAAGTTTCGGAACCCTTATGCAGCCAACGCGGCCCAAATGCGAAAACATACTTTGGAATCCCTGACGTCACGCTGACGTACTGGCGCTGGGGTTTCGGTGCGAAATTCAAATACTGATACTTGGACCTTCGTTTTCTCATCTAATAATCAAACTATCTCTTTTTTTTAACTTACTGCCTGCAGGGTTCTCAAATAATGCTTCATTAGTCTAAACTAATTTATTGTTTCGCTTTAGTGTCCCTTTAACATGTGAGTGGTCTGCCCATTTCATCAGTCGCGCAGCCATGAACTGGCTTTCATGGCCTTAGAGTTAGCCATTTGATTGCATCCGGTCGCTGCTCACCTGGAAGCATGACGCTACGCGCAATTGCTGTAGGGGCCTCATATCTATAGCATAACCGGTGCGAGGCAATTGCCGAAGGACATCGTCCCCGCGCTCTGTTTCAGCTGCTAGACAGACTCTACTTTGAGTTACTGTTGTTAGTGTAAGAGGAGTTGGTCTTCCTTTAAGAAGGGGAGTTCTTTCGACAGGGATCATACAGTCTCTTGTCGGTGATAGATGGACGCGTACGAATTAATGTTGGGCTAGGCTAGTTCTTTTGGCCAGACCATCAAAAGTATTCCTTAAATGTACATAGAACGCAGGTGCCCGTGACATCTGTGTGTGCATGATCTCGTAAACATGATCACTTTTATATACACACATCTCATTACATCACTACAAAATTATGTAGTCTCTCTGGCACGTTATCATTGTACATAACCGTTGCGCGCACTGTATATATTGAACATTGTATTAGATAATTTGTCATGGTGCTCTCGTGTAAGTGTGCGTTTCCTTCTCTCTTTGTAGTTATTAGTCAGTGTATGAAGACTCGGTCACTTCTTTGATAACTAGTCGTGTACATAATGCTTTGTATATGTTACCGTCCTGGTGTAATCGTGCCGGGATTTCGTCTCATTATTCGTATCGTCTCTAGTTGAAACAAACATTTCCTAGACAATGCCCTCACTATGTGGGCACTGTGCCCATTTAATTGCCAGCACAGGGTGTCCTCCCACCGTAATTGATCTTATGATAAACACTGTCGAAAATATTCACCTACAATTAAGATACACCCAAACGGGCAATTTAAGCGCATGTCCATGGGTGCTTTTACTTTGCGATATATTGGTTTGCGCGGACAACTTGTTTCCTGCCGCACGTTCCAAACGGAGAGAAGCGTGGCGAAACTGCATCACTCTTCCAGGATTGCCTGGAAGAGTGAGAATTTATGCGGCATTTCCGCAGGTCTGTTTGCTCGCGTGTCATAGTCGCTTGTGGTGGTGGTGTTTGTGGATCCTCCTCTAACTTCCCTTATGCTTGTTTAACGTTGGCAACAGCTCTGCTTGACATCCACTTTCAGAAGGTGGAATGTAGAAGGAACTTTTATGCTGGCGCTCGCGTCGATTGACACTTATTTCTTGCGCAGCACTTTCAATTAACCTCCCAGAGGACCGGTGACGAAATTCAATCCAAGAAGAACAAAAATAGTGCAGTACAGAATTCATGGGTGTGAGAATAGATATTTTATCACAGAACATGTTTAGTTAAAGGTTGAGTTACACAAGTGTTTCGAAATTTTGTAAATATTAAAAAAAACTGATTACGGTGCACCAAAGCACAGATTCGTAGATCTAGGAGCCCGCCTAGTGAGCAGGACTTAGACAATATTCTTGGAAATCCGGAAGTGGAAAGTGAAAGCAATTACATCACTAATGACGTCACAGGCAAATTGTCACGAAATTTCAACAGCTAAATAATGGAAATCCTGGAATCCTGGAATGGAAATTGTTTCCTGGAATACACTGAGCATCTGCATGGCAGAGCCGAAGTGACGTCACTCCCTTCTTTCGCTTCTCCTCTCCTGGCAGGTGCACCTGCTCACTCACTCACTCGCTCGCTTGCTCGCATTAGCTGCACGCGCGCGCTCGTTAAATGATCTGACGTCAGCTCTGGATAGGAATTGTAAGGTGCGCTTGATAAGCCACTCGCTAGGGGGCTACTCTACGCCAGGTGGCGAGCGCACCGCTTCCTCCTGGCCCTCCCTCACACCTTGCCCATATATCGTGCGAGGGAAAAGGCGGTCGCTCAGTGAACCGAAACAAAACAAAGCCGAGTTGCGATTGGTATTAAGACACACCTAAATCAAAGACAAGGGTCGCCTAACATTTTTTTATATATATATGCCCTTGCTCACGGCAAGATAGCTTGATTTTCTTTAGAATAGAGCCACAGTTCTTCCGAAACCAACTCTCATGGCGAGCCAGCCTTTGTGTACGGTATCTTCGGCTGTACCTTATCCGTTGCGCCGTTCACTTTTCTCCAACGCTGTACCTGCTTTAGGATTTAAAAATTCGAGAACTGCTTAAGAAGTCTATATTATCTGCTTAAGTAATTCACAAAAGTAATGCTTCTGCGGTCAGCTCACCAAGAAAGTGCATAGAAAATAATGAACCTCTAATTCATGTCGATAAACGAAAATATATTTCTCAATGAGCTGGTGGTAGATTGTAATTGATGAATGGCATAATTTATTCGAAGTAGACGGCAGCAAATTATACGACGCCGTCAGAGTCTCTGACTAGAGGCGCAGCGTCTCCTCGAGAGAATCTCATACGTCTAGCTTTCTGGAGCGAACAATCTGGGAACATACCCTTGCCACTCTATGCTACTATTATTGTTTCTTCTTTTCAAAACATCTATACATTTGACATGAAAGGTTATGCGAAGACTAGGCTAGCAACGACCACATCGGCAGAATATCAAACCTCTAGCTGTCTCGAGCGAATAATGTGGGAACATATCCTGGCCACTCTATACTAGTATTATTATTTTTTTTTCACATATATACCCTTGGCATGAAAGGTTATGCGAGGACCAGGCTGGTAACGGCCACCGGAAACGCCACAACGCCTGTCTAGTCTTCACAAAGGAGGAGACAGAAACATAGAGGGAATGAAAGAGACATATGACGAATATCACAGAATTATGCACAACACGCAAAGTGAATGCTACATTTGGTAAACCGTCAGCTTTATTTTAACGTGAGACGGCTCTCCATCAGATGCCCATCCGCCCGCGTTTGGAAAAGCACACTAAAGCTACGTTACACAAACTCCATCGATGCCCTGGTACCTTTACGTAAGTTTCTATTTATTTGCCAGAGGTTACTGCGCAAATACAAATGGTGATCCAATATATTTCAAGTAAAATATTCGCAGCGTATGCCTTCATATCGGCATTTACTTTTTTTATATTGAAATATGCTAGTCATCTCTTTTTTGTTTTCTAAGCTTACTTCGCTTTCCACTTCGAAACTTCATCGCGCACATCGCAATGATTTTATCGCTAAAGGCATTAAACATGTACGAAAAAAATTGGAGGACGCTTAAGCTTCGCCTTCAAGAGTGGAACGCGACAGCGTTCCCGTCGACCCGCCAAGGGGTGTAAGACAATGGGCTAC
Source organism: Dermacentor variabilis (assembly GCF_050947875.1). Lineage (NCBI taxonomy): Eukaryota > Metazoa > Arthropoda > Arachnida > Ixodida > Ixodidae > Dermacentor > Dermacentor variabilis. The sequence continues at coordinate 62,151,097 of NC_134573.1, read as the reverse complement.
GGCGCAGCGACTACGCGCCCCGCATCGGACGCGGTGAGCGTCGAGCAACACAGCGTTCGGCGCGACAACGAAATGTGCGCCTAAGCAAGCGACGCACGCCTGAGCCTTAGAAACAGCTCGTTTCTAAGGCAACACCGCGTTCACTAGAGGCGCTTTTGTACCGCTTTGAAGCATTGAACTCGTGGCTCAGTGGTAACATCTCCGTCTCACACTCCGGAGACCCTGGTTCGATTCCCACCGAGCCTTGTTTTTTATTTATGAAGTGCCTGCTGGGATTTATCGCTCACGGCCAACGCCGCGGACGCCGACACCGACACCGACGCCGACGACACCGTCTTTTCTGTGACACGAGCTCCTTAACGCTATCGCGTTAAAAAGTGGCAACTGCCATGTCGCCGCAAATTACAATGAGCGCATGCGCGTGCATGCAAGGCAAGCGTGTGTGTGTTTGTGCGCGCGCCTCGGTGCGTGCGTGTAGCGTTGTCGTGATGCGTTTGGTGTTCTGTTGGATGCGCGGTCTCCACGACTGGTACCCTCGCTGATTATAAGCAGCGGCAATGAAACTTCTAGGTGAAATTTTTATGCCACGTTCTTGCTCTCGCTAATTTTTTAGGATTCATGGGTTGTCCTTTCATCGCTTTTTTTAATTGGCGCATTCAGTTTGTCATTTTACATATTTCTCTAGGCACATGAACGTGTACGGCTAGGGTAAGGAAGCAAGTGCGATTGGTGGCTGGAAGAACCAGTTGACCAGATACATGATTTGACACGTATTTTTTTGTAAGTAATGTCCAGGCAGCTTGAACACTTTTGTGGATCACGCCTGTGGCCAACCTTTCTCTGGTTCCGCAGCTGGTCTCCGAAGTAGGTGACAGGGTTAGCTTCGCCAAGTGGGCAAACTTTTTAGAACGTGGAATGAGATGGTAATTGTTGGCAAATACATGCCAAGGGATTAAACCGCAACGTCAAGATTAAATACTTCCAAATTGAGGCCATTAGTGTGCATTTGAAGCCTTCGTGAAGTTTCTTAGCCATAGTATCTGCTCGCGCAGATTTTTCTAGGAGGAACAAACTACGGCTTTATTTCATATTCCTCAGTAAGCACTCTTCAATGCTCAAGCTTGTATATAGGGTAATTAGCATGTTTTCCCATAACAGCACATGATTATTCCGCTCACATAAAACCATACCAAGAAGAAACATAATCACGGAAACAAAAACCTTAATGAAGTGCTTTCCGTAAAAAAGGGAAAAAACATAAATTTTCAGAAAAACAAAGTATGGGAGAAATGAGGGCTGTATATGTCAGTACTCTTAAAAAAGATGAAGCTGCTACAGAGCTTCTTAATCTTGAACTCTTCGCGAACAAGAAAAAATTCGCAGTCCTGCCCGAAAGTCGAAGCACCGATTGCGGTAGCAAATTAGTAAATAGCTGTACGAAGTAAGGATAGTAGTTTTATTGGCCGTATAAACTTGTAAACATTCGCTTACTAACTAAATCAACAATGATAGATTATGTAAGCTTGACTTAACGAAGACGGAAAAATAAACAGACACACAGAGATAGCGCTGTACTCGTGCGTGCGCTTCTTTCTACGTCCTTGCTCAGTCTCGCTTACACATTACATCATGAGTTCAAACCAACTAGTCCGTTAACATATTTAAATAAATTAACCAGCACGGTGTTACGCGAACACAAGTAAACATGAACACATCTCGCTTGATGAACGCGGAAACTAGCTGCGAAAATTCTGGAGTGAGGAATCACGGCAGCAGCAAGCGAATTGACCTTCATGCATGTCTCGCTTCAGCGCGAAATAAATGTCGAAAGCACAGCGCATACGAAGCTACCGGCACTACGCGCATTCTGCGAACTTCGCAGATCGCTTGAACATGAGGCCCGCGCGGCCGCGCGCTTTAGCCACGTCGCAGTTCGCTTTTAAGACACATCGCGTCCCTACGGCGTCCGCCTAAGCGTGTGCTACGGCGTTCGCGATTCGTGTGGCCAACGCCGAGGTAGACGCCGCGGCTGCCTCCGCTCTCTCACGGGTAAAAATAGCATCTTTTTCTTAATCCTCCGAGTCACTATATATAGTAGTTCAAGAAACGAAGTGGCACACTTACTAAAATTGCATGTTTTATGTTTTAATGTTCCGGGCTTGGCACGGCCTTCGTCAGAATAAACAGAGATACAAGCGTGCAGCCGCTCTTATGGGCATGCTCACGTGGGCATAATGAGCAGTACATGCACGTGTACACTTGTTGTCACTATGTTGTCACCACGATTGTACATGAATTTACAGAATATCAATTGCGACATGGCAAAACTAGTGATAAATTGATTTGACATGCTTTGACAATTCTGTAAAAGAACATACACATAAGATATGAAAGAAAGGCACGACATTTTTTCTAGACTCTCATTGATACCGGATGAAACAGTTTTAAACTTATGAATGAGAAAGGATTCTCGTACTTCTCGATCATGGTATGATTTGAAACCTGATTGTATTACTGTTAAATTGATGTTATCAAACCTATGACCTGGCAGTCGAACATGTTTAGATAATGGCAGCTGCGGCAAGCTGTTAACGTGTGCTTTGTGGTTGTTGAATAAGCTACGACAAGATGTTTTCGTTGGACATATATACTGCATACGACACACTGAACTTTCAAGCAGATAGATGATGTTAGAACTGTTGCAAGTGAAGTCGCCGTTGATCTTAAAAGAAAAATTGGATACTGAGCTTCTAGCAATCTTCAATGTGCTCATCTGTGTACAAACTTTACAGCAGGGCTTATTTCAGGGTTGACAGCCAGCTGGAGCAATCACCTTAGTCTTGGAAGAGGTTACTAGGTCACGCAGATTCCTAGACCGACAATATACCACACCTGGCGATTCCGTGAAAATGTGTTTAAGACGGTCGCTCTTTGTCAGTAAGTTATAATGCTTCCTGAAAATTTGCGACACGTTAGGAATAGATGCAGAATGTGTTAAGATAAGGTTAATTTGTGAATTTGGCTCCGATCGTTTGCCCGTGCAGATGAGTTCTTTCCGGTCGAGACTGCACGCCCGTTTAAGGGCATCATCAATTATTTGCGAAGGGTACTTCTGTACGGTTAGTGCGTTACAAAGCTGGTTACAGTTACGAGGGACTTCACTGGCGTTCGAACAAATTTTTTTGAACCGGGCAGCTTGGCTGTAGGGAATGCTCGTTTTGCAAGGTTTGAGATGGCTGATTTTGAAATGCAGATATCGCTGTTGTTATGCGGGCTTTCAGTAAAGATTGGTCGTTAAAAAAAATAAATTATGGGGTTTTACGTGGCAAAACCACTTTCTGATTATGAGGCACGCTGTAGTGGGAGACTCCGGAAATATGGACCACCTGCGGTTCTTTAACGTGCATCCGGTTCTAACGTACACGGGTGTTTTCGCATTTCGTCCCATCGAAATGCGGTCGCCGCACTCTAAAAACAAAGAGACTTCTGGGCACTCTCTTTGAGGGAGTAGCGGCTTGTCCCATATTTAACTCTCTTTTCGAGAGTAGATCGACCCTCTTTGAGAGAGAGTAGGTCAACTCCTGTTGACAGAGTTTTGTTACTCCACCGCAAGGGATTGCTAGTATTCTTCCGCAGAGTGATAATACTCTTCCCACAGGGAGTGCTAGTACTCTTCCGCAGAGTGCTAATACTCTCACCGCAGGGGTAATGGCACTCCACCAGACCGAGTACTTCTACTCCCCCAAACAGAGTGCTAGTACTCTTCCCAATACCCTCTTAGCGAAGTCCTGGCCACGCATGCAGGCGGGAAATCAGATCAAATTAGGGCGGCTGAATACCGTACCCTAGACGGCTCCTCAGAGTCAGTGGCCCAATTCCAAGCGGCCTTCAGAATAGGCGTGAGCAAAGTTATGCAGGATTTTAAAGTCATTTTTTCTGGCTATTTGTTGTCTACCATGAGGCATGACTGCTCGGAATCGACCTATGCGTATGCGTCCCGAACGCCACTGCGCAGAAAAAAAAGCTAATTAACATTTAATCCGCAATTATTTTCGCAAATTTCACAATCAGGAGTCACACAATCTAATCAGAACAAAATATTCAAGGGAATCACATACTTCTGAAGAACCACATTGCTCTATACATCACGTGGATTCGAACCCGCGTACACTCGCATCTATACAATTCGAAGCACACATCCTAACCATTACACCACGGAGCCACCACGCCCAGCCGCGTTCTTTTAGAGGTTATATATATAACAAATGTATTTGAGGAATCGGCTGCGGTGGGTGGAGTTTCTCTGCAGTGTGCTGTGCTGTTGTGTACTGGAATAAGTTTGCGTTTGCATCATTTCCATTCCTTGCTACGAATAACGAAGAAATACAACGTAGACGACAACGTGAGAACTATTAACGGCTTGTCGTCACCCCAGGAAAATAACAAATGTGCCCTTCAGCTCACGATCGAGTGCTTTTCCAGTCCATGCATTATATGTTCTCCGAAAATACGCGGATACAAAGTATCATGCCAACCATCCACGTATGTAAATTTAATTCGCGCGTATACTGGTGAGCATTTCTGTTTATTTTTTCCGTCAGTTCCATTCGTATATGGTCAACTGCGACGCCACTACCAGGCATTTCGACGCTCCTCATGGTGCCGTGTAGGCGTTCTTTTCAAGTGCATTAGCTTAGAGTTTGGTTCAGTCCGCTGTGAGCTGTTGTCCTGCATTAGCAGCGGATCGTTAGCGTTTTGAAGAGCATGCATTCCAGCATTTGGAGACTGCTTATGCCGATAGCCGTGTCACATGCATTGGCACGCATGTTTAAATTACTAATGTGTCCACTTGTTACACGTGCACTGCTCGTATCCTGTGGCAGTGCTCGTTCTAAAAGCTCCGAAGACCATCTACACTCATAGGTGTGTTCAATATATATGCACAGGATGGACTTGTCGGCTAGTTGGTGAAGCATTTTAGAAGAAACAGCGCAACACAAGGACTACGCAAAAACATGGACCACAGCACGAAGCGCTGGTGTGGTTGATGCTTTTTTTCGTCCTGGTGTTTGCGCTGTTTCTTCTTGCACGATACACGCACACCACAGGTACGCGAAAGTGTAGGAGCATAGGGCGTTAACTTTGTTTTGCCCATTTCCTCTCAGTGTCAATGGCACAATGCGTTGCCCGGAATTGCGCACGCTTACCCCCATATTCAGAAATGCATCATAACTTGACGCCCATGCTTAACTTGATCTAAATGACGCAAGTCGTGAACGCACCAAAAGAAAGGCAGTGAGCGTCTGGGGGACGTTCGCACCAGGCGTCGTTTATATAAAGTCAAGCATGAGCTTTGTACTAAGATACATTTCTGAATACGGGGGTTAGTCATCTACTTCTCACACAAAATGTCGAAGAAACGCCCACCAAAACCAGGCACATTCGTAAACTTAACTAGGCAATACGAAGCTCCACAGAAAAAGAATGGTATTAAAAATTTTGAGTATTTTTCTTTACTCCAAAATAGTTGCGCTCTCGTGGCTTCATTGTACAGAGATAGTGCGGCGTTAATTAAAAAGCATGACTTTCCTAACTCCATGCCAAAATAAGCTTGTAAAATCATTTAGGTGCTAGAATCCAGGGTTTGTAGCGATCCTTGAAAACCCTTTATTTCTAAAATGCCATTTTCAAGGCATTGAGAACCCTGGAATTTTTAGAAGTACTGGAAAGTCCTTAAATTTGTACACTTGGCTAGACTGAGCAGACATCGCCAAGCATTTTCTTCCCTTCTCTGACACTCTTCGCATGTCACAGTAATAAAAGGAAAGCGACATCCTTAAAGTTGAAATTACAAAGGAGCTGCAGATACCAGTTTTAGGCACATGGAACCGGCGACAAATGTACTTGGAGGAGCAGAAGCAGGAAGCTCAACAGTTGAGGCATTCAAAGAAAAGCCGTGATGAGTAAATCGAGAGCTACAGACATAATAAAAGGAAATTACAAATGACTACTGCTTATTTGATGGTGAAAAGCTGAGGCAACAGATGACATCACATACACTGTCAAACCAAACAGTATTCAAAAACTGCAAATATTGCAGGTCCAAGTAGTTAATTGTGCTATTGCAGAAAAACTTTGAGCGCTTTCTTGAAATGCTTCCTTGCGTGCATTTAGTGATGGGCAGTTAAAGGTAAATTAGTAGTCTTTCAAATGTTTGAAATCAATGAACTGCGATTTGTTTTGTTTTCTTTTGTTTGCAATAAAGTTAACGATGTTCTTGAACAAGTTATTGCCTGTCCAAACTACTAAAAAAATCACACGAGGTCCTTGAGGTTACTGTTTCGGGACCTCGAAAGTTCTTGAAAACCATTGATTTTTCTCTTCAATATTGCTACAAACCCAGAAGAACAACTGTCATGGAGTAAAAACCTTGGCTGAACAGGGGCTTATACGAAGAGCACAAGAAGACTAGAAATGCAATAGTAGGCATGGAGGGCCCTGAAAAAAAATGTGCCATATCTGCTCGTCTGCCTTATGTTTCTGCAGTGACTGTCACATTTTTAGTAGAAGTGCACTTCCTGTTCTACTTTAATAAACGCAACATTACCAACTCCAGTGTGGGGCAGTCCTTCAGCCAGTGCAGAACTCTTTCTGTACATCCCTGTCAGCTCTGTCATTTTTCCAGCATCGTAGTACAAGATTTGTTAAACTGGTGTCGCGGAATATGAGCAGTATATGCTTAAATTAGCTGTTTATTTGTATGTACAAGTTCAGGTCCTCAGTTTGGTTGCATGACAAATTGCCATACCTCAACAGATACAAGAAACAATTTTATTAGAGTTTAATAAAATCCAAACAGCAATAATCACAACAATATAATGACATACATTTCTTTTGGTACGTATACAGCCCATGTCTTGGCACTGTATAAATTCAACTATACATCGCAAGTACTGTGTCCTGACCACTATTATTCACATGTGTAAAACCATCACAGCAATTCTTAAACAAATATCACAGTGATTAGTGACATACACTTTGTAACTGCTTTACATGAGCATAATGTATACAAATGGTCCCTGTGTACCTAAACATGACTAGTTCCACCCGAGTACTATTACTCACAGGTGTAAAACCAACAAAGCTGTTCTTTAAGTATATCACAGCGCTTAATGACGTACATGCTGTAACTCCCTTGTAAAAGCTTAATACAAACACGTGACCACACAGAAAGCTAGCAGTGGGCCTACATGGAAATACCACCGCCTCAATACTAATTCCCAAGTGTAAAACCAACCAAGCAGTTCTTTAAAGAATATCACAATGCTTAGTGACATACATGTTGTAACTAGCTTATATAAGCTTTATACAAACATGAGAACATACACAAAGCTATCGGTGCACCTACATAGAAGTGCGGCCATCTGAACACTATTATTTGCAAGTGTAAGCTCAACAGAACAGTTCGTTATAGTGACGCACATTGTGTAACTGCCTTATACAAGCTTAGTGCAAGCACAAGAATGCGGAAAAAAATAAATTAAAAACTTGCTCTGTGAATACACAAACAGATCAACACAAATGGTAAACACCGCTTTGAAGACACGTGACCGTGACAAAGCACAGTGCTGTGCCAGTTGAAACTGCCATCCACAAAAGTATTGAGCAATGCTTAAACCACACGCGATAACGTGCTGAAAGACTGCGTCTCTAACGTACCTATTTTAATTCAAATTTTTTGAATATAGGGCTGTCTTGCAGATAAGGCATCTGATCCAACTGACCTGATTTTACACCTGCTAAATCCATACAATGCACTCAGATATAACTGGTAATAATAATTATAAAAGGCATTTAAAAACTTGATAGTATGATGAAGATGCATGACTAGAAAAGTTCTGTCCCCCTTGTACTTGTTAAAAAGGCGTAAGTACGACACATGTTCTTTTTTTTCCGCAATTTTTGCATTAATGGACACCCGGGAACCTCGAAACCACAAAAAAAAGAAGATACTGCTGTGTTAATAGTGTTATGAATAATTTTTTGTGAAAGCTTTTTACAGACAAGTTGCAGTCTCGTTTCTGGAGGTTGAGCTGTATCATGCAAAATAACATGGAAAGTGGTGACATGGGAGCATGACACTATGCCATAATGTTCGTTTCAGTTGACAATCTTGCCCTACAAGTCACTGCTCACTGTGACCAGTGATGGAACAGCAGTGTCTGTGTGATTTTCATCACACTTCTGTCCTATGTCATCCTTACCAGAGTTGGCGGCCCATAGATACCCAAATTTCGATAGTGTTGCTTTTGATTTTTGGTTGTTTTTGATTTGCTCAATATCAGTTGGCACTTCAGCTGCATCAAACTTCTTTTTTACCTCTTTAACAACAAGATCAACAACAATCTCATGACACCTGTGTTGTCCTTCTAGTTGCCTACAAAGACCAGTTAATCTGGCAACAACACTGGCAGTCTCTACTATCTTCTAATGGGGAAGAGGTGTGTCCCACCATGTGTTCCACATTGTTGTCGCTATGTGGGCTGACTGGGGAGGCAACAACTGTAATATGTTTGCATATATTAAAGTGATGCTTGTACTGTGTTATCACACCTTAGTCTTGCACTTGCAGCACAAGAACACTGGCTCACAGTCGTGGTGAAAGACTTTTGTATGTTGAGCAAATGAGTTGTATGCACTACAAAAAGTCACAGTGATAGCTCACATGTTGCTCTACCAGGCCTGGTGCGGTTCCTTCTGACACTGCTGCTGATGCTGACACACTGCTGTTTGCCTCGTACACTGTTGCAGCTGCAGTAGACATGGCCATCTCTGTATCTATTGCTGCCTTGTCACCTGTCATGGTCTCTTCAGGTGGTATCGGGCTCACTTCTGCAACAGAGATGTCGTTTGCCCCTTGAGGGCTCTCGTCATCAGGGCCAATAATTTCGTAGGCATTGTCTCCTGCATCGAAGAACCAATAAGAACAGCCTGAATTATTAAACATAGCTCTAAAAAGTACGGACATCAAAACTTAACCACAAGCTTTGTACATCAGTGACCAGGCTTAATGAATAATACTTGCAGGAGGAGTTACACAATTGTGTGTGTACATTACAGTTAAGCCTCATTAGAAGAGATACTCAAGAGGCACGGGAAACTTGTCTCTAGAAACCAAAAATTTTTAAACACTGAGGAGCCAGACTAGATCACTTTATTATGCATCATGACTAAAGCATGTTTAGATATATCTGAAGGAATAATTGCTCAGGGTGGCTTAAAGGTCTCCTAAACCACTTCTCGACATTTTTTGAACATTTCAAGTAAACACACGCATCAAAATCAGAATGCCGTCACAACTGACGATGCCAAACGCCACAGTGCGTAGCACTAAGGGATAACCACAATATGCAGAAAACGACCCCTGGACCTATCCTGCACCCCCCAGTTTGTCCTGACATCACCAGGCTGTCTCTGATGATGTCACCAGTTTCCGGTACTGTCGATTGGTCGAACGAAAGTGTACGACTGCCGGCAAGGCCTGCAAGCAAATACACACTCCTTCTTCCTCGTCGCGTTGCTCGCGATGCCATTGTGGGCAGCCAATGGGGGCAAAGAACAGGAACGTCAACAGAAGGGTCTCCCTATGAGGCTCTTCAACTAGAGTCACCATAGAGTTTCATTGTATTGGCGAGGTCATTAGCACCACTCCTCGCAGGACGACAGGCCTGCGTGGCAGCAACAGAGCTCGTTGGTGATGGCCTGTCCCGTAACATTTGGAGGTGTACTAAACAAGGAAAAGACAATACTGTCCAGATGGCGTGTACCAGATGAAAGAGTAAAATGAGCGAGGACTACCTTTCGATAATCAAACACACGTAGCTCCACTATTACTGCACCGTTTCGAAAAATTCTCGTGGATACGTGTTCGTTGCCTTAACATGTACAACTGCAACACCGCAACTAAATTTCAACCTCGGTGGTTTAGGGGCCCTTTAAAGAAGACATTCACAGCTTTTTAGTGACTGTAGATTGTGTTAGCTTCCTTCCTAACTTCTGGAAGTTAAACACTTCACTTTGCAAGCCTTGCTGCTCGCAGGACCTTTGAGGAGCACTTAGACGCTCGTCAGCTTCAACAGCCGACACTTTCTGCCCTGCACTATCCTCGTTGCCCTCCTTTTCTAGTTCATGCTTAAAGAGACATGCGCAATTGACTTGTGTGAGGATTGCGTGATCTTTATGCCCTTCGGAGCACACAAGGTGCATGAAGTGAATGTGTCTGGGTTGTGTCCCTTCGAAGTAGTGAATACTTAAAAAGTCATTAGTAACAAAGGTGTCTCTTGTGTACAGTGTTGTTAACGTGGCAAACATTGGAAAACCAACAAAACCTCTTTCAGATGTCTCTTACAACCAAGTGTATCTTGTAATGAGATTCTACTGTAGTGAATATTTTTCATCTATGGATCATCTGCGTGTACATATGGTCACAAAGACATGTTGTGTGGAATGGCGAATCAGGAAAAAGCTCGTACTCTTACTTTTTTCCCTAGCATAAGCAGCTGATAACAATATGATAAAAAGCAAGTAATGAGGCTAGCGTGGAACATGATCCTTCAGCTCTAAACAGTTTTTTGGGCCCACATCATTCCCTCATATGACATAAGGAAACAACTTGATTGCAGTAATGGCTGCATGTGATCTGAGTTGATTAAAACAAACAATACGTAAGGTTGCCCTGTATGTAATTTTATCAGAGTGCTTTTTAGATGTCCTGCTGGCGATCCTGGCTGCAAGATGTTTCTCATGCTTTTTGGCACGATTCCTTTCTTTTCCACTACACTCTTTTTTCTGTTTCTGGTTTTCTCCTCTACCCCTTCCCCCTTGCATAAAATAGCACACCTGAAGTATCAAATCTGTTGAGTTATTGTGTGTATCAAACCTGTTAACATGCGGGCTTCTCTGTGGTCTGTGTTGTATTTTTGCGCTGTGCAAGTCAATTCAAGATGAAAGATGGAATGTCCCTGCCTTTAGTTTAATTGTGTATATATATATATATATATATATATATATATATATATATATATATATATATATATATATATGTCTCTCTCTCAGTTGAAATATATGTACATTCAGGAGTGCCTGCATGCTCTTCTTCCCTGCTCCAGTGACGAAAAGGAGAGCCTTTTTGTGTACCGTAGTAAAACATTCATAGTTTTTCGCTGTGCCCGTTACATCACTTATCATATGGATCTGTCAAAATACAGAGTAGCAGTGGTCCATAATACTAGACCATCCCAACATAACTATAAATTAGCACATACCGACATGCTGTGAAACAGCTGTTGCAAAGCCGCTGGTGCTGGCAATGTCTGCAGCACTGCAGTGGTACAGCCGAGTGCCACCTGTATAGTGCCAAATGCATATGCATGTTAGCAACTCAGTAGTTGCTGATGGTTTCATAAGCTTTACACAACACAATAAAGTAATCTAGACAACTTTGTTGGAACAAATACACATAATTAGGACACCATTTAAACACTAACACGATTAATTGCCCCCAATCTCTCACTCACTAAGGGATAATACTACTGAAACATCGGTGGAGAGCTCAGATTAACACAGCCCATAAAGGACAAGCTTTCTTTGAGGAAAACAGCTATAACATTGGTTAGTTGTCTTGATCATTTTATGTGCTAGCTTTGATTTAAATGTCATGCAGTACTATAAAATATGAAGTGCCGCATTTCTAGCAGCAGAAGGTGTCGTCGGCTTCATGGTACAACTGATTTTTGCACTGTTTGTGTCAGTAAGCTGACACATACACAGAAAACCAAATTCAGACATACATATACAGTGCCAAGTGCACTCCTTCTTCTGAAAACCCAGCCACCAGTTCTAGTGCTGCTGAAAGGACAGGTTATATAGAGTGCGAGACTGCATGGAACTACCAGTTATGACTGTAAGTGTATGATCTGCTGATTGGAGAGGCAGTCACATGCTATTTCTAGTCTCTTTTAGAAGCATTACTAAAGGATGAACTAAAATCTATTCATAAGTCACGAATTTCACGCATCCACAGTGTGGTTAAATAACTTGTGAGAAAAAGACATGTTTACCTGGAATAGCAACCTTTTCTCCTGCTGCAAAACTTTCCTTCGAATAATGAAATAACTTTACAGCGTCATAATATATTGTGTTTCTCGCAACTACTTGCCAGCAATGGCGAGTTACAGTGTTTATATCTGACTTATTAGGCGACAATACTGCCAAACACAAATGCTTCACGAACAGGTGAACACGTCCCTCGCAGAGAATAGCAACCATATATGCCTCTGTGAGACATGATCGCACCTTTGTGGTCAAAATGTACATTAGAATGACACCACCATCTCATTAAAAAAAGCCTCAGTACAAGGCAGCAGCCAACTGCATAATGTGAAATTGCAACTGATGTCCACTTACTGGTGGCCTGTGTTTGAGTCACTTCTGGCAGTTGACTGGTAAGAAATGCACGTCCTGGGTTGTCCCTACAAAACATACAGGGTTATGTCAAATGTCGGAAATATATATACACTGGCATTTCATAAGTAGCAAAACAAATGAGTAAACTAATAAACAAGTGTAATGTAAACACAGTACACATGATAAGATAGGCTGTCAACTGGTAATACATTACGCGAAAAACCTAAAGCATAGGAAAGACTGGAAAGACTATACGTATACACACGAAGCTGACGCATAATTTAATTCGCTCTAGGATTTTCCGTGCAGTATATTCAAATTATTATGTCTCGTGGTTAGAGCAAAATTAGTGTAAATTACGCACTAAATTATGTACCCTGGAAAACTTTTCTTCAATATGCACCTGTGCGCGCTTCGAATGAGTAACGTTGTAAAATTTACGTACATGGCATTTAACATAGCTGCTGAACACGGATTTCCTTTGCCCTGTGTCGCGTACAGTGAGCTACATATATCTGCCCCCCCCCCTCTTCGTACTAGCCATACTGCGTGCCACTGCACCTATACGCACGTCAATAAACCTCACGGCACAGAAAAAGCGCCAATCACTCATGCCTGCATGTTTTAGTGGGCCTAACCTAACCAAGCATGGGCTGTTGCTTTTTATAGTAAACACGAGCACCGTGCTCATTGCAAGTAGGTATCATGTCATTAAGCAAATATGCAATTTCATTGTACCACTATTTTTTTATCACATGGGTGTATCTGTTGAGAGGCAAGACAAAAAGCAGTTATTTCTCAGAACTAATCAGCTTTTTTAAAACGCATTTCTAAGTTTTCAATGACACTTGCTGCTATGTGTTTGTCATCAGAGAGCATACTTGATTTGACTTTCCAATCAGAGACATTACATAAATATACTATGTTAAGATGACTGCCTAGAGCATGTGGGAATTTTCATCTTGGTGTAACATACTGTATCTTGATTTTGTTGACATTTGGTCAAATGGTACACCCAATATACCCACATACTAGTTTTCTTGTCCAAATTGCATGCCAATGTATTTTGATTTTTTGGCATCGGCTCCTCTGCACTATGTGAAGTCGCACTGCACTGGCGCTTTTACATCCTCGTGTCCTTGCAGCTGCCTTCTTGCGTTATATAAAGCGGGTGCCTGAAAAATATCGTATGCAAAAGTCTACACAAGGGCATGGTGCAAAACAACATCAAGACAGTCAAGGTCATGGCAATAAAAGGAAGTCTTAGCTCTTAGTCTTCCTAGTGAAATGCATGCAAAAGATCCAAATGACTGCAACAGTCAACTGCTAAACTAACGTCAATTTTTAGATTTAAGCAAAAAAACAAATAACCAACAGTTCATCCTTGTTTGTCACGAATGTTAGAATACTTCTGCTAATGAATAGAATATTGGTCATTTTCAGACGTCATAGGTCTGTTATGAGTCTGGTGTATCGCAAACACCACTTGTGACACATCCTAAGCACGTGCCCAGTGTGCCCCCCGCACCATTCCTGGTTGTGCCACTGCTAAAGCCGTAATTTGAGGATTATAGCTGCAAACATGATGCTCAGTAGGGATGGAAATATTGTCCTTCCGTTCAATGGATATATGGATGTGCCTATAAAAAAGGGCAACAAGGCTTGTTATGGCAAGCTTACCCACATTTCAATACTAACAAGAAAGTTCACTGCGGCCTGCATCTAAGCTTACTAAAAGGCATGAACTTATTTTCATGCATGAGGTGCGCAATGGAGTTCATTTTTTACAGACCCGACTTACTTCTGCAGTTTGAAATCTAGCATTTTAGATTCCTGAAGGCATGTAAGAGTTGCAGTTAAACCGCAGTTATTAGTTTATTACACCAACCTATTGTTCTGTGTATGACAGACTGGTAACACGGAATTAAAGCAACATTTAATTTTGATATTTTATTTCTCTACTAAAAATATTCAAGCGATAAGCATATTTTGATCTGCCATGCAATAGCAAAATGCACACATTACGCTTGTAACCCCCAGACGAAGGCTGATTTAGCTGTTCATATGGCATAACACTGACACGCCAACTCATATTTGCAAATTCACAGGCATGTCCAAAACAACAATCGTATGCAAAGCGCCCTTGCAATTGTAATTCCACACAGCAGCCGTTATATTCGATGCCGATGCATAACTGGCTGCTCGGCAATTCGTAGACATAAACATCCATCCTTTCAGTTTCGCACCGTGCACGAAAACCGCAACAGGAGACAAAACCAGACCTGCAATCACACCATTTCAATACATGAGCAAAAACAGTTCAGTCTTAGGGATAAACACTGTGAGAGCAAATTAGTGCGCGACGGCGACGAGCGACGGCTTCGAGCGACAAAACGGGCCGTCGCCTGAACTGATGGCTCGGTTCTGCAAATCTAGAAATCGTCGCTCGTCGCCCAGTAGTGCTATGAGCGACTAGCCAATAGCGGGAAGCCGGAACTGGATGTGCATCGCTCAAATACTACCGATTGTCGCGCAGAACGAGCAAATGATTCAATTGTTATACGTGCAAGGATAAGAACCTACTGCAAGACCTCCTGAAATATTTTATGCTACTTTTTATAGTAAAATACATCAACGTAAATTACTAAAGCACGCGTCACGCGTGATTGCAGCCCTCATGCCGGCAACACCGGGGAGGCGTCGCTCAAAATCGTCGCTCGCACGGAGTACGACTTGTAGGCGACGAGCGAACGCGACAGCCATCTCCATCGCGTCGCTTGTAGCTGCCGCGCGCAAGATCGCTTATACGGAGTTTATACTTTTTTCAGCATAAAACATGGATTCCTCATGCGTTTTGCGTAAGTTCAAGATAACGCGCCCAAATGACCCCTTGCAGCAAGCAGCTGAATGCCTACGGCAAAGTTTCTAACTAGCACTGGTGCTGCACGTAACTTCAGTGGTCGCAGATTCCCCCTGCGCGAGGCACCGTCAAGCGCGCGGTTTATTTATAAAGGAAGCATGCTGCCAGTAAAATGACGCCTTCTGTTATGTGATTCCTTAGTTCAACAGCATTCCGTACACAGTATACTGCCAAACTGAATAAATTCAAACACACAAAACGCACGCTAATCACGCTTCGCATAGGCTCGGAATCACGGGCTGGTGAACGAACCATTTTAAGCGTCCTCTCGCCTGGCGTCTTATTGAACATACCATAGTTCTGGCAGCGTTTGCGAATTTTAAAGCTCTTACGGACAACGGCAAAGTGATAAAATCACATGCAGTTATCGCGACGACTGGCTTTTTCGATTGACATCGAGAGACAGCGCGTATGCCTAGTCGTTTGTCAATCGCGTCGGCTAAGCACTGCGACGACTTCCTGGCGATAGCATGATATATACGGAGAATGTGCACCTAAGTTAGAATTCACTTACCGTGGAGGATTTGTTGTTATATCCAAGGCATGACGAACGATTGTCGTGTTTTCGTGGCGACGCGAGATGGTTGACACACGATCTCCCTTGGCAGGCCTTTGCAGCTGCTCGCTGGACGGATCACCTTTCTCCGGTGCAGTGTTGTCCGCTATCTTGAGCGCGCGCGCGCGCGGTGGAGCAACTCCGAGTGAAAAAGTAGAGCGCTCGCTACGCGTTCCTTTGAACTGCGGCGGTCTGTTCTCTTAGAAGCAAAACGATGTGTTCTTTGCTACGCGTGCATGAATGATAAATTGCCATGTTCGGGGTCAGCCACCTACAGTTGAAGCAGAAGATTACGCTACGTTTTGTTCTCTACTGCCGCAAGAGTAGAACGGGCATTCTACTCTCTCTCTGAAGGGGAGAGTGAAATGCACATTTCACTCTCTCCTTGGTGACAGAGTGAACAATGCATTTCACTCTCCTCGAAATTTTGCGAGAGTAAAACGACGCTTTGAAGAGTGAACCGGCCGCTTCACTCCTGCGATACCCTTCCTAGTTTTTAGAGTGCGGGATTCGATCCCGCGACCTCGTGCTCAGCAGCCCAACACCATAGCCACTGAGCAACCTCGGCGTGTAAGATTGGTCGTTATGCTACCGAGATACAGAGATACCGAGACGTCAAGGAAGTTTATGCGGACTCATGAATAGGAATGGGAAGATGAAATGGACGGTGCGGCGTTGTTAATATCAGTGATGAAGGAAAGTAATGCAGCTTCACCTTGGTGTCATATTATAGGAAATGTCATCAATGAAACGTTTGTAATCGAATGGTTTGAGGTTACGACTAGCGAAGAAATTCTTATGTAGAATGCCCATAACTATGTTCACATAATTGGGGCCCATTTTTCTGCCCATGGAGGTACCACTAGTTTAAACGTAATTACTGCTTCGTAGGCTGCCGGGTCCTAGGTACGCTGTTCTTGTTTGCATTGGGCTGCAAGAGCGTGTTCTTGTGCCCGGGCTCGTTCCCACTTCTGCTCGCGGCTTTGCTGATGGAAAGCTGCCTGCTTCTGAGGAATACGTATGGCTCATGGCCTACCCATTTTGGAGCCGTAGAAAAACTGCTGCGGGTGTCCTAGGCTGCCACGGAGAGCAACGACATCACTATTGGCGCAATTTCTCCAGTATCACCTATATAGCACAAGGCCTTTTCACTTCGATCCATGATGTCTTGTTACCTGGCCCGACTGCCATTGAATCTAATTGGGATGTTCCTGAGTAGGCAACAGTGATTTTGACGTCATCGCTTTCATCGCACCAGTCTTAGAAATGGAAATTTCGGACCAAGTAGCGTGACGTCATGGATCGGAGTAAACAGCCCTTGTGCTCTCTAGGGAGGGGGTAGCTAATCGCGCGTCTCTCTCTCTCTTTTTTTTTTGTGCATGCGCATGGGGTTGCTCTGGAGGAGTTTTCGGTGTACTGGTGATCGACAGACGGACGGGTGGACGGAAGAATCGACTAGCCCTATATAGCTTCGCTCTAACAATTCGTAGTTATGCCCGAAAGGCGAAGTATCAATTGCGACCGCAGGTTAGTAGGTACCTATACGAATTAAGGATAGTAGTTTTATCGGGAGTATAGAGTATAGCAAGCACGATGCCACGTGCGCACAAGCTACCTGGACACGCTCGCCCGATAACCTAAGAAACAAGCTATCAATGCGCTGGAGGGAAGAAGCGCGGCAGCAGCAACGAGCGAAATGACCTTTGGCGTGGAACTGGCTTGAACGCGAAAGCGGTGAAAACACAATGCACACGTGGCCGCGCCATACGCAGCCGCCGCCGGTGTAGAACGCGGCTCTGCTTCCCTCTTCCTGGTGTCTTTTGCGCAGTAGAGGAGAGGCGTTTCCTACCCACTTTCGTCCCTTACGCGCGCGCTATTGCGCCGCCATTGTGGATACACCCTTGGACACCTTTACTCGCACATGCAGCGTACGGGGCGAGGCGTAGATGTAATTACCCTTGGACTTTATACCGAACGTCACTGCAACGTCGACGGCGACGGCAGAAATGCACCTGGAGGGGCTCTAGAACTGCTATCACAATAATAAAAGAAATATAAAACTAGATTTCGTGCACAGCGTTCGCGGCAAGTGTTTCCAGGCAATGATTTCGATTGCATAAGCTGCGATTGCCGGGAAACGGCAACTGTCCAATACAAAGTATGGAAGGACGTAACTACACTATGATATGTAAAGGAACAACCCGCCTAGCAATTGATTTCAGTGGTGTTGTGATATCTCTATGGAAAGGGCACGCTTAGAAAGACTCCCGAAGAGCGGTGTGAACACGATGAGCCACGACGGGAACAGGAACGTTATTGTGCACAATGGCATCGAGGCAGAGGCTAGGCAGGAATCAGCGGTCTCTCCCCAAAGGAAGCCACGCATTGCTAGGACTCCTGGTGAACATTGAAAATACAACGAGCGAAAAAAGAAACCACAAAGTTAATATGGATAACGTTCTCATGCTCAGGCGCAGTAGGACACAGTTCATGGCTGCGTGACATTCGTCTATCCGATCAAAGGGTACCCCAGCCTAGCTGGCAAATCACCTTTACCGCGTAGGTTGGAGCGCACTTTTACAGCGAAGGTGGTAGCGCCTAGATGGTCGGGATATTTCCGTCTGTGCAGAGCCAATAACAAACCGCAGCTTCAGGGGTTTGTGTTTGAGTTTTCGCGTAACATAATTATGTTTTCTCGCATATTCCAATTACAATCTATTGCTATCATGTCTGTAGGCTGCGTGTAAGTCGTACTTAACGAATTTTCTTCATCATCATCATCATCATTTATTACTCCCTTAAGGGCCCCATGTGGGGTATTACATAAGGGGGAGGCAAAACAATAATACAAACATCGAATGAATAGTCATGTACAAAGCAAAAAAAGGCAACAACTGAAAAGACACTAAAAAGAACAGGTTTTTGCATAATTAGCTGCAAATATGGGTGGTTAGTAACTCTCAAAATTTCGAAGGGTTTCGCTCTACAACAATGGATTCCGGGAGCGAGTTCCATTGTTCTATTGCCGAGGGAAGGAAGGATTTGTTAAAAGCCTTTGTCGAACCATGAAGGCGTTGGATACATAAAGGATTGAATAGACGATGTGATGAGCGAATGGGTGGTAATAAAAGTGAGGAACGAAGGTCAGGAAAGTTATAGTACAATTTATGGAATAGGCAGAGTTGCGAAATTACGCGTCTTGATGCTAAAAGGGGTAGACCAATGGATAACTTTGAGTTAGTAACGCTGATAGTGTTGTCATAATTCGATAAGATAAAGCGGGAGGCACGATTTTGAGTAGCTTCTAAAGTGTCAGTCAAGTACTTTTGATGTGGATTCCAAATTGTAGACGCGTATTCTAATTTGGTACGGATGAAAATTTCATATGCTAGTTTACGAATCATATTATTTTGAGGCATATTATTTTGAGAAATACGAGTAGTTGAATAAAGCGCTTGCGCTCGGCAGAGAGCATATAACCATCTGGATGTATGCTGCACTT
The DNA here is from genome assembly GCF_050947875.1 of Dermacentor variabilis. NCBI lineage: Eukaryota > Metazoa > Arthropoda > Arachnida > Ixodida > Ixodidae > Dermacentor > Dermacentor variabilis. The sequence goes on along the minus strand of NC_134573.1, from coordinate 62,131,654 downwards.
GGCCATACGTGATGTGCGCCTGGCAAACGTGTGTACGCGATGTATCTGCCCTTAATAAGTGAGCGGTCTGCCCCTTGCATCGGTCGCACAGCGTGTTCTCCGACGGTTATCCGCCTCGTTGCAAAAAACTGTCCGAAATATTCACCGACGCTTACCATATTCCCTAGTAAGAAATTTGAATGCCTTTCCATGCGCGTGTTTGTTTCGCGATATGTTGGCTGGCGCGGAAAGCCTGTCTCGTTTGGCACGTTGCAAATGGAGTGATGTGTGACGCAACTGCCTCACTAATTAAGATATCACGAGGGGCATCGCGTGGGTGGCACTAGGGCGCGAAATACAGCAGCCGCCACAGACAGGATTTCGCCAGTGCAGCGCTTTGTTTCCTTACAGTCGATGTGCGCCACTCTGGCGCCATCACGTAGCCATCATTGCCACAAAGCTAATCTTGCTCAGCACTACTCTTTCCTTCTCACGCTTTCACCATACCTTGCTTCTCCTCTTTCCTCCTCATGATTCCATTACCCCCTCCTCCTCGGCTTTCATCCTCACGCTCACTTCGCTTTCGCCTATTTCACCTCCCGCTGCGCTCCGTTTTCGCTTTCATCCTCCGCAATTCTTTGTTCGCTAGGTAACGAGGCACAACGCAGACGCTCGCCGATAAACTGGTGCCTAAGAGCTTGGCTATAAAACAGTATCGCCACCTGGCGGCCTCGTGCAATCAGACAGACCCAGAATGACCGCTGTAAAAGGGCTTTGTCTCAGTTTCCGTGTGATGTATTTAGCTTGTATATCCGAATAACAATCAGAACATACCATGTCTGCAGGGTGGGTGGAAATTGTACTCTGCAGATTGTTCTGACACAATTTAGTTTTGAACACCGATTTAGCTAAATAAGGCACTCGCGCTTGGTGCAAGTCCTGGAAGTCTGACGCATTATTCTATACTTCCGCATACGTGCGTGCGCGCGCGACGTATGTCCCTTGTGGTGGTGGAGCTTGTGCAACTTCGTCTAACTTCGGTTACGCTTGTCTAACACCTGCAACAGCTTTGCTGTGCATCCACTTTCAGAGGGTGGAATGGAGGCGAATATTTTTTTTTTCATGCTGTATCCCAGCTCATCGCAAGCAGGCTTGATTTCTTGTATATTACATCTCGAGTGTATTAGCTAGAGTGTATTATAGTTACAGCAAACGTTTCTTTATGGTATTTTCCACAGTACTTTAGCCTTCACACTATTACCTTTTCTATAGAGATGTACCTGCGTTAATCATTTAAAATTTTTATTGCTGTTCAAGAAGTCTATATTATTTGTCGAAATATTTCACCGAAGTTTTACTCGTGTGGTCAGCACACAAAGAAATATAACAGGAAACAATTCTACCTCTAATTAACGTGAGTGAACGACAATATCTTCATGCACGTGTTGGGATTAGATTAGAATGCATGAACCAAATAATTCGAAGTTGACCGCAGCATCTTAAACCTTTAGCTGTCAACAGGGATGAATGTGGAAACCGTTCCTTACCACTGCATATTATTATTATTATTATTATTATTATTATTATTATTATTATTATTATTATTATTATTATTATTATTATTATCACTATTATCTGCTGAGGGTCCTCGGTATTTTGAAAATAATGTTTACGCGCCTCGACATGAAATTGCAGGCAAAGAGGTAACCATCTGTATCGTTCATGGCAGCGTGGGCAGCGCTCCACAATTTCAGCCGCCATTAGATTGACACTCGGCCTCCTGATGTTCATCGACACCTGCTGCACCCCCTGCTACTGTCACACAACAGGGTCCTGCCGCACAACTATTTGATGAGCCAGCGCTGATGAGCCAGAGCAACCCGACTCTGAGAACTCGTTCAGAGCTCGCATGGTTATGATTCCTCAGTTTCACATGCTAAGAAAAAATAAACAACACGGCTTCTGGACAAAAGTTAGTTTTATTATTATGGCTTTTTCAGCAGCGACATATTTTCAAATCGAGGAGCGCTGCCTTCGCTTCGACGTTCTTATTTTTCCTCGTCGATGGCCTCCCATTCTTTTCTGTCAGCCATCATAATTAGCGTACGCAGCAGCTGTTCTTTCGGCCTGTTAGCTCTTTCTGCTGCAACGCTTCCAGGAGTGCACGAATTTCTTTTTGCAGCTGGGAAGTTGTTGTTGGTTCACTACGTTACCGAACAAGTGGCGGCAGTGGATGTGTGGGGCTGGTCGCCCACTGCTGGTTCATAGACACATGTGGACCTTGAGAAGCCTCTGGTTCACGTAAACATTCCGTTTGTATTTGAATGAATGCTTCATTTTTCAACAGACCTAATACAGAGCCTGCTAGAGGGGCAGAGGCTAAAGGCTTAAAATATCTGACAAAGGCCTCTGATCCTTTACAGTTTGGCAAGCGGTTTTGGGCAAAGATAACCGTCACGCTTTCATCACAAACAAATAAAGAAAAAAAAACAAGAAAAAGTACACCGAATGTAACCATTACCCGCTGTGGTTGCTCAGTGGCTATAGCGTAAGGCTGCTGAGCTCAAGGTCGCGGGATTGAATCCCGGCTACGGCTGTCGCATTTAGATGGGGGCGAAATGCGAAAACACCCGTTTACTTAGATTTAGGTGCACGTTAAAGAATTCCAGGTGGTCGAAATTTCCGGAGCCCTCCACTACGGCGTGCCTCATAACGAGAAAGCGGTTTTGGCACGTAAAACTCCAACATTAATTTTTTTATTAAAACCATTTTACATTTTTATAAGAACAGTATCTATGTCTATGCATGTCCATATTACATACATAATGTATGAAGTACATATATACATTGAAAATACATTTCACCTGCGTGTTTTTTTTTATTATGCAACTGTCATCATACAACATACGAAGGTGTTTGTATACACACATACTTATCGCACGCCATTGTGTATTTACACACACCAAAAGAATTCAAATAGTAAGTGGATAAACAACCACAGCGAACAGTACTTCTGAGAGTATTTTAATTTTGAAATTATTATTACACTTTTTACGTTATTTTTAAAATATATATCTTGGTACTGAAATACAATTTTTCTTCTACCTTATATAATACATCAGCTACCTGATATTCCGTTTTCTGTCGTCCGTATTCAGTTCTTATTTTAGGAGTGCGTCGTTTTTGGAATCCTAGACAATAGCTAGGAATTTTTTCATCATTTCTGTAGAGTTTGATTTTGTGTATTAATTGCAATAGCTTGAAATAATATAACTGGTTTGCCCGCAGTAAAACATGCTTTATATAAAAGGGAGCCGTTCTTAAATCTTGCATTTTACCATAATAATTTTCAAAAACCGTCAAATCTTTTTTGAACTATAACAAGCTTGTTGTAATTTGTTTTTGTGGATGTACCCCAGATAATTGAACCATATGCAAGTTTGGAACAGAAAAGAAAATAATAAAGAGTTCGCTTTAGCCAGAGTGGTATAAGGTTGGTTATCCTGTACAAACATCAACTGTACATGCTAAATGTGAAATGAGACAATTTATACGTGTAGTCCAACTTAGTTTATCTTGAAACCATACTCCAAGAAATTTGTTTTTGATCATGTTTATTTAGGCCTTATTCAAATTTTAGCAATATGTTTCTTTACAATGGCTTGTTCGTAGGACGAAATTTCATGTATGTACATTTGGAGGCCTTTAATGTCAGCTTGTTCTGTTTTAGCCATCTGGATAGATGAAAAAGATATGATATGCCATCGCGTTCAACTGTTGCAAGGTTATGGGAGGAAAAAAATATATTTGTGTCATCTGCATACATGATGACGTCAGAGGTACCAGGGATAGAGACAATATTATTTATAAAGATGATGAATAATAGTGGCCCAAGTATGGTGCCCTCAGGGACGCCTTGTTTCATTTTCATTTCGTTGAACATTCTCCGTTATTCTTTACAAGTTGAAAACGATCAGATAAGTATCTTCTGAGAATATCAAGAGCAACGCCTCGGACTCCATACGTGGATAATTTGCTTATTAATGAATCGCAATGTATAGAGTCAAAGGCTTTCCTGAGGTCTAGAAACAGACCAAGCGTATATTCTCGATTTTCCATATTTTCGTTTATGTTGTCTGTGATATTTACTAGAGCCTGCTCAGTTGATTTGTGCTTTAGAAAACCATATTGATTTTCGGCTATTAGTTGAAGTTTTTCAAAGAATGCCAGGAGTCTTTCATAGATAATGGCTTCAAAAATTTTGGATATTGTGGGAAGTACAGATATGTCACGATAGTTCGATAAGTTGTTTACACCACCCCCTTTATAGATCGCAGTAACTTTCGCCGTCTTTAACTGGCTCGGAAAAATGCCTTTTTCCAGAGAGAGATTAATGATGGGACTAAGTTCCCCACAAATTAACGGCGCAACCAATTTTATTTCATCAGGGCATATTTCATTGAACCCTGGCGCTATATTAGTCTTTAATTGTTTTGTTACATTTGAAATTTCTACCGGGTCCGTTGGCTTCATGTAGATAGATTGAAAGATTGTATTTGAATTGAGAGTGCCACAATCGCATTCTGTTTCACGACAGCATACACAGGAACCAGCGTTAATAAAGCGAACATGCATACCATCAGCCAATCTTCGCTCGCGCAGCGTTTCTCCATCTATGGTAAGCTCCTCACAGACATTAGTAACATTTTCCTTGATGTGATCGAGTTCACCACGACCCATATTTTTCTATCGTCATTGTAAATTCTTTCAAACGTTTTCTCGTAGTATTGGTGCTTTCCTTTTTCGAGATCGGAGGTGAGAGTGTTTCGGTATTTTTTGTATAGTTCAAATTTATCAGGCGCCCGCATGCTCACAAAGTCATAATATAACTTATTCTTTACTTTGATATGATAGTATAAATCTGAGGTAACCCATGGCTTCCTTTGCTTTTTTTATTTCTAGAAGATATATTTTACTGGGGGGGGGGTGGAACGCAGCAACATAGCAAGCGCGAAGCAACTTTATGAATGTATCATACACATCGTGTACATTTTAATTGCAATAGACGTCGTGCCAATCAACTTCTTTACCTATATGAAAATAAACGTTTCCCGCGTTTCATCATTTATTAGTCGCTCAGTTGTCATCTGTTTAGTTAGTTGTCTGTTTTTAATGGAGCAAATGAAGCAAAAAATACAGGGATGTGATCGCTTAAGTCATAGGAAAGAATCCCAGTTTTTGATTCGCATGGATTTACATTCAAAACACAAATATCTACTACTATTGCACTGTGTGTATTAATCCTGGTTGCTTTTGTGATGCAGTTTGTTAAACTGTAAGTGGAAAAAACTAGTTCTGACTTTTTCGCATATGGGTAATCTGAAATGAAATCTGTGTTGGTGTCGCCCATAACGACACAAGGATTATTAGAAGTAGTGGTCGCAAGTAATGTGTCCAGAAATTCTAAGAGTTTATTTTTGTGCCCGTGTGGTGGACGATAAAGCGCAATAAATAACTATTTGCTAATGCGCATGCTTAGATACTCAGTGTGTGCGGTTGTGACTGATACGTGTTCAAGTATATCATGAGACAAAGTAGCGCTGAAATAAATGGCTATTCCACCATCTTTTTTTCCATCACTGCAGAGGTATTCTGAATGGTAGCCTGAAAAATGTGGTGCGTGTGTTTTATCTGTTATTCAAGTTTCCGTAAGGATTAAAATGTCAATATCAGAAGATATGGACGAGAGCATTACTGAAATATTATCAGCTTTTCCCTTTATGCTTCTTCAACTTATGTGTATTATTCTACACCCTTTTTTTTTTGTGGATAGCGCGCTAATAAATTCATTGACACTATAATACCTGCAGTTGTCGATCAGTTCAGCCATACGTGATATGAACAACACAAACGAACAAACAAAAGAAGAATAATAATATTTAGGGTTTTACGTGCCAAAACCACTTTCTGATTATGAGGCATGCCGTAGTGGAGGCACGCCGTAGTGGAGGACTCTTGAAATTTTGACCACCTGGGGTTCTTTAACGTGCACCTAAATCTAAGGACACGGGTGTTTTCGCATTTCGCCCCCATCGAAATGCGGCCGCCGTGGCCGGGATTCGATCCCGCGACCTCGTGCTCTGCAGTCCAACACCATAGCCACTGAGCAACCACGGCGGGTAAGAAGAAAAGAAGGCAAGACTATTCCTACTCGCTGTGTATTTGCTCCAAATCTGGCGTATCAGCGATGTGTATAACAGTGGATTCCTGATTTTTTTTTCGTGCAAGCACCCTGCCTCCGGACGTCCATACAGCTTCCTCCTTCTTGTGAATCGCAGCCGCAAGCAAGTTTTTATTTTTAGGCGTCAAGTGGTCATTTAGAAAGATTGGTCGTCGTTCTCCCATATCAAACAGCGGGCTGTTGAGCCTTTCCTTCCTACTTTTCGACAGCCGAGCAAATCGCTTTCTTCTTCTAACAAAGCGCACAATTATATTCCGGACGCCCAGTTTCGGCGTAGGAACCCGGTGACACGTGTCAACGTCGTCATCTTCGACACATTCCCCCACTCTCTGGCCTATTGCATCACGGTCACTGGGTTGCTGCAAGCGGCGGCTCCTTTCACCTCCAGATTGTTTAGGCACTGATATTGCTCGAGTTCTTCGCACCTCTGTGTTAGCTTTGCATATTGACCCTTCAAATCTATGTTTTGTTTCAGCAGTTGCTGCATTTCCATCCAAGGTTTTTTTTTATGTCGGCAGTCGTATCTTTTACGTCATTGCAGATATGAGTGCAGTAGGACACGCCACGCTTCAGCTCTGAAATACCTTCTTTAATCTCCCACGTGTCTGCTCTAATATCGCACCGGAACGTCTCAACTGCCTTGGCTAAGTCACGTAGTCCTTTCAAGCTTGTATCTTGCTTTTCATCATCCTTTCGTGCCATGTTCAAAACAATCAGAGCAGTCGAGATACACACAACGTTATGCACGCAGAATACACCTTGGCAGAAGCAGCAGCACTAGGAAGTGCGAAAAATATTTTTTTCAGTGGATGGAAATAAGCACTAACCTGCAATCCCCGCAGGGCCGTCTGCGTCAGCAGGCGTTGAAGGCGTTGACGTGTGTTGCGACACCACGTACCCGAGCGCACGATGGTTGGACCTTCCAGCGTGTAGCCGTGCGCGTCTTAGCCGTGTCTAGGGAAAGGGGGATCCTGGACGTTGAGTCGAAGCTGGGTGTTTGGACCTTTAAGGCCCCCCGGCGGAGGCAACACACCTCTTAAGTCTCTGCTTCACATAGACGACGCCCCCAGACTGACCCACCCGGGGAAAATTGGTAGTTGCCTTTTCCTGTCTCTCTCGCCCTCCAGCCTTCGTCTTTCTCTCACTTTTTATCTTTTCTGTCTTCTCCTGGCTTCCGCTTACTTCCAATATTTCCAGGCAGCAAGGGTTAACCTTGTGTGAATAGCCAACCTATGTTATCTCATATTTGGTTATAGTGATAATGTACAGCTAGCGTTTGCAGGACCTGTTTTTACAGTCACTGTAGCATCCCTATGTTGGGCTCCATGGTGGGTGGCTGACGTTATTGGCGAAAACTACACATTCGTCTATGGATAGCTCCTTTCCTCCACTCCCTGAGCGCCCTCAGAAAAGAAGGCGCACCGATGAAGTTTTGTAGTTTTTCGGACGCCAAGTCCACAACTTCCCACGTTTCCATGTAGTTCACTCGGAAAAACCCGGCAAACTAGTGTGCACTATTTCACCGTTCCTTGTATCAAAGGCTTTGACTGATGCTTTCGGACCCGGTTATAAGACGACCAGGATGGCAAGCGGTGATATCGTCCTGGAGCTCTGCGATAAGGAGCAATATGAGAAACTGCCGAAACTAGCGTCATTTAGGGAGACCCAACTAACAGTAACCTTGCACCGTACTATGAACACCACCCGCGGCGTTGTGTCGGACGATGCCTTGCTGGAGCTCACTGAGGCTGAACTCTTGGAGGGCTTCAGTGAACAGAATGTAATCAATGTCAAAAGAATTAGGATGAGGCGAGATGGAAACGAAATCCTAACCAAGCACTTGATAATCACCTTCGGATAAAGTGTCCTGCCCCAGTCAATCGAGGCAGGGTACATCAAGCTCCGTCTTAAGCCTATGGGCCCAATCCGCTCAGATGTTTCAAATGCCAACGCTTCCACCACAGTTCGCAGAGCTGTCGAGGCTGTCAAACCTGTGCGAAGTGCAGTGCCCATGAACATACTGGTGAAGCTTGCGAGAACACTCTCGATTGTGGAAACTGTGAAAGGGAGCATGCCGCATGCTCGCGGACGTGCCCATCCTGGAAGAAATAAAAATAAATTGTGACGATAAAAGTAAAAAAAAAACATAAATTTCAAGGAGGCACGCAGGCGGGTACCCTACCTGTCCAAGAACAGATTTGCTGATGTGGCGCGTCATGGGGCCGCGCCACAACGGCTTCCGGCGGCTGTCTGGCCCACACACAGTGCGCCGGCATTGACGTCACCCTCCCCTTTCCCCCCCCGGCGGTTGCAGCTAGCGCTGCTCGGCTACCCCAGCAGAAGGGGCCATCCACCTCCGGGCAGTAGGCCTCAAAGGCCTTGTCCAACGTGCCGATGCCTTCACGCCAAACAAAGCGCTCGGAAGAGAACGTGTCCTGCGCCACGCAAGAGGCGATGGTCACAACCACCAGCAAGACAGCGCCACCAGCGCCTAAGGAGCGGCGAGGCTCTCTCGATCGCTCCAAAAAAATACAAAACTCCCGTCATGGCGCCTGCAAAGGGCCCGTGAGCTAATCCTCGTCTCTTAAACACGCAGCACCCAACACAAATAGCATAATGGATACACAAATACTACAATGGAATGTTAGAGGGCTTCTCCGTACCCTCGACGACATTAGAGAACTCTTTTACAAACACAATCCCAAGCTGCTGTAAGTTCAAGAGACACATCTAAAACTTACCAACACAATTTTTCTCCGTCACTACACAATCTACTGTAAAGACCGCAATGAGGCAACTACCTCGTCTGGTGGTGGAGCAATAGCTGTGGACAAGTCCGTAGCTTATCATCATGTCGCCCTTCAGACGCCCCTTGAGGCAGTGTCAATTCGGGCAATTCTTTTTAATAAATTGATCACTGTATGCTACATATACATATCCCCTAATTATCATCTCGGAAAAGTGATTTTTATAACCTAATTGATCAGCTTCGGGGCCCATGCATACTCGTAGGCGATTTTAATGCCCACAACACTATGTGGGGAGGCTTGCTATGTGACGCCAGAGGTCATTTCATTGAAAATTTTTTTGTGAACTACGGTGCATGCCTCTTCAACAAGGAGCCAACGTATTAAAATATTCATCGTAATTCACATTCATCAATAGACCTGTCGATTGGCTCTGCTTCAATTTTCCCAGATATACAATAGCAAGTAATCAAAGATCCATATGGAAGTGACCACTTCCCTGTAATGTTAAATACAATACGTCAACACAAATGTCCCCCACGTACCCCCCCGGTGGAAACTAGCCCCCGCCGAATGGAATCATTTCAAGGAATCTATTTTCATATCACGACATGTTGTCACTGATTTTAGCATAGATGAAACAGTAGCGTATTTTACTTGTTTTATACTCGACGCACCAGAACAATTCATTCCACAAATACAAGGACTCTAATCTAAAAGACAGGTTTCCTGGTGGAATGAACAGCGCAGACTGCAACGAAAGAAACAAAACAAAGCGTGGGGTTTGCTGTGTCGCTCTCCGACTGCAGAAAACCTCATAGAATTTAGACTGGCAAAATCGCAAGGAAGGCGCACGTGGAGGAATGCAAGGAAGGCTAGCTGGGAGAAGTTTCTCTCGGGCAATACTTCTTACACCCAAGACTTCAAAGCACGCAATGGTGTAAGAAAGATAAAGAGGAAACAAATCTACCCTTTGCCCTTAGTGGACGACTAAGGGACTACCTTGGAAGACCAGGCCAACGCTCTAGGCAAACACTTCGAATATGTATCAAGCTCCCCACATTACACAATATCATTTTTCAAACATAAAGCTAAACCTAAGACACTGGATCGTAAACGCCGTCCGGATGAACCATATAACCGTCCTTTTAGTATTGCCGAGCTTAAAGCTGCATTGAGCACATGTAGGAGCTCTGCACCGGGAGCTGATAGAATCATGTATGACATGGTTAGATACTTACACGAAGACACGCAAATGACACTTCTGGCACTTTTCAACTCTATCTGGCCTGCCGGATAGCTCCCATCCTCATGGAAGAAAGCCATTGTTATTCCTGTCTTAAATCTGGGTAAAGACCCTTGGCGGCAAGTTATCGCCCGATAGCTCTTACAAGTTCTCTATGTAAGCTATTTGAAAAAATTATTAATCGTAGACTAATACATTTCCATGAGATGAACAATAAGCTTGATCCCTATCCGTGTGGCTTCAGAGAAGGGCGGTCGACGACTGATCATTTGCACGCATTGAAGGAAAAAGCCGCGATGCATACGTACTTAAACAATTCTTATCGATATTCCTCGATATGAAGAGGGCGTATGACACAACGTGGCGATACAGGATCTTGCGAGACTTGTCGGGAATGGGCATTTGTGGAAATATGCTAAGCATACTAGAAACTATTTGTCCAAACGTACCTATCGCGTAAAAATTGGCAAATGTATTGTCGCGACCTTATATACAAGAAACTGGTGTACCCCCAGGAGGTGTGCTTAGCTGCACGCTCTTTATCGTGAAGATGAATACGCTTCGGCCTTCATTACCACCAGCCATTTCTTATTCTGTTTACGTAGGTGACATAGAAATAGGTTTCAAATCCTGCAACCTTGCATTGTGTGAGAGGCAAGTAGAACAGGGCTTGAACAAAGTGTCCAAATGGGCAGATGAAAACGGATTTAAAGTGAACTCTAACAAAAGTTCTTGTGTGCTTTTCACAAGAAACAAAGGTCTCATTGCACATCCCAATATCGAAACGTATGGTCAGCAAATCCCTGTGAACAAAGAGCGCAAGTTCTTAGGCATCCTACTTGACTCTAAACTAAGCTCAATTCGTAGAGCATCGCACAAAAAATGCGAAGGTTTTGGTTCGGTTCCCACCTGCGGCAAGTTGTTTTTTCATCCACTTTAATTTCCATTATTTTTTATCGTTTCTTTATTTGATTTATTAAGCACAAGTAATTTCCCGTATTTTGTCCTTGGTGTCAGTGTTTGTTGGCTTCTTATGACATGAATAATAAAAATCGGGCCCCTCGGTTAAACCCCTTTCTTCTCGTTTATTACATTAGGAGGGTCTCGAATACGGCTACATTGATGCCTTCAGGTAGCATATGTGGGTTTAATGACCAGTTGCCATCACCGAAAAAGATCACGTTCTCGTAACGCCTGCGGCAAAAAGGACGTTCCACGTCCGCCGCCAAGGTCTGTGAGTGGTGCCGCTGGCTAACACTCCCAGGGTTCTACTAGGACACATAAATACCCAAGAAAGTGGATTGTGGAACAGCGCCGTGGTAGCTCAATTGGTAGAGCATCGCAGGCGGAATGTGAAGGTTGTGGGTTCGGTTCCCACCTGCGGCAAGTTGTTTTTTCATCCACTTTAATTTCCATTAATTTATCGTTTCTTTAATTCATTTATGAAGCACAAGTAATTTCCCCTATGTTGTCCTTGGTGTCAGTGTTTGTTGGCTTCTTATGATATGAATAATAAAAATCCGGCCCCTCGGTTAACCCCCTTTCTTCTCGTTTATTCCACACCTAAAGTATCTGAAGGTGAAATGCTTAAACACAATAAACTTACTGAAAATTTTATCCCATACAACATGGGGCAGCGACATAATACGTTTGATGAATTTTTACAAAACCTGATTTGATCACGATTGGACTATGGTGCCATGATTTATCATTCTGCCGCCTCAAGCGCGCTAAAGATGCTAGATCCGGTCCACCACCTAGGAATCCGACTGGCCACTGGCGCTTACAGAACGAGTCCTATTGAAAGTATATATGTAGAATCAAATGAGTGGTCACTCCATCTGCAGAGAACATACATCAGCCAAACATATTTTCTGAAAGTTAGCTTTAATCCTCAACATCCGTATTTTAATACCGTTAACGACATGACATATGGTACACTCTTTGGTAATCGTCCGTCTGTAAGACAGCCCTTTTCACTGCGTGCGAGGGAGCTTAGCGCTGAAATGGATGTCCTACTCCTCAAACATCGCTTAATGCCTCCGGCTAAGCTGCTACCTCCTTGGGATTGGCAGGTGATACAATGCGATATCTTTCATGCAAGTTACAAAGCACACTCCAAAAAGTGAAATCCAGATGCATTTCCGGGAACACCAGTACAGGCACAACTACACAGAGTTCTACAGAGACGCATCGAAGACACACGACGGGGTGTCCTATGCAGCCGTCGGCACATCCTTCGACGATGGGAACGCTGTGACCTGTCTTCAGGCAGGCGTTTTGCACGTGCGTCCAAATTGGCGATATCACCCCGGCCCGGCAGGATCACGTCAGCTTCTTTGCTGCAATGATACAGGGCAGATTTTTAAGGATGGTGTGTTTCGGTGGCACTGCCACTGCCAATGTCTCAACAAGTACTCAACAAGTATCAGTGTTGAAAGGGCTCAGTGATTCCAGTTCCCTGATCGGGTCATCCTGGTTGGCGAAAGTCTGCTACGTCAGCAGCTGCAAAAGAATATACCATTGCCACGTATTTCATGCCATTACTAAATATTTTGTATGTAGAACCTGTCAGCTTGAGTACCTTCACAGAGTGTAAATAATAACATTACGGTATGCATACACACTTGTAGAAACTTGCCAATTGCTTTTTGTTAGGTGCGTTTATTGTCAAATGTGTCTCGAACGTCCAGTTTCATGCAGCACAGGCTGGTGCCCAAAGACAACCAAGTTTTGTCTTTATAGTTACCTAGCAGCACATCACTTCACATGAACGGCAGTATATAAAGTGCGCTTTCAGAAAATTGGTAGCTGGAAAAGTATAACGCTTCGCCCCGTATCATATCCAATTCTGGTTCTCATCGGCACCTATATAAAAGCACCTCACATAACAGACTTGATACCTAACGCTCTTCATGTCAAGGAATTCGACTGATTATTTAAGATAAGGAACGTCCGGGCCATCTTGAATCCCGAATATGCATCGTGTGTCTTACGTAATCACCTTATTACTAAAACGGCATGTTTGTACACACTCATTTTTTCAAGCTATAGGCAGCGTACAACTGAAACAACATGCAGTTCACGTGTCAAGACAAAGCGCTTATTATTTTAACTTCGCCCTCCGGGATCACCACTGGCTGCATGGATCACAACAGCAGCAACACCTGCCGTGGCCACGCTGGTAGCAATGTTGTTTGTGCACGGTCGCTATCGAAAGGCCCGAGAATTCGTATCGACATATACGATACCACGGTCCCTACTCACTACAACTCCTGCTTGACAACCCAATCGGCTGCTTTTCTGCCACACTAAAGCCATGAAAGTCTACGATATGCATAAAGCCGATGGAAACGTTACACAGTCCTTAACGAATCAGTTCAAAACCATTTCGCTAGATTTTCCTAGCTACTATTGCAGCGAAAGCTTGAGCTACCGCTACTTTCTACCTGACGCACCGTTTTCCGCGTATCGCTATTTCATTATATATATTGTACTAATAATGACATGAAAATGACGGTTTTTCTCCATCAAACTATTTGTCATCCCGCTTTAATCATCGTATAAAAGTGGGGGTATACGTCACTGCACGGGCAACGCATACTTGAAAACCTTGCTTCCGAAAAGAAGCCAACAATCGCCTTCGCACCTCCGCCGTCACCATCACGCATCATGTTGCGTTCAAGTCACCTCTCTGTGACCATGTGCTCTGACTTTTCTTTCTCGTTCCGGATAAGTGTTCCGCAGCCTTGGTCATGCTGGTTTGAGACAACAGTGACAGGGTTACAGCATGGCCGCGCCAGCCAGAGACGGGCGACCCCTCAAACGCGTCGGAACGCTCCTTAGGTTTGTTCTGTGAACCATTTAAGCCGAATGCACGGGGCGCTCGCGGATTATGCGACGATGCCCGGCAGTGCCGTTGCTCTTACGTTTTCTTTTTTCATTTTTTAGAAACTATAAATAAGAAGGAATACAACTCAGCAGATCAGGACAGCCCCTCTGTGTCGGTGGCTGTCCCACCTGTGCCAATTCTCTTTTCAAGTTGTCGCAACACATGCGTAGCTGCTACTCGGTGCTCGGGTGAACTCAGTTTTCAAGCAAATGTCGTATTGCCTCATATGTGGCGATGAAGTGGTCACGCAAATACCCAGTTTCTCCCAGAGCAGAGCAGCTGTGTGAAATGACGGTTTGATGAGTTCAGAGCTGCGCTGGCACTGGAGCTAGAGCATGAGTTATTACCAGGTATTCCGCTACCAATCATGCAGAGCCATTTGCCTTCCGCGGGGGAGGGAAAGGACGGGAAAGGGCTTCGCGCATGCTGCTTCCACCGGTTTCGTTTACGTTAGTTCATTTTCGGAAAATGGATGGGACGGCAGCGCGCTATGCCTTCCCCCGAGCAACTCACCGCGTTTGACGAGCGCCGGCGAGAATTCGCCAGCCAAAGGGCTCACTATCGGCGCGCCGTTCCAGTCGGTAAGGCCTAAATATAGACCGACGTAGCGCGAACGCGCGCGCCCTTTACGTCACATTGGCGAGAACAACCGCGTCTATCGTTAGACCGATGGGCTGACGCACTAGCGCCGCCACCGAAGCCACTTCGACGTGCCCGGCGCTAACGTCGCCACTCGCGCGCCCATAACGCACACTTTAAGTGCACCCGAGCCCAGGTAAGCCGTGGGTAACGAGAAGATCCCACTCTGAGTGAGCGGGAGCCCTAAGCAATCCGGCACCGATACCGGTGGGATACCTAACCGGGACGAAGGTTAGATACACGAAGGACAAACTTCGCTTGCCCCCATTTTCGGGTACGGCAAGGATTCATAATTTTAATGCCAATGCCTCTTTGGCTCTTCCTTCGCTTTTCTCACAGCTGCTGCTGCTGCTGTCTGGCACACCGGGGTTGGTTCAGAGCACGTGTATACTTGAGAGGAGGGAGGCAACGAGGGAAGGCTACGCGAGAAACTCGTTTCGACCGCACCGTTTCGAATCTGCACAATGCCCTCTGGAGCTCCATGCCTATTAGCTTCCACCTACGTTAGCCTCTTGACAGCAGTAATTATCCGTGGCCTCCCTAAAAACATTGAAGAAATATCAGCGCTTCCCTGTCTACTTATGTGCGAATCCAGAGGGAACATAGATAGAACTGTAGGGATTAGGGAGGAGAATAGGCAGCCCCCATACAAGGAGGGAGGGGGGTGGGGAGAAAGAGCACGTGAGAAGGGAAGGAAACCCTACTACTATACGATAGCGGTTGCTGGGTATGTGGATAAGCCTAATTTCAAGGTACGGTACATTACGTTCCTGTTATTTCTGAAAAAATGAACAACATACAAATATGTGCAGCGGAAGAATTACGCAGGGTAGAACGACAGACGCAGGGCGTGCAGAAGCAGAGCCGCATTATTTAAAGTGCACCGCAAAGTCCAGGCGACACCACGGAAGCGGTCCACCCTCAAATCAACACTTCTGTGCCCGCTGCGGTAGCTTTGCGGCTATGACATTGTTAGAGGTCGTGGATTCGATCCCAATCGCGGCAGCCGCATTTCCACAGGGACGAAATAGAAAACGCACGTGCACTTAGATTTGGGGACACGTTAAAAAACATCACGATGCCAAAATTATTCCGGAGTCCACCACTACGGCATGCCTCAAAATCCAATTGTGGTTACGGCACGTACAACTCCATAGTCCAATGAAAGCTTCATACTTCTACCACTATGCGATGTGCCATGTGAGGCGATGACAATGCTCAACCCTCTGAGAGATTATGAAATATGGCTCACAATAACGCCGCAATGAAACACCTCTCCCTGTGTGTTCTGTGTACTATCCGGACAAACAGCAGTGGTGTACGCGAGGTAACGTTTAACATCAACTCACCATTCTCTTGCTGGACTAAACGTTGAAGAAATTAGGCTTTCGCCGTCAACATCATCGCTAATTATCGTCAATCAAAACAACCAGCCAACAAATCAAATAAGGCCGCCTTTCCTGCGGGTGCCTCTTCCCGCAAGAAGGCAACTTTCTGTATCACGCCTTACCGTTTTCTAAACCTTATGTTTTTCTTATCTTTATATAAGGGTGCAATTAAGCGCTAAGATAAGGTTAGTTTGTCAATAGGGGCCATAAGTAAATGTTAACGGGTGCAAAAACATGCACACTTTTGAGCAGACTTTCCTGTCATCCACTAAGTACTCGAAAAAGTATTGTACTGTGCGCCCCAACACTTTTCCTTCTTACGAAACAACCAACAAATAAGACCGGGTTGGGTTCTAGGAGACAGCAATAGCGCAGATAGTTGACGCCTTTTGTGTTTGTCGCCCCCATCTCTAATCAATGACTTGGTGTTGTAATCAGTGCATTGCTGCGTAAATGTGACAAATTCTGGCTCATGTATGGCCAATGCAGCCAGAGCCCTAACCAAAAGTGTGCTCTTGCTTCGTCAAAAGACCACCGACGGGGCTCTGGAATACCTGCGTAATTTTCTCTTTATTTTAGAAAGGATACTTGTCGTATGGCAATGGCAATCGAACGAAACTCAGGTAAAACATCTGCAGCACATGTCCTTATTCCGAGATATTATTTTTTTTTTCAATTCAAAATTCTAGTCTTTTCTTCGTTTTTTTTCCCATGTGTATCTCTTTATCCACTACGTACCCTGATAGAGCACGAGTTTACGAAGTCATGATGGTGTTACCGCTAAACGCAGTAAAGGAAAAGCGTTCATAACAGACGTAACCACCGCGAAAACACGGCCATGTTTCTAGGACTCAATTTTGCAATGCGAAAAATAATAAAAATACTATTCAAGAACAATCATTCACAAGTAGCAATTACGTCTCCAAAAGCGTGAAAAAATGGCGTGAAAAAATGAGGCAACTTGAGGCTGCGCCCTTGGGAACATCATCTGAAGTTCCTCTCGAACGACCGTCATGATGGTGTCGCGTAGGTCGCCGGTGCCCAATGATTGAACTTCGGCGCAGTTTGCTGGGCTTGCGCAGCCTTGGAGCGGTTCCGCACTTACAGAGTTTTCTCGATGCTGGTGGCCTCGCGGAGAAACTCTTCGATTGTCTTCGCTAGATTTCATATCATTCCGGCGAAAACGTATTTCTTAATAACACGCATAAGCAGGCGAAGCTTCTTCTCCTCGGATATTTAGGGGTCGGCGTGGTGGAACACGCGCGTCATCTCCTCGGTGAACATCGCTGTCTTCTCGTTGGGTAGTTGTACTCGGGCTTCTAGCATAGTTTCGACCCTTTCTTCGCGCACGACACTCGTAAATGTCGGCAGGAAGCCGCTGCGGAAAAGGTACCACGTTGTCAGGGTCAACTCCCTGTTCTCGAACCACGTTCTGGCGGCGTCTTCTAAGGCGAAGTATACATGCCGCTGCTTGTCGTCGGAATCGCAGTTGTTGAAAGTAGCGACCCTTTCATATGTTTCCAGCCAGTTTTGCCGGTCCTCAAACGATGATCCGCGTAAGGTGAGTGGCTCTTTGGGCTGTTGCAGAACGATGGTGGTTGTTGCGGCTGCCATTCGGGCTTTCTTGGCCACGATCTTCTTGGTAGTGCCAGGTAGAATTCCGTGCTCCGGGGCAGCTGTTGTAGCCGGTGGCTTGCTCGATGTTTCAGGAAGGCATTGGCGTCGTCTTTGCGGTTCGGGCTTGAATCACAGCTTATTGGTGGCGTCAGGAACGTGAACCAGAAGCACCTCCACCAGATGCCACGTGGTGGTGACGGTGAAGAAATAAGTGAAACTTGAGTAACGAAACTAGCCTCTTATTTGGCGAACCTCTGCCCAGAAGAACAGACTCTACGTTCTCTTGGCTATAGCTTGAAATATAGCACAGCGAATAGATTCTAAAGGTCACTTTGAAATGCGTTAGCCTACTGCCTGCAATATCTCTTGAACTTATAGATGAGGTATGATTTTCTGTATTTTCTCCGTTGCGCAGAACGGTAATTTGACTGTAAGATGTTGATCAAAGTTAAAACCCGGTTGACTGAAATGCTCCGCGATGGCTCTGGGAAGCTGTTTAATTGTGTCTGCGAGATGTCCGCTTATTCTGACGTTCATTGATTGTCCCGTTTCACCGATAAACTTTTTTTTACGGAAGGAACATTGAAGCACATAAATCACATCGGAACTAGTACAGGTAAAGCTAGTTTTAACTTCGTGTGTATACCTATTCGCTGTGCTTTTAATTTTGATGTCATTTCGAAGGTGACTGCAGGTTAGCACCTGGGGCGACATGTTCTTATTACAGGGGAATGATGTTGAATGACTTTTGCTTGCAGTAACATCTCTTTAATTTTTCTGCTGCCGCAATTGGTCACCCTTGGTACCACGAGGGACGCTTTTCTCAGACGTTCTATAACTTATAGTATTGAGTGGTACCTTCGCAGAATGTTGTTGATGTCTAGGAAGGCATTAGAATATATTTTTTATAAAGGCTGGTGGTCTGACAGATTCTGGTGTAGGATGTATATCTAATTTCGAGTGGCTCGCGAATCTTGATACGACGTCATAAGCTCTTTCGAGTAGAACTTTCGTATAGATTCTTTTTACTATCGCTGCTTTACCTTACAGGGACACTAAATTTAAATATTATTTCTTCTTCATGAGTAAATTACCGTTCTACAACACCAAAAACACCACTCTTACAACGATAAGACGTTTGGTAAGCCAGAAAAAGCACAAGAACGAAATACGGGTGGCGGCGCCTACTTGAGTTCCCGCATCTGGGGGCTGTGCCGTCTTGGATTTTGATGGCATCTTCTAGGGCCTACTAAATATATATATATAGTGGTACAGACTTACTACATTGTGTTCTAAAGGAACCAAAAAATAAACATGGCAAGTTTTGGGAACCTTTATTCAGCCAACGCGGCCCAAATGCGAAAACATACTTTGGAATCCTTGACGTCACGCTGACGTACCAGCGCTGGGGTTTCGGCGCAAAATTCATATACCGATACTTGGACCTTCCCTTTCTCATATAATAATCAAACTATTTTTTTTTGCAAATGACTGCCTGCAGGGTTCTCAAACAATGCTTCATTAGTCTAAACTGATGTATTGTTTCACTTTATGGTCCCTTTAATTAAGGTGGTGGATATAATGGTTGTCTTCTCTGCAGATTGTTCTCATTCGTTTTCCTTGACAAACAAAATTTTCTTGCTTCCAGTGTCGTGGATTATGACTGTTGTTGATTAGATGTTGCTGTATATCCGCAGGATTCCGGTAAAATGTCGTCTGTGTAATAACTGCACCTCGGTAAGGCCAAATCATAACAGGCAGAGCGTCTCAAGGCGCTGGCTTTTCCGCGAGGAGTTCATAATGTCAACAACCGCTCTGCGGTGTCCGATTGGACATTGATGTTTTCGCATTGACAACTCATAAATGCTTTGGTGTCGTCAGGTTTCTTTTAGTATTCCTTGATTGACGGCACGACTTCCGCTTGAACTGATCGCACGCAATTACTTACATCATCATTAAAGATGAAAATTCTCGATTTATCTGCGCTAACCTTAAGGCCTAGGTGACCTGCTGCATTACCACCAGTATTTGTAAATCTCTGTAAATTTCTTGCATTGTTCGACAGTAGCATTATGTCCAACATCAGCCCAGAGACCCTCTGTTGCACTTTTTACCCATTACGGATCCAAGATACGTCGACACCTAATTCAATATTTTCAAGTAGTCTTTCTGTGCCTGTAACGTGAAGTGTCAACAACAGTGTAGACAGAACTCATCCTTCATTCACTTCTCGGTAAATTTCCACCAGTTCGTTGCATTTCCGGCTTTGCATTTAGTTTGTACAATGTTTTTTTTTTCATTATATCTCCCTCCTCAGCTCCGCGAAATTGGCTTATATGGCGTCGTGCTTGAGGCTATCCCATAGTAATGCCTGGTCTGCGTCGTCGTAGGAATTGTGAATAAGTCGAAGTACTTTCCGTAAGGGTCTGTTCGGAGTTATTGATATTTGTATACATTGATTTCGATATTGTCACGATTCACAAGCAGCAGTAATTGATAAAAAAGTGCTGGACACTTTAATTGCAGGCCAAATGAAAAACGATCGCACAGGGACTTCTCTTCCGCCATGCTCGAGATCTTCATCTTCCTCTACGTGCCGCGTACAGGATGGGGCACTTTCCTCCCTCCAGAGAGAGCATCCTCCCGATGCTCACCTAGCGGCAGGAAGATGTGCCAGACGAGGTGTGGGCACTTCATTCCGAGTAGGGCTTCATGCGCACAATGTGCACAACTTCTGGTGGACGCTGCCTCACCCTGGAGGAAGCAGGACTGTCAGGAATAACCTCATAGTTGAGCTCGCTGAGGCGTCGTAAATTCTTGTACGGACGAAAGTACCACCTGAGTAGCTTTTCTGAAAGCCCTCGCCGACGGATGGAACTCCAAACCCACACTTTGTCTCCTGGCTGGTATGTGACGTAGCGGCGCCGTAGGTTGTGGCGTCGATTGTCGTTGTCCTGTTGTCGGGTGATTCTGACGCGGAAGTTGTCTCTCTTCTTCAGCAAGTTGAGCGAAAGCTTCAGCGTCCCTGCCTATATCACCGCTGTCATGTGGCAACATCGCATCGAGCATCATCGCCACTTCACGGCCATGAAGAAGGTTAAATGATGTCTTTCGCGTTGTTTCCTGTTGAGCAGTGTTGTACGCGAATATGATGTACGGTAAAATGTCACATAAATTTTCGCGCTCCACATTTACGTACATACTCAGCATGTCGGTGATAGCCATGTTCAAGCGTTCTATTAGGCCGTTCGTTTACAGGTGTCATGCTGTGGTCTTTCGGTCAGCCTTGCCGCTGAGGCTAAGCACTGTCTTTAGAAGTGCAGCCGTAAAGGCAGTCCCCCTTTCCATTATTATCACCGATGGTGCACCGTGTCTAAGAACCACGTTTTCAATAAATAATCGCGCTGATTCGACTGCGGTGCCACTTGGAAGGGGGTCATGGTTTCTGCATAGCGTGTCAGGTAATTGGTGGCAAGTATTACCGACTTATTGCGAAAAGTCGGGAATGGTCCGAGAAGGTCCATCCCGATTTGGGCAAATGGGGTCATCGGCACTTGGACTGGTTGTAGTTGCCCAGCTGGTTTCATATATGGTGGTTTGCGACGCTGACAATCGAGGCACGAGCGCACGTAATGTTTCACAAAGGTGGCAATCCTTGGCCAGTAATATTTCTCTTGGACTCGGGCCAGTGTCCGCGTGTAGCCGAGGTGGGCAGATGTCGGTTCGTCGTGGCAGGCTTGCATGGCCTCATGACGGAGGCACGTTGGGACGACAAGTAGGTGGCTGCTTCCGCTTGCAAAGAAGCTTTTCTTGTAAAGAGCATCATTACGGAAGCAAAATGATGGCAAGCTTCTTGCAAATGTTTTGGGTGCGCTTGTAATCCGGACTTCTCAAAAATCAATTAGGGCAATCAGTGCGCTGTCTTCCCGCTGCTGACGAGCAATCGTGGCCATGTCTAGAACACTAATAAAAGTAATGTCCTCGTCATTTTCCGTGACTTCCTGCTCAGTGGGTGACTTTGAAAGGCAGTCGGCGTAGGTATGCTTTCGCCCGGACTTGTACGCCACTGTCATATCGAATGCTTGAAGTCTTAGGCTCCAACGCGCTGGTAGACCGAACGGATCCTTCAAGTTCGTCAGCCAGCAAAGTGAGTGATGATCACTGACAACGCTGAAGGAACGGCCATAGAGATATGGGCGATAAATCATAACTGCCCATAGCACCGCAATACATTCCTTTTCTGTGGTTCAGTAATTAGACTTAGCGCGTGAGAGCGTCCTGCTTGCGTATGCAATGACTCACTCGGCCCAGTCTTGCCATTGCACGAGCGCAGCGCCTACACCTACATTGGTAGCGTTCGTATGAATAGTGATAGGAGCGTCCTCGTCAGAGTGAGCCAGTACAGGAGGTGTTCGCAGGCGCTGTCGGTGATCATTAAACGCTGCTTGTTCCTCTTCACCCCATACGAAGGCGATATCTTCTCTTGTAAGGCGCATAAGCGGTGAAGCTATGTCTGAAAAATTAGCTATAAATCTTCGGGAACACGAGCAGAGACCTAGGAAACGCTTGACTGCCTTCTTATCCGTTGGCGTTGGAAACTTTGAGATGGCCGGGCTCTTGTCGGGGTCAAGGCGGACGCCTTGATGTCTCACAACATGACCTATGAACTGGAGTTCCCCGAAACCAAAGTGACACTTTCCTGCTTTCAGTGTTAAGGCGGTGGACCGGACCGTTTGTAAAACCGCCAGCAGCCGTCTCTCGTGTTCTTGGAATGTTCCCGAAAAAACTATGACATCGTCGAGGTTTTCTAGGCAAGTCAGCCACTTCAGGCCAGACAGAACCATATCCATGAGCCGCTGCAAAGTTGGTGGAGCTGAGCATAAACGGAAAGTAAGGACCTTGAATTCGTAAAGCCCATCAGGCGTTACAAAAGCAGTCTTTTCTCTATCTCTCTCGTCAATCTCGATTTGCCAATAGCCACTTTTGAGGTCCATCGACGAGAAGTAGCAGGCATGCCTCAGCCTGTCGAGAGACTGGCCGATACGTGGTAATGAGTATACGTCTTTCTTTGTCACCCGGTACAGCTTACGGTAATCGACGCAAAAATGTAGACTGCCCTCTTTCTTTTTGTCCATCACCACCGGCAATGCCCACGGGCTTTTTGATGCTTGGATAACACGGTACGGGTTTTGTCGGATTGGTCTCGCTGTCTCCGTGATAATCCGGTGCTTCGTGAGTGGTGTCTGACGAACTCTGGATGTCGACGAGAAATAATCGCGAAACTGGTGAAGCAGATCCACAAGGCGCTGCCTTTCGGCCGGTGATAAGCTCGCGCTCACGTCAAGAACAGGTAACGGTGGCGAAATGTCTTGCTCTCCTTGTTAGAATGCAAAGCATTCGCTGAATTCCGCAATCTCGTCGAGGTAAGCAACTGCTGAGCCTTTTGCAATTTGTCGTCGTTGGTTGCTGAAGTTTGTCAGCAGCAGTTCTGTTTCCGCATGCATTAATTTGGCGAGACTTATGGGCATGGGAATACCTTGAGTGAGAAAAAGCGTTATTATCTGCTCGGCAATACGTTCCCCATCGTACTCAAGGTTAGCCACCTCCTGGGAAAGGAACTCAAGAATACATACAGACTGGTCAAGTATCCGGTACACGCAGACCTGGAGGGGAATGAGAGGGCTGACGATCTAGCCCGAGAGCTGACGAACCGAGCGTAGCAACCATTGCCCTCCCATTCACAACCCGCCACTTCACAGGAAAGCCGTCGTGAGGAGGAGGATAACGATCTGGCCCGTATGGCACCACGCGATATTCTTGCTCACTAGCACGGCATGCGGCAAAGATACGGTGCCCCCCGCACATCTTTGCAAGGGGAAGACGCAATAGATCTCCGCAGGATTCAAACGGGGGTCTATCCAAATTGATTAAGATTGAGCAAAATTTTCCCAACAATGTACGGGCGTGCATTTCCGTGGTGTAGCGACTCGCCACCGTCTTTGTACCAGATCTCATGGGGATGCCAAAATAGACCACCGAATTTAAATGTCTACTTAGTCAGGTATAATTTAACCAACACACTGGAGCAATGAGAGGCACAACTCGCCAGCTCAAATCCGAAGGTGCAGAAGGCTCTTCTTGGTCACGTTCGGCTAGCGGCAGAAGCCAGTGGACCCCTGGACTTGGGGCGCCACCCATCAAGCTCCTAACCCGCAACCCCCTTTCCCCAATTCAATAAAGTTATTCTCTCTGTCTCTCTCTCTCTCTCTCTCTGTCGCACCTGAAGGAAACAAGACAGCAAGATAATGATGTTACGGTCACGTCGTCTATGATGCGCAAAGACTTTCGTTGTAGTTTTGCACTTTCGTCTCCAGAAAAGGTTAGTACACCTTCTGGTATGTTGATTATGGTGACGTACTCGCGCAAGAAGTCCATACCTAAGATTACGTCTTTGTAGCAGTCGGGGAGAATAACAAAATTTGCGACGAATGACGAATCCCCTATGTTGACCCTTGCAGTACACTTGTCAGTCGGTGTCAGTAGCTGGCCTCGAGCATCTCTGATGTGGGGCCCTGACCATTCCATCTTCACTTTGCGAAATCTGTTCGCCAATTTTTCCGCTACGATTGAAAAGTCCGTGCCAGTGTCTACTAGTGCCGTCACGTCGTGGCCGTCAATTTATACAGTAACATCTACGCTAGCGATCTCGCCTGTCGTCAGATCATCAGGCTGTATTGGCTTCTCGTTCGACCGCAATCGGGGATTTTCGGCACTTGGACGTGTGGCAACCTTCCCCCCTGCGGTCGCGTCTTTCAGTTTCCCCGGCGTAGGCTGGGAGATTGCCCTCGGGCCACGTCAGTGGAACTGTGTCTTGTAGCTGGAAAACCATGTTGCGGAAAAGGGGAGCGCGACCGGCAACCGGGAGAATCACCTAGCCAGTTCGTCCAATTCGCGTCGATGTTCACTCGGCTGCGGTCAAAAGCACGACGAGAAGCAGATGGGAACGGTTGGTACCCTTCGCCGCGATAAGGGCAATGACGGCAGATCTGGCCCGCTTCCCTACAGTGGAAGCACAAGGGCCTGTAGTCAGCTGTGCGCAACTTTTCGCCCTCTTCAACACTTTCTTCCTTGAACCTAAACACGCTCTCTTCTCGTCGCCGTGTCGAATCATTAAAATTCTTGCATTGCATTGTCAATTCTTTAGTTAGGCTCTCAAATGATAATTACATTAACTTCGCGCCGGGATCATCAACGAGAAGACATCATGACCTAAACTTGATATCCTACTACGCACGTACTAACATGTTCAAATTCAGCTTTCTTCCCCGCTCAATCGAAGACTGGAATTCATTACCTGGGTCCCTTCGCTCATGCTCATCCCAAATTTTTGCAACCACCATCCCAGACGCATATCGTGCTCACCCATGCCTGGCAGCTTTTGTATAACTTCTTGTGTATTTTTTCTTTCATCAGTGCTCTTTTGTAAAAGTGGTCGCTTGTGTTTATTTGTGTATTTTCCTTTCATCTGTGCTCTTTAAAAGTGTTCACTTGTGTTTACCGCTGTATACTCCAATGCATTTTCTGTACCTTTTCTTAACCCACTCTTGCTATAGCGCAAATTGCGCTGCAGTATGTATAAATAAATAAATAAATAAATAAATAAATAAATAAATAAATAAATAAATAAATAAATAAATAAATAAATAAATGTCGGCTCTGCGAAGTGGTGGTCGCGTCGGTTCTTCCCTATGGTTCCAAGATTATGCCGGTGCTGACTGCTGGTGATACTGCGGTGTCGGCATCGGAGGTGGTGGTCGGCGGACGTCTTCGTAGCTGGGCTGCCGCTCCTTGGAATTCGGCGCGGGAGCCGCAAACGATTGCTTTATTTCTCGGCGCACTTCAGCCACCGACGCAGCTGTGCATTCATTTGGCGTGGCAGTGAGCTTCTTAATTTCTTCCTGAACAATTTCCCATATCAACCGGCGCAAGGAACCCTCGTCTGTGACCATCCCTGCTGCTGGGCTTGCCGGTCCAGTGCTGGTAAGGTGATCATACTGGTGGCTGGGCAGGTGTAACACGCGCTCTATGGCCGTCGAGTTAATAAATTCGTCGACGCTCGTCGGCGTTTTCCGCCCAAGACCGGCAAACAGCTGCTCCTTTACGGCGTGCATGAGGTGGCTGAGCTTTTTTGCCTGGGGCATATCGGGTTCTGCAAGATGACAAAGACGAGCCATGGCCTCAGCGAAAGTGGCAACCGTTTCATTCGGATTTTGAATCCGTGATTCTCGAAGAGGCTGCGCGTAGTTTCGCCTTTATGTGCTCCCGAACGTATGGAGGAACTGGCGGCGGTAGCCTTCCCGGCTTGGCCAGATTCCCTCGCGATTTACGAATCATGTGCGGGCTCTGTATTCAAGAGAGAAATACCCATGGGATAGCTTCTGTCCAGCATGCTACACTTTATACTTGGCTACGCGCTCGTATTCCTCGAACCAGTCTTCTGCATCTACGTAGGCATTACTGTGGAAGCTCACCGGGAGATCGAGGAGTCAATAGAGTCACATGTGCAGGGCCTGGGTCTGCCATGGCTTGAGCACTCATGTTACTTCCTGGTAGGGGACCAAATTATGGACTTAGACCTAGTAGGCGACGGCTGGCGCGATGAACCGGTGTTTCTACACGCGGAAAACGTCATCGGTTTGATGTGGGGCCGTTGACAAGCGTCCCAAACATTTACCTAGCACCTCCACCAGTGTTATGATTCATAAGCCGCAGGAACTCAGAAAAAGGGCAGGACATTTTAATTGCAGGCCAACTGAAAAATGATCGCGCAGGGAACTCTTCTTCTCTTGCGCCATGCGCGAGATCTTCGTCTTCGTCTACGTGCCGCCTACTGAATATGGCAATTTTATAAGGCACATTGCTTTGTTTCTTAAACTTGTGATATTAAGATAATAGGTTTTGATGTGACTACGCCTTCCCCCTACGAAATGCCTCATATTCGCTGTGTTCTTGTCCAGTCCCCCGCAGGGTCTGAACCAAATTATTTGTTGGAGACAGAGGCATCAGAAATTAATATGGTGGTCTTTACTGCAGAGTAATGCTGCTGTCGCAGTAAATGAGTCCGCTGCCGAAGGAATCGCGCACGTCTCCTGTTTTGTTCCCTCCTTGGAAAACAAGTAGCGTGACCCTCTTCGTTTTTGACACTGCAAGTAATGAAAAGAAAGCGTTAAATACAAAATACATGCCGCTAAATAATAGCATTGTCGCGTATACCCTGCTGGTGTATACAAGCTAAATAGACATACAGGCGGTTGCACTTTACGAAAGCGTAAGCAGCGACGCGGGATGCCGAGACGAACTTTGTTCACCTATTCTTCAGTCCCTAGCTCTGGCAAACCATGTGACATTACCCCCTCTTCAAAAAAAAAAGAAGGAAAGCATACATAGGCTTGACCTGAGAGCGCCCAGATGCTCTAGGGCGAACACATAGGCTATACACAATCACAATCACTGCGGTGTTCGATATAGTCACAAGGCACTGATGAACGAGCAACAACAAAAACTAACCGAAGCGGCTGAAAACGTCGAATATTAGGGGCTATAGTAAGGTTTCAACCGCACAACGTGCACAATCTCAGATTGCGGTTGTCGTCGTCGGGGAGGCTGGCTTCCGTCAGGAAGGACTTTGCACTTCACGTCACTAATTCGCTGCAACACTCTGTAAGGGCCGAAGTAGCGACTGAAAAGATTCTCGGATAGTCCTTTTCGGCGCACGGGAGTCCAGGCCAAAACTTGATCACTAAGTTGAAACTCTACATATCGATGGCGGAGATTGTAGCGGTGCGCATCGATGCCCTGTTGTTGCTTTATGTGCACTCTGGCAAGCTGACGGGCTTCTTCAGCGCGTTGCACGAAAGGTTCGGCAGCTTGCGCGAGGTCGAGATGATCGATATTGCCGCACGGCAGCATTGCTTCTAACATAGTCTGAATTTCACAGCCATAAATGAGGTAAAATGGCGTGAAGCGTGTTGTTTCTTGAGTAGCAGTATTATAGGCAAATGTTACGTAACGTAGTATCTCGTCCAACGTCTTGTGCTGTACGTCTACGTACAGAGACAGCATGTCAGTCAACGTTTTGTTCAGTCGTATGGTGAAGCCGTTTGTCTGAGGATGATAGGCAGTTGTCCTTCGATGGGTCGTGCAGCTGAGTTTAAAACGTCTTCAATGAGCTGTGCTGTAGAGTCTTTGCCTCAGTCTGTGATGACGTGCGATGGGGCGCCATGCCGTAGGACGATGCTCTGTATGAAAAACTGGGCAACCTCGGAAGCGGTGCCTCGAGGGAGCGCCTTTGTCTCAGCATACCGCATTAAATAGTCCGTGGCCACGATTATCCACCTATTGCCAGAATAATAATAATATTTGGGGTTTTACGTGCCAAAACCACTTTCTGATTATGAGGCACGCCGTAGTGGAGGACTCCGGAAATTTTGACCACCTGGGGTTCTTTAACGTGCACCTAAATCTAAGCACACGGGTGTTTTCGCATTTCGCCCCTATCGAAATGCGGCCGCCGTGGCCGGGATTCGATCCCGCGACCTCGTGCTCAGCAACCCAACACCATAGCCACTGAGCAACCACGGCGGGTTATTGCCAGAAGATGACAGTGGAAAGGGGCCCAGAAGATCCATGCCGACCTGGTCGAAAGGTTTGGAAGGTGGGTCAATCGTATCCAGCAATCCCACAGGCTTCACTGCTGGCGACTTTCAGCGCTGTCATTTCCGGCAGGCTTGGACGTACCGCTTAACACACTCGGCGAGTTTCGGCCAGTAGTAGGATTTGCGCACTCTGTCAAGCGTTCGGGTAAAACCCAAATGGCTAGACGGAGGCTCGTCATGACAGGCGAACAAAACTTCGGCATGGAGGTCTGCTGGAACGACGAAAAGGTAGGTCTTGTTGGCGGCAGCGGAGTTCTTCTTGTACAAGACGCCATGTTGTAAACAAAAAGAAGACAGTCCTCGAGTGATATGCCGGGGTATTTATGGGTTTCGTCCTTCTAGATGTTCGAATATAGGCGGTAGTGCATCATTTGCGCGCTGCCGCGTGGACAAATCACTACCGCTTACGGCCCCAAGGAAAGCGCCGTCGTCCTCAATGTCGTGGTCGGTAGTGTCGATAGGGGTGCGCGAGAGTGCGTCAGCGTCTTCATGTATGCGGCCCGACTTGTACACGATGATCAAGTCGTACTCCTGCAAACATAGACTTCACGGTGCCAGTCGTCCAGAAGGGTCCGGGAGATTTGCAAGCCAGCATAACGAGTGATGATCAGTTACAACTTTGAATGGGCGGCCGTAAAGGTAAGATCGAAATTTGGCCTGCGCCCATACGACCGCAAGACACTCTTTCTCAGTGGTGGTGTAGTTGGTCTCTGCACGCGATAGTGTGCCACTTGCGTAGGCGATCACTCTTTCAATACCTTCCTGCCGTTGTACAAGATCCGCACCAAGACCAACGTTATTGGCGTCTCTATGAACTTCCGTGTCCGCCTCCTCGTCAAAGTGGGCCAAAACTGGTGCTGACACCAGACGTTGTCGAAGCTCGGTGAAAACACTCTTGCTCTGATGACCACACGAACGATACTTCGTCCCTCGTGAGGCGAGTCAGCTCCGCCATCATCGAAAAATTTCGATAGGTAGTATGCGCAAAGGCCCAGGAAGCGTCGGAGACCTTTTTTGTCGGTCGGTGTGGAAACGAGGCTACAGCGGCAGTTTTCGCGGGATCGGGGCTAACGCCTTCCGCGCTGTCCACGTGTCCGAGAAACATCAGCTCCTTGCAGCCGAAATCACACTTCTGAGGCTTAAAGGTGAGGTTAGCTGATCGGATGGCTTTGATGATGATGAAAAACTTTATTTATCCCTCTTTAAAGGGAAGGGCGCAACGGAATAGAGGGTGGGAGGAGGAACTACTTGAAGTAGGCCTCCTTTATCCTCTCAGCCCACTCCAGGATGGCCTCCTGAAGATCGGGCCTGGAGCTACGCAAGGCAGCCTCCCACTGCTCCACACTAGATATTAATTGCTTGAGGAAAGGGGGAAGGGGGCGCTGAGGGCACCCCCACATGATATGGCTTTGAGAACTTGCCGCAGTGATTTCAGGTGGTCGTC
This sequence comes from Dermacentor variabilis, assembly GCF_050947875.1. Lineage (NCBI taxonomy): Eukaryota > Metazoa > Arthropoda > Arachnida > Ixodida > Ixodidae > Dermacentor > Dermacentor variabilis. The sequence goes on along the minus strand of NC_134573.1, from coordinate 62,101,746 downwards.
AAATTTCGCCGAAAAAACAACCACGTCGTCGAGGTAGACAAGGCAGCTCTGCCACTTCAGACCAGCTAGAACGGTGTCCATCATTCGCTGGAAAGTTGCTGGTGCCGAACAGAGACCGAAAGGAAGTACTCTGAATTCGTAAAGGCCATCTGGAGGGACGAAAGCAGTTTTTTCGCGGTCTCTTTCATCGACCTCAATTTGCCAGTAGCCACATAACACACTTGATGCATAACGTTTTCGGATAAAGAAATTCTACTGTTTAGTTAAGTGACGAACACGCTGGCTGTGTGGAATCCAGAATATGCTTCTTGTATCTTACTTAATCATGTTATCACTAAAACAAAAGATGTTTGCACACAATCGGTGATTTTTGAAGATATAGGTAGAGTACAACTGAAACAACATGTAGTTCACCTGTCAAGACAAGACGCTTATTGCTTTAGCCTCACCTTCAAGGATCGCCACTGGTTGCATGGATGACAACGGCGTAGTAAGTGCTGCCGTGGCCTCGCGGGTTGCGAAGTTGTGTCGCGCGCCGTCGCTGTCGAAACGGTAGTCAATTCATATTGATATATGTGATGCCAAGGTGCCGACTCACTGCAGCTCTTCCGTGAGCACCAAATCGGCTTCTTTGCCACCCCCCTGGAAAGCATGAAACTCGAGGAAATGGGTATTGGATTACAATGCCGATGAAAGTGTAACACAGTCTTTAAAGAATGAGTTCAGAACCGCACTTCTAGATTTATCTTCTTTAACTACTATCGAATCAAAAGCATGATCTAACGCTCCTTTCTACCTGAAGCCGTGTTTCCCACGTGTGCCTGTTTCATTAAAGATATTACCCTAGTAATGACCTGAAAGATACCTCTTGTCCTCCAAGCCATTTGATATCCCCGCTTGTTCATCGCATGAAAGTTTGGATATACCTCAGTGCAAGAGCAACGCATACTTCGAAGCCCTGCTTCCGAAAACAAGCCAAAAATCGCCTTCCATATCCTCCACCGTCACCATCACTGTTCATCACGTGTTCAAGTCGTCTACCGGTGACCATGTGCTCCCTCATTATCCCTCTTTTTTATTACTCCCACTCCCCTCTGATATGCCTGTATGGCCCTGAGAGTAAGTGAAATGAAATAAAATTGAAAATGTATGGCTCCCTGTATAGGAGGAGTGAAAAAATCAGTGTACATTCTGACTTCTCTTTCTCCTTCCCGAAAACGGTTACCCAGCGTTGGTGGTGCTTTGTCGAGATAGCAGTGGCAGCACTCCAGCATGGCTGCGCCAGCCGGAGACGGATGACGCCACAAGAGCGTCGGAGCGCTCGGTGGTATTGTTTTGCGAGCCTTTTGGGCTGAATGCACGCCGCGCTCACGGATTATGCGACGACGCCCGGCAGTGCCTTTGCTTCCTAACATGTTTTTTTTTTAAACCTAGAGATGAGAGCGAATACAACTCACCGGTTCAGATCAGGTCCACTTTGTCCGTGGAAGTCCCCCGCTTCGCTTTTCAAGTTGTCTCAACACTTGCGTAGCTGCTATTCTTAGCTGCTACTCTGCTTCTGTCTGCTTCCATTTCATTTTCTTCTCACTTAGGGACACTGCATCGGTACGTTTCTATTCTACCACGTTGCTGTGTCTCGTCATGAGGTTAATAAGAATTCACCGCTCCTCCTCGGTAAAGTTGATGATTGTTTCCTGAAAGACACCCACAACAAAACAACGAATAAGTAGGCGACCACTTGGATAAATAAATAAATAAATAAATAAATAAATAAATAAATAAATAAATAAATAAATATGCGCAATATTTACAGCCCACAAAATAACTGCAGCCGAAGTTACAGGAATCAGGCAAGAGAAAAACAAATACATGTCGCATCAGCCCAAAAAGAAAGCAAAAAAAAAAGAAACCCGACATGTATTTGTTTTGAAGCAACCTTCCCCCCGACGCGACCGCAGGGGGGAAGGTTGCCACACGTCGAAGTGCCGAAAACCCCCGATTGCCGTCGAACGAGAAGCCGATACAGCCGGATGATCTGACGACAGGCGAGATCGTTAGCGTAGATGTTACTGTATAAATTGACGGCCACGACGTGACGGCGCTAGTAGACACTGGCACGGACTTTTCAATCGTAGCGGAAAAATTGGCGAACAGACTTCGCAAAGTGAAGATGGAATGGTCAGGGCCCCACATTAGAGATGCTCGAGGCCAGCTACTGACACCGACTGACAAGTGTACTGCAAGGGTCAACATAGGGGATTCGTCATTCGTCGCAATTTTTGTTATTCTTCCCGACTGCTGCAAAGACGTAATCTTAGGTATGGACTTCTTGCGCGAGTACGCCACCGTAATCAACATACCAGAAGGTATACTAACCTTTTATGGAGACGAAAGTGCAAAACCACAACGCAAGTCTTTGCGCATCATAGACGACGTGACCGTAACATCATTATCTTGCCGTGTTGTTTCCGTCAGGTGCGACAGAGAGAGAGAGAGCCAGAGAGAATAACTTTATTGAATTGGGGAGAGGGGGTGGGGGGTTAGGAGCTTGATGGGTGGCGCCCCAAGTCCAGGGGTCCACTGGCTTTTGCCGCTAGCCGAACGTGACCAAGAAGAGCCTTCTGCACCTTCGGATTTGAGCTGGCGAGTTGTGCCTCCCATTGCTCCAGTGTGTTGGTTAAATTATACCTGACTAAGTAGACATTTAAATTCGGTGGTCTATTTTGACATCCACATGAGATCTGGTACAAAGACGGTGGCGAGTCGCTACACCACGGAAAGGCACGCCCGTACATTGTTGGGAAAATTTTGCTCAATCTTAATAAATTTCGGTAGACCCCCGTTTGAAACCTGCGGAGATCTATTGCGTCTTCCCCTTGCAAAGATGTGCGGGGGGCGCCGTATCTTTGCCGCATGCCGTGCTGGTGAGCAAGAATATCGCGTGGTGCCATACGGGCCAGATCGTTATCCTCCTCCTCGCGACGGCTTTCCTGTGAAGTGGCGGGTTGTGAATGGGAGGGCAATGGTTGCTACACTCGGTTCGTCAGCTCTCGGGCTAGATCGTCAGCCCTCTCATTCCCCTCCAGGTCTGCGTGTCCCGGATACTTGACCAGTCTGCATGTATTCTTGGGTTGAGTACGATGGGGAACCTTGAGTACGATGGGGAACGTATTGCCGAGTAGATAATAACGCTTTTTCTCACTCAAGGTATTCCCATGCCCAGAAATCTCGCCAAACTAATGCATGGGGAAACAGAACTGCTGCTGACAAACTTCAGCAACCAACGACGACAAATTGCAAAAGGCTCAGCAGTTGCTTACCTCGACGAGATTGCGGAATTCAGCGAATGCTTTGCATTCTAACAAAGAGAGCAAGACATTTCGCCACCGTTACCTGTTCTTGACGTGAGCGCGAGCTTATCACCGGCGGAAAGGCAGCGCCTTGTGGATGTGCTTCACCAGTTTCGCGATTGCTTCTCGTCGACATCCAGAGTTCCTCAGACACCACTCACGAAGCACCGGATTATCACGGAGACAGCGAGACCAATCCGACAAAACCCGTACCGTGTAGCACCAAAAGAGCGCGAAGCGATCCGAGAGCAAGTGAAGAAAATGCTGGACGACTACGTTATCCAAGCATCAAAAAGCCCGTGGGCAACGCCGGTAGTGGTGGACAAAAAGAAAGACGGCAGTCTACATTTTTGCGTCGATTACCGTAAGCTGTACTGGGTGACAAAGAAAGACGTATACTCATTACCACGTATCGGCCAGTCTCTCGACAGGCTGAGGCATGCCTGCTACTTCTCGTCGATGGACCTCAAAAGTGGCTATTGGCAAATCGAGGTTCACGAGAGAGATAGAGAAAAGACTGCTTTTGTAACGCCTGATGGGCTTTACGAATTCAAGGTCCTTACTTTCAATTTATGCTCAGCTCCATCAACTTTGCAGCGGCTCATGGATATGGTTCTATCTTGCCTGAAGTGGCTGACTTACCTAGGAAACCTCGACGATGTCATAGTTTTTTCGGGAACGTTCCAAGAACACGAGAGACGGCTGCTGGCGGTATTACAAACGGTCCGGTCCACCATCTTAACACTGAAAGCAGAAAAGTGTCACTTTGGTTTCGGGGAACTCGAGTTCATAGGTCATGTTGTGAGACATCAAGGCGTCCGCCTTGACACCGACAAGATCCCGGCCATCGCAAAGTTTCCAACGCCAACGGATAAGAAGGCAGCCAAGCGTTTCCTACGTCTCTGCTCGTGTTCCCGAAGATTTATAGCTAATTTTTCACACATAGCTTCACCGTTTATGCGCCTTACAAGAGAAGATGTCGCCTTCGTATGGGGTGAAGAGGAACAAGCAGTGTTTAATGATCACCGACAGCGCCTGCGAACACCTCCTGTACTGGTTCACTTTGACGAGGACGCTCCTATCACTATTCACACGAACGCTACCAATGTAGGTCTAGGCGCTGCGCTCGTGCAATGGCAAGATTGAGCCGAGTGAGTCATTGCATACGCAAGCAGGACGCTCTCACGCGCTTAGACTAATTACTGAACCACAGAAAAGGAATGTATTGCGGTGTTATGGGCAGTTATGAATTATCGCCCGTATCTCTATGGCCGTTCCTTCAGCGTTGTCGGTGATCATCACTCACTTTGCTGGCTGACGAACTTGAAGGATCCGTTCGGTCTACCAGCGCGTTGGAGCCTAAGACTTCAAGAATTCGATGTGACAGTGGCGTACAACTCCGGGCGAAAGCATACCTACGCCGACTGCCTTTCAAAGTCACCCACTGAGCAGTTGTCACGGAAAATGACGAAGACATTACTTTTATTAGTGTTCTAGACACGGCCACGATTGCTCGTCAGCAGCGGGAAGACAGCGCACTGATTGCCCAAATTGATTTTTGAGAAGTCCGGATTACAAGCGCACCCAAAACATTTGCAAGAAACTTGCCATCATTCTGCTTCCGTAATGATGCTCTTTACAAGAAAAGCATCTTTGCAAGCGGAAGCAGCCACCTACTTGTCATCCCAACGTGCCTCCGTCATGAGGTCATGCAAGCCTGCCACGACGAACCGACATCTGCCCACCTCGGCTACACGTGAACACTGGCCTAAGTCCAAGAGAAATATTACTGGCCAAGGATTGCCACCTTTGTGAAACATTACGTGCGCACGTGCCTCGATTGTCAGCGTCGCAAACCGCCATATATGAAACCAGCTGGGCAACTACAGCCAGTCCAAGTGCCCATGACCCCATTTGCCCAAATCGCGATGGACCTTCTCGGACCATTCCCGACTTTTGGCAATAAGTTGGTAATACTTGCCACCAATTAACTGACACGCTATGCAGAAACCGTGGCCCCCTTCCAAGTGGCACCGCAGTCGAATCAGCGCGATTCTTTATTGAAAACGTGGTTCTTAGACACGGTGCACTATCGGTGATTATAATGGAAAGTGGGACTGCCTTTACGGCTGCACTTCTAAAGACAGTGCTTAGCCTCAGTGGCAAGGCTGACCGAAAGACCACAGCATGTCACCTGCAAACGAACGGCCTAACAGAACGCTTGAACATGGCTATTACCGACATGCTGAGTATGTACGTAAACGTGGAGCACGAAAATTTATATGACATTTTACCGTACATCATATTCGCGTACAACACTGCTCAACAGGAAACAACACGAAAGACATCATTTAACCTTCTTCATGGCCGTGAAGTGGCGATGATGCTCGATGCGATGTTGCCACATGACAGCGGTGATATAGGCAGGGACGCTGAAGCTTTCGCTCAACGTGCTGAAGAAGAGAGACAACTTTTCCGCGTCAGAATCACCCGACAACAGGACAACGACGATCGACGCTACTACCTACGGCGCCGCTATATCACATACCAGCCAGGAGACAAAGTGTGGGTTTGGAGTTCCCTCCGTCGGCGAGGGCTTTCAGAAAAGCTACTCAGGTGGTACTTTCGTCCGTAGAAAATTTTACGACGCCTCAGCGAGCTCAACTATGAGGTTATTCCTGACAGTCCTGCTTCCTCTAGGGCGAGGCAGCGCCCACCAGAAGTTGTGCACATTGTGCGCATGAAGCCCTACGCGGAATGAAGTGCCCACACCTCGTCTGGCACATCTTCGTGCCGCTAGGTGAGCATCGGGACGATGCTCTCTCTGGAGGGAGGAAAGTGCCCCATCCTGTATGCGGCACGTAGAGGAAGATGAAGATCTCGCGCATGGCGGAAGAGAAGTCCCTGTGCGATCGTTTTTCATTTGGCCTGCAATTAATGTGTCCAGCCCTTTTTTATCAATTCCTGCTGCTTGTGAATCGTGACAATATTGAAATCAATGTATACAAATATCAATAGCTCCGAACAGACCCTTACGGAAAGTACTTCGACTTATTCACAATTCCTACGACAACGCAGACCAGGAATTACTATGGGATAGCCTCAAGCACGACGCCATATAAGCCAATTTCGCGGAGCTGAGGAGGGAGATATAATGAAAAAAACATTGCACAAACTAAATGGCAAAGCCGAAAATGCAACGAACTGGTGGAAATTTACCGAGAACTGAATGAAGGATGAGTTCTGTCTGCATTGTTGTTGACACTTCACGTTACAGGCACAGAAAGACTACTTGAAAATATTGAATTAGGCGTCGACGTACCTTGGATCCGTAATTGGTAAAAAGTGCAACAGAGGGTCTCTGGGCTGATGTTGGACATAATGCTACTGTCGAACAATGCAAGAAATTTACAGAGATTTAAAAATACTGGTGGCAATGCAGCAGGTCACCTAAGCCTCAAGGTTAGCGCAGATAAATCGAGAATTTTCATCTTTAATGATGATGTAAGTAATTGCGTGCTATCAATTCAAGCGGAAGTCATACCGTCAGTCAAGGAATACTAAAAGAAACCTAACGACACCGAAGCATTTATGAGTTGTCAATGCAAAAGCATCAATGTCCAATCGGACACCGCACAGCGGTTGTTGACATTATGAACTCCTCGCGGAAAAGCCAGCGCCTTGAGACGCTCTGCCTGTTATGATTTGGCCTTACCGAGATGCAGTTATTACACAGACGACATTTTACCGGAAGCCTGTGGATATACAGCAACATCTATTCCACAACAGTCATAATCCACGACACTGGAAACAAGAAAATTTTGTTTGACAAGGAAAACGAATGAGAACAATCTGCAGAGAAGACAACCATTATATCCACCACCTTAATTAAAGGGACCATAAAGTGAAACAATACATCAGTTTAGACTAATGAAGCATTGTTTGAGAACCCTGCAGGCAGTCAGTTGCAAAAAAAATAGTTTGAATATTATATGAGAAAGGGAAGGTCCAAGTATCGGTATTTGAATTTTGCGCCGAAACCCCAGCGCTGGTACGTCAGCGTGACGTCAAGGATTCCAAAGTATGTTTTCGCATTTGGGCCGCGTTGGCTGAATAAAGGTTCCTAAAACTTGTCATGTTTATTTTTTGGTTCCTTTAGAACACAATGTATTCAGTCTGTACCACTATATATATATTTAGTAGGCCCTAGAAGATGCCATCAAAATCCAAGACGGCATAGCCCCCAGATGCGGGAACTCAAGTAGGCGTCGCCACCCGTATTTCGTTCTTGTGCTTTTTCTGGCTTACCAAACGTCTTATCGTTGTAAGAGTGGTGTTTTTGGTGTTGTAGAACGGTAATTTAATCATGAAGAAGAAATAATATTTAAATTTAGAGTCCCTGTTAGGTAAAGCAGCGATAGTAAAAAGAATCTATCCGAAAGTTCTACTCGAAAGAGCTTATGACGTCGTATCAAGATTCGCGAGCCACTCGAAATTAGATATACATCCTACACCAGAATCTGACAGACCACCAGCCTTTATAAAAAATATATTCTAATGCCTTCCTAGACATAAACAACATCCTGCAAAGGTACCACTCAATATTATAAGTTATAGAACGTCTGAGAAAAGCGTCCCTCGTGGTACCAAGGGTGACCAATTGCGGCAGCAGAAAAATTAAAGAGATGTTACTGCAAGCAAAAGTCATTCAACATCACTCCCCTGTAATAAGAACATGTCGCCCCAGGTGCTAACCTGCAGTCACCTTCGAAATGACATCAAAATAAAAGCACAGCGAATAGGTATACACATGAAGTTAAAACTAGCTTTACCTGTACTAGTTCCGATGTGATTTATGTGCTTCAATGTTTCTTCCGTAAAAAAAAGTTTATCGGTGAAACGGGACAATCAATGAACGTCAGAATAAGCGGACATCTCGCAGACACAACTAAACAGCTTTCCAGAGCCATCGCGGAGCATTTCAGTAAACCGGGTTTTAACTTTGATCAACATCTTACAGTTAAATTACCGTTCTGCGCAACGGAGAAAATACAGAAAATCATACCTCATCTATAAGTTCAAGAGATATTGCAGACAGTAGGCTAACGCACTTCAAAGTGACCTTTAGAATCTATTCGCTGTGCTATATTTCAAGCTATAGCCAAGAGAACGTAGAGTCTGTTCTTCTGGGCAGAGGTTCGCCAAATAAAACGCTAGTTTCGTTACTCAAGTTTCACTTATTTCTTCACCGTCACCACCACGTGGCATCTGGTGGAGGTGCTTCTGGTTCACGTTCCTGACGCCACCAATAAGCTGTGATCCAAGCCCGAACCGCAAAGACAACGCCAACGCCATCCTGAAACATCGAGCAAGCCGCCGGCTACAACAGCTGCCCCGGAGCACGGAATTCTACCTGGCACTACCAAGAAGATCGTGGCCAAGAAAGCCCCAATGGCAGCCGCAACAACCACCATAGTTCTGCAACAGCCCAAGGAGCCACTCACCTTACGCGGATCATCGTTTGAGGACCGGGAGAACTGGCTGGAAACATATGAAATGGTCGCTACTTTCAACAACTGGGATTCCGACGAAAAGCAGCGGCATGTATACTTCACCTTAGAAGACGCCGCCAGAACGTGGTTCGAGAACAGGGAGATGACCCTAACAACGTGGGACCTTTTCCGCAGCGGCTTCCTGCCGACATTTACGAGTGTCGTGCGCAAAGAAAGGGTCGAAGTAATGCTAGAAGCCCGAGTACAACTACCCAACGAGAACACAGCGATGTTCACCGAGGAGATGACGCGCCTGTTCCACCACGCCGACCCCGAAATATCCGAGGAGAAGAAGCTTCGCCTGCTTATGCGTGTTATCAATAAATACGTTTTCGCCGGAATGATATGAAATCTAGCGAAGACCATCGAAGAGTTTCTCCGCGAGGCCACCGGCATCGAGAAAACTCTGCAGGTGCGGAACCGCCAATTCCAAGGCTGCGCAAGCCCAGCAAACTACGCCGAAGTTCAATCATTGGGCACCGACGACCTACGCGACACCATCATGGCGGTCATTCGAGAGGAACTTCAGATGATGTTCCCAAGGGCGCAGCCTCAGGTTGCCTCATTTTTGCCTTCAGACGCCTGTCTGAAGACACGTCACAGAGTTCACATCGTCGTTGCAACGAGGGGACGCTGCGGTCAACGGATAAACCGTATAAAAGAAGCACGGAAGGAGGCGGCCGACACATTGGCACCGAAAGACACCGTCCATAAAGATAAGCCCTCTATCATTGCAGGTTAGTTGATTGATTGATGGTTGAGGCTTAATGGCACAAGGGCCAGGTATGGCCGATGACCGATATGGTAGTGTTATTGTGTTCGTAGTGGTCTCATGGGTTCTGTGAATTTAATGTAACGTGGCTGTAAAGGGGTCTAAAAGAGCAGGTGTAAGTTGCATAAAATCTAGACGTAATAAAATTTTGGCAATGATTAATGAGGTGTACTATGATCACTGAAACGCATTATTAAAGAATGATGCAATACATAAAATTTGCGAATTACTACAATTGTGTAGAGCACTACTGCCTCGCCAGAGCCTTTGAAACTCAAGGGCCTAGAGGCATGTGCTATACGAAACAATCTATCCCAGCGGAATCCTCTTAAGAAAGGAGGCGCTACGAACGTATGGGGCTAATAACATGTAACGCAACATCTTTCAGGAAACCTAGGACTGCGTCGGTGTGAAAAAGCGGTTCTGCACCAAGTAACATTCCAGAATAAAGGGTGTTGTGCTGCCGGTATGCTAAGGGGAAATGTTCCTATCGTTCAGATTCGGCTTCCCGACACTCCAGGAGAACGTGGAGGACGGTCAGCCTCTCCCCGCATCTTCCACAGGTTGGAAGCTCATTTCCAGTGAACAAAAAGTTATGGTTGCCAAATGCGTGTCCTGTTCTGAGATGTCAGAATATCACATCTGTTTGGCGTGATTTTGTTGCAGAAGGCAAGAAACCTTACTGCGGCTTAATTACGGGCAGCTTATTATTTGTTTCCACGTGCCACAAGCGTTGCCAGTAGTTTCGCAGTTTCCTTCGTAAGAAGGGCTTCAAATCTGTGACAGGGACGGCAGCGTTGGAATTAACAGCGTGCGATGCAATTGATGTGGACATCTGGTTCGCTAGAACGTTACCCTTGATGCTCCTATAGTCAGGCACCCAGCATATATTAACATGCTGGTTAGATATATACACTTTACACAAGAGGGAATAGAGTTCAATAATTACGGAATTTTTGTGCTTACAGAAAGATATAAAAGACTTCACAACGCTTAGGGAGTCCGTATATATAACAGATTTTTTTAGTTTTGATTTCCTTATATGCTTCACAGCCGGCAATCGTGCGTTGGCCTCAGCCGTAAAGGTACTTTCCGGAGGCAGTACATCGGATTCCGAGAAGGATGGGCCGACGGCTGCATAGGACACCCCGTCGTGTGTCTTCGATGCGTCTCTGTAGAACTCCGTGTAGTTGTGCCTGTACTGGTGTTCCCGGAAATGCATCTGGATTTCAATTTCTGGAGTGTGCTTTGTAACTCGCATGAAAGATATCGCATTGTATCACCTGCCACTCCCAAGGAGGTAGCAGCTTAGCCGGAGGCATTAAGCGATGTTTGAGGAGTGGGACATCCATTTCAGCGCTAAGCTCCCTCATACGCAGTGAAAACGACAGACGGACGATTACCAAAGAGTGTACCATATGTCATATCGCTAACGGTAATAAAACACGGATGTTGAGGATTGAAGCTAACCTTCAGAAAATATGTTTGGCTGATGTATGTTCTCTGCAGATGGAGTGACCACTCATTTGATTCTACATATATACTTTCAATGGGACTCGTTCTGTAAGCGCCAGTGGCCATGCGGATTCCTAGGTGGTGGACCGGATCTGGCATCTTTAGCGTGCTCGGGGCGGCAGAATGATAAATCACGGCACCATATTCCAATCGTGATCGAATCAGGTTTTGTAAAGATTCATCCAACATATTATGTCGCTGCCCCATGTTGTATGGCGTGAATTTTCAGTAAGTTTATTGTGTTTAAGCATTTCACCTTGAGATACTTTAGATGTGGAATAAACGAGAAGAAAGGGGGTTAACCGAGGGGCCCGATTTTTATTATTCATATCATAAGAACCCAACAAACAATGACACCAAGGACAACATAGGGGAAATTACTTGTGCTTAATACATGAATTAAAGAAACGATAAATAATGGAAATTAAAGTGAATGAAGAGACAACTTGCCGCAAGTGGGAACCGAACCCACAACCTTCGCATTTCGCCTGCGATGCTCTACCAATTGAGCTACCGCGGCGCTGTTCCACTATTCCCTTTCTTGGGTATTTATGTGTCCTAGTAGAAACCTGGGAGTGTTAGCCAGCGCCACCACTCACAGACATTGGCGGCGGACGTGGAACGTCCTTTTTGCCACAGGCGTCACGAGAACGTGATCTTTTTCGGTGATGGCAGCTGGTCAATAAACCCACATATGCTACCTGAAGGCTTCAAGGTAGCCGGATTCGAGACCCTCCTTATGTAATATAGGAGAAGAAAGGGGTTTAACCGAGGGGCCCGATTTTTATTATTCATATCATAAGCCAACAAACACTGACACCAAGGACAAAATAGGGGAAATTACTTGTGCTTAATAAATGAAATAAAGAAACGATAAATTAATGGAAATTAAAGTGGATGAAAAAACAACTTGCCGCAGGTGGGAACCGAACCAAAACTTCGCATTTTTTGTGCGATGCTCTACGAATTGAGCTTAGTTTAGAGTCAAGTATGATGCCTAAGAACTTGCGCTCTTTGTTCACAGGGATTTGCATACCATACGTTTCGATACTGGGATGTGCAATGAGCCCTTTGTTTCTTGTGTAAAGCGCACAAGAACTTTTGTTGGGGTTCACTTTAAATCCGTTTTCATCTGCCATTTTGGACACTTTGGTCAAGCCCTGTTGTACTTGCCTCTCACACACTGCAAGGTTGCAGGATTTGAAACCTATTTGTATGTCACCTACGTAAACAGAATAAAACATGGCTGGTGGTAATGAAGCCCGAAGCGTACTCATCTTCACGATAAAGAGCGTGCAGCTAAGCACGCCTGCTGGGGGTACACCAGTTTCTAGCATAAAAGGTCGCGACAATACATTGCCAATTTTTACGGGATAGGTACGTTTGGACAAATAGCTTTCTAGTATGGTTAGCATATTTCCACAAATGCCCATTCCCGACAAGTCTCGCAAGATCCTGTATCGCCACGTTGTGTCAAACGCCCTCTTCATATGGGGGAGTACCGATAAGAAGAATTGTTTAAGTACGAATGCATCGCAGATATTTCCTTCAATGCGTGCAAGATGATCAGTCGTCGACCGCCCTTCTCTGAAGCCACACTGATAGGGATCAAGCTTATTGTTCACTTCATGGAAATGTCTTAATCTACGATTAATAATTTTTTCAAATAGCTTACATAGAGAACTTGTAAGAGCTATCGGGCGATAACTTGCCGCCAAGGAAGGGTCTTTACCCAGATTTAAGACAGGAATAACAATGGCTTCCTTCCATGAGGATGGGAGCTATCCCGCAGGCCAGATAGAGTTGAAAAGTGCCGGAAGTGTCATTTGTGTGTCTTCGTATAAGTTTCTAACCATGTCATACATGATTCTATCAGCTCCCGGTGCAGAGCTCCTACATGTGCTCAATGCAGCTTTGAGCTCGGCAATATTAAAAGGACGGTTATATGGTTCATCCGGATGGCGTTTACGATCCAGTGTCTTAGGTTCAGCTTTATATTTGAGGAATGATTTTGTGTAATGTGTGGAGCTTGATACATGTTCGACGTGTTCGCCCAGAGCGTTGGCCTGGTCTTCCAAGGTAGTCCCTTAGTCGTCCACTAAGGGCAAATGGTAGATTTGTTTCCTCTTCATCTTTCTTACACCATTGCATGCTTTGAACTCTTGGGTGTAAGAAGTATTTCCCGAGAGGAACTTCTCCCAGCTAGCCTTCTTTGCCTGCCTCCGCGTGCGCCTTCCTTGCGATTTTGCCAGTTTAAATTCTATGAGGTTTTCTGCAGTCGGGGAGCGACGCAGCAAACCCCACGCTCTGTTTTGTTTCTTTCGTTCCAGTCCGCGCTGTTCATTCCACCAGGAAACATGTCTTTTAGATGACAGTCCTTGTATTTGTGGAATGAATTGTTCTGGTGCGTCGAGTATAAAACAAGTAAAATACGCTACTGTTTCATCTATGCTAAAATCAGTGACAACATGTCGTGATATGAAAGTTGACTCCTTAAAATGATTCCATTCGGCGGAGGCTAGTTTCCACCGGGGGGTACGTGGGGGACATTTGTGTTGACGTATTGTATTTAACATTACAGGGAAGTGGTTACTTCCATATGGATCTTTGATTACTTGCTATTGCATATCCGGGAAAATCGAAGCAGAGCCAATCGACAGGTCTATTGATGAATGTAAATTACGATGAATATTTTAATACGTTGGCTCCTTGTTGAAGAGGCATGCACCGTAGTTCACAAAAAATTTTCAATGAAATGACCTCTGGCGTCACATAGCGAGCCTCCCCACATAGTGTTGTGGGCATTAAAATCGCCTACGAGTATGTATGGGCCCCGAAGCTGATCAATTAGGTTATAAAAATCCCTTTTTCCGAGATGATAATTAGGGGATATGTATATGTAGCATACAGTGATCAATTTATTAAAAAGAATTGCCCGAATTGACACCGCCTCAAGGGGCGTCTGAAGGGCGACATGATGATAAGCTACGGACTTGTCCACAGCTATTGCTCCACCACCAGACGAGGTAGTTGCCTCATTGCGGTCTTTACAGTAGATTGTGCAGTGACGGAGAAAAATTGTGTTCGTAAGTTTTAGATGTGTCTCTTGAAGCTACAGCAACTTGAGATTGTGTTTGTATAGGAGTTCTCTAATGTCGTCGAGGGTACGGAGAAGCTTTCTAACATTCCATTGTAGTATTTGTGTATCCATTAGGCTATATGTGTTGGGTGCTGCGTGTTTAAGAGACGAGGATTAGCTCACGGGCCCTTTGCAGGCGCCGTGACAGGAGTTTTGTCTTTTTTGGAGCGATCGAGAGAGCCTCGCCGCTCCTTAGGCGCTGGTGGCGCTGTCTTGCTGGTGGTTGTGACCATCGCCTCTTGCGCGGCGCAGGAGACGTTCTCTTCCGAGCGCTTTGTTTGGCGTGAAGGCCTCGACACGTTGGACAAGGCCTTTGAGGCCTACTGCCCGGAGGTGGATAGCCCCTTCTGCTGGGGTAGCGGAGCAGCGCTAGCTGCAACCGCCGGGGGGGGGGGGGGGTGACGTCAATGCCGGCCCACTGTGTGTGGGCCAGACAGCCGCCGGAAGCCGTTGTGGCGTGGCCCCATGACGCGCCACATCGGCACATCTGTTCTTGGACAGGTAGGGTACCCGCCTGCGTGCCTCCTTGAAATTTATGTTTTCTTTTACTTTTATCGTCACAATTTCTTTTTATTTCTTCCAGGATGGGCACGTCCGCGAGTATGCGGCGTGCTCCCTTTCACAGTTTGCACAATCGAGAGTGTTCTCGCTAGCTTCACAAGTATGTTCATGGGCACTGTACTTCGCACAGGTTTGACAGCCTCGACAGCTCTGCGAACTGTGGCCGAAGCGTTGGCATTTGAAACATCTGAGCGGATTGGGCCCATAGGCTTAAGACGGAGCTTGACGTACCCTGCCTCGATTGACTGGGGCAGGACACATTATCCGAAGGTGATTATCTAGTGCTTGGTTCGGATTTCGTTTCCAGCTCGCCTCATCCTAATTCTTTTGACATTGATTACATTCTGTTCACTGAAGCGCTCCAAGAGTTCAGCCTCATGAGCTCCAGCAAGGCATCGTCCGACACAACGCCACGGGTGGTGTTCATAGTACGGTGCAAGGTTACTGTTAGTTGGATCTCCGTAAATGACGCTAGTTTCGGCAGTTTCTCATATTGCTCCTTATCGCAGAGCTCCAAGAGGAGATCACCACTTGCCATCCTGGTCGTCTTATAACCGGGTCCGAAAGTATCAGTCAAAGCCTTTGATACAAGGAAAGGTGAAATAGTGCGCACTGGTTTGCCGGGTTTTTCCGAGTGAACTACATGGAAACGTGGGAAGTTTTGGACTTGGCGTCCGAAAAACTGCAAAAAGTCATCGGTGCGCCTTCTTCTCTGAGGGCGCGGAGGGAGTGGAGGAAAGGAGCTATTCATAGAAGAATGTGCAGTTTTAGCCATTAACGTCAGCCATCCACCATGGAGCCCAACAAGGGGATGGTACAGTGACTGTGAAAACAGGTCGTGCAAACGCTAGCTGTACATTATCACTATAACCAAATATGAGATAACATAGGTTGGCTATTCACACAAGGTTAACCCTTGCTGCCTGGAAAAATTGGCAGTAAGCGGAAGCCAGGAGAAGACAGGAAAGATGAAAAGTGGGAGAAAGACGAAGGCTTGAGGGTGAGAGAGACAGGAAAAGGTAACTACCAATATCCCCCGGGTGGGTCAGTCTGGGGGTGGCGTCTGTGTGAAGCAGAGACTTAAGAGGTGTGTTGGCTCCGCCGGGGGGCCTTAAAGGTTGTGTGTCGTGTGTATCTCGACTGCTCTGATTGTTTTGAACATGGCACGAAAGGATGATGAAAAGCAAGATACAAGCTTGAAAGGACTACGTGACTTAGCCAAGGCAGTTGAGACGTTCCGGTGCGATATTAGAGCAGACACGTGGGAGATTAAAGAAGGTATTTCAGAGCTGAAGCGTGGCGTGTCCTACTGCACTCATATCTGCAATGACGTAAAAGATACGACTGCCGACATAAAAAAAAACCTTGGATGGAAATGCAGCAACTGCTGAAACAAAACATAGATTTGAAGGGTCAATATGCAAAGCTAACACAGAGGTGCGAAGAACTCGAGCAATATCAGTGCCTAAACAATCTGGAGGTGAAAGGAGCCGCCGCTTGCAGCAACCCAGTGACCGTGATGCAATAGGCCAGAGAGTGGGGGAATGTGTCGAAGATGACGACGTTGACACGTGTCACCGGGTTCCTACGCCGAAACTGGGCGTCCGGAATATAATTGTGCGCTTTGTTAGAAGAAGAAAGCGATTTGCTCGGCTGTCGAAAAGTAGGAAGGAAAGGCTCAACAGCCCGCTGTTTGATATGGGAGAACGACGACCAATCTTTCTAAATGACCACTTGACGCCTAAAAATAAAAACTTGCTTGCGGCTGCGATTCACAAGAAGGAGGAAGCTGTATGGACGTCCGGAGGCAGGGTGCTTGCACGAAAAAAAAATCAGGAATCCACTGTTATACACATCGCTGATACGCCAGATTTGGAGCAAATACACAGCGAGTAGGAATAGTCTTGCCTTCTTTTCGTCTTTTGTTTGTTCGTTTGTGTTGTTCATATCACGTATGGCTGAACTGACCGACAACTGCAGATATTATAGTGTCAATGAATTTATTTGCGCGCTATTCACAAAAGAAAAAGGGTTTGCAATAATACACATAGGTTGAAGAAGCATAAAGGGAAAAGCAGATAATATTGCAGTAATGCTCTCGTCCATATCTTCTGATATTGACATTTTAATCTTTACGGAATCTTGAATAACAGATAAAACACACGCACCACATTTTTCAGGCTACCATTCAGAATACCTTTGTAGTTATGGAAAAAAAGGTGGTGGAATAGCCATTTATTTCAGCGCTACTTTGTCACATGAGATACTTGAACACGTATGAGTCACAACCGCACACACTGAGTATCTAAGCATGCGCATCAGCAAATTGTTAATTATTGCACTTTATCGTCCACCACACGGGCACAAAAATAAACCCTTAGAATTTCTGGACACATTACTTGCGACCACTACTTCTAATAATCCTTGTGTCGGTATGGGCGACACCAACACAGATTTCATTTCAGATGACCCATATGCGAAAAAGTTAGAACTAGTTTTTTCCACTTACAGTTTAACAAACTACATCACAAAACCAACCAGGATTACTACACACAGTGCAATAGTAGTAGATATTTGTGCTTCGAATGTAAACTCATGCGAATCAAAAACTGGGATTCTTTCCTATGACTTAAGCGATCACATCCCTGTATTTTTTGCTTCAGTTGCTCCATTAAAAACAGACAACTAACTAAACAGCTGACAACCGAGCGACTAATAAATGATGAAACGCGGGAAACGTTTATTTTCATATAGGTAAAGAAGTTGATTGGCACGACGTCTATTGCAATTAAAATGTACACGATGTGTGTGATACATTCATAATGTTGCTTCGCGCTTGCTATGTTGCTGCGTCCCCCCCCCAGTAAAATATATCTTCTAGAAATAAAAAAAGCAAAGGTAGCCATGGGTTACCTCAGATTTATACTATCATTTCAAAGTAAAGAATAAGTTATATTATGACTTTGTGAGCACGCGGGCGCCTGATAAATTCGAGCTATACAAAAAATACCGAAACACCCTCAAGTCGGATCTTGAAAAGGGAAAGCACCAATACTACGAGAAAACGTTTGAAAGAATTTGCAATGACCAAAGGAAAATATGGGTCGTGGTGAACTCAATCACATCAAGGAAAATGGTACTAATGTCTGTGAGGAGCTTACCATAGATGGAGAAACGCTGCGCGAGCAAAAATTGGCTGATGGTATGCATATTCGCTTTATTAACGCTGGTTGCTGTGTATGTTCTTGTGAAACAGAATGCGATTATGGCACTCTCAATTCAAGTACAATCTTTCAATCTATCTACATGGAGCCTACGGACCCAGTAGAAATTTCAAACGTAACAAAGCAATTAAAGAATAATACAGCGCCAGGGATCAATGACATATGCGCAGATGAAATAAAACTGGTTGCGCCGTTAACTTGTGGGGAACTTAGTCCCATCATTATTCTCTCTCTGGAAATAGGCATTTTTCCGAGCCAGTTACAGACGGCGAGAGTTACTGCGATCTGTATAGGGGGTGGTGTAAACAACTTATCGAAGTATCATGATATATCTGTACTTCCCACAATATCCAAAATTATTGAAGCCATTATCTATGAAAGACTCCTGGCATCCTTTGAAAAACATCAACTAGTAGCCGAAAATCAATATGGTTTTCAAAAGCACAAATCAACTGAGCAGGCTCTAGTAAATATCACAGACAAAATAATCGAAAATATGGAAAATCGGGAATATACGCTTGGTCTGTTTCTAGACCACAGGAAAGCCTTTGATTCTATACAATGCGATTTATTACTAAGCAAATTATCCACGTATGGAGTCCGAGGCGTTGCTCTTGATATTCTCAGAAGATACTTATCTGATCGTTTTCAACTTGTAAAGAATAACGGAGAATTTTCAACGGAAATGAAAATGAAACAAGGCGTCCCTCAGGGCACCGTACTTGGGCCACTCTTATTCATCATCTTTATAAATGATATGGTCTCTATCCCTGATACCTCTGACGTCATGATGTATGCAGATGACACAAGTGTATTTTTTCCTCCCATAACCTTGCAACAGTTGAACGCGATGCCATATCATATCTTTTTCTTCTATCCAGATGGCTAAAACAGAACAAGCTGACATTAAATGCCTCCAAATGTACATACATGAAATTTCATCCTACAAACAAGCCGTTGTAAAGAAACATAATGCTAAAATTTGAATAAGGCCTAAATAAACATGTCGAAAAACAAATTTCTTGGGGTATGGTTTCAAGATAAACTAAGTTGGACTACACGTATAGATTGTCTCATTTCACATTTAGCATGTAGAGTTGGATGTTTGTACAGGATAACCCACCTTATACCACTCTGGCTAAAGCGAACTCTTTATTATTTTCTTTTCTGTTCCAAACTTGCATATGGTTCAATTATCTGGGGTACATCCACAAAAACAAATTACTACAAGCTTGTTATAGTTCAAAAAAGATTTTACGGTTTTTTGAAAATTATTATGGTAAAATGCAAGACTTAAGAACGGCTCCCTTATATATAAGACATGTTTTGCTGCGGGCATACTAGTTATATTATTTCAAGCTATTGCAATGAATACACAAAATCAAACTCTACAGAAATGATGAAAAAATTCCTAGCTATTGTCTAGGATTCCAAAAACGACGCACTCTTAAAATAAGAACTGAATACGGACGACAGAAAACGGAATATCAGGTAGCGGATGTATTAAATAAGGTAGAAGAAAAATTTTATATCAGTACCAAGATATATATTTTAAAAATAACGTAAAAAGTGTAATAATCATTTCAGAATTAAAATACTCTCAGAAGTACTGTTCGCTGTGGTTGTTTATCCACTTACTATTTGAATTCTTTTGGTGTGCGTAAATACACAATGGCATGCGATAAGTATGTGTGTATACAAACACCTTCGTATGTTGTATGATGACAGTTGCATAATAAAAAAAACACGCAGGTGAAATGTATATTCAATGTATGTATGTACTTCATGCATTATGTATTTAATATGGACATGCAAAGACATAGATACTGTTCTTATAAAAATGTAAAATGGTTTTAATAAATAAAATAATGTTGGGGTTTTACGTGCCAAAACCACCTTCTCATTATGAGGCACGCCGTAGTGGAGGGCTCCGTAAATTTCGACCACCTGGGATTCTTTAACGTGCACCTAAATCTAAGTACACGGGTGTTTTCGCATTTAGCCCCCATCTAAATGCGACCGCCGTAGCCGGGATTCGATCCCGCGACCTTGAGCTTAGCAGCCTTTCGTGTTTTTTCTTTATTTGTTTGTGATGAAAGCGTGACGGTTATCTTTGCCCAAAACCGCTTGCCAAACTGTAAAGGATCACAGGCCTTTGTCAGGCATTTTAAGCCTTTAGCCTCTGCCCCTCTAGCAGGCTCTGTATTAGGTCTGTTGAAAAATGAAGCGTTCATTCAAATACAAACGGAATGTTTACGTGAACCAGAGGCTTCTCAAGGTCCACATGTGTCTATGAACCAGCAGTGGGCGACCAGCCCCACACGTCCACTGCCTCCACTTGTTCGGTAACGTAGCGGGACCAACAACAACTTCGCAGCTGCAAAAAGAAATTCGTGCACTCCTGGAAGCGTTGCAGCAGAAAGAGCTAACAGGCCGAAAGAACAGCTGCTGCGTAGGCTAATTATGATGGCTGATAGAAAATAATGGGAGGCCATCGACGAGGAAAAATAAGAACGTCGAAGCGAAGGCAGCGCTCCTCGATTTGAAAATATGTTGCTGCTGAAAAAGCCATAATAATAAAATTAATTTTGGTTCAGAAGCCGTGTTGTTTATTTCTTCTTAGCGAGTGAAACTGAGGAATCATAACCGCGCGAGCTCTGAACGAGTTCTCAGAGTCGGGTTGCTCTGGCTCATCAGCGCTGGCTCATCAAATAGTTGTGCGGCAGGACCCTGTTGTGTGACAGTAGCAGGGGGTGCAGCAGGTGTTGGATGAACATCAGGAGCCCGAGTGTCAATCTAATGGCGGCTGAAATTGTGGAGCGCTGCCCACGCTGCCATGAACGATACAGATGGTTACCTCTTTGCCTGCAATTTCATGTCGAGGCGCGTAAACATTATCTTCAGAATACTGAGGACCCTCAGCAGATAATAATAATAATAATAATAATAATAATAATAATAATAATAATAATAATAATAATAATAATAATAATAATAATAATAATAATAATAATAATAATATGCAGTGGTAAGGAATGGTTCCCACATTCATCCCTGTTGACAGCTAAAGGTTTAAGACGCTGCGGTCAACTTCGAATAAATTATTTTGTTCATGCATTGTAGTCTAATCCCAACACGTGCATGAAGATATTGTCGTTCACTCACGTTAATTAGAGGTACAATCGTTTCCTGTTATTTTTCTTTGTGTGCTGACCACACGAGTAAAATTTCGGTGAAATATTTAGAGAAATAGTATAGACTTCTTTAACAGCAATAAAAAATTTTAAATGATTAACGCAGGTACATCTCTGTAGAAAAGGGGATAGTGTGAAGGCTAAAGTACTGTGGAAAATACCATAAAGAAACGCTTGCTGTAACTATAATACACTCTAGCTAATACACCCGAGATGTAATACACAAGAAACCAAGCCTGCTTGCGACGAGCTGGGGATACAGCATCAAAAAAAAACAAGAAAAATTCGCCTCCATTCCACCCTGTGAAAGTGGATGCACAGCAAAGCTGTTGCAGGTGTTAGACAAGCGTAACCGAAGTTAGACGATGTTGCACAAGCTCCACCACCACAAGGGACATACGTCGCGCGCGCACGCACGTATGCGGAAGTATAGAATAATGCGTCAGACTTCCAGGGCTTGCACCAAGCGCAAGTGCCTTATTTAGCTAAATCGGTGTTCGAAACTAAATTGTGTCAGAAAAATCTGTAGAGTACAATTTCCACCCACCCTGCAGACATGGTATGTCCTGATTGTTATTCGGGTATACAAGCTAAATACATTACACGGAAACTGAGACAAAGCCCTTTTACAGTGGCCATTCTAGGTCTGTCTGATTGCACGAGGCCGCCAGGTGGCGATACTGTTTTATAGCCAAGCTCTTAGGCACCAGTTTATCGGCGAGCGTCTGCGTTTTGCCTCGTTACCTAGCGAACAAAGAATTGCGGAGGATGAAAGCGAAAACGGAGCGCAGCGGGAGGTGAAAAAAGGCGAAAGCGAAGTGAGCGTGAGGATGAAAGCCGAGGAGGAGGGGGTAATGGAATCATGAGGAGGAAAGAGGAGAAGGAAGGTATGGTGAAAGCGTGAAAAAGAAAGAGTAGTGCCGAGCAAGATTAGCTTTGTGGCACTGATGGCTACGTGATGGCGCCAGAGTGGCGCACATCGACTGTAAGGAAACAAAGCGCTGCATGGGCGAAATCCTGCCTGTGGCGGCTGCTGTATATCGCGCCCTAGTGCCACCCACGCGATGCCCCTTGTGATGTCTTAATTAGTGAGGCAGTTGCGTCACACATCACTCCATTTGCAACGTGCCACACGAGACAGGCTGTCCGTGCCAGCCAACATATCCCGAAACAAAAACGCGCATGGAAAGGCCTTCAAATTTCTTACTAGGGAGTATGGTAAGCGTCGATGAATATTTCGGACAGTTTTTTGCAACGAGGCGGATTACCGTCGGAGAACACACTGTGCGACCGATGCAATGGGCAGAGCGCCCACTTATTATGGGCAGATACATCGCGTACACAGGTTTGCCAGGCGCACATCACGTATGGCCAAGTGCAGCATACATCCAGATGGTGCTCTCTGCCGAGCGCAAGCGCTTTATTCAATTACTCGTATTTCTCAAAATATTATGCCTAAGAAAATTCGTTAAGTACGACTTACACGCAGCCTACAGACATGATAGCAATAGATTGTAATTCGAATATGAGAGAAAACATAATTATGTTACGCGGAAACTCAAACACAAACCCCTGAAGCTGCTGTTTGTTATTGGCTCAGCAAAGACGGAAATATCCCGACCATCTAGACGCTACCACCTTCGCTGTAAAAGTGCGCTCCAATCTACGCAGTAAAGATGCTTTGCCAGCTAGGCTGGGGTACCCTTTGATCGTATAGACGAATGTCACGCAGCCATGAACTGTGTCCTACTGCGCGTGAGCATGAGAACGTTCTCCATGTTAACTTTGTGGTTCCTTTTTTCGCTCGTTGTATTTGCAATGTTCACCAGGAGACCTAGCAATGCGTGGCTTCGTTTGGGGGAGAGACGGCTGATTCCTGCCTAGCCTCTGCCCCGATGCCATTGTGCACAATAACGTTCCTGTTCCCGTCGTGGCTCATCGTGTTCACACCGCTCTTCGGGAGCCTTTCTAAGCGCGCCCTTTCCATAGAGATATCAGAACACCACTGAAATCAATTGCTAGGCGGGTTGTTCCTTTACATATCATAGTGTAGTTACATCCTTCCATACTTTATATTGGACAGTTGCCGTTTCCCGGCAATCGCAGCTTATGCAATCGAAATCATTGCCTGGAAACACTTGCCTCCAACGCTGTGCATGACATCTAGTTTTATATTGCTTTTCATATTGCGATAGCAGTTCTAGGGCCCCTCCAGGTGCATTTCTGCCGTCGCCGTCGACGTTGCAGTGACGTTCCATATAAAGTCCAAGGGTAATAACATCTTCGCCTCGCCCCGTACGCTGCATGTGCGAGTAAAGGTGTCCAAGGGTGTATCCACAATGGCGGCGCAATAGCGCGCGCGTAAGGGACGAAAGCGGGTAGGAAACGCCTCTCCTCTACTGCGCAAAAGACACCAGGAAGAGGGAAGCAGAGCCGCGTTCTACACCGGCGGCGGCTGCGTATGGCGCGGCCACGTGTGCATTGTGTTTTCACCGCTTTCGCGTTCAAGCCAGTTCCACGCCAAAGGTCATTTCGCTCGTTGCTGCTGCCGCGCTTCTTCCCTCCAGCGCATTGATAGCTTGTTTCTTAGGTTATCGGGCGAGCGTGTCCAGGCAGCTTGTGCGCACGTGGCATCGTGCTTGCTATACTCTATACTCCCGATAAAACTACTATCCTTAATTCGTATAGGTACCTACTAACCTGCGGTCGCAATTGATACTTCGCCTTTCGGGCATAACTACGAATTGTTAGAGCGAAGCTATATAGGGCTAGTCGATTCTTCCGTCCACCCGTCCGTCTGTCGATCACCAGTACACCGAAAACTCCTCCAGAGCAACCCCATGCGCATGCACAAAAAAAAAAGAGAGAGAGAGACGCGCGATTAGCTACCCCCACCTAGAGAACACAAGGCCTGTTTACTCCGATCCATGACGTCACGCTACTTGGCCCAAAATTTCCATTTCTAAGACTGGTGCGATGAAAGCGATGACGTCCAAATCACTGTTGCCTACTCAGGAACATCACAATTAGATTCAATGGCAGTCGGGCCAGGTAACATGACATCATGGATGGAAGTGAAAAGGCCTTGTGGTATATAGGTGGTACTGGAGAAATTGCGCCAATAGTGATGTCGTTGCTCTCCGTGGCAGCCTAGGACACCCGCAGCGGTTTTTCTACGGCTGCAAAATGGGTAGGCCACGAGCCATACGTACTCCTCAGAAGCAGGCAGCTTTCCATCAGCAAAGCCACGAGCAGCAGTGGGAACGAGCCCGGGCACAAGAACACGCTCTTGCAGCCCAATGCAAACAAGAACAGCGTACCTAGGACCCGGCAGCCTACGAAGCAGTATTTACGTTTAAGCTAGTGGTACCTCCATGGGCAGAAAAATGGGCCCCAATTACGTGAACATAGTTATGGGCGTGCTACATAAGAATTTCTTCGCTAGTCGTAACCTCAAATCATTCTATTACAAATGTTTCATTCATGACATTTCCTTAATATGGCACCCAGGTGAAGCTGCATGACTTTCCTTCATCACTGATATTAACAACGCCGCACCGTCCATATCATTTTCCCATTCCTATTCATGACTCCGCATAAACTTCCTTGACGTCTCGGTATCTCTGTATCTCGGTAGCATAACGACCAATCTTACCCGCCGAGGTTGCTCAGTGGCTATGGTGTTGGGTTGCTGAGCACGAAGTCGCGGGATCGAATCCCGGCGACGGCGACCACATTTCGATGGGAAGAAATGGGAAAACAATAATATTCGGGGTTTTACGTGCCAAAACCACTTTCTGATTATGAGGCACGCCGTAGTGGAGGACTCCGGAAATTTTGACCACCTGGGGTTCTTTCACGTGCTCCTAAATCTAAAGCACACGGGTGTTTTCGCATTTCCCCCCCATCGAAATGCGGCCGCCGTGGCCGGGATTCGATCCGGCGACCTCGTGCTCAGCAGCCCAACACCATAGCCACTGAGCAACCACGGCGGGTTAAATGCGAAAACACCCGTGTACGTTAGAACCGGACGCACCTTAAAGCCCAATCGACCTCCGGGCTGGTGGGCACAGGGGTCTTGCCCTCCAAGGCGGGACTCCCTATGAAAACTTCCCGCTCGCAAGAGCACGAGTCCGGAGCCTCACTAGAGGCAATGGACACAACACCTATCCTCAAGGCGCACCAAGCGCCTAAGGAGCGGCGAGGCTCCCTCGAACGCTCCAGAAAGGGCAAAACTCCCGTTACAGGGCCTCGAAAGGGCTCTGTAATTTATTCTCTGTTATTACCATAATCACTACTTCTGTTTCTGTACACACAGCACCTATTGACCTCCAATATGGATACACAAATAATTCAATGGAACGTCAGAGGTCTTCTTAGGAACCTTCATGATATGCAAGAGCTTATCCAAAAACACAATCCAAAAGTGCTGTGTCTACAGGAAACACACCTAAAACCACAACACACAAACTTTCTCCGACCGTATGTCAAGTTTCGCAAAGATCGCGATGATGCTGTCGTATCATCAGGCGGTGTTGCCATTTTGATTCACAAAAGTATTTCCTGTCAGCATTTACAGCTGCAAACTCCCCTTGAAGCAGTCGCGGTTCGAGCTGTTCTTCTAAATAAACTTGTCACCATTTGCTCGCTTTACGTACCCCCACACTACCAATTAAACAAACAAGAATTTCAGTCATCTATAGACGAATTGCCAGAACCTTATGTTGTTCTTGGCGATTTCAATGCGCACAGCTCCCTGAGGGGCGACTCTCGTACAGACGCGCGAGGTCATCTTGTTGAACAGTTCCTTTCTTCTTCAGGTGCGTGCTTGCTGAATAAGAAGGAACCCACGTATTACTCCCTAGCAAACAGAACCTTTTGTTCAATAGATCTTAGCATGGTTTCCCCGTCCATACTGCCCGAACTCGAATGGGAAGTTACGACCAATCCTTACGGGAGCGACCACTGATACCACTATACTGATAAGAACATCGAAAGAAAACGAATATCCTCCACAAGCTCCTAGGTGGAAGATAGACACAGCCGACTGGGAGAAATTTCGAACTCTCACAAACATCTCATGGGCCGACATGTCTTCTTTAGAAATTGATGCTGCTATGGAGTATCTTCCATCATTCATGATAGATGCCGCATCAAAATGCATATCCGAAGTGAGTGGTCTGGCATGCAAACGACGTGTACCGTGGTGGAACAGCGAATGTAGGATCGCCCGTGAGAATCAGAACAAGGCGTGGGGGTTGCTACGCGCTTCTCCCACTGCAGAGAATCTGATGAACTTTAAAAAAGTAATGTCCCAAGGCAGAGGAATCCGCCGACAGGCCAAAAGAGAAAGTTGGCACAAGTTTTTTGTCGAGTATTAACTCGCTCAGAGATGAGGCCAAAGCCTGGGACAAGGTTAATAATATTAGAGGGCGGCAAACATATTCACTCCCTCTGGTAAACACACAGGGTGATACACTGCAAGACCAGGCAGACTCACTTGGGGAGTGTTTTGAGAGCGTGTCAAGTTGAACAAATTATTCATAATCCTTTCTCAAATACAAAAAATAGAAGAATGTAAGCCTTTCATCAGAAAATGTCGTCAGAATCAAGCATACAACCGTCCTTTTATTATTGCGGAGTTTAGAGCTGCCTTGAGCGCATGCAAGAGCTCTGCACCATGATCGGACAGAATAATGTATGAAATGATCAAAAACCTACACAATGACACGCAAGGTACACTACTCGCACTTTTTAACACTATTTGGGCTGTGGGATACCTTACAACCGCATGGAAACAAGCCATTGTGGTCCCTGTTTTGAAACAAGGCAAAGACCCTTCCTCCGTGGCAAGTTACTGCCCGATAGCCCTCAAAAGTTGCCTTTGTAAGGTATTTGAAAAAATGATTAATCGCAACTCATACATTACCTTGAACTGAACAACATGCTTGATCCCTATCAGTGTGGTTTCAGTGAAGGGCGCTCCACAACTGACCATCTTGTACGCATCGAAGGAAACATTCGTGACGCATTTGTACACAAACAGTTTTTCCTATCCATATTCCTCGATATGGAGAAAGCATACGACACTACGTGGCGCTACGGAATCTTGAGAGACTTGGCAGAAATGGGCATTTATGGTATTATGTTAAACCTCATAGAAAGCTATTTGTCCAATCGCACATTCGTTGCAAAAGTCGGCAATGTACTGTCACGTCCTTTTACACAAGAAACTGGTGTACCCCAGGGAGGCGTGCTTAGCTGCACGCTCTTTATAGTGAAGATGAACACGCTTTGTGCTTCATTACCACCTGCCATTTTTTACTCTATCTATGTGGACGACATTCAAATAGCTTTTAAATCCTGTAACCTCGCAGTGTGCGAGAGACAGGTACAGCATGGTTTGAACAAAGTATCAAAATGGGCAGAGAAAAACGGATTTAAAATCAATCCTCACAAAAGTTCTCGTGTTCTTTTTACACGAAAGGGAGGCCTGGTTCCGCATCCTTGCTTAGAACTGTGTGGACAACAAATTCCTGTCAACAAAGAGCACAAATTCCTAGGTATTATACTTGACGATAGACTCACTTTCATTCCACACATCAAATATCTGAAAAAAAATGTCGAAAAACAATGAACTTAATGAAACTTCTATCCAAGACTACGTGGGGTAGTGACAGAAAGTGTCTAATGAATCTCTACAAGAGCCTAATACGGTCACGATTGG
This sequence comes from Dermacentor variabilis, assembly GCF_050947875.1. Classification (NCBI taxonomy): domain Eukaryota; kingdom Metazoa; phylum Arthropoda; class Arachnida; order Ixodida; family Ixodidae; genus Dermacentor; species Dermacentor variabilis. The sequence goes on along the minus strand of NC_134573.1, from coordinate 62,073,712 downwards.
ATTATGGGGCCGTAGTGTATAACTCTGCCGCCCCGAGTGCGCAAAGGATGCTGGATCCTGTCCATCATCTCGGTATCCGCCTAGCCACTGGTGCTTTCAGAACAAGCCCGATCGAAAGCCCATATGCCGAATCGAATGAGTGGCCGCTGCACTTACAGAGATCATACGTCAGCTTTACTTATTTCCTTAAAGTGCACTCCACTCCTGAACGCCCATGTTTTAATACCATTACCGATACGACGTATGCTATACTTTTCCGCAACCGTCCGTCTATAAGACAGCCTTTCTCGCTGCGAGTGAAGGAGCTTAGTGATGAAATGCATGTCCCACTCCTCGAGCTTCCCTTAATGCACCTTATCAGACCCTTACCTCCTTGTGAGTGGCAGGTGATAGAATGTGACCTATCCTTTCCAAAATTCAAAAAACACGCTCCAGAGGTCCAAATAAGAATGTATTTCCTACAAATTCAGTGCAAGCACTCGTGCACAGACTTCTACACAGACGCTTCTAAGTCCCATGCCGGAGTGTCCTATGCAGCCGTCGGTCCATCCTTCTCGGAATCTGATATAATACATCAAGAAACAAGTATCTTTACGGCAGAGGCCTACGCTGTGTGGCCGGCTGTAAAGCATGTAAAGAAAGTAAAACTCCAAAAAGCTGTTATGTATGCAGACTCCCTAAGTGTGGTAAAGGCCTTAATGTCACCCTACGAACATAAAAATCCTGTACTTACTGAGGTCTATTCCGACCTGTGCAAAGCTTATCTATCTAAGCAGCAAATCATCATATGCTGGGTACCCGGCCACAGGGGAATCGAAGGTAACGTTTTGGCAGACCAGATGGCTACGTCAATTACACTCCCTGCTGTTAATAATACTACTTTGATGCCTCTCACAGATCAGAAACCTTACATACCAAAGAAACTGCGAAACCACTGGCAACGCATCTGGGACGCAGAAATAAACAATAAACTGCACGTTATAAAGCTACAGTTAGGTTTTTGGCCCTCCCCAACAAAATCTCGGCGAACAGATGTCCTATTCTGTCGCCTCAGAATAGGACACACATTTGGTACCCATCATTTTCTACTTACTGGAAATGAACCTCCAACCTGTGGTAGATGCGGTGAGAGGCTGACCGTCCTCCGTGTCCTCTTGGAGTGTCGGAAAGCCGAACCTGAAAGAAAGAAACATTTTCCGCTTGCATACCGTTATTACATCCCTCTACACCCGGCTATGTTTCTTGGTAAGGAACCGCTTTTTAACACCAAGGCAGTCCTCGACTTCTTAAAGAATGTAGTTCTACACATTATAAGCCCATTAAATTCGTAGAGCATCCTCGCTCCAGAGGATGCCGCTGCGATAATTGCGTTGAATAGCACATGCCTCCAGGCCCTTGTGTTCAAGGGCTCTAAGGAGGCAGTAGTGCTCCAGCATTTCTTATTATCTGATATATTTTACCTATCGTATCATTCTTTTTAAATGCATCTAAATGTTCATAGTACAAGTCATACGTCATCGCCATAATTTTATTATACAAATTTTACGCACTTTAGAGCGTATATTTTAAGGCCCCTTCACAGCCACGTCCCACCAACTTCATAGCAATCATAATTACACTGCAAACTCATTAGCACAGACGTGGCGCTCTTTGGCCATACCTGGCCCTTGCGCCGTGAAACCCCATACATCATCATCATCATCATTCAATGGAACGTCAGAGGTCTCCTTAGAAACCTTGATGATGTGCAAGAACTCATCCACGAACACAATCCAAAAGTGCTGCGTTTAAAGGAAACACACTTAAGATAAAAGCACACAAAGTTTCTCCGACAGCATATAACTTTTCGCAAAGATCGCGATTATGCTGTCGCATCATGGGGCGGTGTTGCCATTGTTATCAATAAAAGCATTGCATAGTAACTTTTGCAGCTACAAACAACCCTTGAGGCAGTGGCGGTTCGAGCTGTTCTCTTAAACAAACTCGTCCCCATTTTCTGGCTTTATGTACCCCCACACTACAATTTAAACAAACATGAATTTCAGTCCTTTATATATGAATTGCCAGAACCTTGTGTTCTTCTTGGCGATTTCAGTGCACACAGCTGCCTGTGGGGCGACTCTCGTATAGGTGCGCGAGGTCTTGTAGAACAGTTCCTTTTTTATTCTAGTGCGTGCCTTCTGAATAAGAAGGAGCGCACCAGAAAGCGTGCCTTGTCGGAAGGAACGCACTTTGAGCGTACCTTGTCCTGTCAGTACTTCTTCTTGTGTGCCGTCACTATTGGCGCTTCACCTATTGAAAGAAGGAACCCACATATTACTCTTTTGAAAACAGAACCTTTTCTTCAATAGTTCTTAGTATAGTATCCCCGTCTATACTGCCCGAACTCGAATGGGAAATTACGAACAATCCTTACGGGAGCGACCACTTCCCCATACTGCTATGAACATCTAAAGAAAATGAATATCCTCCACAAGCTCCTAGGTGGTACATAGATACAGCAGAGTGGGAGAAATTTCGAACGCTCACTAGCATCTCATGGGCTGATATGAATTCTTTAGAAATTGATGCTGCTGTGGAGTATTTTACAGCATTCATAATAGATGCCGCATCAAAATGCATATCCGAAGTAAGTGGTTTGGCACGCAGACGACGTGTACCGTGGTGGAACAACGAATGTAGGATTGCCGGTAGGAAACAGAACAAAGCGTAGGGATCGTTACGCGCCTCTCCCACTGCAGAGAATCTTATTAACTTCAAAAAAGTAGTCTCAAGCCAGGAGAACGCGCCGACAGGCCAGAAGAAAAAGTTGGCAGAAGTTTTTATCGGGTATCAACTCTTATACAGATGAGGTGAATGTCTGGAACAGGGTGAATAGGATAAAAGGACGACAAAAGTAACATAGTCACTTCCTCTGGTAAACACAGAAGCGATACCCTGCTTGATCAGGCAGACTCACTGGCGGAGCGCTTTGAGAGCGTGCCAAGTTCCACCAATTATTCAAAACTCTTTCTCAAATATAAACAAATAGAAGAATGTAAGCCACTCATAAGAAAGTGCCGCCAGAATGAACCGTTCAACCGTCCTTTTAGTATTGCAGAGTTGAGAGCTGCCTTGAGCGCATGCTAGAGCTCTGCACTGGGATCTGATAGAATCATGTATGAAATGCTCAAAAACATACCAGTGATACGCAAGTTACACTACTTACACCTTTAAACACTACCTTGGATGCAGGGTACCTTCCAACCACATGGAAAGAAGCCATTGTGGTCCCTGTTTTGAAACAAGGCCAAGACCCTTCCTCATTGGCAAGTTACCGCCCGATAGCCTTCACAAGTTGCATTTTTAAGGTATTTCAAAAATGATAAATCAGCGACCCATCCATTTCCTTGAACTGACCAAAATGCTTGATCCCTATCAGTGTGGCTTCCGAGAAGGGTGCTCCACAACCGACCATGTTGTACGTATTGAAGGAAATATCTGTGACGCATTTGTACAAAAACTGTTTTTCTTATCGATATTCCTCGATACGGAGAAGGCGTACGCTACAAAATGGCGATAGGGAATCTTGAGAGATTTGTCAGAAATGGACATGCATGGTAATATGCTAAACGTAATAAAAAGCTACTTGTCCAATCGTACCTTCCGGGTAAAAGCCGGCAATGTGCTGTCACGTCCTCTTACACAAGAAACTGGTGTGCCCCAGGGTGGCGTGCTCAGTTGCACACTCGTTATTGTTAAGATGACAACGCTTCGTGCTTCATTACCACCGGCCATTTTATATTCTGTCTATCTCGACGACATTGAAATAGGTTTAAAATACTGTAACCTCGCAGTGTGCGAAAGACAGGTACAGCATGCTTTGCACAAGGTGTAAAAGTGGGCATGGAAAAATTGATTTAAAATCAATCCTCACAATAGTTCTTGTGTTTCTGTTTACAAGAAAAAGAGGCTTGGTTCCGGATCATTGCTTAGAACTGTGTGGACAACAGATACCTGTAAACAAAGAGCACAAATTTTTAGGTGTTATACTTGACAATAGACTCACTTTCGTCCCACACATTAAACACCTTAACGAAAAATGTCTGAAAACAATGAACCTAATGAAACCTCTATCCCAGACTACGTGGGTTAGTGACAAGAAGTGCTTAATGAATCTCTATAAGAGCCTGATTCGGTCACGATTAGATTATGATGCCGTGGTATATAACTCTACCGCCCCGAGCGTGCTAAAGATGCTAGACCCTGTTCACCATCTAGCCACGGGCGCTTTCAGAACAAGCCCGTTTGAAAGCTTATATGCCGAATCGAATGAGTGGTCATTCCACCTGCAGAGATTATACATCAGCCTTGCCTAATTCCTCAAAGTGCGCTCTAATCTTGAACATCCATGTTTTGGTATGGTTACCGATATGACGTGCGCTATACCTTTCAGCAATCACCCCTCTTTAAGACAGCCTTTCTCGCTGCGTGCGAAGGAGCTTAGCGATGAAATGAATCTCCCACTCCTAGAGCATGGCTTAATGCACCTAACCAAGGTCTTACCTCCTTGGGAGTGGCAGGTGCTAGAATGTGACATATCCATTATAAAAGTTACAAAGCACGCCCCTGAGGCCGAAATCAGAATGCATTTCCTAGAACTTCAGTACAAGGACTCCTGCGCAGAGTTCTACACAGACGCTTCGAAATCAAATGCCGGGGTATCCTATGCAGCCGTCCGCCCATCCACCTTGGAATCCGATGTACTGCATCCGGAAACAAGTATCTTTACGGCCGAGGCCTACGCATTACTCTCTGCTGTGAAGTGATAGGAAAATCAAAACTCCCAAAAGCAGCGATCTATACATACTCTCTAAGCGTCGTGAAGGCCTTAATGTCATTCAGCAAACAAAAAATCCCGTATTTAATTAACTCTGTTCGGTCTTGTGTAAAGCCTACTCATCTAAGCGGAATATCATAATATGCTGGGTACCTGGCCATAGGGGAATCGAAGGTAACGTTCTGGCGGACGAGATGGCCGCGTCAAGCACATCGCAAGTTGTTAACCCTACCGCTGATGTGCCTGTCACAGATCTCAGGCATTTCTTACGAAAGAAACTGCGAAACCCCTGGCAGTGCACATGGGACGCGGAAACAAACAATAAACTGCATGTTATAAAGCCACTGTTATGTTTTTGGCCCTCCCTAACAAAATCTCGGCGAAGAGATGTCCCATTCTGTCGCCTCAGAATAGGACACACATTTGGCACCCATAATTTTCTGCTTACTGGAAGTGAACCTCCAACCTGTGGTAGATGCGGCGAGAGGCTGACCGTCCTCCATGTGCTTCTGGAGCGTCGGGAAGCCGAAACGGAAAGAAAAACATTTTGCGCTCGCATACCATTATTACATCCCTCTACACCAGGCTATGTTTCTTGTTAAGGAAGCGCTTTTTACCACCAAGGCAGTCTTCAACTTCTTAAATGATGTTGTGCTACAAGTTATAAGCCCAATAACTTCGTAGAGGACCTCGTTCCAGAGGATACCGCTGCGATAATTGTTTTGCGTAGCACATGCCTCCAGGCCCTTGTGTTTCAAGGGCTCTAAGGAGGCAGTAGTGCTCTAGCCAATCTTATAACTTGATATATTTTACACATCGTATCATTCTTTTGAAATAGATCGTAATGTTCATAGTACACGTCATACGTAATCGCCATATTCTTATTATACAGATTTTACGCACTTGAGAGCGACTATATTTAAGGCCCGTTTACAGCGACGTCACACCAACTTCATAGTACTCATAACTACATTGCGAAGTAATCACCACAGAGCTGGCGCTCCTTGGCCATACCTGGCTCTTGCGCCAATAAAAACCATACATTCATTCTTCATACTTCACCTACTGCATTGCAACTTGGAGCAACACATATAGCACTCATCTTGTTCTTTCACAATACGCCCAGAACCAGGCCATCCGCATTATTACTGTCTAGTCAACCCGATGTAGTGTATTTGCTCTTTTGCAAGAGCATTGCATGCGCTCAATGCATAAGCTATTTCAATTAAACTTGGCAATCCCTATGCATAATTTTCCTCACTCAAGCATTCCCAAATAATCTTTAACACTGAACAACTTTCTAATCGTAATAAAACTTGATTTGCATTAGCTAACAACTTTTTATTACCTAAAATCAGATCTAATTTTGGTCAATTCACTTCTGTGTTCACAGCGATGTGTTTCGCGAACTGTATTCCAGCGGACATAAAGCTGTCTCCTAATATAGGCAGATTTAAAATGCATTTACTCTCATATTTACTTAACTTGTGAATGCTGTGATGTAATTTAACATGTTTTGTTTGCTTCATTATGTGTAAACCATTATATCTCTAATATTTCACCATATCTCAGTCCACTTATTTCCTTGTGTGAGACCTCGGTAAATCTCTTCCTCTTAGCTACATTTCACTTCCCCTTATTTTTGTTTTTAATTCAGTACAAGAAGTAATTTTGTACAGCGTTATGTGGTGTTTTCAGTTTACTTGTTTTCTTCCATTAATACGTGTTAACAATTCTACCTCTTTGCTGTATTTGCACTGACGTGAATTGTTTTGTTACCTTTTTATTTGTTCAAAACGCCAATTCTGTATACTATTATATAATGTTTCAGTTCTTTTGCTGTCGTGTGTAATTATTTGTAGACAACTTTACAAGTTTGCAGCATTTGGTGTAATCTAATTTATTTTGTTCTTTCTTATTAGAACAGGAGGTCCCCATATAGCCTTGAGCTTTGGGACCTCATTCTGTATATCTTGTTACTGTCCGTTTATTTTCGTGAGTGAATAAATAAAATTATTCTCCTTAATAGGATCACGGTATGCTCACCATCCGCAGAAACTTTCCCCTCTTTTTCTCATCACGTACCTTGATTGTAAAATCTGTCCTGAACCACATCAATTTCATGCAGCGCAGGCTGGTGCCCAAACGCGACCACCTCTGACCATTATAATTACCTACTAGAAAATTAGCAGATGCTTGAAAGCTGAGGAGCAGCAACTCACAGTAATTGCCGTATTTACAGTACGTTTTCAGAAAGTTGGTAGCTGAAAAAAAAAAACGCTTCTCTCTGAGCGGTATGCAAATCTGGTTTGCATCGGCACCGCCATAAAGGCACCTTACATAACAGACGATACGTAACGTTCTTCAGATTTGGGAATTCTACTGATTAGTTACATGACGAACATGCTGGCTCTGACGAATACAGAATATGTTTTGTGTAGGTAATCACGTGTAGGTAATCACAAAAACAAAGCTTCTTTGTACACAATCAGTCATTTCTTGAAGCTATAGGTAGAGTACAACAGAAACAACATGTAGTTCACGTGTCAGGCCAAAACGCTTATTATTTCAGCATTGCCTTCAAAGGTCGCCGCTGGTTGCCTGGATGACAACAGCTTAGCAACATCTACGTGGCAACGCTCGTAGCGACGTTGTGTCGCGCACGTTCGCTATGAAAAAGGTTGTCAATTCTTGTTGAAATATGCGATGCCATGATGCCGACTCACTGCAGCTTTATCGTGAGCACCGAATCGACTGCTTTGCCACCCGCCTGAAAAATTTAAATTATGGAGTTTTACGTGCCACACCCACTTTCTGATTATGAGGCACGCCATAGTGGAGGACTCCGGAAATTTCGACCACCTGGGGTTCTTTAACGTGCACCTAAATCTAAGCACACGGGTGTTTTCGCATTTCGCCGCCATCGAAATGCGGCCGCCGTGGCCGGCATTCGATCCCGCCACCTCGTGCTCAGCAGCCCAACACCATAGCCACTGAGCAACCACGGCGGGTCCTGAAAAGCTTATAAATCAAGAAAATGCACATTGGATTACTACGCCGATCAAAGTGTAACACATTCTTTAAAGAGTGAGTTCAAGACCACTCCTCTAGATTTATCTTCTTTATCTACTATCGAAGCAAAAGCATACTCTAATAATGACCTGAACAAAACATTGACCTAACAAAAGCATCACTCTAATAATGACCTGAAAAATGACACTTCTTCTCCTCCAAGCGATTTGACATCCTTGCTTGTTTATCGTGTCCTGTCGGTATACCTGACTGCAATGGCATAACATACTTGGAAAAACAAGCGAAGAATAGCCTTCCGGCCTCCACCATCACCATCACTGATAATGACGTGTTGAATTCAGCTCTCTGTGACCATGTGCTGCCTGATTAGCTCTCTTATTTATTACCGCCACTGCTCTCTACAATGCCTGTACGGCCCTGACAGCAAATGAAATGAAATGAAAAATAAATCGCTTGTCGTATAAAGGGAGTGAGAAAAACAGGCGACACTCTGGCTTTACTTTCGCCTTCCCGATAAGTCTTCGGCATCCCTGGTCGTGCTGGGACAACACAACAGTGCCAGCAGTCCAGTGCAGCCGCGCCAGCCAGAGACGGGCGACAGAGCAAGCGCGTCGGAACGCTCGGTGTTCTTGTTTTGCGAGCCATTTGGGCACGCGGCGCTATTAAATTATGCGATGACGCTCGGCGGTGCCGTTGCGCTCTGTCGTATTTTTTTTTTGAACCGAGATGTGAAAACGAATACAACTCACCGGTTCGGAGCAGCTGCTTTGTGTCCGTGGTGGTCCCCCACTTCTCTTTTCAAGCTGTCCCAACACTTTCGTAGCTGCTGCTTGAAGCTGCTACTCTGCTTCTGTCTTCTTCCATTTTCTTCTCGCTTACGGACACCGCATCGCTAAGCTTCTCGTCAGGAGGGGAATCAGAATTCACCGCTCGTCCTCGGTAAAGTTGGTTAATGTTTCCTGAAACATACCCACAACAAATCATCGAATAAGTAAGCGAACGCTCAAATAAATAAATAAATAAATAAATAAATAAATAAATAAATAAATAAATAAATACGCAAAATATTTACCACGCACAATACTACAAGCTTCAAATTTGCAGGAATCACGCAAGAGAAAAAGCAAACAAACCACCTAAAAACAAACAGACAAACAGCCAAAAAATAAAACGAAAAAAAGAAACCCGGCGACACATGTTGCCAGATGAGACATAGAATACAGCCATAACTCGCAGTTTTCATACTGCATTTCTTACGGCGCGTAGCAATGCGCATTGCTTCTTCTTGTGTTCATTGCTTTGTGTAAGAAAATGTGTTTCTTTTTGATAAATGAGCGATTTAAGGCTATGAAAAGTTCGTAGCCTCGCTCCCATGCTGATTTCTTATAATGATGAGGCAGCCTTCAGGTAAGGGCGTCTTTTCACTCAGAAAGGCACGTTTCCGTATCATGCCTTGCCTTTTTCTCAACCTTACGCTTTTATGGCTTTATAAACGTGCGCCTTTTAGCATTAAGATAAGGTCCGTTTGTCAACACGGGCATAAGCAAATTTTAGCGGCTGGACAAACATACATATGCATGCGGAAACTTTCCTTTCACACACTAAATGTGGGAAAAAGTATTGGGCTGTAGGCCCTAACGGTTTTCCTTCAGATGAAACAAGCAAGAATTAAGGCCGGGAATGGTGCTACGAAACAGCCATAGCAGAGATAGTTGACGTTTTTTACCTTTGCGGCCCCCATCTGTAATGGAATGCTTCGCTTTTTGTAAGCAGTGAATTATTTGGTAAATTCATATACGTCTTCACGTGAAACAAAGAGGGTATCTACCGTGGATGACCTATGTTCGTATTTTCTATAAAATGCTTCGCTTTTTTGAGCTTCACGTGAAACAAGGATGGTTATGGACCACATAGGTGCTAACGGCACTGCCAATGGAGCCGGAGTCATAACGAAAACTGCACTCTTGCTAAGTCAAAAGACCTCCGATGGTATGCTGGCATCCTTACGTAACTTTGTCTTTATGATTGAGAGGGTACCAGCGCATATGCTAACGGTGAAAGAGGAAACAGATCTAAAATATCCGCTGCTCATGTCTTTATTCAACACATTATTTTTTTCCCCAACCAATCAAAAAGAGCCGCTGTGGCTCACCACGTGTACTTGCCCGTTATCAGTGCAATAACTGGTAGCGGCGTACCTTTCACCGGAACCTGCATCGTATTGTAAGGCAGCGTCAGTGTACAGTTTTTTTTTTTATTTGAGATTTTCTTGCGCACCTATAATTTGCTCTGTTGGCGGTGTTACCTGCTCTCGCTTTTGGTGTTCGTGGGGAATGGTCTGGCTTCCGTATTCCTTTTTTACATCTCAGACCAGGAGGAGGTTTTCCAGCTCCTGCAGATGCAGGTTCGCGCATTGCAATCTAGATAACAATCGCTGGCCATTCCACGTAATCTTCAGCCTCGATTCATTTACGATGCGTCAAATCATACGTTTGCGGAAGCCTGTACAATTTGGCGCCACCATACTGAAGGAGGCTTGGCATCTGCTTTGAATCATATCTCATGGTCTGCGCGAATGCGTCTGTGCAGAATAGCAGCATAGCGGTTCCCTTGCAGTTGTCGATATCCAAGCATAAGCGTCATGAGGATTTTTTCCTCTGGAGTTGATTATACTACTTCGGTGGCTAAACATTTCAGACTTCCTAGTGTGATAACCACCGCAGTAGCTTTCTGGCTAGGAAGTTGGGCTACTGAGCTTTTTAGCTGTGTTCACCCGACCAGTACAAGTAAAGCTAGTTTTCACTTCGTGTGTATAACTATTTGCGGTGCTTTTAATTTTACTGTCAGTTTGAACGTGCCTGCAGGTTTTGCGGCTGGGGCCAGAACATGTTTTTATTACGGGGGAATTATGCGGAATGACCTTTCCGTGCGCTAACCTGTCTTTAAAGTTTCCCTTGCGACAATTGGTCACCCTTGGTACCACTGGGAACGCTTTTATCAGGCGTTCTTTTCTTGATAATATTGGGTGGTATCTTCGTAGGATGTTGTTTAGGTCTGGGAGGGCATTAGAATATTTTGTTATAAAGGCTGGCGTTCTGCCAGATTCTAGTGTAGGTGGTCTGTTATCTAATTCGACTCCCTCGCCAATCTTGACACGACCTCATAAGCTGTGTTGAGTAGAACTTGTGAATAGTTTCTTTCCGCTAGCGTAGCTTTAACGTCATTTATGTGGGGGATATAATGGTTGTCTTCGTTGGAGATTCTTCTTATTCGTTTTTCTTGTCCCAGAAATATTCCTTGCTTCCACTGCCGTGGGTGATGACTGTTATAGTCTAAATATTTCTACCTATCCGTAGGCTTCCGGAAAAATGTCACCTGTGTTCTGACTGCAGCTCGGTAACGCCAAATCATAACAGGCAGAGCGTTTCAACGCGCTTGCATTCCCGCGAGGAGCTCATAACTATAACGACCTATCAGCGGCGTCCAATTGGACGTTGATCCTTTCGCATTCACAACACATAAGTGTTTAGGTGTCCTGAGATTTTTTTTAATATTCTTTGACTGAGGGTACGACTTCTTCTTGAATTGATACGATGCAATTACTCACATCATCATTGAACATGAAAATTTGCAACAGGCCTAGATGACCTTCTGCATTGCCACCAGTGTTCGTAAATCTGTGTAAATTTCTTGCCATGTAAGCGAGTAGCATTATGTCGTCCGAAAACATGGGTCCAGGGACCTTGTGTGGCACTTACTGGCCATTAAAAATGCAAGATAAATCGACACCTAATTCAATGCGTTTCAGTAGTATTTCTATGCCCTTAATGTAAAGCGGCAATGACAATAGAGACAGAAGTCATGTTTCATTCAGCTCTCCGTGAATTTCCACTACTTGTTTGCATTTGCGGCTTTACCATACAATTTGTAGAATGTTTTTTGTTATAGCTCCCTAAACAGCTCCGCGAAATTGTCTTATTTTGCCCCGTGCTTTAGGCTATCCCATAGCAATTCGCTGCTTACGTTGTCGTAAGCTTCCTGCATGTGTCTAAATGCTATCCATAAGGGTCTATTCGGTTGGGTCTACATTTCAGTCCTAAGGGCGTTATATAAAAAATATTGTTTTTTTTTATGTGTGTGTACATGAAACGGCCTTCGCGTTTTCTAGCGCTTTCTTTTGTTATTTCACCGTCTGTGAACTTTTGTGTTTGGTACACTTGTATATCATATCCAGCTTTGCCGGTCACGTACCAACTAGGGCCTCAAGCGGGCTCGGCACGAAGCTAGCGCGTTTTCAATGGAACGAGCAAGTTTTTTGCGAATAACAAAAGCTACAGGCCGATTATTGAAAAAGGTAGGAGACAAACGTGTTCTGGAAGACAATCCACACGAGCCAAATGCAGTGATCCCTCTATGGCACGTAAGAACTTTGTTCCCGCAGGGGTTAAAGTTTTAGCAATGGAAGCCTGTGGAAACGACGAAAATTTGTGCTCGATTTTTGAGGCAAGAACGATGACTGTAATACAACTATCCCGTCTATCGTAATACCCAGTGCAGCGTATGTAGTCCGGAGACTCAGATTTTGATTGATGCCTCTCTCGGCTGTCCACATATGGCGTAAGACTGTTCCCGAAAGCGATTTTTGTAGCACCGTCGTGAAAATTCCCGTGGTATCCCTAAAAACATGAGCGTACGCCTCGGCGAAGCCTCAGTAACCGTGGCCGAGTGGTAGAATAGCCTTTACTCCCGCGTCATGGCGACCGCGGTTCGATTCCCGCTTCGCACTATTTTAAGCCGCATAGGGCCTAGTTTTGTAGTCTCTCACTAGATGGCAGAATCACAAAATCCAAGATTTGCTTTCGGTTTTGGTTTTTCAGCAGCGCATTTTTTTTAAAGCCGCATAGGACTTTAGTTTCCTATCAAGTGGCATAAACACAAAACTCAAGAATTGCTTTCGGTTCTGGTTTTCCAGTGGTGCTCTTGAAATATTCTGCTTTCTATTTTTTCCTTCATAAAACGTAGCAGTATCGTGTTCATTTGTTAAGTCATCGCTTTTATGAAGTTTTATTCATTGGATATCATAAATAGAAGCTTGCGCATGGCTTTGTGTTATGAAAAAAAAAACTTTCGTGCTTTGCAGCGTGGAACCTGCGAGAACAAAATGGCTATTCTAATTGCGTTCTTCTACAAGGTCCGTTTTCTTGGACTTTCGGCTGTCCTTAATGGCACACACTCCGAGCGAATCACGTCCACCTGTGCCACAATGCCACCCGGTGGTCAGTGCCATTCCTATGCAACATATGCTAGGCTATGCTATGCTATGCTAGGCTGAGTCGCTGCCCGAACGTGAATTATTTCTAAAGATTCATCCAAATAAGAAATGCACCAACTAGGAGAAGATGTGCAGCGTCTGGATTAATAGCTACTGTTAATGTGTTCCCTACAGCCAAGTGGTATCAATCCGTAGGCGTGGCCGGAAAAACCAATTTGAATAAATGTCCTTCATTCGGTGCATTTGCTTTTAATGCGCAGCATTCTTTGGCGAGTACACCAGCAATTTGGTAGCAAAATCGTGCAAAATCGTGCCTGTCACGCCAAAAGCTTGACGCATTTCCAATATAAATATATAGGTCTTCATAAAAAGGGTTGGGGTGGCCAACTTGAAATTGGAAGTGGCATCAGCATAAATTTGGGCGTGACACAGAGATGGGCCAAGCTGAATTTGTTAGTGATATGGGAGTGGCCCTACCTAAATTTGGGGTGAAATGGTAGTGAGCCAAGCTGAATTTGAGGCTGATATGGGGGTGGCCCAAACTAAATTTGAGGTGATATAGGGGTGGGTAAGCCTAAGTTTGGGGGAATAGGAGGGGTGGGCCAGCCTGGATTTGGGGATGATATGTGAGTGGGAGAACCTAAATTTGTGGGTGATATGGGGGTGGGCAACCCTAACCATGGGCGTGATATGGGACTGGGCCAAGCTGAACCGGGGGGGGGGGGGTGTAGGGGGGCTAACCTAAATTTGGGAGTGATTTGCGGTGGGCCATCCTAAATTTGAGGTGATAGACGGGTTGGCCAGGCTAAGTTTGGGGCTGATATGGGGATGGGCCAACCTGGATTTGGGGATGATATGGGGGTGGGCCAACCTAAATTTGGAGGTAACATGGGGACGGGCTAACCTAACCATGGAGGTGATGTTTGGCTGGGCCAAGCTGAATGGGGGGGGGGTGATGGGTGGACTAACCTATATTGGGGGATGATTTGCGGTGGGCCATCCTAAATTTGAGTTGATCGAGGGGTGGGCCAGCGTTAGTTTGGGGCTGAGATGGACGTGGGTCAACCTCGATTTGCAGGTGGTATTGTAGTGGGCCAATATAAATTTGGTGGTGTTGTGGAGGCGGGCCAATCTGTATTTGGGGGTGATATGGGGTTGGTCCTACCTAAATGTGGGGGCAATCTCGGTGTCGACCAATCTGAACTTGGGGGCGATATGGGGGTGGGCCAACCTAAATTTTGGGGTGCGTCGACTGGAAATTTGGGGGACATTTTTGCAAATTCGTGGGTGGACCAACTTGAAAATTAGGGGTGGCCCAATTGAAATTTGGGATTGGGCCAACTCCAAGTTTAAGGCTGGGCGAAAAAAAATCGGGCGTGGCCTACTTTAAATTTGCGGGTGGGCCAATTTTAATTGGATGGTGTGCCAACTTGAACTTTGGGGGTGGGCCTATTTAATGTTTGGGGGTGGGCCAGTGCAAATTTGGGGGCCTGTTTACGAATAGTTAGACAACACCAGAGGTGTTTCTGCATCTTTTTCATCATCGCAAAGTACGTATATTATTAATTGTTACTTAATACTCCTCAAGGTGAGCTACCACTCGAGCCTTCCCAGCCCACTGGGCTAATAATGTCACAGAACTACTCTCATCGTGAAAACTCCGACGTTCAATGTGGAGATCACAAAAACAAATCGCAGACCGAGCTGACCATTTTCACACCAATGTCATCGCTAACACTACTTGCTCGTGCTATAGGCAGCACAAGCTGACAACTATCATAATTCAACTTTCCCTTGCACGCCAGTCGACACGCTCTCAGTGCACTATTTCGCCAATCATTGGATAGAACCTTGCTGGATGTTTCACTGTCATGTTGCGTCGTTTTTCACGAAGGCCGTCTCCCGAAAAGAGAATACATTTTTGACACTGACGAGGCAAGCTAGTATATAACTAATACGAAGCAAATGTATGAATGGTTATAGTGATTTTTCAAAAATGAATATAAGTAAATAAGATTTCAGACGTTATTGTTTCGACCGGGCATGAGAACGAGTTTTTCCCGCCTGTCACAGTGCTTTGACCGAAAACCTAATCATTTCGCTCAAATGTGTTGCCCCAGTACTACATGGGCTAAATGTACAAAAGTGCGGTGCGCGGTCACAGATTCAAAGCCAGTCTATCTTGAGTATGGTTGTTGATATTGTAGCAATGTGGAGTTTTCTTCTTTGTAAGAGCACAAAAAGAAAATATAACAGATGGTAGCTAAGCGCAAAGTACATTGGAAGATCTGAAACCAGCAAATATTTTTAATTTGTGGGTTGGTCTTCTCCGCCGGTAGATCGCTGTCCGATCACTTCAAAGAACTTTGTTTGTGTGCAACTGCAGCAAAAACGAAAATACTACCATTTCATTGCCAAGACCTTTATGCCCTCCACACACACAAAAAGGACACCAGATAATTGGCAATATCAGTTTATAAACTGACATTGTTTTGCTAATTTCAGTGTAGCCTGGTGCCTGCGGACGGAGTATTTTCTTAGTATCAGTCCAGTGTTAGCAGTGAGATGCAGTTCGGTCTACCATTCCCAAGAGGGCATCCTAGCCATTGTAGCGCTTTACTGTAGGACAAGTTAAGTGCTAAAAACTTGGTGTGCATTGTCCTTTCCGCAGGTTGTCCATCCATTCTGTTATGGTAACGATCAACGTTGTGTCCGTCAGGCCTCCTCCTCATTTTTAGCTTCACCAACGCGAGAGTGGACAGAGAAAGGAAGCTTTCTTCACAATCAGCCCCAGCGGGATTCCACCACTCGTAACTGCTGCAATTTGCATTCAGTGGCAGGGCATGCTAACCACATCCTTAGTTTCACAATGACTTGAGTACGCAGAAAAAGTAGAGCTTTGGTCGCTATCACTACCGCGAACCCATGTAATTGCAGATATAAGTATGTGCAGGGGCTGGGTATGCTAACCTCTCCGCTACCACCTGCTTCCACCACCTTAGATTTTCCAGGCATACCTGCTTCTTCTTTTACCTCGCATACGCATGCAGGATAAACGCGGATAACTAAAAAATATCAGTGCCCTTCCACTCTGTGAAGAAACATGACCTGCAAAGCTGTGTATTAGGGCCCCTGAATGGCGAACTGCACCTCCACCGTATGTCGGCCCCTCATTGACTGTCTTCGGGATCGGCCCACGTATGGGGAGTGCTTAACGCCTGCTTCATCTCCGCCGCGGGTCTCCCCGGCATGGCGTTACATTCAGGATCAGCACACGTATGGGGAACGCTAAACGCATGCTTCACCACCGCTGCGGGTCGGGCCGGTATTACGCTATCTTCGGGATTTCGTTCTACACGCGGACGCGATAGTGGGGAAAGTAGCCCTTAAGAGGAAGCTTTAGCTCTGGTGGTCCTATATGAATAAATGTAAAAGGAAAATTCGTTTTTCTCGACAGCCACTGCATTTAATTTTACAAGGTTTGTTGCATTTAAAACAAAAACTTAAAATCTAGTGTCTGTTGGTTTCGAATTCTTGATTTAGATCATCATTTGTTTATCTAAAATTGTCAAAAATTGCTAATTTTAGGAAAACGAAACCATCAAGCTTACAACTCTCTTTCGGTAATGAAAACTGATATCAAAATTATGTACATTGCATCTAACAGCACATCTAAAGCAGACAAAATTGATATATTACGCATGAATCTCAAAACATTTAGTAATATGGAAATACATCTTTTCCACAACCCTTGTTCACAATGTAACGACTTCATGTAAGATATAAATCGGCATATTGGATTTGTCCGCTTTGAATTGTCTAATGGATGCTGTTTACAGAACCGCGATATCAGTTCTTGATGCGGAGTTAATAAATTGTAAACTTCGGGCTTGTGTACTTTTCGCACTTTCGAATTTTTGAATATCTTTTACCAAAATTCAGGCCCTAAATAGAAATCCCGCTTCCAATAGTCACTAGAATTTACCTTTCTCTCCCGTATCCAACAAATTCCATTAAAATCGGTCCAGGGGTTATCTAAGAAAAGCGTTTCGGCGTTTTACATCTATTTGAATAGGCCGAGTCGAAGTAGGGTCCGTGTTAAAGCTTCGCTGTAAAAAAAAATAAAAGAAAACAAAAACGCTGCAGCCATCAATATCGCCGCCTCAGATTTCGTCATGATGGCACCGTTACCATCGGCACGGCTCCGTGAGCAGCTCCCAAGCTGTTCACTTTCGTTATCTTCCTTCCCTTGGCGGCCGCGCATTGTCTTGATGCCAGCGACGCGCTAAATCTGCACCATCATTCCGTCATGCATCGCTTCTGCGACCAAGCAAGCTTTCGGCGGCACACGTACACTGCCGCATTGACACCAAAACTTTAAACTGCTTGCGTTCGAGAAAACAGCATGAATGATAATGGAACGCGACTATAAGGCCACGGGGAATATGTTCGCGGGGCCATACCAGCCATACTATTGATCACAGCATCCCAAAAGGCTAGCTGTGGTCAGGTTGACTTTACAGGTTTGGAAGGAATGACTGACGGTCTAGTTGCTTCATTATCACATGAAGAACAGCGCTTGAAGTTGTTAGCGCAGTTTGTGGTGGTACTGCTGTTCTTTCTGCGGCTTTACAGATGTTCCTTTTCTCCGTCAGTTACGCTTTTCAAGAGTGTTTACATGGAAAATTTTTTGTTCGCATGGCTCTTACAGAAGCATGTTTAGTCGAAAGTTTTTCGCTTGGCGGCCTAATCTCGACGACGTGCTCCAAACTGCTCATTTTCTTTAGCCACGTAAGAACCATTACTGAAAATTTAATTAACGTAGCTTTGTTGATTACGCAAACAACTTCTCAACTTACTCCACATCTAGAGATTACCAATCTGAACACTCGAATGATAAAATGATGTTAACATTGTTTGTATCGTTTCAATAGTTTTGTTTCGTGTAGTTAAAAGCAGCCAGCATATTGATGGTGTTGTAGACTTCTTATAAAGTAAGCGTGAAAGCTTCGACAGGTTATCTTGGCACAAATCAACTTCATGAGCTTAAGCTCATGTGCCCAACCTTGCACGACTGCCTTTACAACCGGTTCCGATACATTATACAAGAAGCACCTTAGCGCTACGGTACATCCCGCAAAGTGTGCGAGAACATTGTGCGCGCTCCCGATTAGGTTTCTGAGCGTTGGTGGCATCAGGCTCGGTTTCCTGGCATCATAAGGAATAAAAACTGCTGCTTGGAGGGAAGCATTGGGTACATTTTTCGTACTTTGTAACATATGGATCAGCACGGATATGTACATTAGAACGATATGTACTGAAATATTAATATGAGGATTTCGCTGGATGTATTTTAGCTGTCTAATGATAAGATCTAAAGAAAAAATACTGTGATTTTGTGACAATTAATGCTGACATGAAATATGAGCTCCGACACAGTACCCGTGGTGGAATTGGCCCCTGGACTACTGGGATACATTGAACCACGATACGCTGGTTTTATAAATACCAGTAATTGGAAAGTGGTTCGCGCTTGAATTTCCTGTATGTCGGTGCCGCTGTGCAGTGTTGGAGGCCCTTTTTAAACGACAAGCACTATTTTTCAGCTAATATTGAAAGCAACTGTATTCTTTTTTTTAGGGGGGGGGGGCTTTTTTTAGCGCCTAACCACAGTTCCAAAGTTTACAGTTAGCTCAAGATGCGCCTGCAAGTGTTTCTAATATCCAGTATGTTGTCACGGATTCAATAGCGAAAGAGCGTTATCTTATCAAATTGCGCGCGTGAAGCGAATACTAGCGTACATTCTCCATCAGATTTGAGCACCCGAGATTGCGCTGCAATGTACGAGCATTTCAGTCTGACGAACTGACGCCTTGATCCGTAGATCGGAATCAGAGGAAGCACTGTGCGCGTAGCCATCGTTGCACTTTGAGCGTTTTCTTTTCCTGCGCAAGCTCACCTTATGGGTTATATTCGTGACTTACTCTTTGGAAGTGTTTTGTTCTTGACATCCCTACAATGTGAGAGTATAGAGGCGCTCCATCTTCATTGAGTGAATACTTGGAAACGGACTAGGCCTTTTCTTGCGTCTGCGTTTACACATTTACCGCCCAAATTTATTTTTTATAACCTAATTTAGGAGGCTGTAAAGCACAGCAACATTTTATTAACAGGAGGTTTTAATAACACAGAAAATTCAAATTCTTATTAGTCGGCTTTCACCTCATGGTATGGAATTTCAATAAAGATATCTTTATGATAATTAAAAGCCTATCCTCTTGACAACGTTTAATCTGATTTCCTCTTTGCAAGCTGATACAGACTTGCAGGTGGTTCGTATCGGGGGCCCTCAACATATGCCTAACCGTCAAACAAAAATTTATTCCGAATGTTTCATTTCAGGATGGCGTGTTACCCTCCTGTCTTTCATTCCCGTTCGCAAACACGCATAAGACGAAAGTGCTGAATGAAGAGCGTCGTTAGTCCAAACCAAGGAGCTACCGTAACGCACCTCGCTTATATCGCTGTCATTTAGGCTGATATAAGAAATATATATATATTAAATCGACGCATCACGAATCCAAAAAGAGCTGTCCGCGACCCGCCCAGCTAGGTTTCTTTCATTTCGCACTGCGTAGTAGCGGCTGATAGTAGCTCACGAAGCAGAGCACTGAGTGTGGATATGGCAGAGAAGGTGTTCTATATACTGTCTCGTCACCCACCAAAAATTTCCCGCCGTGCTACTGGCCATTCCTAGAAAATTGTATATGTGACGGCCAGCCATTTGCAACAAGTTTTGCGATTGGAGAGTCCAGGTGAGAGACAGGGTGGTTATGGAGATAAGACACGCCATTTTCTGCAGTAATTTAGGAATGCATGAATGAATGCCTTTATTTATTGAGAAAAAAGAAGAGCAAGCATCAGTGGAAGCATGTCTCAGCAGATTGGGAACGAAGCGGGGGACAAAGAGGAAAAGCTGGAGCCCGGGTGGCAGGCGAAGTCGCAGTTTAGGGGCGAGAGAATATAAGCAAGAGTTGGTGAAACCAGTTGAATTCCAGTGTAGGTCTATGATGTGGCGAGTAAAAGATTGGAGTCGCCGCCCAGCATCCGTCCTTTGCGGTAGTATAAGCACCCGCCGTTCTTGGTAACAAACGCTTACTGAGAACCAATCTTCGCAATTAATTATTCATCAGCCATACCTCGCCACGTATTTCTTAGTGGCAGGGTCAGTGGATTTCAACTACTCTGTCGCGACAAGTTACGACCATAACGTGACGCTTGCGGTTACGGTTGCGATACTCGTGACTCTTACTATTGCGCGAATACTATAAACATGGGTTTACTGCACAAGTTAGTGAACAGACAGTTTAGAACCGACGTTTCTCACCTTACATACGCTCAACGCAAGCACCATTGCAGCATGTTACGGTGCGCGCCCCTTCAAGACAGAGACGAAAACAAAAGAACGGGTTAGAAGACAGGGTACGGACTTGGGCCTGGTGCCAAACATATCCAAGCCAACAATATTTATTTTATTTCAATACCCTAAAGGCCCAATGCGGGTGTTACATAGGGGGGGATTCATCAAAGAAAACTTAACAATATACAACACAGAATATAAATGGCTGAAGACAGGAATAAACAAGTTAATAGGTCAGGTACAGGCGCCCAAATCTTTAACTGGCATGCGCGAGCGGCGACTTTTCCGTGCGTCAGCGCCGTATGACGGGGCGCGGCTGGAAAGAGTCTGAGGCTAAGCGCATGCGGACAAAGCGCGCTCAGCTGGGCCCATCGTCTGCTAAGCTGTTTCCAGCCTCGCCCCGTCATACGGCGCTGACGCACGGAAAAGTCGCCGCTCGCGAACGCCAGTTAAAGATTTGGGCGCCTGTACAAGTTAATAGGGAAAAAATGGCTAGGAACAGGTACTGAAAAAATTCACATCTAACAAATCCCTCAAAACAACACAAAAATCGCACCTTCAGAAGTTACAAAACATGTGATCTAACATTCCAGAGAACGTTACGGCCCACACGCACACATTGAAAGGAAAAACGAAAACAATGCACATCATTCTACAGTGGAATTTTCTAAGTATGGACCAAAGAGCTGTTTGAAATGATGATCTTCCAGCGATAGCCGCAATGCTAGAAGGAAGCGAATTCCACTCTTCAATAGCCAGGACCAAAGGTGAGTATTTGTATCGTTCTGTCCGAGCGAAAACGGGTTTAGTCTTCTTCATGTGATCTACACGAGCCGATGTGTGCGGCACCGGGAGAAGATGTGAACTTGCGAATGGTGTGTTGCTGTGGTAGAGAGTATGGAAAAAAGATAAACGGCTGAGTTTTCTGAGCATGACCAGAGGCGGAAGATGGATCGATATTTTCAGTACTGTTACACTTTGATACCGAGAGTAACGGAAAAGGATGAATCGAGCAGCCTTGTTTTGTATAGATTCCAACATGTTAACAAGATAGGTATAATGAGGGTTTCAGATCACGGATGCGTATTCTATAACAGGCCTGATTAGCATGTTGAATGCGTGTAGTTTTGTGTCCTGGTTGGCTTGGTGTAGTCGGCGTTTAAGAAGACCAAGTTTCTTTAAGTCGTTGGTAGTAATCAGTTCAGTATGAGTGCTCCAGGATAAATACGAGCTAAAATTTACACCGAGGTATTTAACCGACGCTGAAGTTTCAATGATAGTATTATTAATTGTGTGGGCATTAGGAATCGTCTTAGCAGCGGAAGTAAACTTGAAATGTATAGTTGTGTCTGCGTTAATTACCATCTGCCCTGCCGCACCAATGCGTTAGCTCATCAAGATCAGTCTGGAAGGCAATGATGTTAACAATCATGCCGTCGTTTCTACGCAAAGAGGTTGTGTATTTAAACTTCTGGAGTGGCAGTCCAATCCGCCACCTACGGGAGTGCGTGAAGCCGCCGGCGGCCATATTGTTAGAGGAAAAGGAGCACGGCTACAGTACCTGGCTGCGGTATACGCGCGACGCAACTGTGCTTGCAGTTCTGCGATGAAAAATAAGATGAGACCCCCTTTAGGAAGTATATCAGTCCGGCATCGGGTGTCGCTGTTGCCAAAAAAAAGTCATGGTGGTGAGTGCCTTGTGTTCTGTGTACAATATGTTGCGAGAACTGAAAAACAGTCGTTTCCTGTTTTCTTCATTCAGTAACCTGCCGCGTGCATCGGCACTGTGATGCCCTTTCGTCGATACGTGGTGCTGGGCCGTATTGACAAAACATGACCTTGAAATACAGTATCCTTATGCCATTTCTTTAAAAAAATCACTATTTGTGTAAATCAGCGTTTTTGCTTTAAACCTAGAAAACAAGAATAATGTTCAACGGTAGGTCTCATTTTTGTCCTGCGTTTCAGTTCTAGCTGAAAAGAGTTGGTGAAAGCAAATTTACAATAAAGCTAAGGCGACCCCCCATCTGCACGAAGCCGCAAGCCTACATGCGCTCCAATGAGGGTAACCTGCCAAAGTTAAGGTCATGCGTCACTGGCGGCTCAAGCAATCTTTACTTTTTTTTCGTTTCTGCATCCATTCTTCTTGCGTCTGCGGCAAAAACGAGAAGTGGGAAGGCAGATAAACAGAAATTGGTGGAGGCAGGTGGTAGCGTAATGGTTAGAGTGCCCATATCCCAAATGCAAGCTGCTGCATTTGGGAGATGGGCTCGAATCCCGGTGGTTTGTTTGGGAAGACAGCTTTCTGTGCTCTGTGGTGACTGCGACGCTCAGAATTACGCGGCAGCCTGACGACAACGGTCGCCGTCAACGTAACAGAATAAGCGGGCGTGCAAGGTTCCACTTAAAGCCGAAAGTACATTCAGAGGAAATACGCTATGCTCTTGTCGACAAAAAAAACTAATGAGTAACGAGCGGTGTTGTTGAGCGAAGCTGTAGACCGATAATGTCCCCATAGACAGGACCATGCTGCAATCCCGGTGCTCTGCGGAAATATACTTCGACAGCATGTCAACTAGCGTGTTACTGATACTTCATTAAGGTCGTTGCGTGTTTTTGTTGTGTCTAGCAGGAGCGAGTAGTATAGGAGATGACATTGGAGAGAAGGCGGTGAGCGAAGTCCGCGAAAAGTAATTGAGGATAGCCATATCGAACGTCGACGCCGTGTTGAAGAAAGCATGCGACTTCAGTTGCTCAGCCGACAGAAAGGCTTGAGTGGTAGCATACCGCTGGGCGTATTTGGTAACCATAGCGATAGACACACACTTTGCGGAAGTAAACAGAGGAAAGGGACGTAGTGAGTTGGCCGCCCTTTTCGAGCTCTGGTATAGCTTAAAAAATGAATGTGGCGAAGTATGACGCACCAAATAGTATATGCCAACCCAAATGAATCAGCGTGGTCATACTTGCGGGACACGCCATGGTGGCCTGCCACCAGGACATCATGAAGTTGCAGCGATGACAGTTTTCATTGGGTACTTGAGCATAGAAACAAGCACATCAGAGACGTCCGAGGGATGTTTCCACGGTATAAGAGCACATCGCTCTCCCCCCCAACCCCCCGCCCAAATAACTAAATCACGAATATAAGCTTAAGAATAGGGGCAGCACAAGATCGAGCCCCACAGCGCTTGTTGATCTTGTTCAGGATGACGTCAGCGTTTCATTCAGCGTTTATTTCTGAGAAAATGAGTTGGAGTTGCGTTTATTTGCATCACAATGGCGGGCGCAATCAGGCAAACATTGACAGCATTTCATTAGAGGGTGCCTGACTACTCTGTGTAGATTACGTTTAACAATGACAACAAACACAGAAAGCTTTGCTTACATCGATTCGCACGTACGTGGTATCTGCATAATTTTGTGACTATCAATTTAGATGCATCAGAATGGCGCTCATTAACGCAACATTTCCATCCACAGGGAGCAAAAGCGGGTGTCGTATCCACAGTATAATTGATTTAAATGGCTTTAATCCCATGGACATTATATCGTCCCCAACTTCCGTGGGATTGGAGTCGTCAAAATGGGATACAGGTGACAGGGAAATCAGGAGGTTGATGAAGGGCAAGAAGGCGGAAGCTTGCACAAGACCTCAGGGATATAAAATGACTTTTTGAGCAGCTTGGTCAGGGGGCCATGCAATGGTTTCCACGTCTATTAAAAATCCTTCAAAATATTAGCAGAGGCCGACAAAAATGCAGGCATTTTGGGAAAGGTGAAACGCTGGAAATTTCAGGACAGCATTAGCCTAAATTTAAACGATGACTTAAATATAAGAAACGATAACGTTGACAGGGTGGCCAAATTCTGGCACAAATAAATCGGCTGTTGAAGCAGTTCAGCTGAAACGCAATGGCGCGAAATAAGGCGAGAATGTCGGCAAGTGTTGAACAAAGGTCAAGTATGTCCTGTGGCCGACGCCAGCGCTCGGCAGCTGTCAAGGGACTGCACGTATTAGCGTAATGCCTGGTCGTCAGTAGTTACAGTATTATTCGGGTCTCAAATATTGGACGCGGACTCCATCACATTGAATACAATGCATTCTACAGTGTCATTCTTGAACAGAGGGTACCCATTCTCGCGCAATGAGGATGGGAACAAATTGTCTCACGTGCCGGCTGTCACCTTCCTCCTACTGCCAACATTCCTTTCCCTCCGTAGTTGCTTAGCTTTTATTGGGTTCGGCTGCTAATCACGAGGTCTCGGGATCGAATCCCAACCACGGCAGCCGTATTTCAATGGGTGTGAAATGCGAAAACCCGCGTACTTAGGGTTAGGCGCACGTTAAAAATCCCAAGTGGTCTAAATTATTCCCGAATCCTCCACTACGGCGTGCATCATAATGAAATCGTGATTTTGGCAAGTAAAGCCTCATAATGCGTTATATAACATTCGTTAAGGATGTTCTGGGCAGTCGCACAACTCTTGAATACAATTACTTGTCAGGAGTTGCGCGTGAGGTCTTTGAATATGTCATCATCATCACCACCATCATCATCATCAGCCTGGTTACGCCCACTGCAGGGCAAGGACCTCTCCCATACTTCTCCGACAACCCCGGTCATCTACTAATTGTGGCCATGTCGTCCCTGCAAACTTCTTGATCTCATCTGCCCACTTACTTTCTGCCGCCCTCTGCTACACTTCCCTTCCCTTGGAATCCAGTCCCTGTATAATAGCTGAGTCTTACCAGTACTCACCTACGGGGCAAAAACTTGCAGGCTTACGAAAAGGATTTTACTTAAATTGTGGACGAGGCAACGAGCTATTGAAAGAAGAATGGTGGGTGTAACGTTAAGGGATAAGAAAAGAGCAGATTGGGTGAGGGAACAAACGTGAGTTAATGACATCTTAGTTGAAATCAAGAAAGAGAAATGGGCATGGGCAGGACATGTAATGAGGAGGGAAGATAACCGATTGTCATTAAGGGTTGAATATGCGAATAGCCTTTATGGCGTTCGATGGCTTCTAGTCTACATTGCGGCTATATAATAAAGGTGGAACGGCAACATGGTAGACAATGTGGAGAACATACAAATCCCGCATATATAACTGCACAATAATCTTAAATAGCGTTCTTGCTTCACGCACGTGGATAACCGCCATAGGAGACTACTTTGGAAACTAACTGCAAGTACTCTATATGTCGTACCCAAGGGTGTACCTGGCCAGGTGACCAGTAAATGTGACCTAATATTGCGAGCAGCTTCGGCCATAGCATGCTAACGGATGACGACACAGACTGAAGTGACTAGCGCAAGAGTGGACAGGGGACACTAAAGACGCTACAAAGAGAAGCGCCCAGTTGGAAGTTTGCGCTTATCCTTGTCGCCTCTTTAGTGTCCCGTGTACACTCTTGCGCTAGTCACTTTAGCATGGAATACCTACTAGCCCCCTCTCACACCTTGCGACGACACAGGGACAGTTTGCTCAACTCTTGTTTCGTGACTTTTGTGTCAAGGTGGAAAACCAAGATATCCATGTATATGTCTTAATAGTTAAGCACATCTAGATTTGCAGCTGCGGCGATAGCCCATGAGTGCGCACTGCAAAGTCGCTAGTGAAATAATTGTGTGCACCTTAACGAATTCGATAGGGGAAAATCAAAATCCATCCACGACGGCGTCTCTAGTAGGCGCTGTGCGATGTTCGGACGTTAACAATGTCTGCCGACTGAAGAAAGGCTGCCCCCAAGTGCTTCTGACGGTTAGGCTAGCTTCTTTACTCCGTAGAATGAAAAAAAAAGAAAAGAAAAGGAAAAGAAAAGAAAAAAAATTGGAGGACACTTAAGCTTCGCCTTCAAGAGTGGAACGCGACAGCGTTCCCGTCGACCCGCCAAGGGGTGTAAGACAATGGGCTACGGCGCAGCGACTACGCGCCCCGCATCGGACGCGGTGAGCGTCGAGCAACGCAGCGTTCGGCGCGACAACGAAATGTGCGCCTGAGCAAGCGACGCACGCCTGAGCCTTAGAAACAGCTCGTTTCTAAGGCAACACCGCGTTCACTAGAGGCGCTTTTGTACCGCTTTGAAGCATCGAACATTTCAAGCGTTTTTAGCCGTGTGACTGCCAACCAATGGCAGAGATTTTGTCGTGACCGTTGTGTACTGTTAAAATGTCTTGCTTTGTAACCTTGTTGCCATGTCGGTAATAAAGAAAAAAAAAAAAAACTCGTGGCTCAGTGGTAACGTCTCCGTCTCACACTCCGGAGACCCTGGTTCTATTCCCACTCAGCCCATCTTGCAAGGTGTTTTTTATTCATGAAGTGCCTGCTGGGATTTATCGTTCATGAAGTGCCTGCTGGGATTTATCGCTCACGGCCAACGCCGCCGAAGCCGACACCGACGCCGACGACCCTGGCTTTTCTGCGACACGAGCTCCTTAACGCTGTCGCGTTAAAAAGAACCGCATCAAAAGCCCAGAATCAACGATTGCTCGTCGCGAGTAAACGCTGGATGACGAGTAATTTCCAGGCGACGAGCGAATACGCTTGATCAAGAACACTGATAATGCCGGCGGCACAAGCATTGTGGCGAAGTGCAATGCGCAGGGATAGCTTTTACTTTTTTTTGTTTGGTTGACGTCATATGCGTCACCGCGGGAAGTTTGAAAAGTTTAAGGTGAGTACGCCACGTGGTGGCACTCACGCGAACTAAACCCTTGTGTCCAGAAAAGCTGGATTTGGTCATGCACCTTTCACTTTTGCTCATTTTTTGAGCGTGTATCACACCACGTTGTAAGAAAAATGTGTTTTCGGAAACGAAGTCAATCAAGCGAGAATAAACATCTGTTGTGTTGGATGTGGAACTTTTTTTATGTCCTGGCCGCGTGGTGCGCCGTAGCACGCCCGCGATAAAAAAACAAATCGCGCCGCGTACGGGTAAAAACCAAAAAAAGTAGGCGGTGCGCGCGGCATGGGGGAAAGGGTTCACTGAAAGTGAGCGGAGCGGGTCGGCATAATAGAAACAAAAAGAAAAGAAAAACGTTTGCGATAGGAGGCGCCGCGCGGCTGCTATTCTTGTTGCTATGACAACGTAAATAATAGTGTGTGCCGCCATTCTGCTTCTGCGTCGCCGATTGGTTAGGGCCGTAACTGAAGGGGACCTTGGCGCTAGCGTCGAAAAAGCGTCCGCTCGAAAACAGCCAATGGTAGCCATGCGGAGATTCACTCCCCTTGTTAAGCTCTTTACCTTGCATCTCTTCGCTTCGGTGTTGTGAAATGCGCAACCACGAAATTCGGCGTTCACTGTGCCTCTCTTTATTTGGTGTCTTCAGATTGCGCGTCGAGAAGGCTTGGCTGGACCTAGTGGCTTTTCTTTGATTGGCAAACGAAGGAAGACGGCCCTTGGATGATGGAACTTCACGCCAGAATTGCCACGTAGTCAGCCATTCCATGGTGAATAGGGCTCTGCCCATGCTAGCGCTTTTTTTGTTACGTGAAATATTTCGTTCGTGTCGAACGTCTTCGAAACTGTTTTTGTGGTCACAACATACCTGCGCGCAACTTTGAGAGTCGTGCACTCGATGACGCATCGGAAATGCTTTGCAGAACTGCAACAGCCCAGTGTGTGATTGCTTTGTTCGTGGGCACAGTCTTGTGACCATCCATCAGAATTACAGTAAACGCACAATTTTGTTAATTTGTTTCATTTCATTTCATTAAAAGATATCATTTTCTCTGTTAACGCATATATATGTGCTTTTTGGCCCTGTTAAGTAATGTCTAAAACGAAATACGCTATTACAGATTTTTTTTTGCTCCGACTTATGGGACCTATGCTTAATTGCTATGTGTATTCTGTGCTGATAAGTTCACACAATCTGGGATACGGATGAAGTAGAATATAATTTGTCGCCTCCAAATTCCTATTTTAATAACGTGTTGTTGATGTCTTATAATTCCTAGCATTTTTAATCCAATCAACTCGTCAAAGGCTCCGAAGAACCAAACGCAACTTACTTTGTCGCACATTGTGTCGTACTGTGATAGAAGGGCTTTATGATACGAATTTATATCTTTTAATGAAATGTGCACGCAGTTAAGGTAGTCAATGAGGTAACGTCATCAAGCGAGGACCTCGTTCTCCTGTGCTATCTCCAAGTCTGGATTTGTCTGTATACATAGGATGTGCGCAGGTCACTGCATGGAATTCAGCTGCTTCCGCTGCCACCCTGAAAAACCTCATTGCAGCAGACGACGCAGTGTTGGCGTCTTCAGATTGTCTAGCTCTCTGACCGCATTACCTGTCGACGCCATTGCAGGGGCGTTTCGTACAATATTTTGCTGCTGAAACAGAAGCACATGCGAGACATATGGAAAAGACGAAGCTGAAGCATGCCCTATCAGCAAAAATTGAAATGTGAATAGCGGATCACGTGCTCAAAGCCTAACTGAAAGTACAGGCTGGGCCCTCGACCTGTCATGCAAGACGCTCATCCTACTGTGAAAGCTTTCGTCGTCTTTGATTTTAAAGCGGCATGACGAAAATCAAAGAAATAGGAACTGTCGCTGAAGGCCGAGCGGTTTCGCAGCTAGCGGACAAACTGAGGCGGCGGGATCTTATCTGTTGATGACCAGCCGACAGCCCGCACTGTATTTTGAGTTACGCTTGCGGCACGCACTCCGCCATTTGCAAGTCAGTTTTTGCTGAAAGCGCATTTTGCGGAAGGTGATTACAAGCAGCTGCTACCGCACGAAGCTGTCATCCGAGAAGTGCAAATACGCATCTCGTGTGCAGATCGACGCAAAAGAATACCTTGAACAACCTTGAACTTTAGTGCGTGCGGGCGTATATGCTTGACAAGACAAGCAGTAAACGACCTAACTAGAGGACGAGAGAAGATAATTCACGTAGTGAGTATGCGTGACAGCTGGCAGTAGGATAAAGTTAACCCAAGCTTCAGCTACCACTGGCTATCGATTTCAATGACAATTTTCTTTCTCCGCCGAGCCGGCGCTGGTCCCACCGAGGTGTAGTCCTGAGCAATTCTCCTTCCACAAGCAGCGAGAATGAAAGCTAATGAAACGTACGTACATAAGGCCGAATGGTCTCAAACCCCTGTCGGAGCCACGCAGAACGTTTTCGGCAATGGAAGACGTACGAACACCCTGCTGTCGTCACGTGCGAATCATTTGCAGCTACTATCAGGGAAGCATAGAGCAATGCAGTACGAATTTCCAGTCACTCAGTCAAGGAAGTCCAAAACAAGTTTCCACTTTTCAGTGGCAACGCGTAGCAACTATCGACTTCAGCAATGCATGCAAATATGAACAAATAATGGTCTCCAAACGTCCGGTTGAACGTAGAGAACGAGAAAGCTGTTTATGCGAACAAGCTTTATTAACAGGCTTGTTTGTTTGTGTGCTTTTTTCTTCTGGTCGAGCATCAGTAATCGAATATTTGTACGATCAACAGTAAACTCTCTCATTCAAGTGGTAATCTAATGTGTGAAAGGCCGCGGAAATCTGTTACACCATCAGGCATGTTTTAATTTATGGGTACTAGAGCTGCATTGCGTAGGTTTTGTTCTGCGAATGTTTTGATTGCTACTGATATTGCTTATCACTGTTATAAAGCTGACCACCAATATTAGCAAACCCACCACTTTAACGCGGCAGTTGGATTCCCATGCAAAATGCTTTTGCTACTGTCAAGAGGGCTGTAATCGAAGTGCAATAATGTTACTGTTGTCTTAGAATGTTTTTGCACAGTAAATTACTATGCTATGTTTGCAATGATTCCGGCCACACAAATAAACCATAAACGCTAGATATTTGTGTCTGCTAAGAAGCTTTCTATCACACAAATTGACATGCGCCATCCACGCACTTCTACGTCGTCATTCGTGTTTTCTTACTTCTCACCAACGATAATGTTTTTGTTCCGGTATCTCTCGCTAATTGACTTTGTTTTCTTGTGATCCGGACTCTTGTTTCCATTTTAGTAAAGTAGGCATCTTTCCTTCTTGCTTCGGCGTACTTCACTTTAAACTCCTTGCTACGATCATCGCTTTCAATATAGGAAGACGCCGTCGTAGAACTTCATAGTCTTCAAGAACACTGCATCGTGCTAATGCGCCAAGTCCGGCCAAGGCAGCGGCCATTGTTTTGTTTAGAGATTGTTAGATGGAAGTTATTTGCATGCAGGGTAGTTTATGCGTGTCTTAAGCTACAACCTAAATGGAAGGGGGTTGGGTCAATACTAACCGTATGTAGTATGATGTAAATGTAGAGTGCAATGTGTGTGTCGCGTATCTGCTCAGAAGCCTCCTATCGTACATAATTAAATCTGCCTTCCACCCCAGTCCTAGACTTTGATTCACAACTGAGCACATCCTAGGCAATCGAGTGATAACGTCTGGTACGGATGGAAGAATAAGTGAACTTTTGCGGCATGCCATTGGTGAACAAGCCTGTTTTTAAAAGTGCACCACGATATGCGAATGTGCTAGTCGAACTCGCATTATCCTATCCATGCCAACTAAATGCTATGCTCTTGTCCTCAGTAAGTGGTGCTTACCAGAGTGGCGTAGAAATTGAAATGTCAACCGTAAGATTCGGCTGCGGGCTAGAAGTTCGTCGTACCGACGCCAAATAAAAAAGGGCAATGCAAGGAATTCTGCTTTTGCAAGTGTCATATGAAACTTTGTCGACGATACATTGTACGTTAACGATCAGTTACTCAAGATAACGATCCTTTTAATTAATCAAATTGCCCACGCCACACTAATTTGGATATTTACAAGGCACGTTATCTTTACTCATAGTTCCAAACATACTTCAGCGAGTTTGTCAATACTATGAATCAATAGTGTATTCTTTATTAGAAAGGGTGGCCCTTTGTCTTATGTTGTGGGCTTGCGGAACTTAGATTTGGGAATTGGTGCAAAGGGAGCACTAAGCAGATGATTATCAGTAAGCCCTCTGAGTGGACCTGACAGTCTTTGCAGCAAACCAGAGTCGTCAGCGAAGGCTTGATGCGAGTTGTATACGCCCGCTTCTAGTGTTGATCCGCTGGTCGGAGCGAGGCCTCGGTCGAGCTCCGACCGAGGCCTCGTCGAGCTCGGTTTCCACTTTCTTTGTAGCCGTGGAAGCGTCGTTCCGGACGCCTTCGCACCATTCTTCGAGAGCGGCGGGTGCCCTGGCTCTGCCGGGTTCTTTGCGAATCTTGCGAAAATGATGCCAATCGATCAACGTGAATTCCCTGACCCTACACCGAGACACCTTGAAGTTGGTATTGAGAATGTAGTGGTCACTGCCAAACTCCATGGTGGTGTTCTCTCTGCCCACGTGTTCAACGTTCCTAGCGAAGGCGGGGTCGGGTGTCGAGTCCTTGGTGACGGAGCTGCCGATGCGCGTAGGAAAATGCTTATCAGTGACCAGAGCGATGTCGATCTCGTTGGCGTCTTGCGACAGGTTGCGCCCCTTGTTAGTGTCGTAGACGAAACCCCGGATGATGTACGGTGTGTTGAAGTCACCAACGACGACCAAGGGTCGAGGGTCGACCAAGTCGGTCGCTTTCTGGAGTATGGTCTGGAACTGTTGGCGCAAGTCCCTAGGGTTGCTGTAGATATTGAGGACGAACACGCTGTTCATACGCTGATTCCTCTGCGGTACATCGAGCAGGATCTCAACCATGACATATTAGATGCTACCACTCACCAGCTTGAGGTCCTGGGTAGGGTGAGTCAGCCTTTTATCGATCAAGGTACAAATTCCTCGCCCCCCGGGCCTACCCGACACGGCCCTGTAGCCTTGGAGCAAAGAGACGGAGACTAATGTTTCCTAGAGACCAATTACCTGAGGTTTGACAGCGAAAGAAGTGAAAACTGCTGCAGTGGAGTTTTTCGTTAGAATACCCCATGCAGTTCCATTGCCAAATCTGAACACTCTCTTTGGATCTATCCATCATGAAAGACCGGACGAACTACCACCTAACGGGGCAGTTAGGGCTGCGCAAAGGCTGAGACCTCCTGTCGAAGCGCTGCTGGGATACTTAAGTCTAGCTTCCTTTAGTATGGCGGCAACGTTTAAATGTTGTACGACGGAGCCGGACGGAGCCATTCGTACCTCAATGACGTTGATGTGATCTTCGAGATCTCCGAGGCCCCTGTTTGGGTCTCAGAGCGCAGCCTGAATTTGGCGAACCTTATTGGTAAGGCAACTGACGCTGGCGGTGACCTTTTGAGGCAGTCTTCCAGCCCAATGAAAGTTTGCCTAATGTCGCTGACTTCTGCGGTCAACGCTCCCTATGCTCCTGCTTGACTACTGCCCTGCCTTTGCAGGACGCCGCAGTACCGTCTACAGGAGCTGGGATTGGAGTCTCTGTGGTCCTGCCTGACGCACCGTTACCCGACACAATCGAAACGAGTTTCCCGATCTCTGCCATTTCGTTAACTAGCCTCTTGATCGTGTTCTTTGGGTCGTCGTTCTCTTTGCGTAAGCGAATGGCTTCCGCGTCCCTAGCTTGCTCGGGGGGACGGGTCGTCATGAGGTGCCGGATCAGCCTCGATATTGGCGCCGGGCTTAGGACGTGCTAGATCCGCCCAAACGAGAGCCGGCTGCTTCCCGCAACGTGTGGAGGCGGGCTGAGGTCCGGATGCTGGCTGGGTTCTGGAGCCCGGATAGGGGGGTCTGGACCTGGATCGGACTCGTGATCTTGACGTCAACCTGGCCCTGGAGACAGAGCGGCTCCTGGTGTGACCTCTGGAGCGGCCACGAAACCTGGATCTCTCCCTGGTCTGGGAGCGGCTGTGACCGTATCGTCGACGAGACGATGCTTGCTGGGCTTCATTCGCACCCTCCATGGACGGGAAATGTTTGACGTTGAGGGCGCGGGAGCGTGCCCCCCGTCTGCCCCTGACGAGATACGGCGTCTGAAATCTTCGCTTGCACTCCTTGGCGGCGGTAAGATGGTCGCCTCCGCACACGAGGACAACGCACGGGATTAAATAAAAACTCAAAG
The DNA here is from genome assembly GCF_050947875.1 of Dermacentor variabilis. NCBI lineage: Eukaryota > Metazoa > Arthropoda > Arachnida > Ixodida > Ixodidae > Dermacentor > Dermacentor variabilis. The sequence goes on along the minus strand of NC_134573.1, from coordinate 62,040,141 downwards.
CATGAACAGAACAAAATGGCATATTGGGAGTACTAGAGGAAGGCTTAAGAATCGGCAGGCGTTTGGATTGATAACTTATTCTCCCTCAGTGTATTGAAATATACAGGGTAGAAAGAAGACCATTAAGTGTGTTTTCTTTTATATTGCCGGGGCACATGACACGTAGACCGCAACACTTAGGTTATATTCTGGAAGGGGAAGGTGTAGGCGACAACTGTATTCAGCTTTTCCGGAAGATTTTCCGAGAAGACACCGTTTGCGTTGAGTATAGAGAGACGAGGAGGGAGGTGGATGTTGATGTCACCAAGGTACTGACACAGGGGTGCCTTCTATCACCGCCGCTTTTCATGATGTACATGGTAAGAAAGGAAATGACGCTAGAAGGAATGACTATCGGGTTTACTTCTGATGCAAACCAGGGAGAACAGTAGTTGAGCAGTAGCTTTCATGTTTATTCGATGTGGACGACATTGTGTTGCTTGCTACCAAGCAAAGCGATATGCAGCGTCTGGCTGATATGTGTAGAGAAGAAGGTGAGAACTTAGGGTTAAAATTTAGCATTCAAAAATGGGGTTTATGGTAATAAATGAAAACATTGAGCGGAAAGTGTTAATACCGGGCCAGGAAATATGTCGAATACAAATTCCTTGGTGTATCGATAAACGAAGGTGATAGAGGAGAAGGAGGTCAAAGGAGGAGAGAAATGCGGGCGCATTAAAACACACAGCGCTATGGGGAAACAATAGGTACGAGGTGATCCTGTATATATGAAAAGGTGTAATGGCTCCAGGACTTAGATATGGAAATGCGGTTTTTTGGATAAGGTACAGGGTACATCAGAACTCCATGGCAACGAAAGGTCAGTCGGATGTCTAGAATTTGGCGCTAACGAGAGACTATTCAAGAAGGTATGCAGGTTGATATGTGCCTGAGAAGTTTTGAATCTTGACATCCCGAATGATGGCTCACCAACATTTCTTCATGGCACAACGTACAGCAGCTGCCTCGATTTAGGTATCGCTTCACGATGCCTTTCGTCTTCTGCTGCCTGGTGCACAGATGCTGAAACGTATGGTAGTGATCACCTACCTACTTATGTACAACTGAGATGGTTTACAAGACTTCCAAGTTCTCATACGCGACGCACTGACTGGGATGGTTTTCAGAACAAGCTAGAAGAATCCTGCAACTGTGTAATTTCACCGAAAGAGATTGAAGAGCGCATTATAGCAGCAATGCACGCAACAACACGCATCATCCAAACATCAACTTCAAGAACATCCGTTGACGTTACATATGAAGAGCTGCGGGCAGTCCGACGTCGCGCCGAGAGGAAATACAGGCGAACAAAATTGATATCAGACTTGAGGACGGCAGGCCGTGTGCAAAGATACTTAGATACTTAGACAAGCTCGACAGACAACGTTGGAGGTCCTTTTGCACAAGCTTGGGCCCAAGAAAACCATTGTCCACAATATGGCATGTTGTACGAGCACTACCATCTCCTCCACAACAGCTACGTTCCTTCCGAGCTTTGGCTACCATCCAGACACGCAGTGAGATGGTAATTGCGGACTATTTCTGCATAAGCCTCTAGGGATCTACAACATCGATAGCTTCAGTGCTCAGGTGTGCTCCTCCAACAATGGACAATCGTGTCGACCCCCCATTCACGCTGCAAGAGCTATGTGCAGCGATTTCCTCTTCACAACACTCAAGTTCGCCTGGTCCTGATGGCATTACCTATTCTGCCTTGCGCCATCTAGGCCCTCGAGCGACTGAAGAGCTCCTGGTTTTATACAATCTCTCTTGGTCCTCGGGAACTGTGTGTGCAAACTGGAAGACAAGCAAAATCGTGGCATTATTGAAACCAGGCAAGACACCTCATGCTATGCTTTCGTACAGACCTGTGGCGCTTGCCAGTTGCATAGGTAAAACCATGGAACGCATGGTTTTGGCGCGCCTGGAGTGGTTTTTGAAGAAACGTAATATATATCCAGACGCAATGAAAGGTTGCCGAAAAGGTAGGTCGTCAATCGACAGCGTCATTGACCTAGTAACAATTGTTGAACATCACAAACGTCGCCGTCGATTAACGGCTGCTGTCTTTCTAGATATCAAGGGTGCTTCTGACAACGTTCTACATGATGCAATTTTAAGTGCCCTAAAAGAATGTGGCGTCGGGGGACGTATGCATCAATGGATAGCCAGCTATCTTCAAGAGAGAACGATATTCATGACAACTCCAGACGGTGAAACAAAGAACCACCCCGTATATCGTGGAGGTGTATTGAGCCCGACCTTATTTAATATCGTTCTCATTGGGCTGGTCAAAGAACGTGCAGGCACAGTCTCGGTCTCTGTGTACGCAGACGACATCTGTATGTGGACCACGAGCTCAACGCGCTTGCAAGTGCAAACGAAGCTGCAGCGCGCGGTGTCGATAACGTCGACATACCTAAACAGTCGCGGACTGCAGCTCTCACCGGAAAAAAGTGTGTCCATGGCATTTACACGGAAGTCAATGGCCTGCTACCCTGTTATGATAGATGGGAAGATTATACATTCAGTAACCCACTACAAGTTTCTCGGAGTCATCATCGACCGTGACTTATCTTGGTCGAAGCACCTCTATGGATTAAGAAAAAAGCTAGACAGCTTTACTCAGATCATTCGACATATATCTGGAAAATCATGGGGCCCATCCAAGTCATCTCTTCTGCAGCTCTACCAGGCACTTTTTGTTGTCTACTTCCGCTACAGTGCGCCTGTACTTTCTCGGATTTGTACAACTACTGTACGCACACTTGAAAGTGCTCAGGCTCGCGCACTGAGAATTTGCCTAGGACTACCACGATGTGCGTCTACTTGCGGCACGATCGCAGAGGCACGTGCGTGCCCGGCTCGAGTTTATCTGCAACATGAGCCATTGCGAGTGCATCTAAGGCTACTGACCAGACACAGGAATCATCCACTCACGAACGTCACAAGCATACGGTCTGTGTCTGCCTACTCAGAAGCCGTGTTGTCGCAGCAAGACTTATTGCCGTCGGACTTCCAACCGTATGACATACCCCAAGTTCCACTCTGGACGATGGCAAACCCAACGGTGAGACTCTCAATCCCTGGAATAACGAAGAAGTCGAAGATGCCGCTTGCTGGGCTCAAGCATTTCGCGCTATCATACATTGCTTACAGGTATGGATATTACGAACATGTTTTCACAGATGGTTCTGTGACACAGACCTCTTCCGCGGCGGCCTACACGGTGCCAGGAATGGGGATCGCACGATTCAAGATAGGACACAGGACGTCGTCTACAGCAGCTGAGTTGACCGGAGTTCGAGAAGCAGTTCGCTGCATACTGCAACACAGTCTGGAGAAGTGGACAGTGTGCTGTGACTCAAAACCAGCACTGCAACTCATCAGCAATTATACGAGTGACAGAACTGCATATAGTCCTCTGGTTTATGACATCATGTCTCTATTTGCTGAGGCGTCTCACTCCGGGCATATCGTCGTGCTGCAGTGGATTCCTGGCCATTGTGGAATAGCTGGAAACCAACAGGCTGACGCGGAAGGAAAAAAGGCGCACAGTGACGGAACTATTATAAAAATTCATTTTTCCCGGTATGACATTAACGCCTTGCTCTAAACCTCCCTTAAAACTTCTACGGCACGACATTGGGACAACCCCGAACATCGACAAGAGCGCCTTCATAGACTTGACGCTGAATAACAATTCCGGCTTCCACTTCGGTTGCGGAGAAGCCAGGAAAGACTCATTCATCGATTACGGCTGGGTGTGGCATACACCCACCGATACCTTCACAAGATTGGACAAGCACGGGACGCTGAATGTAGCTTCTGTCACAATCTCGAGACAATAGCTCACGTACTTAGTGTCTGCCCTCAATATGCGGCCGAACGAAGAACACTAAAATCTACTGTTGACTGCTTGGACGCCCGCCCCTTTTCAGAAGAAAAGCTTTTGGGCGCGTGGAGGAGTGTTGACAGTGCCCAACGTGCTATAAAATCACTTTTGAACTTTTTAAGTGAGACTGGTTTAGACAATCGCCTCTAGAAGCTGTGAGACATGCAGTCAGTACGAAATGCGTGTTCGCAATAACTTTTTGGGACAATATTACTTTTTGTATGGACAAGAGTATTCTTACGTGTATTGCGTCTACAGTGCGCATCCGCATATAGGATAACGCGTATATAGTATCTCATTGTACCATAACATAATAACCCGCCACCTACCTTTCCCTGGGTATGGACAAGATTACTCTTACGTGCATTACGGCGTCTACAGTGCGCATCCGCATATAGGACAATGTTTATATAGTATCGCATTGTACCATAACATAATCACCCGCCACCTACCTTTCCCTGTATTTCCCACTTCCCCTTTCCCCAGTGAGGAGTAGCAGGCTAGAGACACGCTCTCCAGGCCGACCTCTCCTCCTTTCTGTTCATTAAATTCTACTCCTCCTTGAATGGAGTAAAACGGACTTTGGAAGAAATTAAATGGGATGCGATAGAGTTTAGATATTGGCAAAGGAAAACATTCAGCCACAGTGGCGTAAAAGAACTTGAAAGCTTACCTGCAAGTATGCTAGCGCTATCGCCCGCAACATGGGAACAAAAAGTCATACACAAAGTGTGAGAGAGGCTTACACAATCTCGTGGGTGGCGGCAAGGGAAAAGAATCGCTCTATGAGTAACTACCTCAGAGCAAAAATAGATATCAGGAAAGAAAGAATTTATAACACATAGGGAAGATCCTTACTTTTTGAAGCGAGTTCAGCATGACTCAGAACACGTAGTTATAAAGAAAGGTACAATAAGGACGAAGACGCATGTGCTTGCCGTGGTAAAGCTAGGGAAACGGTGGGACATATTTTATTATACCTAACGACAACGTTATATGGCAGTGCAGCCAAGGCTACGGAACTGAGTCACTCCTGTTTTGCTACGTCCCTGCATGTGGTTCCCTAGCGAAATAATATTTACGCTATGCTTCTTAAATAAAAATGTAACATTAACTTGCTCTTTTTAATACTAGGTAATATTTTAATAGTCAAGAAAATGTTCCACTGTCCAAGCGATTTCTTTTCTCTTTGTTCCACGCTTTGCGGTTTTCTGGCTGGCGTCCGTATCTCTTTTCCATCTCCATTAAACAAATATGGCGTCCCCGGGTTGCGGCATGTCAACGTCGCCTACCAACGCACATCCACACCATTTCGCGACCTCAGCCACCATGCATCTGTGGGAAGATTTGTCGAAGGAAACGCTGTCCACGCAGGCAAAGGAAGTCGTGTACAACGTTTACGCACAAGTATGCAAAAGTGACCCGCATGCTGACCGTCACAGACGCATCTCGGAAGGTGAGCAAGCTGACTGGGGTTAGCGAACGCAGTGTGTATCGAAATAAGCGCGACGAACAGCGTGGCACCTTGAAGTCACCGAAGCGCAAACGACCGCGTCTCCCTGTGGGCCAAAACAATGCCAAAAACGGAAGAACGTGACTGCAATTTCACGACAGTTTCTCCCTTGCTGCTCTACGTGAGAACGTGTGCTAGTATTTCCTTCGAAATGAAATTGCAACAGCCACAAAGCTTGATCCGCATGTGACCAGTGATAGTGACACGGATGTGCCCATAATGTGTGTACGTACAATGCAAAGGCTACTCAACTAGAGGGGGTTTTCTTTTCGGAAACGGAAGAGAAACTGCGCTGTCCTCGCGAGAAACCACATCATCTTGTGGTGGTGGCAGTACCTGCGTACAATCCGGGAACTTCGCGCACGAAAGCGGTATGTACGATAATCGACCCTTTCTTCAAGTTTTGCCGTGTATGGAAGAATAAGCAATTTTTTATCACCCCGTATACCTGAACCTTTCGTTGTTCCGTAAAAATATTTTTTCAGAGACGCACAAGACGCGAACTGCGCTTGACTATAACTGTCACCATTAATGGCGGTAACGGCCAAGCTTTCGCTGGTCACAGGAACGCTGTGTGCACCAACGCAAGCTTTCTTGCTTGACAGTTCAGTGCACTGTTCATCCTCGCTGCAGATATTAAGCTTAGCGTTGCAAGCGGCGGCGTTTTTTGCGGCCGCATGTCATGCATCACCACATTTGGATGCCCGCTGTGCAGCTCACGCCAATCACCTCGCCAGCGTTTGTACGCTGTGCAGAATAATGTGCTTGGCTTATTGCGACTTATGAACATGTGGTGCCTGGATATTGCTCGATCATAATAGCTGGGCGGTGCAAAAAAACTCAGTCCTTCGCCGGTCTTAAGAAATTGCGACCTGCGTATGCCTGGCGACATGATTGAATTCTTTTCGTTGTTTGTTTCGTTTTTGCAGGCACATACACTACATTGATGAAACTTGGGGCAATGATGGACATACCAAGGAAAATGTCTGGGAGGAGGTCAACGTCGTTACACTTGTGGATGCTTTTCGGGAAGGTCTGACAACATGCCTTCGCGAAAGCAGCTGCAAAGGTGGCAGGCTGATCCCATTGCCCGCCGGTAACAAGGATGGCTTCGTAAATGGTGCTTCCCTCGCCTTCCAAGCAGCGAAATGAGCTGGTGACTACCACAAATAGATGGATCAGTCACTTTTCGGGAAGTGGTTCTCTGAGGAGCTTCTACAAGACATCAAACCACACAGCGTTATAGTAATGGAAATGCACCCCACCAGTGTTCACCTCTAGAAAGTACCGACAGCATGAACAGGAAAGGTTGACATTCAGTATTGGCTAACCGAGAAAGGCATCGCATTTTCTCAGGTCCATTAAAGCCGGGTATGATGAAGCTTGTGAACCAACACAAGATGATGTTTTGAGCCTATCGCCTCGATGTGATTGCTAAAGCTGCCGGTAATGACGTCGTGACGCTCCCTCCATACCACTGCGAGTTGAATCCGATCGAACTGATTTCGAGCCAGTTGAAAGGTTATGGAGCGGCTAACAATACCGCATTCTCCCTTGCAGCTGTCGAAAACTTTCCGAGGAAAGCATCAGTTTTGGTAAGTGCCTTAGGGCGTGTTTTCGTATTCAGAGGATCGAAGTGGAATTCTGGCAGGGTGAAGCCATCACTGGCGCAAGCCACGAAAGGCTGGAAATTTCAATCGTATCAGATACGAGCCGCGAGAGTCATGCGAGTGAGAGTGAGATGAGCGGAATCGAACAGCCGCTGTGAATGCAGGCACGGTCGCAGAAGCCTCCGCAACATTCCGATTTGTGCTTGAGCTTCTGCCTCAAGGTTTTACTAATCCTGTGGCACATGAAATAAGTGAGTGTGAGGGTTTACGAGTAAAAAGCACAGTATCACCCCAAGGAACAGCGTAGAGCTCCACACTGAAACGTTGCGTACTACTTTGCTTTTCCTTTTTGCTTTGAAATCTTCCCCTTGGGATTAACCAAGCCGGCGTGAAAAATACATGAACAAATGCGTTCTTTGACGTGCACCAAAACTTACGGGAACTTTTATATTTTGCCCACGTGAAAATTTGGCCGCAGTGATGGAGCCCGCAACCTTGCGCTTAGCAGCGCATAGCTGCTATGCTGTCGTAGGGGGTGCAGGGCATGCGCATTTTGATGGCGGACGCAATGGTTGTGGGAATAGTTATGGATAGTTCTGGAATGTCACCATTATCTGCATAGAAAGTTTGTATAAATGGGGACGTTGACTCTGCTCGTTGAAATGAACCACACCACAGGGGATGTCGCAGCGCAGCATGGCGCGCATTGTGTATGTAGAATGCGAGGCAAAGCGCATAGTCGGAGGCACTTTCCAAAATTTACAGAAATAGGTTGTTTTGCATAAGAGTTTAACTAAAGTTGGGTTCGAACGCAGCTACAACGGTAATTTGTTAAATTGTTTGGTTGGTTGCGAAACAACCCATTTTTCAGTATTGATACATAAAATGTTTATACAAGCTTTCCATGCATATGATGCAATATACGTATTATTCATCTGTACAGTGCTTTAAAACTGCTAATAATAATTAATTACTACTAATTAACATAACAAAAAGGAATCGAAATCGCCCATTTGCGGAAAGCGCTGGCGCAATCAAACACCTCAACCAAAAACAGAAACCTCGAGTGAATGGTTCTGACTACTTGGCGTTGCAATACATCAGCATAGGCTCCGCCCACGTAACCTTCGCTGCATTGCCACGGAAGGTTGTCACCAAGTGTTTAATATAAAACACCTAACCTGCAGTCGGTCTAGGCTCCGCTTACCGCCTTCAAGCTTTTGGGTTAGGCGATAGCAGGGGAAAAAGTAAACGTGTCAGACATGCAGATCAGTAAAGGCAATTCAAGTTTGGTTGCAGGAACATGGTGATACAACAAACTACGGAGCGAAAGAAACAAGGTTCCGTATAGCAGTTGAGGAACCATGAACGTTTCGATTATTTGGGTTTGTGTGCTATCAAAAAATTATAGGTAAGAGATTAATCAAAACAAGAACAAGAACTTGGTGGCGCAAACAACGAGCCAGCTTCAAAGGGGACGCTCACTGTATCCATCCATCCACCTTTCCGTGGCAGTGGCGGCTCTGGCATTGGGGAGTAAAAGAGAAGAGTCGCAGTTACCTCCGGAAGGCGAAGCATCGATTGCGATATTAAATTACTAGAAATGTACAGGAAGTAAGCATTGCAGTTTTATCAGCCGTATCAGCCGTTTATGTATCAACAACATGAGCGTCTCGTCGTACAGATCTTTTCTGCCTGTACTAATTCATTTATGCTTTAGTTTGGTTTTTGCTAACCACCTTGTGAGTAAAATCTAACACATGTGTAACCAACAGCCGTACACAAAGCATAGCAAAAAAATAAAAAAAGAACGTCCGTAAAATTGAAATAGTACATGTTAGGCGTTAAAGGTACGGCTGTTGCTGGCATTCGTAACGAATTATTCGCAGCTTCAGCTTCCATAAAGGGAAAAAGATCGGCGGAGTGAGATTCTGAGGTGATCTCATTCCGTTTAACACCCTTCACGTCCCACCTCCTTCCATTCCCTCTCATTTCCTCAATGCAACCATACTTTGGTCCAAAACCCTCGCTATCTCAAATTCTAATGGTTATCCAATGCCTGTCGTTTGTGCTCTGCCATTTTTTCTCAACAAATGTTCGTTGTCCAGCGCAGATATATCAAACCAAATATTCACTATCAGCGTTGTCTACTCCGCTTAAACGGTATATTTATAGTTACACAATCTATTTGCAAACGTAACAGAATCAGAGAAGTACAAAGCTCAGTTAGAGAAGATGGCGCATGTTCAACTCTTGACAGTAGCACCTTAGTTTGGGTTCTACAAGCAAACACAGCTCAGTTTTGCGAGGAAATCATAAAAAAGGGAGAGGGACATATTCAAGCTATAGTGTATCTATTAATTACGGTTAGGTCTTCTTTTTTGGTTTCGATAATGCTGTGCATAAGAAACATGGCCGAAAATGTAAATTATGAGCTTTCTTTCCCTTATATATTTTTCTTGTAAAAACAAAAATTGCAGTGTGTAGCTGACCACTGCTGGTATTCGAGAAACTGCATGAGCTTCTAACGTGCACAGTGACTGTTTGGGAGGGCATGTCACTCCATCTTTCTCGATGCGTAAGCGCTACTCTTCGTATGAATTTTTAATTCTGGACATCGTCTACAGCTCAACACTTAAGAGCCAAACTGTCATGATGGCTGATTTATTGGCATACGTCAGTCGTAATACCGGACGTAGTGATTACCGGATGAGTGATTTGCGAATCTAAATACTTGGGCTGCTGACAGTGTGTTCGGAGTAACCTTCGTATGTAAAACGTGACAAGACTAAACGCCTAACGTGCCATAAACTCCTGGTAATGCTTGTCAATGAGGCTGAAACCAGGGATGGACAAACAAGTCAGGCAGACACGTGCGCGATCTCAATATACTGTGCATTGAAGGTATAAAGACATGGTAAGTTGGCTGATGATTATGCATATAAACAAGATAATCGGAATAACACTGTGCTAGTGCCACAAGGAACAGCAAAAAGCACGACTGGCCAGTCATGACAGCAGTCATTCCCTGGAAAATCATTGGACGGCACAAGTGAGCCTAATGCGGTTTTGAAAGCACCAACAAATGAGAGAGAAACTGTACACGGAAGTCTTTAGGCCTACTGGCTGACAGCTCGCTGCGGCATCTGTGCCCGTTCCAACTCAGTCATTATCGGCTTGGACGCAGGGGTTACGGGTACTTGTTTTGTACATGAGTAACCTTAAGGACACGCAAAAAAATGCACGCAATTCTTCCCCTGGGAAGTCATCATAGGCTTCTCTAGCGCTACGCGCTGAATATGTGTTTACCCATAAGGACCACATTTTGGGGAATTTTGTTTCCTTTGCCAAATTTTAGCGCAAGCGATCATCGCGCTACAAGAACTCTAGCAAGAGCTACTATGTAAAAAGAAAATTCGTATTTCGAGGGAACGACTGCCGTCTAATATCCAGATGCTTCCATGGGAAATGCTGGATTCGAGTGTGTTTTTCTGTAGACATTACGATAAATTTCAAACATTCGGACTTCGCCTACTGCAAAGATTGATTGATGCAGTCTTAAGCTATGTAAAGTACTAGAGAGTACATTGTTCAGGCAGAAACGTTGTGGCGGTTTCTACAGCGTTATTCCTTACGTTTATTTTTAAATTTGGCGCATACGTTGCCTAATGCTTTTCTGGAACGACTACAGAACAGTTTAAATTACTCAAAGATGTGACAATGAAGTAAAAAACGAACTTGTGTGAAACTTAACGATGTGTTTAGCACCTGGGACCAACAAGACACACAGAAACAAAGCAGATAATTGAAAATAAACAAAACAACATAAGCCAACGTTACGTCCTGTAGATTCGGTTGTCAAAGTTTCTTTGTTTTTTCTTGGGATTTCCGCTTCTTGAACGCCACCTCTTAAACAAGAGTAATGAATCATGGAGATAATGTTGGCTTGCTTGTTTAAAAAAAAGCCTGGACGGTGTTGTTCATTGGTCTGGATAGCTGCACAAATACAAGACAAAAATAATTCAAGGAATACCGCACTTATACACGCATGAAAGGACTGTAGCGAAGAGCTCAATAAAATTTCTATCGAATCCGGACAAAAGATTTTGCGCCTGCTTATAGAAATCTCTAGTGAAACGACTACATGTAGCTGATAGTCTTTAGGGCTATTATCTTGCAACGTATATATGCCAGATTTTCTTGCAAAGTTGTTAAACAATATTAAGATATTGCCTGTGTCTGACAGAACAATTAGAACCCGTGAGTTTCTCTACTCGAAGAGGTGGACATTACTCGCCCGAGAAATCGAAATGCATAATCGGCTAATTAACGAAATATAAGTCATTATATTTCCACCTAACCATTTGCTGTATATTTTAAAATATTGAATTGTATCAAGTAAGCTTGAAATGCATATCGGCTTCGAGCAAATACTAAAGATGGCACCGATGTCGACATATGTGCAGTCGAACTTAAATTTAAATATGCACTCTAGCTCCATTTACTTTTTTATGAAAACGTCATATTAAGTATTAAAACACAAAAGTGACGGGGGTGTCCATAGCTTTCGTCGCTGTCTTATATTACGATACTAGTGTGATTCTGGACCTTCGTTCCTCGTTCAGTGGATACGTCTTGCGAAATCACAAGCTAGAATTAGCAAATAGCAATAGATGCCATAAACTAATTATTAAAAATTCCATTATTGATTTAGTTGTCTTATCCATTTATGTCGTACATACTGCATAACCTTCGGTCCAAGCCGAGGGGCAATACAATACATAAAACGAATAGTGAATAAATCAGGACCAAATAAGTACAGAGTTATACAATTTTTGTCACAGTGTTTGTAAACCATCGTTGTAGCCCGATATTGTTCTAAAAAAACAATATTAAAACGTATCGCATCAAGCAGAATTGGGCGTCAGTGAGTCAGGATGATACAGTCTTGTGCGCCATTTTATTGAAGGCGTAATGTAAGTGGGTCGCTTCATTTCAGTTTTGTTGTTGAGAAGGAAGGAAACAAATTAAAGCCTCAGCTGGGTTTGGCGTGATGTAGGAGTAGGTATAGAATTTTCTGAAATAATTTTAGAGGAAGAGTTCAGCCTTGCGAATTTATGAAATATAAGCCTAGCTGCCTTTCTCTGTATTTTTTCAAGACGCTTGATATTTGACTTAGTGTAAGGATCCAGTTGTATACATGTGTACTGTAGCTTTGGTCTAATAAATTAAAAATAACGTAGTAACTCTATACTATGTTATTTCTAAAGTGTTTGTAAAACAACCAATAACCAGCTTTATCGTTTAGTATGGCAGGTGAAATTATGATCTTGAAGGACTAAAAGAATGCCGAGCACTTTTTACTTGAAAATATTACATCAAGCTGGGAGAGAGTAGTTTAGAAAGAAAAAGGAAAATACTTATACGACTACCTGGAGTACGTATAAGAAACACACGGGTGACGGGTATTTTTGAGTTTGTGTCTCAGCAAAAAGTTTGCGGAAAGCAGAATAACAAATATATTATAATGTACACGTTCCTCGACAAAGTGGAAGTCACTGTAACACGTAAGTATTTGTAGTTGTTAGTCTGCAACTACAATGTGAATTAGTCGAGTATGCACGTAGTTTTTTCGTGCAGATAATTCCCGCCTGTTTGAGAAATCCTGCGCAAAGATTAGAAACCTGCTATCTGCCGCAGGTGATTTTTAAATTTGGCTAAAGCATTCGCTGCAAGCCTGGTATAGTCAGGCGCTAATCCTGTAGATCATACTTTCCCTCCTGACGTATATAAGGAAGAAAGCAGGTAGACGTAAAAGAGGAAGTCGTGATAAAATAAAGCTATACGCAAGGATATCAAGTTGGCCTTTCTAAGCCGACCAACAACCAGCATTCGTGTTTAGTATGGCAGGCGGAATTATGATCTCGAAGTACTAAAAGAGTGCACAGCACTTTTTACCTGAAAATATTGCATCAAGCTGGGACAAAGTTGTTCAGAAAAAAAAGGGAAATACTCATAAGATTACCAGTAGTTCGTACAAGAAACACATGGGTGAGACTATCTGGGCCAATGAGGTGCTAATCTTTCTGCAAGTTGTTGCGAGGAGTCTCAGATACGTTCTCGCGCGAGCGAACGGAGTTGGCGCGCAGTGAAGCACGTACGTGAGGCTCCTCGCAACGGCTTCCAAATAAAAAAATCCGAAAACAACAACAAAAATAAAAAGGATCTAGAACAACGCACTCGCAGTCATATAACACAGTGTGTTTGTTTGTAAGGGTTAAAACTTCTTTAATTAACGACTAAGCCGATATAAGAAACAGTTGCGCACAATTTCGGTCGAAATATATGTCGAAGTCTCTTTCATCATCATCATCATCAGCCTGGTTACGCCCACTGCAGGGCAAAGGCCTCTCCCATACTTCTCCAACAACCGCGGTCATGTACTAATTGTGGCCATGCCATGCCTGCGAACTTCTTAATCTCATCCGCCCAACTAACTTTCTGCCGCCCCCTGCTACGCTTCCCTTCCCTTGGGATCCAGTCCGTAACCCTTAATGACCATCGGTTATCTTCCCTCCTCATTACATGTCCTGCCAATGTCCATTTCTTTTTCTTGATTTCAACTAAGATGTCATTAACTCGCGTTTGTTCCCTCATCCAATCTGCTCTTTCCTTATCCCCTAACGTTACACCTATCATTCTTCTTTCCATAGCTCGTTGCGTCGTCCTCGATTTGAGTAGAACTCTTTTCGTAAGCCTCCAGGTTTCTGCCCCGTAGGTGTGTACTGGTAAGACACAGCTATTATATACTTTTCTCTTGAGGGATAATGGCAGCCTGCTGTTCATGATCTGAGAATGCCTGCCAAACGCACCCCAGCCAATTCTTATTCTTCTGGTTATTTCCGTCTCATGATCCGGATCCGCCGTCACTACCTGCCCTAAGTAGATGTATTCGCTTACGACTACCAGTGCCTCGCTGCCTATTGTAAATTGCTGTTCTCTTCCGAGACTGTTAAGCATTACTTTAGTTTCCTGCAGATTAATTTTTAGACCCACTCTTCTGCTTTGCCTCTCCAGGTCAGTGAGCATGCATTGCAATTGGTCCCCTGAGTTACTAAGCAAGGCAATATCATCAGCGAATCGCAAGTTACTAAGGTATTCTCCATTAACTTTATCCCCAATTCTTCCGAATCCAGGTCTCTGAATACCTCCTGTAAACACGCTATGAATAGCATAGGAGATATCGTATCTCCCAGTCTGACGCCTTTCTTTATTGGGATTTTGTTGCTTGCTTTATGGAGGACTACGGTGGCTGTGGAGCCGCTATAGATATCTTTCAGTATTTTTACATACGGCTCGTCTACACCCTGATTCCGCAATGCCTCCATGACTGCTGAGGTTTCGACAGAATCAAACGCTTTCTCGTAATCAATGAAAGCTATATATAAGGGTTGGTTATATTCCGCACATTTCTCTATCACCTTCATAGTGTGAATATGATGTATTGTTGAGTAGCCTTTACGGAATCCTGCCTGGTCCTTTGCTTGACAGAAGTCTAAGGTGTTCCTGATTCTATTTGCGATTACCTTAGTAAATATTTTGTAGGCAACGGACAGTAAGCTGATCGGTCTATAATTTTTCAAGTCTTTGGCGTCCCCTTTCTTATGGATTAGGATTATGTTAGCGTTCTTCCAAGATTCCGGTACGCTCGAGGTCATGAGGCATTGCGTATACAGGGCGGCCAGTTTCTCTAGAATAATCTGTCCACCATCCTTCAACAAATCTGTTGTTACCTGATGCTCCCCAGCTGCCTTCCCCCTTTGCATATCTCCCATGGCTTTCTTTACTTCTTCCGGGGTTACCTTTGGGATTTCGAATTCCTCTAGTCTCTTTACGGATGGTAAAGCAAGCAGCCACATCCACTTCTCCATGGAGCCTTAGCCTTGCGGCAAGCGCACTCGTGCTACGTTACAGAAGCTCCATCGATGCCCTCGGATCTCTACATAAATTTATCCTTATATCCCAAAGGTCACAAGACAAATACTATCGCTGATCAAAGAATATTAGCGGGAAACGTCTGCTACTCATGTCTCTATATGGACATCTTTCAAAGGGTACCTTTCTTTGCCTCTTCCTTCAACTTTCCCGCTGCAGTTGCCGCCGCCGCCGCCGCCGCCGCTGCTGCTGCCGCCGCCACCGCCGCCGCCTGCTGCTGTCAAGCACACCACGTAGGGAGGGGGGGGGGTCCAGTGCAGGTGCGAGTCAGAGAGGAAAGGCGGCGGGAGAAACCCGTTTTCACCTCACCGCGTCGAATGTGCACAATGCCTTCTGGAGCTCCCTGGCTGTCGCCACATCAGCCTCTTGACATCTGCAATTATCTGTGACTCCCCTCAGAAGCATTGCAGAAACTGCAGCGCTTCGGTTTCTACTAACGTGCAAGTTCGGAGAGAACGTATATAGAACTTTAGGAAGGTGGGAGCAGAAGAGGCAGTTCTCACACCAGGAAGGGGGCAGATGGCGTGAGAAGGCCAAAAAAAAACCTAATACTATACGATGGCGGTTGTGGGGAAACTGTATAAGCTTACATTCCAGATACGGTACAGTACGTTGCTGCTATTTCTTAACAATAAACCCCAGGCAAATATGTCAAGCAGACAATCTGAGCAGGGCGTGTAGAAGGAGAGCTGCATTAATTAAAGCACACCGCAGGGTTCAGTGGGCACTAGGGAAGCGATCGACCCTCAAAACATCAGTTCTGTGCCCGCGGCGGTGGCTTTGAGGCTATGGCATTACTAGATGCCGTAGATTTGATTGCAACAGCGGCAGCCGCATTTTGACGGGGGCGAGATTTTTTAATGACCAGCTAAATATTTCCAGCCAAATGTTGGTCACCAGCCAAGCCTATGAGGCGCGCCACGCGTTATCCGTCATACTACGCAAGCGAGTCGCTTCCGATAGATGGCGGCGACGTAAGCCCTCGCCCTCAATAGCAGACTGCGCAGTTGAGTTCATTTCTCTCGAACTTCGTAAAATGCTCATAGGAGCATTTTCGCTGAGCGAAGCAGTCATGTCTTGTGAATAAATAACGTATTCTTGAAAAATAAATACATATGAAACAGCGAAAATGTTATTGTTCCGACGCACGACATAGCATATGTGTGATATGCTTAGGTAAAAGCACTGTAACTGTATCCGATGTGTCCGAATTCATTCTCAAAGTACGTGTTCCAATGCAATGCAATGTTTTTTTTTCTTATGCACCATACACATACAAGGTATGGCGAAATACAAACTCGGTTACATTTCGACTAAGAACATAATTAATAGTTGAGGTTCTGGCTATTATTTGAATGCTTGTTCTGTGCTTTCAACGTTTTGTACGCGTTGAGGCGACACTTGCACGCAGGTCAATTGGCTGGCGACTGCTGCCGCGAATCCTAACTTCGTCATTTTTATAGACAGTTTCTGCCACCATCGAGCCATGTGTGTTAATGGTTACCTGTGTACGCGTCCTACCGCGGTGGTTAATTTAGTTGAAACACGTTGACGGGCGGCTTGGTTTGAATCCCTGATAGAATGTGTAGGCGCTACTGAAAAAGGGCGTAGAAAGAAGCAGACACACATAGACAGCACTGCCTCCGTGTATCTGTTTCTTTCTACGTGCTCGTTGAGTCACGCTTGCCATTTTTTTCATTGTTATTTAGTTAGCAAGCGAATGTTTACGAGTTTATACGTCCGATAAAACTACTATCCATACTTGTTACAGCTATCTGCTGATTTACTATCGCAGCCGGTGCTTCGGCTATGCGCCGGAACTGCCATTTCTTTTTCTTTTTAACGACGAAGGCATTTGTGGCGACTTAGCCCCACTTTTTCATACGGGTTACGTGTCTTTCTATCCTCTTCCTTGGACCGATCCTCGATATCGGGCAGTATCAATTAGACTTTTACGTCGTCAATCACGTGAAATATATTACTTGTAATCAATTACGTTTTTTGGTTATTTTTAAGTGAATAATTATTTTGTTATCTAGGTAACGCTCACGGTAGTGCAGTTTCTTTTTTTCAACCATCAGTTACACGTATCAAGTTACATTTTCTGACAAAACAAATTCAATATTGGACAAAGCTTTGGGTGCTTAAATTTAGGGGAATTAGTTCACCAATATGTGCGAAGAAAAGAGGTTTAGGAAAAATTTATGGAAAAAAAAAGCCCGTGCATATGCTACCCCATTTCCAGAACGGCATCCTGCAGCTTTCCTTTCTCTCTATCTCTCTCCCTGCAGATACGATAAGATCACCGGAGCATGGCAGCGTTGCACATTTGCTAATCTGTCTTGGAAGTCCAACCTCAGCTTTTCACATACAATACATATCGCACAGCCTTTTTTTGGAAGCGTTTTTAAGGGTCGTTGATAGATAGTAGGAGCTGGTACTCTTCAATTTTTTACTGCTTTATGCATTCTATGCCAACTTGATGTCTAGAGATGCCTCTTCCTTTAAACGCATATGTTTATATCTGTTTTACATATACGTGACACATATATGCCTACTTATAGAGTTGCAACATAGAGAGTATTATAGGGGCTAATAATAGACAGTTTTATTATAAACTAGATCAGAGATTTGGTCAGCTTTTCACTTAACGTTAACGTCTGCTGGCATCATTTTCAACTACAATTATATACGGGCTAGCGAGTAAAGGGCACTGCAAAGAGGTCTACCAGATATTGGCCAACAATTCAAACAGCGTTTCTACATAGCGATGCCCACTTCGCATGTTGATTCTTGTAGAAAATCACGTACGGGCAATTTTTGTTTTATTCACTGGACCTGCGTAGATCGCCTTTTCTTAGTCCCGATAACAATAAAACGCATCGTTTCATACACGACATATAGCATGGTGGCACTGAGTAACCACGGTCTTTTAAGCAAGGTGTACGTGCTTTACAACGCAGCCCTTCGCTCCAGCGCGCACAATGAGTGAGTTTTTTTGTATCTGCAGATGTCTCGTCGTCCCCCTTCAAAAAATAAAGAGGCAATAATATCGAAGAAAATCCGAAAGAAATTTTAGTGAAGATAAATAACGCCTCAAAGGGTGCAGAGGCCACACTGCAAAAGCCAAGCCAGCTCGTTTATTTACAGTAATAGTGCTAGGACGGAGGAGAAAACAGGGTAGGAAGTAACGTTAGAGTAATCGGTTACTTTAGCAATTGTTCAGTTCTTCTTGTGCCGCAGGTTTTGGTAATGGTAATCCTTAATATCATTGTAGAGACGTCATTGAGATCGTTTGCTTTATTTGGGTACTGAGTAAGGGTTTGGTGATCGCACACCTTCAAGAACAATGAGCCGGAGACCATAGGTTCTACTGCCTATTCATCATTCTTCGCACGCTTCTAATATGCAGTTTTAATACGCACAGTTCTAATAGACATAGATCACCTGATATAGTGTATACATAGATTAGGGCTTCAGCGTACTACATGTGTATTGTTTATCTTTCTTGGGTGACCGCTTTTGACCGGCTAACATATGCTATGCGTATTTCGCTCAGCGCCGGACACGCCTTTACGTATAGGAAGTTTCTCGAATGTTATCGATGGTTGTACCCGTTGTCCGTTGTCACCGAACATAGTGTTATCTGATTGTATACGCGAAGCGAGGTCTGCAGAACTTTCTGGAAGATACGGGGTTCAGAGGTTTTGATGGAACCTTCGACACGTCATGCATAAAAGCCCACGCGCTGGACTCGCAGCGCGTGGACTTTTATGGATTATTTATGGAATTTGGACGATTGCAGCATATATCCGCCACTATCATTCTGAGTGGGTGTTGTTTTAGGGGGACAAGTTGTACATTGAAGGGTTAGTTTCATGACGCGCATTTACAACACCATATTGTTGCTCAACGTCAGTACAACGCGACACTATGACCACTCATTTAGGAACGTGCGTCGATACCAATACTAAAGTCGTTAGCTGCTGAAGGAGGCGGTTGTCGCGCACTCCTGTATTAAAGGGGCCACTGCTGGTTGCCAGTTTGGGATAAGAGTAAAGCAGTGATTCTCGGCAGTTAAATGATGAGTCAGCTTAACTGTAAGTAGAATTAGACCCATGTACGCAGTCGCATTAAGGGAAGTACCGTCGAGTACGACTGCCATCCTTCGAGAATGGCAATTTAGCTGTGACAATAGTGCGCCGTGTGGCCGCTTCTAATAAAGCGCGCTTTACGAAAAAAATAGTGGTTTATTTCTGATCCTTGCGATCAAACGTCAACAATGTAAAAGGTAAAAGCAATAGTTTTGCGTCCTAATGGCTTATGCTTCAGATCAGCTACGCCAGTAGCAGGCGCACTAATTCGAGGAGTGAACTAGGCCTAATCCCATTGGATCTGTGCAATCGACTTGGGCTCAAACTGTGTTAGTGGCTCGTGAAGACTGAAGCGTGCGCATCCTGCAACGTATCAAAATTTCTCTACCATCACTCTCCCGTTCACGAGGAGGTAACTTCTCGAGAGAAAGCAACATTGTCGCTCAAACCTGCCTCACAATTTTCTACATCTCGGCGAACCTGTTGTCATTTGTTGAACTCAAAAAAAAAAAGCTAAACGAATAATCCCCGTATAATCAGGCAAGTTCATTATTTAGCGGTAGTGGTATCCATAGGACATAGTAACGACTGTACCCTTAAGATTTGTTTTTCTTTTTCGCTGTTAACGCCTTGCATCAGCTATTTGTGACTGGCTCAATATACAGCCGGCACATAGTTCGCTTGGTGTAAGAAAACAGCTTAAAGCGTAGCATATTTTTTCGTATTAAATGTACGTAAGGAAATGTTGCATCATTCGATAGTCAGTTATCAATGACAGTGTGGTAAATACTGAATAATTTGTTAGGTATGCATGTCAGATAACTTTTTCGCAAACAATTGGGGCCCTTGTCGTGACAGCGAAATTGAAGTAGTAACTACCCTACTTACGCGGTCCCTGCAGCAAACATTCCGCTAAATTAACCTCGGTTGCACCTAGAAGTCCTCCAAGAAGGCTGCGTCGAGTAATGTAAGGCAAAGTCAAGCGGAACAACTTTGTTCTTAGTGACACATTACTAGGACGAATAGACGAAAAGTAGTGCTATTCTCGCAATTTTTACTAAGCGCAGCAGCAATCACGTTGACCTTGCAAATTTCTGCAACTGGGGGATGAGCCCACGAGCGAATAAATAAGAAATAATAAATTCATATTTGGTATTTCTCTAGATAAGTGTAAATTACTAATTGCACACTTCCGCAAAACAATATATTATCTCCACTGCGTTGCCTCAGAAAATTTTTTTTCTTTTAGCTTGAAACATATGGGATATAGGCGAACGTAACTTTTATATCATGGTGCCAAATAACACCAATGTTACATTCCTACTTTGTTCAATTGCAGTAGAAAGAGTATACTGAAAGTGCAGATTTCAGCTAACGTATTCTTTCGTGGGCGTGAAAAAATTAACTTGAATACTTTCTCCAAGGGTACTATTTGCTAAATATCATGTTTGCGGTAGCTTTACTTTTGTCCACTAAGTGTCGGAAAAATAATTGGCTGTGCATCCTAACGCTCTTTCTTCATAAGAAACGAACTAGAAAGGACACAGGGTTCGATGTTAAGAGACAGCCGTAGCACAGATAGTTGCGGTCCTGTTCGTTTGTGGATAGCCTTGTGACACCATTCTTCAATTTATTCATTTACTGCTGCTAAGTAGTGCAAATCAAATGCTGTAAGCAGCAGCGAATGCCTTGCCATACTGGTAAGTAAATTAGCCTCCACGTGAAATAAAAGTGATGTTAATCAGGACTATCATTCCGACTGTATCAATGGAGAGAACGGGAGATCCGTGCCCAGCGCCAATGGAGCCAAAAGCCTAACAAAAACTGCACTCTTGCTACGTACAGAAAGCTCCATACTGGCTCTGCAATATTTGCATACGTTCCTCTTAATTTCGCAAAGGCAACTACACATATTGAGAAGGCTGTTGAACGACGCATAGAACAAAACATCGGCAGCAGACGTTTTTATTTTCAGATTTTGTTTTTTTGCCATTGAAGAATGATAGTATTCCTTTTTGCTCTGCAATATGCGTTGGCTAATCCACTATGTACCTTGATAGAGCACTAAGGTAGGGCTTTCTAACGGTCAATCTGCTAAGCGCGTTAGAGTCAAAGCTGGACTAAAAAGGCGCAACCGCAAAGGCACCTGTTTGTTTCTACAATTCCATGTTGTAAGGCTCCAAATATTCAAAGAATTATTAAAAGAACATTCATTTACAAGTTACAGGTACGTGTGGACAATGTGTAAAAAGCGTTAATTTTTCTGAAAGATTGCATGTTGCTTTATAGAATTGTCAGGTAGCATTCACGATTGATTGATTGACTCATTGAGTGATTGGTTGATTAACTGACATATTTATTACAAGGATGGCCTGCGGCCTAAGATGGGTGTAAGGGTGAAAGGAAAGATGTGTGCCTCTTTATCGAAGGACCGCATTGCGTTAATTCTTTTGGTGGCGCCTTCTTGCGGTGCGACCAAGTCTTCGTACGACTCCACCCTTAGATGTCGGGTGTGCTTGTCACTGAAGTTGTCTGGAGCATGACAGCAACCGATGAGATGCTTCATGTCGATGTTGATTACAAGGCTTTTGGGGAATATCACTTCCGTTCCTCTGCACTTGCTCAGAACTTCCGGTGCATTGAATGCTTTAGCTGTTGCCTTGAAGAAGAGAACCTGGGATCCTCTGCCAAGGCGGGTGCGAATGGGAGCAGTCATGCTAGGAGTGGACTCCCACAGTAGAGCCTTACTCTCGTCGTTCGGTTCAGGTCTGGCACAATGACGGATGACGGGGAGCAAGTAGTGCAGCATTGTAGTGAGTTGAGCTCACTACAATGCTGTGATGGCGGTCCTCTATAATTTCCTCACCTGCAGCTTCATGGGCCGCCCTGTTCCTCGCTCCCCTCATGCTGCTGGCTTGTGTCCAATATACGAGAAAGCACGCACGTTTATTATGCCGCTGGTGGCGGCAGGCTTGTTTAATGCGGTGCGCTATGGTAGTGGTGTAGGACCAGGAGTTCTGTTGCTTGAGGACCTCTTGACTCTCAGTGTACATGTGAATCGACGCGTCTGTGTGCCCATCACACAGTTGAATGACTTCTTCCAAGGCTTGCAGTTCAAGTTCGGTGGCTGTCATGTGAGCATAGCCGCTGTGGGTCACGGCACGTGCTTGCTGGCTTTCTGTGTAGTAAGCGTTAGCGTCATACCTTTTGCCGGATAAATCATAGTATTGTAATCCAGCATCCGCGTATATTTTTGCTCCTTGGTGATTATCTTGCGGGTGTGTAATTCTGTTTGTGGTCGGTGTTCCCTGCTTTTGCTTTTGACGTTCGTGACGATCGGTCTCGGTTCCGCAACCTTTATGTCATCCCAGGGTGGAAGGAGTATGCCTAGCTCTGGCACGTTCAGGTTCGTTCAATGCCATCTACTCAGTAGTCGCGAACCATTCCACGTGTTCTTCAATTTCGGTTTGTTTACGGTGCTTGAAATAGTGCGTTCGTCGGCGCCTGAACTACTTTACTACGCCATACAGAGGGAGGCATGGTATCGCGTTGATTGCGCGTCTCATCTGAATCGCATCTCATGTTCTGCGCGTGTGCGCCTGCGCAGAGAATAAACATGGTGACGCTCCTGCAGTTGGCAATTCCAATGCATGGGTGCCATAAGGAGCGTTTCCTCTTGGGTTGATTATATTAACTCTGGCTAAACGTTTCAGGCTAGCTAGTGTGATAATCACCGCAGTAGCTTAGTGGCTAACGCGTCGTACTAGTGAGCTCAAGGTCACGGCAGCCGAATTTTGAAGGGAGCGAAATGCAAGAAAATAAAAAAAGCACTCCTACACTGGTAATTAAGTTTGATCCATATAATTAGCCCACATGGTCAGTGGCGTAGCCAGAAATTTCGTTCGGGGGGGGGGGGGGGGGCGCTCACATTGCAGCTTGGCCTCCTCCTAAGAGGAAACATTAGGTCGGATGCTCCTATCTAAGTACATCTAGAAGGAGAATTCCTTTTTCTCGGCTACCATAGCACCAAATTTGATGAGGTTTGTTGCATTTAAAAGAAAAACTAAAATTCTAGTGACTGTTTGTTTTCAATTTTCGATTTGGGTCATCAATATTTTATTCAAAAGTGGCAATAATTGAAAATTTCCAGAAAACAAAACAATGAAGTTTACAACTCTGTAAATTAGCAAATGAAAATCAGCTGTAAATGAAAATTGATATCACAATTCTGTGATTTGCACATAACGGTACATCTACAGCGGACAAAATTGATATGTTACATATGAGTCTCAAAAAATTAAGTATTATGGAAATACGGCTCTTGCAGAACATTTGTATATAACATAACCAATTCATGTAAGATACAAATAGTCATATCGAACTTGTCTGCTTTGAATGGGGTAATGGATGCCGTTTACAGAACCGCTATATCTCTTTTTGATGCAGAGCTATTTGTAAACTCCGTCCTTCTATTTTTTTCGAAGTTTCAAATTTTTCAAAATATTTTAAACAAAGTTCCGGCCCTAAATCGAAATTCCGCTTGCAACAGACACTAGAATTTAACTTTCTCTCTCAAATGCAGCAAATTTCATTAAAAGCGATTCAGAAGTTATCTCAGAAAAGCGTTTCTGCGTTTTACATGTATCAGAATCAGCCGCGTCGGAGTTGGGCCCAAGAAGCTTCCTCTTAAACAATTTGCCTAGGGATCAAATACATGAATAATAACTGCATTGCTATTGCCAAAGATGCTGCAAACGAATTCTTGAATGCTACGCACTGTCAATACAAGTAAAATATGTATTTTTTCATAAAATATTACACTCGTATGTGCCAAAAATTGTGCCCAACATAACTGATGTCGATGTTTTCATGTTTTTGGTCTATTTAATAAGTAAAGAAAATAACACACGAGCTTTAGAACTACATCAGTTCGAAAGCAGCAAAGCAGTACGTGCCGCTGATATGAAAAATGTAAAGGCCATGAAATGAACAAGTTGAGGACAAATATGTTTATGAAATTTTGTCATTCAAGATCCTTGTTTACATTCTTGTACATATGCAACGGCCAGTGAAAAATATCAATGACGCGGTCACTTGTTCCAATGTATTACGCAGGAGCAGCTGTCAACGGTCATGTATCGTGAGTAATTCCACCGAAATTATAGTTGCAGTAGAGAGCACATATAAAAAGCAGGAATTCTGCAGAATATACGAGGGCGAGTCAAATAAAAGTGAGCCAATGCGAATATACGACAAACGGGGCACTTTATTCAAAAGTAGCCTCCATGAGCATTTAGACATTTGTCCCATTGAGCATCGAGTCGCGTGATTCCTGTCGCATAAAGCTCCTTGGGTTGCCCCTTCAAAACGTCTGCAACTGACTTTTACGTCATCGTCCGTGACGAATCTGGTTCCCTTGAGTTCTTTGTTCGGTTGCCCGAAAAAGTGAAAGTCGCAAGGCGACATATTTGAGCTGTATGGCGGAAATTGCAGCGTTTCCCACTTGAACTTCGCCAATTTTATATTAACCACATTAGCGACGTGGGGATGGCCACTGTCGTGGCACAATATGATCCCATTCGTCAATTTTTCACGTAGTTTGTTCTTTATTGCGACACGCAGCCGATCCGGCGTTTGACAATCTCAGAAACAATCGATAGCCTCTCAAGATTTAGCAAATTCTATCAGTAATGGCCCCTGACGATCGACAAGTAAAAGTCAACAACACCTTTCCGGCGGAGATGATGGCCTTTGCTTTCTTTGGGGGTGGTGAATTCGAATGTTTCCATCGTAAGCTTTGCCGTCGTGTTTCAAGCTCCTAGAAGTAGCACCATGGTTGATACCCGATAGCAATGGCAGACAAGAAATCGTCACCCTTATTGTGATACCGGATCAAATTAGTAAAGGCAGCGCCGAACTTCTCCGTATTCTGGTGGTGGTTAAAAATCTTGAGCATCTGGCCATTGCGCACACAAGAGCCGATAACCGAGATGTTCATGAATTATGGCGTGAACGGTGAAGGTGAAGCGAGCTGTGACTGATGTTCACACGCTCTGCCAGTTCATCGATGCTTATCCTCCGTTCTCGTGTCATCAG
Organism: Dermacentor variabilis; assembly: GCF_050947875.1. Lineage (NCBI taxonomy): Eukaryota > Metazoa > Arthropoda > Arachnida > Ixodida > Ixodidae > Dermacentor > Dermacentor variabilis. Next base: position 62,014,899 of record NC_134573.1, on the reverse strand, counting down.
CTCATCAACCTTTGCAATTTTGTTAGGGGTGATTGCACGATGGCTTTGGCCTGGTCTGGGCTCGTCTTTATAACTTTCCCATCCTTCTTTGAACCGTTTGTTTTAACGCTTCACAGTGGCCGATGAAATGCAATGTTCAATGTACACGGCAGCCATACGGTGACTAATTTCTTTTTGGGAAACACCTTCAGCTGTCAAAAACCTCACGGCACCACGCTGTTCAACTTCTGGATCGTCCATTACGTCACGCAACCATGTTCAACCCAGTGTATGAGTGCATTAAAGAACATTTATCCTCACACCTGCGTGCCACTTTTGTATATGAGAGATGCCTGCGTGCTACGCGCTGGCCTTGCAGATATTGAACAGAACTATAATCGCGCGGTTGGGTAGGCTCACTTTCATTTGACTCCCCCGCATACATTTGAAATGCGAAGATACAATGGAATATACAAATGCAAAGATACAGCTTGAGAAAGGGCAAGAAATTGCCACTGGAAACAAAGTTCACTGCGCTCCAATAATCTCCAATAGTCTCCAATAAATCCAGGTATCTAAGAAAAAGTCACGGTATATAATGGGCCAAACAAGACAAATAAACATGTTGCGCAATCACAGGTTCGCGGAATCCCAGTTCCCGCCCCAATTCCATCCACTCCCCCCATGTAGCGCGCGCGACGGAAGGCGGCGCGCTTGCTCCCCGCTTTTCTCCTTTGCGCACACAAGACTGAGCCACCATCGTCGGCTCACTCATTCCCCCCCCACCCCCCACACGCTTTCACTCGCACATACAGCATGTGGCGCGCGGTGACGATGTTATCTCCCTTGGACTTTATGCGGAACATGAGGGCGCCGGCGACGGCAGGAATAGAATAGAATAGCGACGGCGACGGCAGTCTCCATAGAATTGCTATCGCAATAATGCAATAAGAGTATCTGGCAGCTGAAGCGTCCCTTGGCCCGTTACTTTCCGCAAGAGAAGTAACAAAAAATTGGAGGACGCTTAAGCTTCGCCTTCAATAGTGCAACGCGACAGCGTTCCCGTCGACCCGCCAAGGGGTGTAAGACAATGGGCTACGGCGCAGCGACTACGCGCCCCGCATCGGACGCGGTGAGCGTCGAGCAACGCAGCGTTCGGCGCGACAATGAAATGTGCGCCTGAGCAAGCGACGGACGCCTGAGCCTTAGAAACAGCTAGTTTCTAAGGCAACACCGCGTTCACTAGAGGCGCTTTTGTACCGCTTTGAAGCAACGAATCGTGGCTCAGTGGTAACGTCTCCGTCTCACGCTCCGGAGACCCTGGTTCGATTCCCACCCAGCCCATCTTGCAAGTTGCTTTTTTATTCATGCAGTGCCTGCTGGGATTTATCACTCACGGTCAACGCCGCCGACGCCGACGACACCGGCTTTTCTGCGACACGAGCTCCTTAACGCTGTCGCGTTAAAATAGACCTTTCACCATGAATCAATTCGCTGCACCGCAACGTTTCTTTTCCCTTTTGTGGGGTGGGGGAACCGTATTGAAAAAAAAACGCAAAGCACGTTGGTCACAATCGAATGCCTACTTTGAGCAACTAATGTGGCTATTAAAGGAATATCGAAGAAAACACGAGACGCTTGGTCCACCAAGAACCATGCGCATACTGCTCGGTATCCTACGCCGGCGAGACAAGACTTTCTGGAGAGGTTGCGCTCAAGCAAACGCCGTGCAATCCGTTGAGGCCCCACAGTGATGGCGGCGAGCGACCGTTGTTTTTTTTTCTCGTCTGCTGGCTAGAAAGCATCCAAAAATCTGCGAGGCCATAATGCACTTGGCCAGAGAAAACCGCACGCGCACCGAAGTTCGCCGCGCGGTGGACGGTGCAACACGAGAAAAACGCATGCGCTCTGGCTGGCTCTGGCAGCTCCCGGGTAGGGGAGCGAGAACAAAAAAACTGAAGAGACTCAATGTGTCCTCGCGATGAAAAGTCATAGTAGAAAAATAAATAAGAACATAGTTACCTTGGCTGGCTTTAGTATTGTCTTCACTGGATGCTTTGGCGCACGTGAAAAGAAATGTTGATATTTTTGATGTCACATGACGGCACGAATGAACCACCGGAACGCTTCGTCTCATCGGGCCTCGCTGCGGGCTTTGTCAACTTGTCTGATAGTGTGTTGATTTGGCTTGTCTCGTTGTATCGCTCGATCAACGCCTCCTATAATATACTATGCCTGGAACGTGAGCCGCAAACGCGCTGCCCTTCCCTCGCCTGTACTGTCCTCCTTTTTGTACGGTGGCGAGCGCCTCTTGCGGCCAGCCCTCGTAAACACGCCGGTGGCGCGGTTACCGGGAGCGACGTCGGCAGCCAAGCGGCTGGCGCATCATGAGCTTTCGGCTGCGGCGGCTGTGGTTGTCATGGGGACCGGTACGGTGGCGCGCGCCGTCCTGCGGCGCATGGTCGCAAGTCTCGGCAGAGAGCTCCCTATGGAAAAGAGAGCGACGTTCCAGGCATATAGTTATAGGAGGCGTTGGCTCGATGTACGACTTTGGAAAAGTTAGTGCACCTTTGGCGTCAAATATTTATGGGAACATTAAACTTACAAAGTTCCGCAATTGAAGATCTAAAACACACGTTTGGAAATGGCAATGCACCTTTCACATGAAAAGTTTTTGAAAACATTATACCCATAAAGTTTTGAAATTGACATCCACGCGCTCCGTAGTGTAGATTTCGCGGCCTCTACGAGATGCCGCGGCGAGCCCGTTCGCTATCACAACGTCCTTGAAACTTTGTGCTCGGATGGGGCTGCTTGCGTTATGTGACTCCCGGTGCATGGGCATTGCCGCGAAATCCAGCCCGAGTTCGGAAATTTCGCGGTGAAATGGCTTTTCGAGCATGAGAAGGACGTTCTAGACAAAATCCAGAATGATTTCCTGCGCCGGGGGTTGCTGCGCGCGGCCTGATAGTGATTGCAAACCGCCTTTTCTCGCAAGGCGCGGCAAACGCAAGACCCGGAGGTGCGATCTTGCTGCTCGTGTTATAGTACAGCGGAACGCGGGCGAGGTCCACGAGCGACGCAGCTATACTGGATATAGGCGGCGAGGAGTTACGGAGTCGCCATCTATCGGAAGCGCCTCGCTGGCGTAGTATGTGGGATCATGCGGCGCGCTCCTCATAGGTTTTGCTGTTAGCGCTCACTGAAAACACCACGCGCGAGCTCTCCCGGACATTTCTATAAGTACTTTCGAAACGAGAGAAGTTTCTTACTGTCTAAATAATAATCTTGGGCAAACTGAAAGCACACAATCGTTTACAGACGCTATCTCCTTACCGAATACGTACAGTGAACGCCACTGCGCGCGGTCGCCGCGATGGAGTCTCCCGAACCGGCTTCTCGCGTGAAAGGTAGGTAAACGCTGAGAGCAAACTATGTGAAATATGTTCTTATAGTGTTTGTATAACTAAATGGAGCGTAATAGAAGGAAGCCTCAATGCAGCGATCGCGCAGATTCGCAGCGACCGACTGCGCGTCTGCATGCTTGTCCGCGCACTGTTTCGCTCTCTCCGCGCGCGCGTTTTCGCACCGTGCCATGCGCTTTAGGCCGCAGAGTATGAGCATTTGACAGTATACAAGCAACCGTTGTTGCGTGGGCGCTATCAGAGCTGTTCAAAAATAATTTCATTGTAGAGACTTCGACGCCTACGGGGACTGTGATGTCCCGTCGCGACGATTCAATCTTTTTTTTTCTTCTAAATTCTTTGACCTTTCAATATTATTTCTTGAGTTGCGTCGCACTGTATGTTTATCGGTGTTCTCAGCGTGCAATTTCCCGCTGCTCCTTTTTTATAATCCAGTGCATTAATTCATAACACAAGCATGACCATATGCCATGCTTTTTTTTAAATGTGCTTCTTACCGCTGCCTTTCCACTCCACTGAACTTGCCAGTATCTATAGCATCGACAAGTTCATAGACCAAACCGTCATGACATTAGTCGGGCAACGGACTCGGGCGAGCGTCACAGTGCGCGTTTTCAGAACATCGCAGACCGGGCGACGTAGCAGAAATCTTCCTCGCGTCTGTGCTTCCTGCATACCCGAGTTGTAGCCGATGACTGTTTGCCGGTTTTATATTTCGCGAGCCAAGCTTCCCGCAGCCTCTTGTGCTGCGGCTACGTGTGAATAAGGCTGACACCGGCCTCCGTTACCTGCGTCCGGCCCTGCGGAACCGAGCAGTAGCCTACCATGTTGCGCGCCTTCAAAGGCAGCCACTACCTACTGTAGTGCTTTGAAGCGTTCTAAAGGAGACACTCGAAGCGGGAAAATTTCGCTACTAAATGAGGACCGCAGCGTACGAGGGAATTTAAACTCGTTTTCAGCTCGCTTCGGCGCGCCCGAAGCAGCCGACGCGGCCGATATATCCACGTGATCCCTCCTAGCACGTCACGCCGACGGTGGCTCCAGCTTTTCCAGTGGTGGAGCTCGAGGCCAATACGCTACGCCGGCGCAGAGCGGGCGCACGACAATCTGCAGCGTCACCGCGCAGCCAGCGTGACAGGCAACATTCGGCGCGCTTTGGCGTGCCAGACCAGGGTGCATCGCGCGCTGGCATGCGCTGGCTTCGCAGGCCGCGTTTCAGTTCGCGTGCAAAGAAGAGGTTGAGCTGAATTTTGCGCCTTTGCCAAATTAAAAAAAAAAGTGCTCGCTCATCACCGCGCCCGTTTGCGCATGCGCTACGGCAACAGTTCATCGCCCGTCCTGCTGTGAGCCGCGTTTAGTGCGATGAATAGCTGAATCTTTTCGGTTCGTCTCGCCGCAGTGATGGGCGATGTTATCTATGATCTAGTACGAATGGTGCTGCCAGTTTCGTGTCGTTTTCCGATATTGCCGGCGTCTCTGCTCTTCGCACTCCGCAATGTCTTTATGCTGTGTGCTCGAGTGTTCGACAACATTACGCATCTTTTTCTTCGCACTGTCGCAACGTGCGCAAGTTTACGAGAATATTCCAAAAGAAGGAGCCGTTGGATTTACGAAACACTGACATAGCCAACCGTGCCAGTTTAGGCCTCCTAGCTGCCCAGGTAAGTAACGTTTTCCACCTGCTGTGAACCTAATTAGCGTTCAACTTTGTGAACCAACCAGGCAAACTTGGAGCACGTTGTAAATATTTACTGGTGGCCATAAAGTAAAATTATCGACGTTTGATCAACTGCGTCATGGCTGCCTGTGACTACTGCGCCTCAATTTATTGCAGACGGGGTGACCCAAATTGTCTCGTTGCACGCCTGTCAAATTAAATGCGAAGCATTTCTTGGCGAAAATTTTCCACTTTGACAGTATCTATTTATAGCTAGCCGCCTACGTCTTGGTGCTCTCATGGCCGTTTCGTTAACATGGCACGTACCAAAATTAGCATTGTATGACAAGAGTGTGTAAATATGAACGATAAATGAGTGTATAAGTTTAAATATAAATGATCGGTCATGACATGAATATCATGACATGCGTGTCATGTAGGTCATGAAACACCTGCCTAAGTCTTGGTGCTCTCATGCTCGTTTCGTTAACTTGGTATTTACCACAATTGGCATACTATGACAAGGCTGTATGACGAAAGCAATTATAGCTCATTGCATGAATGTCATGACATGCCTGTCACGTAGGTCATAAAACAGCCGCCTACGTGTTGGTATGTACCAAAATTGGAATAGTAGGGCAAGACTGTATGAAGAGCATAAATGATTCGTCATAACATGAATGTCTTGACATGCGTCTCATGTAGGTCATGAAACAGCTCGTTAGGTTTTGGTGCTCTCATGGTCGTTTCGTTAACTTGGTATATACCACAATTGGCATACTATGACAAGAGTGTATGACAAAAGTAATTATAGGTCATTACATGAATGTCATGACATGCGTGTCACGTAGGTCATGAAACAGCTCCCTACGTCTTGGTGCTCTCATGGCCCTTTCGTTAACTTGGTATATACCCAATTGCCATAGTATGACAAGAGTGTATGACAAAAGTAATTGTAGGTCATTACATGACCAAGCGTGATGGACGAGCGTGATGGACTAGAATAAACGCGTTCCTCCATCTGCCTCGAGCTGCTGATGTACCAGTGTAGTATTTCGGAAATCCGGCATGCGTGTCACGTAGGTCATGAAACAGCCGCCTACGTCTTGTTACGTACGCAAATTGGCATACTATGGCAAGAGTGTATGACGAGCATAAATGATTCGTCATAACATAAATGTCTTGACATGCGTGTCATGTAGGTCATGAAACAGCTCACTACGTCTTGGTGCTCGCATGGTCCTTCCGTCAACTTGGTAGGCTCCCCGCGCACTGCTTCGCATAGCATCAATTCCCACAGGGAATGGGATCTGCCGGTGCGTTTTTTTCCTTCAAGTTCTGTTAACCGTTTAAGAATTTGCCGTATGTTTGTGTGTTCCCGCACGTTCAAGGTCAATTCACATGGTCGCGAAGGCGAGGGTGAAATGCTTTTCCAGACCAGTGAGCAGCGACCTCAATTATGACCGTGTGGTTTAAGCGTGGCTACATCTCGCGTGGCAAAACACTAGTTGATGAAAATTTCGGATCCAATACGTCGCGAATGGCATTATTTGAAAAACTACAGGCACTATCATTAGAATAGGAAAATGTGAAGTCAGAGGCTGTTTGCTTCCATCCACGAAACTGTGCAGGATTTCTAAAGTTTTCTCGTGGTGATGCGTGCAGTGATATGCCGTGATTGTATTACCGCATTTGACGCTGTCATGTCATAAAAGTTCTAATGCATAGCCACAAAAAACTATGACAATGTATATATAGTGTCACCTTTATAAGATTTCATCAGTAACTATTTTCTGCCTTTTCACTAAGATTATGCTTTAGCTATGGCTTCAGTACCAGAGAAATACTGCAGCTGGCACCAGTGTGGCGTTTGTGAATTATCTGAACATAATGTTGATTTTACCTTAATAGCGAAATAACAGATGTGCGTTGGTGCTAACGACACATCAAAATGCGGACGCATATGAGGACACATGTAATGTATTAATGACACATCACGTACTTCAATATCTGGTTCAACCCATTGCTCTGAATCGATGCATAGCTCTCAAGGATCACCAGTGCAATGGGTGCCGTTATATTACAGTGTAGCTATAGAACGAGGTATATAAATTCAGAGGGCTGTACTTGTAGCAGATTGTCACGCGATGTTGTGGCGAATATTGTCACTCACGCTTCATTTGTACTGCAGTGTGCTCTGTATATGCGATGTGCTGCGAGCTGGCTCAGTAGATGACTTGGCGCAACAGGCCTCGTGCGGCAAACTTCAATTTTTTTTCTTTTTTTTTTCCACGGAGAAGTTGGCCCCGCGAGATGTAAATGGCGCTGCCTCGCCTTGAAGCCGACATTGAAGAACTTACGGGCTTCTACGGCAGCTCCGCTACCATGAGTACCTTGGCACGTTCTTGGCAAATAGGTAGAGTCGTCATCCTTATGAACTTGAAATCGCGAGTTCGCGGCAAATAGCCTAGTCGGCTGTGCGGCGCCGCGAAGAGATGCCAAAACAAGAGGAAAGAACGCCATTCCGTATTCTTCTTGCACCCCCGTACCGATGTTTTATCCTAATCTTTGTAGTAGCGTGCCTGCAGACAAGAGCTATTCTATTTGAATTTCATATGGACCCACTGTATCTGTCGCATGTCCGGAAATAGTGAGCATGACGGCTCACGGACGAAGAGTGGCGACAAACACGGATGCTGGCGCCACGACAAGTGGCAGCAGTCAAACGACGACAAAAAACCTGCGGAGCTGACTTCATGACTGGTAAGTGCGGCTCTCTGGTGGGCGTCTTTGAACGTATCCTCGCTGACACGATGGCATGCGACCGTTTGCGTCGCAGCTCTAAACGGAAACGCTGGTCTGCAGTACGAAACGGATGTGCGTAGCAATTGCGTTTGATTCCTGGTTGCGCGGCGTTTTACGAGAGACGAATCACGCGTGAGCACGCTGCGTTTCTGCCACGGATCGAATTTCCCGGACGTTCGGCCAACATTTCTATCGGACCTTTTTTTTCGGTCGTCTGTGAGGAAAGGATCAGGCGAAGGAAGAGCTTTGCGACGTACGGATGGCGGGTAGCTTCTGGCAGTGAGAGAACGGTCTGTTCGTTAGACCGGGGATAAGTCCTTGTCGCATACCTTTTTGGGAAGATGGCGGGTAAGCGGGATAGATGAGGGTACGTGTTTGTTTGCAGGCGGCGCCAGTGTCTGGCCTATTGCCTGCTGGGACTTTTGTGAGGAGGAGCGTGTCGCCTGCTCGTTAGACCTTGGTCCTCCGGTCTGCTCGTGGTGGCTGGCTCGTGTTTCGCGACGCGGTCTGGGAGGCGGTGTTGTCTGCCGCCCAGTAAATGAGATCTAGAGCAGCACAGTACGTCTTCTCGTTGCCCCGCAGGCCGGCATGCCCGGAACATCAGACGATCCCATGGATACCCTCGAGTGAAAGACCTATGATTCTAGCGGCCTGTATGGGGAGTGTTTCGTTCAGGAATAGTCGACAGAACCTACGTGAGTGCTCATCGAGTCAAAAGTACCAGATTTAGTGCCATCATTCTCATCTAAAGTCTGCCGTGCAATCACTTGAACACTTTGTTCAAAACGAACGGGCCAGCATTTTTTCCATTAAGCAGAAACTTTTCAGCATCTTGCCGCAAACTCAGTGACACGTACTAAACTGACGAGCATGAATTTGGCAAGACGTTCATTGAAGAGCAGCACATACCCAGTGCACTCGTGGCGTAGCTCACTAAAAAGTTGGCGTGAAAGGTTGTCATGGAAACACGGCACATGCACAGTGCAGTTGCGGCTCAGCCAGCTAAAGCGTCGGCTTGCTGTGCTTAAGGAACCCTTGTGTGACACGTGGCTTCCGTTGCATTCCACCGCGATTTTCGACCAGCCACCACAAGCTAAGTAAGGGAAAGCCGACCAATCGCAGACGCCGGCACCCCCCTCTTCATCCGGTTATCGATTTTCAGTGCACTGGCTCTGCCCGAGCGAATCCCTCTCCACTTGAGCGTTCTCCTCGCCTCATGTCAGCCAATTAGATACGACAAGCCGCTCAGTGTAGACAATCTTATACGTTTTAAAGCAAACAAAAGTGACATTCTATGAACGAGGAGAGCGTTTGATTGGTCCCCAGGTGACCGCCCGGTGCTTGCGTCGGTGGTTACGCAAATTTGACGTCAGGTGATTGGAATAGAAACATATTGGAATAGTTTTACGTTATAGGGCCCCAGGTAGTTGGCGCTCGTCCTGTTGGTCAGTGTTTCTTTGTGCTCTTTTTTTGGCGCCATAATACTTCTAGCCACTTCTCCATGCTATCGAGGAAGCCCAGCTTCTGCCTTTTACTCGTCGCGGTCGTGGGAATTTGCATATTAGCTCCGAACGTTTGAGTGCGTTTCTGTATAAAGCAGGATGCTTTTCGAAATTATCCTTTACTGTCAAGGAATACTATGTCCAAAGCGCTTAACTACCCACGATGTACAGTAAGACGGGTTGCTGGTTGATCTTAATAGTGTGCCAGGATGCCACATTTACGCCTGGGTAGGAATCGTCTAAGTCTGCAATGCATATAGCCTTGCCTGCGTATTCCTCTCGGTGAGCCGCCTCAACAAACTGAACAGGCACTTTTTTCAGAGTGGCAGCTTGTAGTCGTACTTGCCTTGACACGGTGCTCTAAGTTTAGATGCGCACTGACGAGGAGCAAGCCGCTACGAATAAAAAGTTGTTTCAGAAGAGAGTTGTTTCAAACACCAGGTTTTTCAAACGCGCACAGCGTTCTGCAAAGGTGGCTGTCCACAGCATTTTACGAGCGTGATGGACTAGAATAAACGCGTTCCTCCATCTGCCTCGAGCTGCTGATGTACCAGTGTAGTATTTCGGAAATCCGGCAGCATTAGGTGCTGCCTTGTCCTAATCCTTAGCATTAGGAGGGACAGAACGTTGGGACGACCAATATGTGTTTTTAGACTACTAGTTGGTGTCCAAATCCACGCCTCAGCGATGGTTGCTTCTGAACGGCAGGAGCACATCTGGAAGGCTCTGATATTTCGTGCTATGCTCTTTACCTATATATTTCTGTATGCCGGAACTACGAAGCAACTGCAGTTCTGTATTGCTAGGGGGTTGCGAGGGCAGCCCTGAAATTTGTAGATAACAGAATAGAGATTGCGCCACTCGTCACCCGATAAGAACTATCTGCTTCAATTGAATAGAACCAGCGAGTGTTACAGCCGTCAGCAGAATTGTCGCATCTGGTAATCATACGCTTGTTAGGGCAAATTTAACTTGTATACCGCCTACACTTTCACGAGACCTTACGCGAGCAGCAATTTCTGCTCTGCAAGCTGTGCACTTCGCTTTGACAAGAGCATGAACGAAAAAGTAATGATATCGTCACATGAGCGCTGATTTTTTTGGAAGTGATTGCGAGTTTGGTTAGATCATTTGGCGGAAAGATGGCAAGAATTGTCGGGGTGCCTCTGCTAGCATTCAAAAATTTGCAATTTACCGTCAAGCTGCCGGCGCACTGTATCGTCTCGTTTTTTTACAGATAAGCGTTGTAATTTTATTTGAAATTCCGAAATGCCAAAAGCTTTATTTCATTCCGTTTGTTTTGGGCATTCAATGCCCATGCGCGAAGAGTCAACATGGCGCTTCCGTGAGTGGATGCCAGATCGACGGCAGTGAAGCATCAGGCATGACCGAAGAAAGAAGCAACGGATACATGCCTCCTGTGCTTAGCTTCGCGGACGAAGCAACCCCAAGTACAAGCCGAGACGATGCGGCCGCCTACACAACGTGAGCTTTACCGCTTGTGAATTTTTCATTGACTACGGTTACCCATAGACATAGGCCCAAATAATAGGCTTGAGCAACTGCATATTTGTTCTCACCTGTATTGGGCTTCATTGACAGCTAACCTGTACTTTTATATTGGTGTATTTCTTGGATTAGACGCGTCGATGCACAGGTGGCGCGAAAATATTACCGTGTTCAGCGCCAAGTCAGCCGTTTAGCGCTCAGAATTAGACTTGTCACAGCGTGCAGCGAATGCATTTAACAAAGAAAATATTCGTTTCTGTATGATTATTGTACTACCCACCTCCCCACCGGGTGCTCTAGTTTGAAGTCCCGGGTGCAAGTCCGGATGTTACCGCCGTATTTCGATGAAAGCGCACTGCAAAGAGGCTCGTGTTCACCAAAATGTAAGTGCTCGTTACAGAAGCCCCGGAGGTGAAAATATATATGCACTTCCTGCTGTAGAGTTCGTTTTATCAGGTCCCGATTCTCACGCGAGCAACCTAGGAATTCCTAGGTTTCAAGCGCATTGGGTCACTTGATTTGCCGAATTCTTAAGTACTTTCTGGACGACACGTCAAACTGCACAACAACGATGCAATTTGCCACCTAAAAAAACGTGTGACCAAACAGGTAGTTCCCGCAAAACAACTTGTTTTATAATACATGCCCTGTGGGCAGAAAGCCACAAGGTGCCTTGAAACGATTGCCAGTCAATTCGCCTGTGTTGCCTAAGGGCAGCCATTGCGTATTAGAGAGAAAACGCGTTGTTGCGCAAGTTGACCTTTTTCCCGCTAGTAGTAATTTTGGCGATGAAGCCACTTCCTGCTTTGTTCTTTTAAGGGTTCTTTTACCACCGAAAGTTAGATTACAGGGCCCTGAATCATTTTATAGACAAAACATTTGAGACTTTATACTACGGTGATAAAGCAGTGAAAAGTCGTGGTATTCTAGGTTACCCTTAACCATTTGTGAACAATTGCAGAAGTACGTCACGTTTCAGCTGTGCACGCTGTACATTGTACCCTTCATCGTTCATTCTTTAAGACGAAAGCACTAGATCTGCTTCAATGTCGCGCTGTAAAGTACAGTTGATTAAAGTACAGTTTATTAAGGTAGCTTTAATTAGGGCACTAGAACCCACAACCTGTAGCATGAAAAAACAAGTAACAAAACGTATCAACGCATTCGAATGAGAATGTCAAGTAATTTGACCGATGTGTCTTGAGTGCGTAGACTTGGGCCTTCACCCTCTATGGCGTATGCCAAAGTGACTTTTTCTTTTCGTGGTGTTCTGACAATAAATTTGATTCTTCAAGTAATTTTCATATAGGCAGCTGCGACTGGCATAGCAGAAGCAAACTTAGCATCGCTTGCAAAGAAATATTTATGAACTCCATCCACACTGATTCTCAATTCATTCAAATTCATTCTCTCCTTCTGAAGTGTTCAAATTAATACTTCGCTTAAAGACACAAATATGTTATGTGGTTAGAGCAAGTCAGTTATGCCCATAATTTCATATATTACCTAAAATATGATATATTCCTCATAGCACCGGCATCCATTAGTCATGAATCTAATTGGCGTGAAAACGTTACATTGACCAAGGTCATGCCGAATCGCATAGGCGGGTACAAAGGTGAATTTTTCTACTATGAGCGCCGGTTTGCACCACAATTGCAGAAAATAGACACACTCTAAATTCTATACTTCAACCTATTTGCAACAATTGTTGCATAGTTGCATGGTCATATATAGCGAAAGCATAGGCGAGTACTCTTGTACACGTCACTAGTTATTACAGCACAATCTTGATATGAGCTGTTGCAATGTGCAACGCTAGAATATAGAATAAAATTGGCCGAAATATAAGTGTAAATGATATTCGCTTTCAGAAATATGTAATACACTGATGCTACAAGCTCTTCTCGCTCCATTATAAATATGCATCTCATGTGTTACACCGAACAAGGAATTTTCTTTTTTTTTATTCGGCTTCATTTTAATGTAGTTTTTTGAGTAAGCGATTAAAGTTTCCGCATTTTGTAACATAGGTTAGTTTCGAGTCTGCCTACTTTAATTTTTTAACATATATTGGGTGTTTTGCAGGATGCATGTGCAGCATACACAACAGTTCTTTTCTTAATTTTTTACTTCTACATCCATGCTAATTCCAAGTGAGTTCTCGTTGCGCGAAAAGTAACGAATACAAAGCGATCAACAAGATGGTCATGCCAATTCAGGTGGGAAAACAGTGCTTAATAAAAATGAATAGAGACCTTGCTGCGTTATGTGTTGTTTTCCACATTCCCAACACTGCAGGATTTTGCATCTGAAAGTAAGAATTCAGTTCGGTTGGACTAATTATGCGATAAACTAAGGGACATAACTCTTTTTGTTTAAACAAAGAATGAAGTTATTATTCACACCCCAGTTAAGAAGGAAGCAGAGACAAGCAAGCATGCTTTATTGAATTCATCTTCATGTTGGCTTCACTCAATACTATGTACATTTCAATGACTATACCGACATGCTGGCCACAATTTTAGAGCAATGCCTTTTTGCGATAGTGAGTGGTGAGTGCAATGCACCATCACTCCGATCACTCATGAATATAAAAAGCCATTAGCATAGGAAAAGGTATCGCTACAAAGTCGCAGTCCTCAACTGTGAATACTGCCACATGCCAGAGATTCTGCAGCACGTATTTTACGACTTCCCTGACTACTTGTGAGAGCAGCACACTTTGCCATCTGTGCTCGCCAGCAGCAGGCAATGATTGTCAGAAGCGGCAATTCTAGGTCCTCACCATGACAGCATGGCAGGAATAATAGCCACGAGTGCTCTTCTGGACCCTTCGCAGAACACAGGATTGTACTTGAGGCTTTAGGGAGAGCATTCCATTATGGAATTACTGTACACATGCACATGATCCTCTATTTCTCAACATCTCTCAAGACATTCGTTGTCCCCTTTCCACCTGTCCTGTGCAAAGTAACGGACATGAACATACTAGTTCAGGCTCTCCTCTACGTGTAATTCCCATGAAAAAAATTTTCCCTCCCCACTTGTATGCTATCAGAACATAGTTATTTGGTACAAATATTTCTGCCTCTGTAGTAGCTGCTGCTCAAGGTGACATTGGGTATTAGATTATTAACACATTGCATTTAATGTAAACTCGCTCAATAGATTTCTGGCTCATAAGGCACTGTGAGTAGGTCATGTGTATGAAAATTAATTTGCCAGTAGTTCCTTAAGGTGCTCGCAACATGATAATTCAGCCTTTACAAAATACATAAATGGACATCTGCAGCTTTTCTCTAAAGGAAATTATTGACCAAGGTAAACTGCAAATCATTCAATGCAGCGCGCGTATACACCAATTTCGTAGTCAGTGGCGTATACACCAGTTTACATGTCATTCAAGACACTCAATTGCGCTCACGTAAAGACCAGATGCGCTAGCAGTGGGAAGTTTGAAAGCATGTTAGCTCGCGCCGATTCGGTGTCGCAGAAGATAACAATGCGAGGGCCATGAGGCCACCATCGTAGTGAATGAATGCTTTATTTTTCAACAGACCTAATACAGAGCCTGCTAGAAGAGCAGAGGATAAAGGCTTAAAATGCTTGACAAAGGCCTCTGACCCTTTACAATTTGGCCAGAGGTTTTAGGCAAAGATAACAGTCACGCTTACATAACAAACAAATAAACAAAAGAAAACACGAAAAAACACAGACAATATAACCATTTCACACTTCTATACGAACAGTGTCATCGTCTATGCATGTCTATATTACTTATATAATGTATGAAGTACATATACACATAAAACATACATTTCACGCGCGTGTTTTTTATTGTGCAACTATATTCATACAGCATACGAAGATGTTTGTACACACACATACGTATCGCACGCGTTTGTACATTTACACACACCAAAAAAATCAATTAGTTAGTGGATAGAGAACCACAGCAAACATTATTGCAAATAGTATTTTAACTTAGAAATAATTATAAAATTTTTTGTTACTTTTGAAAATAGTTCTACTGGTACTGAAATCCAGTTTTTCTTCGACGTTACTTATTACAACAGCTATCTGATATTCCATTTCCTGTCGCCCGTATTCAGTTCGTATTTCGGGAGTGCGTCATTTTTAGAATCTTAGAGAATAGCTACGGATTATTTCATCTTTTGTGCAGAGTTTGTTTTTGTGTAATAATTGCAATAGCTTGAAATAATATAACTGGTCTGCCCGCAGTAAACCGTGTTTTATAAATAGCGGAGCTGTTCTTAAATCTTGCACTTTACCATATTAATTTTCAAAAGACCGTAAAATCTTTTTCCAAGTATAACAAGCTTGTTCTAATTTGTTCTTGTGGTAGTACCCCTGACAAGTAAACCATATGTGAGTTTGGAATAGAAAAGAGAAAAATAAAGAGTTCGCTTTAGCCAATGTGGTATAAGGTGGGCTATCCTGTACAAACATCCAACTGTACTGGCTAAATCTGAAATGAGATAACTTATATGTGTAGTACAGCTTAGTTTGTCTTGAAACCATACCTCGAGAAATTTTTGTTTTTCAACATGTTTAATTAGGCTTTCTTCAAATTTAAGCATTGCATTTCTTTACAATGGTTTGTTTGTAGGACGAAATATGGTGTATTTAGTTTTCGGGGTATTTAATGTCAGCTTGTTCTGTTCTAGCCATCTGGATAGATGAAAAATATCTACATTGGCACCGTCTTCAACTGTTTCAAGTTTATGGGAGGAAAAAATCTATTTGTGTCGTCTGCATACATGATGATGTCAGAGGTACTAGGGATAGAGACAATATCATTAATAAAGACGATGAATAATAGTGACCCAAGTATGGAGCCCCCAGGGACGCCTTCTTTTATTATCATTTCCGTTGAAAATGCTCGGTTATTCTTTGTAAGTGGTAAACGATCAGATAAGTAGCTTCACAGAAAGTCAAGAGCAATGGCTCGGACTGCATACCTGGATGATTTGTTTAGTAATAAGTCGAATTGTATAGATTCAAAGGCTTTCCTGAGGTCTAGGAACAGGCCAAGCATATATTCCATATTTTCCATACTTTCGATGATTTTGTCTTAGATATTTACTAGAGCCTGCTCAGTTGATTTGTGCTTAGGAAAACCATATTGCTTTTCGGATATTAGCTGATGTTTTTCCTAGAATACGAGGAGTCTATCATAAATAACGGCATCAAAAATTTTTGACATTGTGTGAAGTACAGATATGGGACCCTTTATAGATCGCAGTGAATTTCTCCGTCTTTAAGTGGCTCGGAAAAATGCCTTTTTCCAGAGAAAGGTTAACCATGTGACTAAGTATCCCACAAATTAACGGCGCGAGCAATTTTGTTTCAGCTGGGCGTATTTCATCGATCCCTTGCGATAAAGTATTCTTTAATTGTTTTATTACATTTGGTATTTCACCGGGTCCGTAAGTGTAATGCAGATAGATTGACAGATTGTATTTGCATTGAGAGCGCCGTAACAGTCTTCTGTTTCACAAGAAGATACATAGGAACCGGCGTTAATAAAGTGAGTGTTCATAGCATCAGCCAATCTTTCCTCGCGCAGTGTTTCTCCATTTGTGGTAAGCTCCTCACAGACATTAGCAACTTTTTCCTTGAAGTCAGCCAGTTCACCACGACCCATATCTTTCTTTGGTCGTTGTAAATTCTTTCAATCGTTTTCTCGTAGTATTGGTGCTGTGCTTTTTTCAGATCGCACGTGAGGGCGTTTCCGTATTTTTGTAATGTTCGAATTTATCAGGCGCCCACGTCCTCACAACATCATAATATAACTTATTCTTTACTTTGATACAATAATATAAATCTGAGGTAACCCATGGCTTCCTTTGCTTTTTTTTTATTTCTAGAAGATATTTTTATTGGGTACGCAGCATCATAGCAAGTGCGAAGCAACTTTATGAATGCATCATACGCATCGTTCACACTTTCGTTGCAACGTCCGTCGTGCCAATAACTTCTTTAGATATATGAAAAAACGTTTCCCTCGGTTCATAATTTATTAGGCGCTCAGTTATCAGATATTTAGTTGGTCGGCTATTTTTTTCTGGAGCAAACGAAGCAAAAAATACAGGGAGGTGATCGCTTAAGTAATAGGACAGAACTCCAGTTTTTGATTCGCATGGGTTTTACATTCGAAGCACAAATATCTAGTACTGTTACTCTGTGCGTAGTAATCCTGGTTGGTTTTGTGATGTGGTTTGTTAAACCGCAAGTGGAAAAAATAAGTTCTATCTTTTTTGTATATCGGTCATCTGTAATGAAATCTACGTTGTTGTCACCCATAACGACACAAGGAGTATTAGGAGAAGTAGTGGTCTCAAGTAGCGCATCAAGAACTTCTAAGAATTTATTTTATGCCCCTGGGGGGGACGATAAAGCACACTAAGCAACAATTTGCTAATGCAAAGTCTCTACTTCAATCGCACGCCGCAGAAACGGCACGGGTCGCATGCGCGCGGATTTGCAAGGTTAATAAACAATGGATTTCCAACGGACCATTTGCGGCAGCATTTTCGTGGTCGAAACAGCTTACGTAACTTGAAAGTGAAATGACACGGCCCACGTCGTGCTACCGCTGAAGGACCAATGCCTAAAATGTGAAAAATGAAAAATGCATAAGCCGCGCCGCTTCATGTCACAAGCTGCAGTTTCACAGACGTACCTTGGAGGTCGCAGTCTTTCGTGGGTTGGCGGTGGTGTGGGCGACGTCGTTCCTAACGCGAAATGACATCGGTAGCGTCCCGTGCCCGTACGCTCTCGCGCAACGTGCAGCTCCTGTTCGTCAGCGGATGCTTCTAGGCACAAAGGAACTGGGGACATGACCGACATTCGCAAGGAATAATTCCATAGCTACTTTACCGCCTATCAAGGGGCAGGGCGTACCTCGTCGACCTCACGTGACATCCGGTTTCGAGCCTAACCGGGTACAGCCGGCCTGCGGGGAGACGCTTCTCCAGGGGCGGGATGAGTTTGGGTCCGTGGCGCCTCCATGCGGCGGCGGCACGAATGCAATGACACGTGACGGCCCGGCCGGGCTGAGCAGGCGCTGCCGCCACTTACGATTGTTTATTGGTAGTCACCACATTGACAGGGCCCGGCATTTTAACATCTGCACAGCAGTGACGGGGCCCCGCGCTTTAACATCTACATTGCATTGACGGGGCCCGGCAGATTAACATGTATACTACAGTGACGGGGACCAGCTGCTTTTAAGCTCCATTCTGTTATGCTCCATTTCGTTATACAAAAGCGGGCATATTAAGAATCATGACGCACTCCAGAACCGATACACCCAGCAGGCCACTGTTCAATCAAGTAAACATATTCCTGTTCGATCTTATGCGTGAGCATAAAACAACAAGCTACGTAAACAGTGTTGCGAAATCTAATCATTGTTTCCCTGTGTCCATATTTTTTGCATCATCACGTGCCTACCAGAAGCATTGCCGCTGGAAATTTCAACCTGCCTCCTGTACATAATGTATATGGCAAAAGACTACTTGAATTTGTTTGACTTAAAACATGGAACAACATACCCTCCAAAATAAGAAGCACAAAATTTCGGCAAAGCACTATTTATTAACTATACACCAGTCATTTTGTGTCTGTATTCTTGCTTGGCGTTCTATTCTTTGCGCTTTGATAATTTATGTAACTGGTGAGAATTTTAAAATTCCTTTTCTTTCTGTTTTTGATGTGCTAGTGTGTGGAATTCATCCCCTGTATTGATCCCCCTTTGCTAGTACCGAATGTCTATTATATTTCGGATATCCCGACCCGTCCACTAGCATGCGGCTATTGCGTCCAACAGTCTTTTGCATATGCACTGTTACACCTTCGATTATAATGATAAAGAAAGAGAAAAAAATCATTACAGCGGAAAGAGAACGCCATAAGCACATAAAAATGGCATGGCATATGTACGTGCTTGTGTAGCACCAGACAATGAATATTATCACGTTGTAGTGACGTATAAAGAACACAATAGCAATACCGGGAAGAAGCAACTAACATTTTTTAGGCGACACTGTGCCCACGAAAACAGGCTACAGTAAAAGAACGGCGACAGCGATCGTCAAAATCTGATCAGCGGGTCAAGCGCGTCGGCTTTCATACATCAGTGAACGGGTGTTCCAGAGTAATCGCTGGGACCCGCGTGTCTTCCACGAAGTTCTACACCATTCGCGTCGCGCATACATGCAACCGGATTACACAAGCTTTGGTGACAGACAGCGGATGGAACCATCGATAACATTTCAGAAACTTCCTTTACATGCAGGCGCGTCCTGCGCTGTACGGTAACATTTGTTAGGCGGTGAAACGTGGTCACCCGATAAAGACAAACATTTACACGTGTCAATATTGTACTGGATTAAGAAAAAGAAGCAGCCTGTAATTGCTCGCTTAGAAGAGCGATAAATATAAAGTGCGATGCAGCTGGAGAAATAATTATATTGAAGCATCCAACATTTTAGAAGAATAAGAAAACACTGAATCGTCGCGATGGCACAAGTCGCCCTAGGCGTCGAAGCCTAGATATAACGGAAATTATTTTTGAACACCTCTGATAGTTCCCATGTAACAATGGTTGCTTGCGTACTGTCAAATGCTCGTATACTGCCTCATAAAGCTCACGGCACGGTGCGAAAACCCCCTCGCAGTGGAAGCGAACCTTGCGCGCGGACATGCACGCAACCACGCAGTCGGTCACCGTGAACCCATGCGATCACTGCATTGAAGCTTCATTCTGCTTTGCTCCATTTGGCTACACAGACAACTCGCTATAAGAACATATTTCGCACAGTTTTCTCTCAGCGACTGGTACTTTTCACGCAAGAAACCGGTTCAGGAGAATCGATTGCGGCGACCGCGCGCAGTGTCCGAGCTTACTGCGCTTAGTAGGTAAAGAGATAGCGTCTGTAAACCGTTCTTTGCTTTCTGCTTGTCCAAGATTATTATTTTAAAGGTAAAATACTTCCGTCATTTTGAGAGTACTTGCAAAAATGTCCAGGAGCGTAGTATCTTTATTTAGCGCCTTTAGTCAAACCTATGCGGAGCACGCCGCGTTATCCCTCACACTACGCAAGTGAGGCGCTTCCCACTGATGGCGACTCCGTAAGTCCTCGCCCCCATAGTTGTATGAAATTCTATACTCGCCTCCAGTACCGACATCGTTATAGTGACAGCCCCGTCGCTACAGTGTTATTTGTAAAGTGACGGGCCTCGTCACTGTAGTCACTACCTTATTTATTATGTCCAGTAGTTTTTTTTTCTGTTTGCGTTGCCAAAATGTATACGACATGAAAACAAATCAGATCAAACACGTTGGGTTGTTGGGTGCACGAACAGTTACTGAGACATGACTGAGGAGGGTTAAGCTAATTACATCAATCGTTTTTCATCGCGGCCTTATCAGATGGAACGGCGGATAGACTGGATAGGCACGGTCTATAGGCAACGGTACGTACAGTGTCAGCAATTAAAACGCGATAGTCGAAGCGCATGGTCGTCGGCGCTTTCTGCACCGACTGTAAGTGCTGGGGACACTGAGCTGATGCGTCAGGGTATACAGTGAAAGCGAGAACACCAGCGAAGCATGGTGAGTGCATTTGGTCCCAAGGCGATCATCATCATCATCTACATCATCATCATCATCATCAGCTGCAGCAGCAGCAGCAGCAGCCTGGTTATGCACGCTGCAGGGCAAAGGCCTTTCCCACATTTCCCCAACTACCCCGGTCAAGTACAAATTGTGGCCATGTCTTCCTTGCAAACTTCTTCATCTCATCCGCCCACATAGCTTTCTGCCGCCCCCTGCTATGATTCCCTTCCCTTGGAATCCAGTGCGTAACCCTTAATGACCATCGGTTATCTTACCTCCTCATTACATGTCCTCCCCATGCCCTTTTCTTTTTCTTGATTTCAACTTAGGCGTCATTACCTCGCGTTTGTTCCCTCACCCAATCTGCTATTTCCTTATCCCTTACCGTTACAGGCATCATTATTCTTTCCATAGTTCGTTGCGTCGTCCTCAATTTAAGTAGAACCCTTTTCGTAAGCCTCCAGGTTTCTGCCCCGTACGTGAGTACTGGTAAGACACAGCTGTTATACACTTTTCTCTTGAGGGATAATGGGAACCTGCCGGTCATGAACTGAGAATGCTTGCCAAACGCACCCCAGCCCATTCTTATTCTTCTGATTATTTCATTCTCATGATCTGGATCCGTGGTCACTGACTGCCCTAAGTATATGTATTCCCTTACCACTTGCAGTGCCTCGCTACCTATCGTAAATTGCTGTTCTCTGAAGACCGTAGTCTTCCGTAAAGAGAGCAACGAAATCCCAATAAAGAAAGGCGCCAGGCAGGGAGTTACGATCTCTCCAATACTATTCACAGCTTGTTTACAGGAGGTATTCAGAGACCTGAATTGGGAAGAATTGGGGATAAGAGTTAATGTAGAATACCTTAGTAACGCGATTCGCTGTTGATATTGCCTTGCTTAGTGCCTCAGGGGATCAAGTGCAATTAATCAGCAGAAAACTAAAGCAATGTTTAACAGCCTCGGAAGAGAACAGCAATTTACGATAGGTAGCGAAGCACAGGAATGGGTAAGGGAATATATCTACTTAGGGCAGGTAGTGAGCGTGGATCCGGATCATGAGACTGAAATAATCAGAAGAATAAGAATGGTTTGAGGTGCCTTTGGCAGGTATTCTAAGATCATTGGCATCAGGTTGCCATTATCCGTCAAGAGAAAAGTGTATAACAGCTGTGTACTACCGATACTACCGTACGGGGCAGAAACCTCGAGGCTTACGAAAAGAGTTCTACTTAAATTGAGAATGACGCAACGAGCTATGGAAAAAAGACTGATGGGTGTAGCGTTAAGGGATAAGAAAAGAGCCGATTGGGTAAAGGAATAAACGCGAGTTTATGACAAATTAGTTGAAAACAAGAAAAATAAGTGGGCATGGGCAGGGCATATCATGAGGAGGGAAGATAACCGATGGTCATTTAGGGTTACGGACTGGATTCCAAAGGAATGGAAGCGTAGCTGGGGGCGGCAGAAAGTTAGGTGGGCGGTTGAGACTAAGAAGTTTGCAGGGACAACATGGCCACAATTAGCACATGACCGGGGTAGTTGGAGAAGTATGGGAGAGGCCGTTGCCCTGCAGTGGGCGTAACCAGGCTGCTGATGATGATGATGCTTTCGCAGCTGCGAAATTTCGGGAAATTGGGCTACGAAGGCGAACACTAAAATTTGTAGTCACCATTTTGCCGTCTTATCAGCGCATCAGTCTTCCTTTTAGGGTATATTTTCCTTCCTCGCGCTTCCCAAATCTTGTTGTGTCCGGCACATGACTGTTTGCCGGACACGCATTCATGGTCATTCATCAACTCAGAAAACGTGCCTACATTTTGCTTCATTCATCCATTGGCAGGACTCATCTTCTCTGCACCCTATACCAGCCTGGCAGTCACTGGCAACATTCCGACACCGGGACGGCGCAGCACTCCTGTCCTCGCTTGGCCGTCGCCATGGCCGCAGCATAGGATCTGAGTCGTGCCATCCAGCCGCCCGCTGGCGTGCTCGGGATGGTTCAACTGAAGAGAGCCGCATATGACACAGTTGCATCTGTGCGAAGCTTTGAGGCGGACATCAAACACGTTGCAGCCATCATGACACACATGCGCAAATACCTGCTGACGGCGAGCGCAAAGGCAGTGGGGTGTCGCCACCCACGGCTTTTGTTGGGCTAAGCTGTCTGAAATGGACCATTACTGACGATTGGCTTGTTTCTAAGACATTAGGAATGGCGAAGCATTGCAAATATAAATGTAATTACAATTGGCAGTAAACTGGAACTCACCGACACATGTACGATCGAAGAAGCAGCAATCAAGAAACAAGAACATGCAGACGTATTTGTTTTTGCCCATGATTTTATAGCGGAGCTCTTAGGGCGCCCGTTCTTGCGTCGGCGTTAGCGAGCGAACAAGCGCAGTGAAGGATGAGAGAGGGAACACTGAGCTCAGCGGAGCATGGAAGACGGCAATAGCGAAGACAGCACGAAGAGGAACGCGGAGGAGGAGGGTGCAGCGCAACCGGGAGGCCAAAAGCTGAGAATGAGGGTAAGGCGACAGCGTGAGAAGAAAATCGTAATGCCGCGCAAGACGGCCTCTGCGGCGACGACCGCTACGAGTTGGTGCCAGAGTAGCACGCCGTTGTCTGTTCATCGATGTCATGCGGAGAACGCGTCTACCGATACCATATATGGAAACAAAGTGCTGCATTAGCGGAGGTCTGTCGGCGGCGGCTGCTGTGAATCACGCCCACGTGTCACTCACACGCTGCCTCTCGCGATCTTCCGATTAGGTCAGTATTCACGCAACACTTCGTGCCATTTTCAATGTGCCGGTCGAGACAGATATACCGCAACAGCCAATATATCGCGAAATGAAAACTCGTATAGAGCTCGCATTACGGAGTAGCCTAAGCGACGGCGATTTTTTTCCTCCAAAATGAAATGGTACGACTTGTGCCGAACCCGAAGGCAGTACAATGTCTCGCAGCGTCTTTGTAGCGTTCGGATACGAGGGAATGACTGAGGAATGAGAACCGACCCTAAAGGCTGGGTTGCAGTTTAACACAGCTTCCCGAAGCATCAGCTTCCACGAGGCGAGAATGGGACAAACTGACACGCTGCCGCTCGTGACGCAAGGAAGAAATTAATTAGTGCTAGTGGCTGAACGGAAGCTAGAGCGCACACAAGCGCTTTAGCTCTTGCTAAGTGGGACGTGACATAGACGTGCCGGTCGTCCCAAAGAAGTGTAATGCAGTCAACCGCCTTGGTAGCAAAGTGCTTGAGCATCCGAAATCCTTCGTTTTACAGGCCACATTATTTTAATGGTCCCGCGGCGCAGAGCTTACACAAGAACAGGGAAAGTATTATTTCTTTCTTATACAGGTTTTTTCGTCCTAGAGGCGTTCGTTGAAGAAGTGATCGACTCTAGAGAAGTATGCGTACGGTTTGAACAGTCGCGCTGCTGTGTCTGCAGCGTCAGGTGTAACATCCAACCGGACCAATGGTAAAAGTCCTGACCTGCGCAGCCATTGGAGCCGAATAACGCAGGCTTAAGCATAGGTGTTATTGATCACAACCGCTGCACTTATTTTGGTAATCTTTGTAGTCTTCTGACAAACTCTTCGTCAATGCATGATTAACGAGTAAAACCACAGCAGTCTTCGTCAATGGCTTCCGTAATAGCAAAACCATTTTAGCGTAATATATCCCACGCGAAGCCCTTTAAGAGCACAGACGCGATATTGTAAATCATATTTGGCTTGAACGCGCTTTTTTGGGAGCCGAAAAAAAAAACTCACAACGTCGACGCCGTCCCTCATTTGCACGAAAAATCGCATTATATGAATGTCGGTGTGTAAGTGCGTTGCTGCCGTGGTACTTGCTGTGACCCATGTTGCGCCAGAAAATAAGGTTCATTAGAGAGCGGCATATACCCAGCGGGACACACCCAGCGGCCCCTTGGATACATACCGTGTATACATACCTACGGCGAACACAACATCCCGATGGCGCTAACCAAGCGATTACTTTGCCTTGTGCAGGGTATCATTGGTTTTGCCGCGATAACAGCCGGACGCACGCAGCTTGATCATCATTTCCTCCACTATGGGTTACAGCCTGTTCTTGACAATCTTCCGTTCAACCGCACGAGGTTGTCACCGTTCCTCAGCACTACGCTGCTGGCGACACCTTATGGCCCTCGTGATGTGACGTCATCTGGGACTCCCGGTATAAAAGAATCTACGCACCGATTTGACTTCTATGCGCACGGCGTACACAGCACTGCCATGGCGGGAACCAATCGATTACTTTGCCTTGCGCAGGTCAGTTATATTGGTATTTCATTTCATAGTGACAACCGTTGTATTATGACCCTGCCGTGCCCCACACAGTGTCTTGAAATAGCGTACAGCTGTGTCAACGTCTGCAGACTTCTGTTGTGTGGCGACGTTGAGCGAAACCCAGGGAACACTCTGGCGAAATTGCATGAACAACTGCTAGATGGGCAAGCTGGCCTTCCTAATGAGATGCGAGGACTAAATCTCAACTTGTAAAAATGGAGAATGCCATGAGCGGATTGCCTCGTATGTTTGTTCAGTTTGAAAGAAAGCTCTCTGAAACCTCAGCTTTGCCAGATCAGGCAAGTGAAATGCATTCATCACTCCGGTCGATAGAACATTCTCTAAGCATTCAGACTAAAAAGTTGGCAGACCTTTGGGATCGAAGCAAGCAGCCGAACCTTGCTATTCGTGGCATTCCGGAGGGTCCAAATAAAACAGAAGCATTACTCAAGGGAACAGCAGTTAAGGAAGTGGTCCGAGATAAAATGGAAGTGAAATGCGATTTGATAGGGCGTATCCACCGGCTTCATAAACATAGGGGAAAAAGCCTATCCTATTGTATTTACAACACTATAAGGAAAAGAAAATAATACTGGAAAATGCGAATAAACTTGAGGAGTCCATTATCTTCATTCATAAGGATCATTTGCAGTCACCAATAAAGAAACGCAAACTACATTGAAACATCGGAAACCGAGACAAGTAACAAGGAAGGAAAGCAAGCTTGATTCAGGATAAACTTGAAATTGACAGAGTCCTATATATCTGGGATGGCAATCAAAATATGAGGGTAAAATGACAGATCGCCGAAACTATCAGGCAGAAGCATGACGTGATACTGCCTCTGCATGTAAAACGATCCGCCTGTTAAATAGTAATGCCCTTAGCATTAAAAGTAAAACTGAGTTATTGTAATTACTGCTAATGCAGCATGATCTCCAGATTACTATTATAACAGAGACGTGGCTTCATACTTAAATATCTGATGACGTGTTTCCAACTTTTTATACGGTTTTCCGCAGGGATCGCTTAAGTAGGCATGGCGCACTAGCAGTACTTATTAGAAATGAAATAGGTGCTTCTGTACTGAATGACGTTGCCGAACTCGAATGCTTGTGAATCAAACTCTCTTTTTGTAGGCAGACCTTTATCCTCTACGCTTTAAACAGGCCTCCCGACGCCGCTCCAGAATGCTTAGCCAAACTACAGGTGCACATGCATCGGCATCAAAACAATATAATTTTGGCTCGCGATTTTAATCTCCCTGGTTTTAACTGGGATCGGTCTGATGCCGGAAATGACGCAAATGTTATCTTCGTCATAATCTTAGAGCACGATATTATACATGTCGTAAGCCAGCCCACTCGGCTGCATGGCTGTAGCAGTTCTCTTTTGGACTTAGTGTTCCTTCCGCACTGTATTGTTGAATACACTGTAGATACAGAACACGGACTATCTGACCACAAACTGTCAATCTTGCTATGCCGATTTCTTGCCATAAAGTACAAAAAGAAACTGCTGTACATTACTAAAAAGATTACTCACGAGCAGATGATGCGTCAAGCATTGATCACTTGGAAGCATGTTTTACGGATTTTGATAGCGGTGTTGTTGGTCTTTTCTGCAAACGTTTTGAGAGCATGTGCCGGTATTGCCTTGATAAGTTTGCCCCGAACAAACGAAAGCAGGTACACGAGGAAACGCCGTGGATTACGCGAGACATCATCCGTTAAAAACGCAAAGGGAAAAGATTAAAAAATAACCGCGCGCAACCTAACGTCATAGTACAATCCAACGGAAGCCTTGCAAGAGCATTGCATCATTCAAAGGAATATTACTTCAGCACAACGCTACAAAGCTTTAATAAAACCGACTTCACTAAATTTCGGAACTACTTGAGAGATAAAAAGAAAGCAGTTTCACAGATTTCTGCTGACGGCGTTATTATTAACGAACAAAAAGGCATTGCGGAACAATTCGATATATGCGTCAAGAGCGTACTTTCTGCTGCAACTGGTGGGCTTCCGCTGCCGCAGACACTGTAACTACAAATTTTTCAAATAGTATTAGTTACCCTGGAATTCTCTCAATGCTACTTAACTTGAAAACTAAGATTTCTTCTGGACCCAATAACACACCAAATGTTTGTCTTCGCCAATATGCCAGACCTCTCACAAAGTACCTTGTCTTCATATTTCCTGCTTTCTTGTCGTGTTCCAGTTTGACAAAGCACTTTAGCACAGCCCGTGCGGTGCCCATTTTTAAAAAAAGGTGGCCGGATACTTTTACAAAACTACCGCCCCATCTCACTAACGTCAAGTTGCTGTAAACAAATTGAGGATATTGCTACGGAGTATTGCAACAATACTGTTGCAAAATCCCTCCATGAATTTCTTGAGAAGAACCAAATTCTAACCAACTCTCAACCTGGTTTCAGAAAAGGATATTTTACTGTATCACAACTAGTCGTGGTCATTCACAGTTTTGTTTTTTCCATAGAAAATAACAACTTAATTCATTAAATTTTTCTGGATTTCAGTAAAGCTTCCGATAAGGTACCTGATTCCAAACTAATATTTAGGCTAAAAAACTATAGCATACCTGAAGTACTTGCTTCTTGTACATACGCGAGAAAAACGCATGCGCTCTGGCTGGCTCTGGCAACGCTCGGATTGCGAGAACAAGAAAATTTAAGATGTTCACAGTGTGCTTGCGAATAAAATTCAAAGTGAAAAATAAACAAGAACATAGTTACTTTTTCTGGCTTTAGTATCATCACATGGCTGCGTTGGTGCATGGCAAAAAAATGATAATCTTTTCTGTGGCGTGATGGCACAAACGAACAACCACAACACTTCATGTCATTAGACTTCGCAGCATACTTTGCAAACTTTATATTAGTACACTGCAGTCAACTTCTCTGATAGTGTGTTGATTTGGCCTGTCTCGTTGTATGGTCCGATGTAAGACTTTAGAAAAATCAATGAAACCTTGACGTCAGAAGTTTATAACAAAATTAAACCCCCAATGTTCCCGAATTGAAAATCTAAAGCGCAACCTTGGAAATGTGAATGCACCTTTTCCATAAAAAGTTTATGAGAAATTTATACCCTTAAAGTTTGGGAATTCAAATCCATGCGCTCCGTAGATTCCGCGTCTTCGGCGAGATGCCGCGACGAGCACGCTCCCCATCGAAACGCCCTCGAAAATTTGTGCTTAGAGGCGGCTCCTTGAGTTATGCGACTCCCGGTGCATGGGCGTTGCCACCAAATGCAGCCAGAGTTCGCAATGATGGCGCTGAAATGTGTTTTCCAGCAGGAAAAAGACATTTTAAACCAAATGCAGAACGATTTTCGTTAGCGCGGCTGTTTTGGTCGGTGGTGCATCAGAGAACGAAACGATTTCGATAGAGGGGGTAGGCTGAAGCCACATCACCACCCCTCCTATCCCCCCCCCCCTGGCTGCGCCACTGCACATGTAGTGTTTTTGTGGTGTCCTGGAAGAACAGAATATGACACAAATTGCGCAGCTATCCAAGAGGGCCCCAACCTCACAGCGACGTTGACTGGTCCCCCGGTAGTCCCGGGTTTTTTTTTTACTATTGCCAGTAAGTACAGTGTACAACTAGATTTCCCGAGGCACTACCGGAAGTGCCCGACGTTTTTGCTGAGGCGCGAATAAGAGCGGGTATGAGAGAGAAATTCGGGGCATTTTCTCCTTGAATATCTGAGTTTGCCTAGGCATTATGGAGAAGTTTCTTAGCGCGGGTAATATACTTTGGTTCCTAGGCGTGCCGGCATTCCGGAATGGGGTCGAGTTTGTTTACGTTTGGACGCTAGCTCCTGACGCGGTGAAGCAGTGGGACGGACGCCCCATATGATGATCACTGTGTCTGAAGGTACGTTGGACAGACATTATCGCGCCTGCGGCGCTGATGCTGAGTCAGTCATGCCGGGTTTAACCTTTGTCGCCCCTTTGCGCTTTATGTTCCATAAAAAACATCACTGATTTTCTAGGGGGAGAAGTACGATCCGTAGTAGAGGCCAGGCCAGTTCTCCTGGTGCAGTATCTTCGCTCTTGGGAGGCTTTTCCTATGGTCCTGTCCGCGACTTTTCAGGAGCATTTTTGAGTGGTCCCATTTGAGTGAAATAAACGCACGGCGCCTTCGCAACCGCGGTTAGACACCATTGCCTGATCAGCGGACTCGTGTGCATGTACCGAGGGGAAGCGACAGTCTCAGGATGTGCTTCTATTTCTTGTGTTTTCCTAAGTTGTGCGTCATGGCATACGTTATGACGCGATTTTCGAAATCTTTAAGGTTGATCCGCCACGTGATGGCGAAAAAGGAAACTGAACCAAATGTCCCTAATTCCTGCGCATGCGAATGGAGACAGGCTTGGACAAGCGACCATTACCAATCAAACGAGTTCAGAAATCATGATAGTCATAGCCCACATTGACACCTTTAAATATAATGAAGCCGACGATATCATGTTCGAGAAATGAAAACAAAAGAATCACGGATCCTATAAAATGCCTTAGTTAAGTCTACTCGGAGCATTGCTAGTGCTTCATGAGAACTGGAACAATGTTTCAATAATTTACGTGCGATGGGCATGTTTGTCTGTGTTGAGCGGCCTTTCAGACATCAAGTCCCGTGAGATCCAATAGAATCTACATTGTAAATTGTAGCCTGTTTCAAAATACACTTGCAGAAATTGTACAGTATAGATTAGAAAGTGTAATAGGCCTGTAGGTTTCAACAGTTCACAATATATGTCTGTCGGTGTATATTGGTATCAACAGTGTGTGGCTTCTAATGAATGGTGCAGGAGGAGTATTCAGATCAAGACCAATTCTGGAAAACTAGAGTAGTGCACGACAAAGTAAAGATCGAAAGGATATATATATATATATATATATATATATATATATATATATATATATATATATATATATATATATATATATATATATATATATATATAGATCCTGAAATGGGCCACTAAGACCAGAAGACCAGGCGTCATTTATATCAGTAGTTGGTCAATAGCTCCTTATGTTCCTCATTGAGTGAAAGCAACAGAATGACAGCACACTCTTGTTGAGTTAAATTGGTCACAAAGGATAGAAAACGTACTTCCAGATCCAGATATTCTTTATCAGAAGGGGCGTTAAACAAGGTTGTGCAGTAAGGCTCAAATTTGCACATAATTTCCTTAATGTTAGAGACTACCGAACCTTTTGAATAAATATCTGGTATCAGCCTGCTTTGTTCATTGCGGTATTCAGTGAACAAACATTCACGTTTGGCGTCTTCAGAATGCAAAGTTCAAAGGTCACGGGCAACATTATGACGTATTGTGTCCTATTCCTGGAGCACACATTTAGCAGTAGTAATTTGGTTCATATAAGAGCCAGGTGCCTCACATTTTAGGCTATAGAAGTTATAAAGACTTTAAGGTGTGCTATTTATTTTATTTATAATGTACTGCAGGCCCAAGCGGGCCCATGCAGGAGGGGTAAGATTACAAAGAATAATCGTACATGCAATCAGAAGAAAACACTGCTGCTTAAGAATGGTAAAGGTAGTATGCTCCACTCTTCAATAGTGCTGCGAAGAAGGAAAACTTCAAGCAATTAGTTCTTGTTCGATGGGGAGTTAAGTATTTAGAGGGGTCATGTCTCGTTTGTCTTCTGGTTAATGGTCGGTCATATGGAGGAGTATTGATCGAGAGTTTGTTATTTTTTGAGTAGAATTTTATTCCTTAGAATTTTTCCGCCATAGTTCTAATGTATGTATACCATGATCATGCTTGATAGTTGTTGGTGAGTCATTTACACGGTATTTGAAAAAAAATAAACCGAACTGCTTTCAACTGAGTCATTACCAATGGAATCATGTATTGTTTATTATGTGGGTCCCAGACGGTCCATGCATATTCCATATTCGGCCTGATGAGTGATTTTTAAGCATGAAGTTTAGTTTCTGGGGGCGCTTGTTTTAGATTATGACAAAGAATACAGTTTCCGAAATGATGCAGCACATACATTTGAAACAATAAATTCCAACTTAGCTTGTTAGTTATTCTCACGGAAAAATATATTTATTCTTATGCTTCAACGAGAGGATGAGTAGGAAAACTATAGGGAAACGCCCACCGACATCTTTTATTTTGTTATCTGCATGCATACTTATTTTCTTCATTCTGCTACATGTGCGATTCTTCGCACCATTAATAAATGTTACGAAAGTTAGTACTGAAAAGTTCTTCATCCTCTCAGCAAGCAATTTCATGAAACAAAATTCAGTAGTCTGCAAACAAACGTATTTCTAGTGGTTCAGTAATAGCGCCAACAATGGATGGATGGAAACAACTTTATTTTGAATCCGGCAAATTTGACGACCCGGGCTCACGTCTCCCATGAGGGTACTTCGAGGCCTTGCCTCGTCGCCGCCTCTCGGGCTTGCTGGACAGCCCACTCTTGTGTCTTGAGGTTGGAGCTGCGCAGAGCGGCGGCCCACTTCGACGCAAGAGCCTCCGGAGCTACTGCTATTGTAGCTCACGTAACCCGACACTCCCACAACATGTGTGACAGCGTCGCTCTAGTTTCCTGACATAATTTGCAAAGAGCAGTCGGGAATTGTGCGAGGAAAATGTGCTGCAATCGCGCCGGACTTGGGAATGTTTATGTTTGCAATTGTCGCCAGATGCCTGGGGACGCTTCAGCATGGGCTGAGGTGGGGGCAGCAACCGCTTGCCTAGCTGGTAGTGCTTGGTAACGTCATTGTACCTGACCAGTCGTTCTCGCGTGTTTTGAACCTGGAGTTCCGAACTCGAAGAGGCGGTCTCCGATTCTGCGCGGCGGGTCAGTTCTCGCGCAGAGCGGTTTGCTGCCTCGTTCGCGTTAATGAGGCCCTCATCGCGGGGGGGGGGGTGGCGACGTGCGCTGGAAACCATATGATCGCGGTGTTATCGAAGTGCTGTCGACCAGCTTTCCTTAGAATCTGGAGAGCTTCGGAGGAAATGCGCCCCCGCGCCTAGTTACGAACTGCGGATTGTGAGTCGCTAAAAACTACCTCGCAGAGGGGGTCGGTAAGCGCAAGCGCAATCGCTACCTCTTCTGCTGTTTCGGGGCATTCCGTTGCTACATTACACGCGTGCGTACGCCGGGAGCTAACGTCTACGACTACCGCCGTGAACCCGTCTTCTCGTGTGTATTCTGTGGCGTCTACAAAGCGCGTAGTCCTCTTTCCACCCAAGGAGCGCAGGATTGCCTTGGCACGGGCCTGGCGTCGGCCCCGATTAAATTCGGGGTGCATGTTTCGAGGAATAGGGGCGACAATCAGCGTGTCGCTGAGGTGCGGTGGAATGACCTTTTTCTGACCGTGTTGGACGTGGTAGTTGAAGCCGAGCTTCTGCAGGATGTACCGGCCCGTGACTGTCAGAGACATGCGTTCGAGTTGAGATGTTTTTTGCGCGTACACGATTTCCTCAAGCGTGTTGTATACCCCTAGCTGTAGCAGACAAGCAGTGCTTGTGGACTCCGGTAGGCCAAGGGCGATCTTGTAAGTCTTGCGTATGAGGGTGTTGATTTTCTCCCTTTCAGTGACATTCCAGTTGTGAAAGGCAGCCACATAAGTGATGTGACTGATTGCGAAAGAGTGTATGATGTGCATGACACTGTCCTCCTTAATGCCCGTGTGCTTCTTTGTAATGCGTTTGATAAGGCGGGTAGCCGCTGTAACCTTGCCTTCGATTTTGCGAATAGCTTCTATATTTGACCCGTTGGCTGTTATATGCATGCCTAGGATGCGTATCTTCGGGACTCGGGGAATGCAGGAGCCGTCTTGCGTATAGAGGATTATGTCGTCACATTGGTGCGATTCGGCTGTAGGCTTGGGCCGGCGGCGCGGGCGGTAGACGAGCAGCTCCGATTTCAGTGAAGATAGTCGGAGACCTGTGTCTTGTAGGTAGGTTTCGACTGCAGAGGCCGCTGCTTGTAAGGTGCATTCTATCTGACCGTCATGGCCCTTGTTGACCCACAGGGTGATGTCATCTGCATACAAGGCGTGATGGAGGCCATCGATCTCGTCGAGGTAGGCCGGGAGACCCACCATCACGAGGTTGAAAAGAAGCACGGATTTGACCGATCCTTGAGGAGTGCCGGTGCTTCCTAGTGTATGTTCGTCGCATGTCATGCTGCCGACGGCGAGGGTGACTGTGCGGCGCGACAGGATGTCTCTGACGTAGTTGTAGCTTCGCTCACCCAAGTTGAGCTTGTTTATGCGGCTCAGGATTGCTGCATGTGCTACATTGTCAAATGCCTTTTCCAGATCCAGGCCAAGGATGGCCCGGTTGCCACTAGTTGGGTCATTGATAATCTGGGGGTAGAGTGCGAGCATGACGGGAAGCCCACCATAGTGGGTGGGTAGGCTCCAGTGTCCTCGAGGTGGTGGTTGATGCGGGAGAGGAACGCGTGCTCCATCACCTTGCCACCGCAGGATGTGAGGGAAATGTGCCGCAAGTAATCGAGGCTGGACGGCTTGCCTGGCTTCGGTATCAGGACTGCTTTAGAGCGTTTCCACGCCTCTGGGATGCAACCTGCTCGCCAGCATTTGTTGATGTATGCCGTAAGAGCGGTTATCGAGGCATCATCGAGGTTTTTTAGTCTTGTTCGTAACCTTGTCGGGACCAGGTGCTGATTTGCCATTAAGGTCTTGGAGAGCTGCCCGGATGTCTGACTCGTGAAATTCTTCATCGAGTGTCACAGTTGTCTCTCCAGTGTAATCTCCGCGCTGAACATCGGGCCGTTGAGGGAAGTGCTTTGCTAGCAGGCGTGTAACGAGCTGGTGATCACTCGTGGTAGCCTGTTCCTTGTGCAAAAGGCGCTGCAGGTTTGCTCGCTGAGCGGACTTGCTCTGCGTTTCCCCCAAGAGGTGACGAAGGAGACGCCACGTGCTACCATTGTGGAGCTGCCCATCTACTGTGTTGCAGATGTCATACCACTGTTGGCGGCTTAAGGCCCGGCAATGTTCTACCATCTTGCGTTTAGTGACGTCTTGGCTTCCCAGAGGTGGGCTAGTCGGCTGTCGATCTTGTCAACCTGGACTTCGGGTGCGAGCGTCTGCGTCGCCTTGTTCATGTCGTCGTTGAGCGTCTCCATCCATGCCTCGATATCATCGATGTTCTCCTCACCTCTCTGTTCAACTCGCTGCTTTCGGAATTTGTCCCAGTCCGTCCTGAATAGCTTAGAAAAAGGGGGTGTACCCGCCTGAGGAAATCGTGTTTCTATGATCATGTGGTCACTACCGAGATCTTCGAAAGCATTGCACCACATTGCTTGAAGGATGTTACGGACCGCCGTCAGGTCTGGTGTCATGTCCCGTGCCGTAGAGGTGCCCGTGCGGGTCGGTGCCGTGGGATCGGTAATAAGAGTTTATTCGGCATCATGCAGGTCCTGCCACAGGCGTTGACCTTTGGCGGTAGTGTAGCCATAGCCCCAGGCCTCGTTCGGGGCGTTAAAATCTCCCCCCACCAGAAACGGGTTTGCGCCCGCCAATCCAAGCACCCCTCGGAACAGAGAGAGGAAACGAGCCCGTGAGTGAGCCGGATTACTATATACGTTGAGGAGAAATACACTGTCGTTGCTTGTTCTATTGGGAAGGAGCTCTACAAGCATGTTTTCCGCATGTGTGCCGCTTACACTGTGTTCTTGCACTACTATCCCTTTCCGAATTAAAATTGCAAGTCCGCGATCAACGGGAATCGGCAAGGCATGCACAGTGTAACCTGGAAGCTTCGTTACGGTACCTACTGTTTCTTGTATCATTATGATGTCGGGTTTGGGTTGCACGTGTCAGACGTATTGTTGCAGCAGTGGTTGATTCTTAGTGAAGCCCCGACAGTTCCACTGTCACACCACGAGCTCGTTAGTGGGGCTGGCCATCGATGTGCTGTATTTGTGCGTTACCTGAAATAGGGCTAGGGTGAATGACTGTAGGGCCCATGGTGGACATCATTTCCATGCATAGGCGAAAGCCTTTGTGAGTCTCGATTTTGTCTATATGGGTTTCAACCCTGTCTGTTCGAGCAGTGAGGTTATTGACCGCATCGCCGATGTTGCGGGTCCAAGTTTGAATTTCTGAAAGCAGCTTCCTCATTTATCTTGTTCTTTCCGCCAGCCATTTATCGTGACATGTGCTTTGCGCCAATCACTTACTGCTGATTCGAGGTTCTCGAGCAATTGAGGCTCGGAACTGGCCGCCGCGCGTTTCTTTGTGGGCGGCGCCGCACTGTCGTTACCGTTCGTAACGGGAGTCGGGACTAAAGCAGGTTTAGGTAAAGATGTCTGCTCCATCGACTGTTTAATCTCTCGAATTTCTTGGGTTAATTGTAGCACGACCGTGCGTAACTGTGCGTTTTCGCGCTGCATTGCTTCTAATGCCACATCCCTAGGGTCCCTCTTATAGGGTTCTGAGGCAGTAGCTCCCTGAGCCTTGCGTCTCAGCGAGCCCTTAACCGCATCTGCCCAGCTCACCTTGTCAGGTAGGTCCGAATCTTGCTGGCCGGCTTGCTTCGGACGCCGAGCGCTCGAACGGCCACGGCTCGGCCCAGGGGTTTTTCTGCGCACCCGGCTCCCAGACCTGCTCTGCCGGCGGGATGGAGGCCCCGCAGCCGAGCGAGACCGGGCCCGGCCTCGAGAGCGGGAGCGGGAGGCTGGTTGGAAATGGTCGTCGTAGTTCTGTTGCTGTAGCTCGAGGGCGGCGTCCGCCGCTGCCCTCTCTCGGTGTCCGCGTCGTTTCTTAACAAGATAGGAGTTCTTGAATGGAGCCTTGCAGGTCTTGTCCGCAGTGGGATGCGCTCCCCCACAAAGGTGACACCTTGGCGTGCATGTGTGATTGGGGTCTGGGTTCGAGGCTCCGCAGCCTCTAAACACATAATCTTGGGGGTTCGGGCAGACGTCCATGCGATGGCCGACGCGTCCGCACTGGTGGCACACGTCAATCTGCTTTGTGTACAAGGTATACCTGAGCATAGCACCCCCTTAGTACACCCACGTTGGTACTCGGCCACCATCGAAGGCGATGATGACCGACGTGGTCTTGCTGAGTCTTTTGGCCGCTAAGGCATTCGGGTTCCTCTTGTCGACGATATTGAGGAGAATGTCCTTCGCGTCTTCTTCGAGAGGAATGCCTCGGACGACTCCCTTGACTGTACAGTCGGGCTCAGTTTCATATGCCCGTACCTCGAACTGGTATCCCTCGACCTCAAAGCTGTCGAGTCGGCGGTACCGTTCTGCATTAGGAGAGTGAGGGGTACTCACAACGATGAAGTTTTGCTGCATATTTGGGCAGACAATGTCGTCCGTGGCGTCTTGTGGAGATACGTTTGATGCCCTATATAGGGCCGAAGCGAGGCGGACGACCCCGACTGTTGCAACGTTCAAGCCGCCCCGCGGCCTGATAACTACTTTGTGGTGATCACGTGGAAGGGTGGGCATCTTCCCTGCCTTCAGAACTTGCTGCTTGTGAGCGCGCGGGCCTCGCTGCGCCTTGTTCGTGCCTCCAACGCCGGTTTGGGAGGCTGATGCAATGTTAGGGTTAGCGCGCTTTCCCCAAGGAGAAAGTTGTTCGCGCGGGCCAATGGTGCACCATCCTGCTTCTTCGGAAATCTCGGTGGGTGAGATATCAGTTCCTTTAACTTGTTTTTCCATGGTGGCTTGAAGAAATTTGACGCGCAGCCGTAACTGCGGCTCATGTAGCGGCCGGATCACTAAGCTTAGCAGTAAGCTTAGCTCGGCGGTGCAGCGGCTCGGCAGAAATGGTCCAATAAAGCGGTGAAAAAGCAGTTCCTACCTTGAAGACGAATATCGGTAGAGTCAGGGTAACTTGCGGGAGGTGATGGTGCAAAATTACAGGGATATTGTGCAAAAGCACTGTGAAATCATTTACGAAAGACGGAGCCGGCGTTAAGTGCATCTGCGCCCTTCGGCTTCTTCTTCTTCCTCCCTAGCGCCAGCAATATCATTACCCAAATCAATAATAAGAGTCGTCGCAGTGCACTACTTTGTGGTGCTCCGGAAGTAACTGGCAAACGACGCGAGTGGTGACCATTAACATAAACCGACTGTGTGCGGCTTACTAAGTAGCCGGAAATCCAGTTTATTATGGTAGAGGGGATGTAATTTAGCTTTAAGGTTAACATTTGAGGTGAAACCTGGTCGAAGTCTTTTCGAAAGTAAGAAAAGAAAACGACGTCAATTTGACTAGAATTGTATATACCGCTTGCAAAGTTGTGAACTACTGTGGTTAGTTGTTACCTTAAAAAAGCCTATTCTAAAACCGTGTTGACTAGAAAAGGGAATGATGTTATCTGTTAAACA
This sequence comes from Dermacentor variabilis, assembly GCF_050947875.1. Taxonomy (NCBI): domain Eukaryota; kingdom Metazoa; phylum Arthropoda; class Arachnida; order Ixodida; family Ixodidae; genus Dermacentor; species Dermacentor variabilis. The sequence continues at coordinate 61,977,659 of NC_134573.1, read as the reverse complement.
CTTCATTATGGAATTTTACGACAATATGTTCAAGCATCTTCCGGCTCAAAGAAGTCAGAGATATAGGACGATAATTTGAAATCAGCGATGTGTCGCCTGTCTTGTGTATGGACACCACACGCACCATTCGCCAGCTAGCCGCTAGATCCGCAGATTTTATGGATGCGAGAAAATGGATGAAAGGAATGGGGCGAGCATTTCCGCGTAGCGACGCAGGAACGCATTTGGAAGACCACCAGGGACACGTGATGCTTCAGTCTTCACGTTAAGAAGCACAGCCCCAACACCTTGTTGTGATACAATATATCCGAGATTAGAGCACGATACAGGGGTGGTGACTGACTGTTTTAGAAGGGACGGAAGACACGCTGTGAAAATACAAATTAAAATTCTCCGCAATGATTTCCATGTCAACAATTGAAACACCATCGAGTTGTAAGTCGTCAACAGACTTTTCCTTGTGATGCAAAGTGTCCCCGAATAAATGAGGCGATTCTTTTTAAAAAATGGTAGGTTATGTTGAAAATACTGCCATTTGGAACTTTTCAACGCCTCATTAAACGCCGTTCGATTGGCTTTAACAACGAGTGTAGCTGGTGATCTTTTTTAAGGCGCTTAAGTTTTCTTTTTTAAGTGAGACGTCTCTGTTTATCCAGGGATTTGGTTTCTTATATTGTTAGTTTTGTTTGGCAGCAACTTATCCAGACAGTAAGCGCATATCTGTTTAAATTAATTCCAAAGCATATTAACATCTGAGCCTTGAAAGCTGCTGAATTTTAATTCGAACAATCCATGACACTCTCATCCTTGGCACGCGAAAGATCTTTTCCATCAACAATTTCAGAGAGTGCAATACAAGGTTTTCAAGACTACACGATAACAGCACCATTGCATTATCAAAAATACCGGGATTCCCAGAAAATGTATAATATTAAATTGTCCTAGAAGCAAAAGCAAGATACAGGATTGAAGACGATAAACCACAAACTCGCGTAGGCTCGCTTGCTACTTGTTGCACATCTACGTTAAGCATTATATCAAGCAAGGATCCAACAACTGAGCGCTGATATGTATCTTCAAATGGATAAGGCTACTCAAGAGAAGGTAAAATAAAATCGGCAACAATTATTACTTGTTTGCAAGAAAATTACCATAAACGCTCACTTAGATCTATCAGAGTGGCGGTTTAACATCCGGTGCTCTATAAGCCGCGGACAATAATACAACGCGCCCTGAACAGAGCAATTTCAAAATAACACATTCGTGATTATCTATTTCACGTAGTAGGCTTGTTCGAATGCCATATTTTATCGAGACAGCGACCCCGCCATCTCTAGTAGGTCGATCACGGCGAAAAACTTGATATGAGGGTGGAAAAACATCAACGTCATCAATGCCGTCTTGAAGCCAGGTCTCCGTGATTAGAACGTGAGCATCTTAATCTAACAAGATGACTTCCAGTTCTGTTGATTTGTTAACGACGCTACGCGCATTTATGTTAATAATTTTAAGTTAATTAATAGAAGGTCGTACAGTTCAGACCATCTTAGAGTTAGCATGAAAGAAAGGAACCTTTATTCTAGTTTGGGTGTCTTCATCCCACATGAACAGCTCCCAATTTACGCGCAGCTTATCGTTAATGAGTGAAATATTCTTTCATTGTTGTTTTTGATCCTTAGAACTTCGCCATAACAGTTTTTTTCTGCAGTGTCTCACGCGTGTAATCATTTTGGATGGATATTTTTGGCCCTTTAAGCTTGTGTGCGTTTTTAAACACTGCTTTCTTCTGATTATTGTCCAGAAAATGAATGGCATTCGATTTCAATCCCAATTGTACGAAGAATTGTCAGTACATATTCTTTGGAAACCTCCCAAGCAGAGAATAAAGGCATACCAGCAGACGAAAAAGCTTTATGTGTCAAACGCGCATGAGAAATAGTCTCCACAATTCACAAGCGAACAGTAGAGTTTCGAGAGCAGCCAGTTCGTCTGAAATATTAACGAATGTTTTTGCCAAACTGCGAGATGCGAATGCAATAATCATAAAAAGAAACATGTTCTGCTTTACAAGGTGTTCTAGGATATATAAGAACCCATGAAACATAAATGCAATCAAGTCGCGTGTGAGTGTTACCATATGTATGCATATAGGAGGGGAGGTGGCTTACTGTCCCTGTGTCAAGAAGCCCACTGTCCTAAATTATAACAGACAAAATTTTGGCACTATTATCACCAGGCTAGGCCCAGTACGGTCACTCGAATTACACACAGAATGGAAATCACCCATGGATGCAATGTTTTGGTCACAATGGATATTGTGATACCCTAGATATGTTTAAAAAAATGAAAGCGTCGCGGCGCGTAAAAAAAAGGCACACGCTTTTAGTAAGCACCATGGCAAACCATGCCACATAAAATCTGACTATCTAAATCGTCTCTCATTGTTAATAGAGAGGTTTAGCTTGTACGGTATTCGAGTAAACACAGTGTATTCTGCTTTGCTGCTGGTCTGAATATTCGCCAATGGCGTATTCGTGTTGTCGGAAATTCACGCCCACAGCAAAGTAAAATTCACCTAGTTACTGCAATATTAGCTGTTTTTGTCTGTTCGAGCACTGCGCGAGCAGGTGACCACCATGCAGGCCGCTTCCCTTTACACCTCCACCCCAAAGCCCCCACGCACCGTCCGCCTGCGTTTATACAACTATCGGATAAGCTAAACCTCTTAAATAATAAATGCTACAGCAGAATATGGTGCACTCTTCCTGAGATAGAAGAACCAGCCCGCATAAAGGCTGTTACGATCGCCCAGCGGGGGAAGCGCCCTTCCAGCCTCCCCTGCACTACGGCGACGAATCGTTTCTTAAGACTCACGATACGTGACCTCGGGCAGACCATCGACGACAACAAGCCGAGCCACGTTTGAGGGCTGCAGGGTTTACGTATTGCACTTGGTCGCCTACTACGACGTTGAGACTAGGGAACTGCTGTGAAAGCGCGTTATACGCCGCTTCGTTACGCTAGCTGCTAGGCTATATCAGAAGCCAAGACGCCTAATTGAAGTAAAACATGACACGCCTGCCCTCGAGAATCCCCTTCTTTCTCAAGGACAGTGAGGCGTGTGCGCCCAAGGTTCTCTGAAGGTTCTCTGACGTTCTCTGAAGAACGGTGCTAGAATGTGCTAGTGTGCTGTGGTGTGCTGACATGCTCTGATATGTGCACGCTAGAAAGATGTAGCTTGCTGACCTGGATCTCATGCTAGGGCAACGATGTACTGCGCTCCCTGCTCCGGCAAGTACAAGTATCCCTTGTTCTGTAGATAGGTCACATTATTCGATGTAAATAAACCTTGTTTTCCGTTCCTGATTCTCTCATCCTCGTAATCTGATAAAAAAGCGGTCCCCGTCATGTAAGCTCGGACGCGAGCGTGGGCTATGACGCCCCGGTTGCGTAGGGTACATAGCGATCCTTTTTGGGATGCCAGACTCTGAGCCCACGATAGCCTGCTCGTACAGCTGGTGAACAGTTGTGAGATTGACCCCACGGTCCGTGGACGTGGTGAGTGACAGGCATTCCGATCAAGTTGGGGGCCAGTTGGGATTGACTACCTCTCACAACTGAATGGATACGGCGGAGGACTGGTGACATGATGCTGCTTCTGTGGGTAAGCGTTTGGTTTTGGGTGCACGGTTCACCACGCTTCAATTTGTCTGGTCTAAGATATTTAAATCACTCGTGATTACTTGTATTCTGATTTGCATGGGTATCACACCCAGTATTGTGTGACAGCAGAGCCAACGCTTAAAGTAGCGACTATGCTCCTGTTGTGTTTGACGAGACTTGTGGTTGTGTGAGGAGCTCGAGATAGCCGCACAGGGGGATTTAACGGAAGCAAAAATTCGTAAAACTATTCTCTAAAGCGACAATGATTTGAAACTCATCGAACATCTAGGTGTAAGAATTCTAAGCAACAGACCAGAACACGAAGCAATTAGGCAAGCACAGGGCGAAATTATGCAAGAACTGGAATAAAGGAAGAAGCAACGGAAAAGGATTTCGCAGAAAAGTGATAGGCCCGACGAAAGGGAAGTAACGAGGCAGGTAAATACAGCATTGGGCAAGAAGATTCTAGGTTTGAAAAGGCGGCTTGAAAAATTTGTAGGTTGGACGCAGTGTCAGTGGGAGGAAGTCGATAGCAGATCTTTGTCGAAAGCCGAGCAAACGAGTAGGAGCCGTGAGGTGAGCAGCATGTTCATGGGTGAACTCCAAGTGCAAGCCGCTAACGATGCCCTAGTGCTAACATAGGCTGTTGAAAGCCGTAGTAAGAGCGACGACGTATTGTGTTAACAGAGTGCTGTAAAAACAGAGAGGCCAGATGTGAGCGAGCTGGCACAGTGGCCATTTGTGTGTCGCAGGTATCGTTAATCAAGTACAGAGTACTGCTGATTCGGTAGACACGACCACCCATGCCGAGATAACGGCACAGTAAGATGGACAAGCCGAAGTGCAGTACCTCCTGGACGATGGAGTTGTGAGCAGGTCACTAGGTTCCGAGCTGTGTAGCCCAATGGAAGACAGCTGCATTGTACGGGGATCAGTTAAGCTGTCCGTCAGTCGAGGCAACGAAAGAGAGGATTTAAGTCAAAATAATGCGAATGTGTGAGTAAGACAGAGATCTGCACCGAGGATATGCGTAACGGTCAGCGCGAAGCGCGAGCAGATAGTTCTGAAATGAACACTTGGATGAAGCGACGTAGAAAGAAGTGTGGGAAAGGTCGGCATGTGGTGAATAATGAAGCACAGCCAAAGAAAGTGGCAGAAATAAAAAGGCAGGTAGCGAAGGAAAGGAAAGGGGCGGTCATCCTTTACGGCGTTTGCGTATCAAGCACGTTCAAGCTACCGGTCCAAAAGAGACCGAGTAGCATGTGCGCGCGAAGGTGGACGAAGGGCACCGGCAATTGTGCTCCTCGTCGTTCCTTCTTTCTTTTCGGGGCGCAGCATGTAGTGCGAAATTCCGCAAGGCACCTGGACGAGATGAGGTGGTAGAGTGGCGCCACGTGGTCAGACGAGGTCATGGTGAAAGCTCGTCTCCAGGCAGCAAATTGGAAGGAGACTGTAACGTCTCGAAAGAACTGATAGGATTTAAAGCCTTTTATTTTTTTCTGGATAGCCAGAATAGCTATCGAGCCGCGACCATCCCGAGTATGGCTGAAAAATAGTTTTTGTATGATATTCTCGAAGCAACTGCCTAAAAGACGGTTTCCGCGGAAACAACAGTTTTGCTTGTTGATTTTCGAACATTTGAGAATTTTCGCGATTTGAGACTAGTGTTTTCTTCAGTATGTTGGTAGGAGCTTTATTCGTGTTTTCGTTTGAGAACCTCGGAAGTGTGAAAAATGTGTTTTGTGTGAAGCTTTAGTTTCTCGAAGTTTTAATAAATGTGCAGTTAGGACTTCTTAGTATCGTGAGTGGCTTCAAGGGTCGAGGCCGATGGTAAGACGCGTGTGTATCAATTATGCTTTGTTAAAAAGTGCAAGCTTTTCTTTTAAGGTTAAGCGCGCAGGTTCTCAGTAAGCGCATAATTTGCACTTTCACGCGTTGTTAGTTTTATGAGCGCGTGTGATACGCGAACTGAAAGAAATAGAATATGTTCACTGGGGCACCCGTATTTCTTGAGGGCGGCAGCCTTGTGACTATTCTAGTAAGCGTGCGTGGAACTAGTTAATATCAGACGCGTTTTTTAAAGGTTTCTTGGTATTGTGTAAGTTACACCAGTTCAGTTTAGTTGTTCTTTTAAGGTAGGTGTCTTTCATGAATTAAAGGAAAAAACATCAGTAAGCGTTAGGCAACGTCTGTATGAGGCGAAAGTATGCGTCAAGTTGTGACCACAAAGTTAGCGCGATTTTTTTTACGTAGTGGTACAGCTCACGAGGCTGTTCAGTGGCAACAGTAGGGGAGATAAGTATGCCACTGCGGTAGGGTATGAAATGGCTGTTCGTGAGGTTAGGCAGCTTAAGGTATGTTGAAGCATTTCTATTTGGAGCCCTCGGTTTCATTGTACGTATACATTTATTCTCGTGCAGCGTGACAGTCGGGATCGGTTGAACTGGAAGGGAGCGTGAGCGCTCGCTTTAGCCGCACAAGATTTTGGGGCCCGAATCGGCAGTCCCTACTCGAGCAAATTATATTGAAATTTTGGTAGGGAGCCTGATAGAAACAGCTGATTCCAGGTAGTTTCACGCGGTGTGGTGCAATGTTGCTGGGGTCGGCTCTGCCGTGCCGGTTGTGAGATGGTCGGAGGCATTGTGAGTTTGCAATTGTTGCAGAGAGCCAAGCCGTCTTCTTGGTCCCCAGTGATTCTCATCCTCACCAGCGGTTGTCAGAGTTGGTCAGTGGAGACTTTCTGGCCCCAGTAGGAGCTGTTACGATCCGCCATCAAGGGAAGCGACCTTCCAGCCTCTCCTGCCCTAATGCGACGAATCGTTCAGTGAGGCTAAGAATACGTAGCCTTTGGCAGGCCAAAGGCGATACCAAAGCGAGAAAGGCTTGATGCCTACGGGGTTGATGAATGGCACTTGGTCGCCGACTATGACGCTGAGACCAAGAAATTCTTATGAAAATGCGTTAGCCTTTTAGTTGCGGTCACGGCTACACCATACCAGGAGCCAAGACGTGCAAATGGGGTCAAGTGGGATATGCCTGTCGGCCGAGCATCGCATTCTTTCTCTGGGACAGCGAGCCGTGTCCGCCCGGAGGTGTTTTTCCAATGTCGTTGCATGAAGAAAGGTGCCAGAGTGTACTAGTGTGCTGTGGTCTGCTGAGGTGCTGTGATGAGTGCTCGCCAGAAAGACGTAGCCTTCTGACGTGTAGCTCATGCTACAAGAACGATGTACTGCGCTCCGTGCTCCGGCCAGTACAAGTATCCCTTGTTCTGTAAACAAGCTCGCGTCTCCTATGTAAATAAAGCTCGTTTTGCGTGTCTCATTCTCTCGTCCTCGTACTCTTCGGTAAAGAAGCAATCCTCGTGATGTAAGCTTGGACGGCGGTGTGTGTCCCTTATCCTTCATGTGACGCGCCAGCAGCGTAGGCCTGCTTCCTGTTACGAGACGCAATGGCGGCGTGGGCTTGAGAGCGACCCTCTGTGTGAAGCCAGACACCGAGGCCACGACCCCCGCCTCCTACAAAGCCCACAGCGTGCCCCACAAATACATGAAAGGCAGAGAGAAATGGCTACAATGCCTCCTGAGTCTCCTCACCACCATCAATATTCGATTCTTGAACGGCTACAAATTTAAAGTATATCTCCAAAACAGCAACCGGCGTAGCTGCATTTGTTTCTGGCCGGACCGAAGGTCAATTGCGTTGTCCATTCCAAAAGTAAGTTGCTGGGACGGCGGCATGGCGACTACAAGTGTTGTCTCGTTGGTGCATTGGGGTAGATGGAGTCGAATCCTCCCCGTACAAATTCTAGGATTCCTTGATCTCGAGATTCTACACTTCGTCGGATGGTTTGATGAACTTCGATGACGTGATTGTCTAGGGTCGCTTGTTGAGTAGGTTTATTCCCTCGTGTCAGTGTTGTCCGATGCAAGAGGCTTAGTTGCAGGTATGTTAGTGCCACCACAAACGTCTGCAGTGGCTACAGGAAGAAGTTGATGTGTATTAGGCGGTTCTACCTCTGAACTTTCCGAAGGAGTAATCCAACTGAGATTCTCCTGCTCCCTAGCCATTGGTTCAAGTGCCATGCGTGTTTCATTTTAACAGGGAACAATCACATCTGCAGTTATTGCCGTGTCGTCAGACATCACGGCAACGGTGCAATCACGTCCGATGCCTTGTCGACAGCGATGGCTTCGGATACCGCACCACATTGAAGGTCACCCGTTGCATCTAGGACCTCAATAGCATCCGTGATATGATCTTGCAAAAGATCATCAGGTGATCTTGTGAGATTCCGTAGTTTACCAGCGTACGTCAGAACACATTCTTCGGTCGAGTGTCCTAATCAGTGACAATCCTCGCATCGCGGTCCCGGGCAGTGTCGACAAGTGTGTCCGACTTTATAGCAACATAGGCATTATGGTGGCCTGCCAGGAATAAGTACAAAACTCTGTAGGTCATAGAGTCGGTAGAGGTGGAACGTCACTGACTCGAGTTCCATCCGCAAGTGATAGTGCGTCTGGATTAGGTGCGAATGCGTTCAAGGCGCAATAGCAACTTCATCCTCACTTGTGTAGGCTCGGGGTGTATAAAACACAGCGGCGGCCTCGAGCTAGAAATTACCCACAAGTGACTAGCTTGTTTTTTACCCAGCGCTGTCTTGAAAGTCACCATCTACACATGTGATATTTGCACTTGGCCGATGGAGTTTATGTTCTTGAGTTGAACAGAATTTCGGAGAGCACCTCTAAAGTCCAGTGCCGGGTACGGACGACCAGCAAGGTCGGTATGCAGAAAAACGTAGTCGGCGATGAGCTCATCAGTAGGCAGACGGGGCAGGACGATACGGTATTCATTACTGTTGGCAGAAACCTGTGCAGTACCTTGACGTGAAGCACTGAGCCCTTTTGGCGGAGAACATCAAGAACGTGACTGTTTATAACGGCATGTTCTTTTTCCCCTCAAAGCCACCGCTACCGTGGAAACTTGTCAAACCGCTTTTCCAGTTGTCGTAATAACCGTCACCTCCAAATTGAACTATCCCTGCATTATTTTTGTTGATTTCGACGTTTAGACGGAAATTTTTGTGCGTTTTTCGTACAGTACTTCACCTCTCGCCTTACAATATATTTAACGCCTACACCATAAGAATGTTTGGACCTCTAAGGGTGCTTTCTTGTCACACTGGTAACACCCTTAATTACCGTTTGGATATTACAAAATTTAATAAAAGACGACAACGGAGCTCTAACTAGACGTGCGATGACAAAACACGTAGTTAAAAAACTGCGTAATGGTTCGTACAGCCTTGGACGCACAGAAACCTCTGACAGGCGAGTTTCATATCTACCCACCATGGTTGCTCAGTGGCTACGATGTTGGGCTGGTGAGCACGAGATCGCAGAATCAAATTCCAACCACGGCGGCCGCATTTCGATGGAGACGAAATGCGAAATCACCCGTGTACTTCGATTTAGATGTACGTTAAAGAAACCCAGGTGGTCGAAATTTCCGGGGTCCTCCACTACGGTGTGCCTCTGAATCAGAAAGTGTTTCTGACACATAGAACCCAATGATTTAATTTTTTTTAGTTTCATGTCTCTCTCTGTGAAATTCTCTCGTCGAATATTTGGATGGGCCCAAGGCTGTGAAAACTTATACATAGTTTTTAACTACGCGATCGGACCTCTAGTTAGAGCTCCGTTGCCGGTTATTATAATTTAAGTTACAAGTGCATTATAATATAAGTTCCCAGTGCGACAAGAAAGCACCCCTAAGGGTGCAAACATTTTTACAGTGATAGAGCCGCTTCTGAACACCTGGGGTCGAATTGACAGCTTTTCGTTCGTAAGGGCTATTTTTCAGTCGCTAATCATCATCACTAGTAATATGTCCTACTTTACTATTGACTTGCGCGTACACCTCTAGATGAAGAATGTTTTGTGTATATGGGCCCTGTTTCGTTATAACAGCGAGCGCTCCGCAGCGCTAGCATAGATTGACGGCAAAAATCACTAGAGCACGTATTCCTCCCTCTTGTTTGCGCAAGTTTTCAGCCATCCCATATAACGAAGGGGAGAGTATGAGTGTATGATAAGCAGCTTTATATTTTTTACCACTATGTTCTTAAGTTAGTTCGAGGCTCGCGCAGTTCGCTTGCCGAAGAGCGTTGTTGTGCTGACGGATCCGCGATTCCACCGTATTTTCGTGGCGACTAACTGGATCGTTCACACATGCGTCCAACGTAGCTTTAGACACTTCGTTTAGAGAAATCAACTGGGCAGCTCGACTTCGGTAGCGTTACAACTTGGTGATTAGGCACGCTTGGTGGGGGAACCGGATTGATCACGCAAATTAAAATGGCAGCTGAATGATCCTCTGATACGATATCTTATGAGTAGAACGCGGGGACTTATGCACACTGAAACGAGCCTACCCGAACATTTGGAGGTCTTTATTACCAGTGGCAGCAGTATGCGATGACTATGAAAGATTGAGTTTGAAGTGTAATTCTAGATACCTGTCGCATTTAACCCGAAATATGACAGAGTTGTTAATCAGAGTTTCATGGTTTGCAACTGAATGAAATTAATTTGCGCTTGCTTCAGTTTAAGATCATTTGCAGCTTTCCAATCACCACACTGTATAGCAAGATGATCGTTGTATAAGATTATTCTTCAGTAAAGATTATTTGAATGAATATTAGTGTACGGATCAATATTATTGACTAACTTTGCCGTGAGAAAGCCTCCAATTTACGTCAGCCAATGCTGAGGCACCGTTATTAATAATAATACACATAAATTTGTGACATTACGCTAAAAAGATCTAATGCGAAATAAAGTAGCGGTGTCTAGTTCGTGGTAATTTCATTTTGAAAACAAATGACAATGCTCAATGGGGTGGAAAGCTTTAAAAATACAAGAAATATGTTGCCAATTTGGAAGTATTACTGTGGCTAGAATGCATGCCGGTTGTAAACTCATCTAACTTCGCATCGCAGGACAGCCTATTTTTTAACGACGTGCTGAATAAGAAAAAAAGAAACGGTTATAGTGAGAGAGAGAGAGAAAAAGAGCGAGAGAGAGAGAGAGAGAGAGAGAGAGAGAGAGAGAGAGAGAGAGAGAGAGAGAGAGAGAGAGAGAGAGAGAGAGAGAGAGAGAGAGAGAGAGAGAGAGAGAGAGAGAGAGAGAGGGCTCTTTATTCGAAAAAACAGAGAATTTTGCCGGTGCGCATATAATCGCTGGCATGCTACTCTGTATAGGGATGGGGAATGGGATTAAAAGATTCCAGAAAAGAGTGGGAGAAAAAAAGGATAAAAATAAATATGAAATGTCCTCGTGGCCCTGATACTAATATTTACAGGTGACATGGTGGGTAAATTTAGGCTTTCGTATAGGAAGGATGCAATTTTTAAAGCTTTCCTATTTGACCAATTTCTGTCAGGTATTGGAACAATAAATCCAAAACCCGTCGCTGTGTTGAAGGGCCGGGCAATGGACCTAAGATGCTCGGTAACGTTAACGGTTCGTGGCAAAGCATGTCCATTTGGTGCTCAAAAAATTGTCTCTCGTCGCGGTACGCGGGACATTCTAGTAATATGTGCTCAATTGTCTCTAAGTTGCGACAGTTATCACAGTATGGGTTAGTGGTAAGTCCTATGCCCTATGTCCTGTGCCTATGTTAGTGGTAAGTCATGTCCCGAAATGCTGGCATGGCCAGGTATCCACTGGAACTTTATGCAATGCCCAGCAATCTTAGCCCTGTGGTGAAGATAAGCAATGTCAAATGCTGCTGGTTGATTATTGCAGCGCTTGTGCCTGTTCCACATACTTTGTAGGGCTGCTTTTGAGTCTGTAAAAATTACCCATGTCTTTGGCGGCTGCTGTCGAAGTACATACACAAGGGCCTCCTTAATGTCATATAGCTCCGCTGAAGTAGATGACGTCGCTCGCTCAAGACGAAACGAGAATCATTGCCCTGTAGAGGGAACAAAAAGTCCGCATGATGAACGATGTGGAGTTGTAGAGCCATCTGTGAAAATGTACATCTGCCCAAAGCTAGATGTAGCACGGGTTCTGGAAATAACCTTTAATAAGTGAGTCGTCGTATGAATGACGTGGCGGAGGTGTATCCTAAGTGTCTCCTGCGAACATAGCACTTCCAGAGGCAGGCATCCAGCTTCTGCTACAGTCCCTGAGTGGGACGACCCCTTCGGAAGGCCAAGACATACGCGAAGGCAGTTTTTTCGTGCTGCCTCGAGTTTTCTCTTGCTTGTGGGAGATATTTTGTGCAGGATCGGGAGGTAATATCGTAGTGTTCCGTCGACGTAGGCCTTATGGAGGAGCACCATTGATCGACAGTTGCTGCCCCACAGTGATGCGGCTGAAAATCGGAATACGTGCGACGCCGAGGAAATCTTCTCACTCAGTTTATTTTTTCACTTGCGGTGACCATGTGAGGTTCCTATCGATCGTCACTCCAAGAATCCTTTGCGTCTTGCGTATGGAAGGGCACGACCACTCAACACTAGTGGGTATTTTTCCATACACCTCCGCGTGAAAGCCTTGTCAAAGCTTTTGTCGGGGGACAATTTCAGACCCTTCTGGAGTACTACAACGCCTCATGGATAACTGGGGAGGTTCCTGCGGAATGGAAGCTTGCAAAAGTCATTCCTATATTGAAACCAGCGAAGCAGCCAACAAATTACGCCTCCTTCAGACCCATATCTCTGCTTAGCTGCGCGGGAAAGCTATTCGAAAAAATGATCTACAAACGACTAAATTGGTTCCTGGAAACTGCAAAAGTTTACCCGGAGGAAATGAATGACTTCCGGCAAAATAGATACGCAATTGATAATGTCATTGCCTTGGTCTGATCAATTGAAGAGGAATTGGTCTCTGGAAACATACCTTCTGCATTATTTTTAGACGTTAAGGCAGCATATGATTCCATCTATCATAAAGCAATACTTGACGCTTTGGAAACCCTTGGTCTTGGAGGACGGCTCTATGCATGAATTGAAGACTATCTTCAAAGAGAGTACCCGCCGTGGTTGCTCAGTGGCTATGGTGTTGGGCTGCTGAGCACGAGGTCGCGGGATCAAATCCCGGCCACGGCGGCCGCATTTCGATGGGGGCGAAATGCGAAAACACCCGTGTGCTTAAATTTAGGTGCACGTTAAAGAACCCCAGGTGGCCAAAATTTCCGGAGTCCTCCACTATGGCGTGCCTCATAATCAGAAAGTGGTTTTGGCACGTAAAACCCCAAATATTATTATTATTATCTTCAAAGACGCCAACTTTTCATGTATACCCCGGATGGCCCCACGGCGCTTTATGCCGTCGAGAAGGGAGTGCCACAAGGAGCTGTGTTAAGCCCGGTGTCATTTAATTTAGTCCTCATCCATCTGAAAAGAAACCTGCCCCCTGGCGCTAAAAAATGACACTGTATCCGGACGGCATCTGCATTTGGAGTGCGGCGCGTTCCCGCAGTACCACCCAACACCACCTACAGAGAGCGCTAGCAAATATATCGGCCTACCTAAATGATTATACTTTTGTGTGTTTTAGTTGTGTGAGGCAATGACATGCTGAAGGAACTTGCACCAAATGCATGTTAATAAAGGTGAGGTCAAATTAACAGGCGCATTTCTCTTTTCGGCTTTGTAAACCAGAAATAAGTTAGGCACCACGCAATCTCCAGGCGATTGCCCGGCTGACAACGATTTTCAAGATATGCAACACAGTGCGAACACTCTTTTTATTATCTTACCATTCAGATTATATATACTAGAAGAAGCAGACAATTTTGTTATTTATAGGGTGCGTAATAAAGTCTCGTGATATTTCCACGGGTTTCATACAGGGAGTATCTCGGTTTTGATTGACAGGCAAACTCGTGCTAAACTCGTACATTGCGAAACCTCCTCCAAGTTCGACTCGGGAACATGGCGGCGGCAGCAGCACCCTGTGTCATTGCATCCAGCTGCAGGAAGTGTCAGTATGACCGTCCGGACCCGTTCACGTACGTGACCTACGTGGAGTTTTAGCGTCATTTTCGCCTGGCGAAGACATCAGTGATCTGGCTGTGGGACGAGCTAGGCGAAGACTCGTCTGTGGAGACAGCGTGGCGGGCTTCATTCGGTCACCGTCGAAGAGCAAGTCCTCTGCGCCCTCCGTTTCTACGGGACTGGGAGTTTTCAGGGAAGCGTCGGTGCTGACTGTTACATTGGACATCATCGAACTACTGTGAGACGCTGTGTCGGAGATGTGTCTGACGCGCTAATCGATGCTACAGTGCGTAAGCGGTGGCTGACTTTCCCGAAGAGTGCGGCTGAGCGGTCATACATAAAAGAATGCTTCCTACTTCGCGGGAACATTGCTAAGGTAGTCGGATGTGTCGACGGAACGTACGTAGGAATTAGGGCGCCCTCAATGTCAGCGTTACTGTGATTAGCAGTGAAGCAATGTCTAGACACGCCATATTGCCAACTTTTCACTTCTGTGTAGCCGACTTAATTTTGGGTTATCGACATTTCACATGCAGCTGCCTATAATACTGACTTTTTCGCTGGTTGCTGACTTTTTGCCGATTGTTCTACTTGTCTGTCAGGGTGCCTTCCAAATGGCTCACTTTCTTGGAAAAGTTTAATTAAGCATATATAGATAAATGGATATCACAAATTGGGTGAAGTATCCTATGAATGCTAATCTCATAAATAACTTGGGGTTCTTCATTGGTGAAGTTACTTAGTATACATAATGCTGAATTTTGGTCATGCGCCATCTATTGGCCGCACTATGAAATAGCGAGGCATCGCATGATTCAGTGCAGCGCAACATACCGATGTTGCTTCAAGCCGGTTGTGCCTATGGATTTGCGGCAAAATGAAAATGCATTGACATTTTTAGTGTGCTCGCTTGCATGAACAAAATACTTCAGGGTGTTTGCTCTGTTCACTGTTGGTGCATGTGCCAGAGGTACAGCGTATATTTCTTTCTTTCTTTTTTTGGGGGGGAAGCGTTATTTGGATGGACAAATAATATATTTTTGTCTCAAAATGGGTCTCTAATCCTTCAGCAGTAGAACAATGCGGATCCAATGTTCTGCAGAACTCGGTGTGCGTGAGGATGTCATGATCCACAAATGCAATATTACATATCGGGAGAAATCTGGTACAGATGCCAATGAAAAGTGGGTTGTTAACCCGCCATGATAAAAATAAAAATTTCAGAGCAAGTAGACCTTTTGTACAATTTTAGAGCAATGCTTATACGAAACGTAATACGCTTAAACGTGTAAAAGCTTGTCGCAATGCCAAAGTAGGACGAGCGACATGCAGCATATTTTGGC
Organism: Dermacentor variabilis; assembly: GCF_050947875.1. NCBI lineage: Eukaryota > Metazoa > Arthropoda > Arachnida > Ixodida > Ixodidae > Dermacentor > Dermacentor variabilis. Next base: position 61,962,644 of record NC_134573.1, on the reverse strand, counting down.
AGTCAGCATGCCTTGTAACTGCTATTTTTATTGTAAGCCTCGCTGCCACGCCTTTCCCTCCGGCACTCCCTTTACTGAAACGTTGCACTCTTTCCATTGCTGTCATCACGATTATGGTAACGACAGCAGTAAGGCTGGTTAATGCTTGCCCCTTTGATTTCTGTGAGTTTAGTGGCAAAGAATATGGCACGTTCATACACCTGTGCTGCTAGATTTAATGCTTGTGGTGATATTTAGAGCTAACTTGTGTTGGGACATTTCAAACATGTGCGCCATTGTGGCCTAATAACTAGGGCATTCGTGAGGTTGAAGACTATGTGTATTGGTATAGGAGCTTGAAGTTGAATCGCACAATTAGACGGGACACGCAGAAGAGAAATACACACAGCAGAACGCTCTGCTATGTGTGTTACTCTTCTTTGTGTGCTGTCGAATTGTTGCGCGACGTAACTTCAAATAGAACACCCTCCGTGGTTGCTCAGTGGCCATGGTGTTGGGCTGCTGAGCATCAGGTCGCGGGATCAAATCCCGGCCACGGCGGCTGCATTTCGATGGGGGCGAAATGCGAAAACACCCGTGTTCTTAGATTTAGGTGCACGTTAAAGAACCCCAGGTGGTCAAAATTTCCCGAGTCCTCCACTACGGCGTGCCTCATAATCAGAAAGTGGTTTTGGCACGTAAAACCCCAAATAATATTATTATATTCAAATAGAACACTGGGCTCATTTGCTGCATACCGAGGAAGTGCGAGCTATTCGTCAGCATGCCAGTGCCTTGCCACACAATTATGGAAGTCTGAAGGTCTGCAGACAAAGCTTTGCTTTCAAATGTACCTGTTCATCTTATACAAGCACTGATTCAACGAACCTTCATACAAAGATAGTGGTGAAATGAATGGCCTTTGAAAAATGTAATTTGTATATTGACATTGTTTACATAATAGCTGCCACACTGGACTCAACCATTGTACTGGACAGAGCAGTTTGTTTCCTATGTGAAGCACAAGCTTCAATTACATGCTGTGCAGATAACCAAGCTGAGTTTGTTTTGACGGGGTACACAACATTTACTGTAATCTGTTTTTGATTCTAAAGAAGTACCAAACACCACCTCTTCTTCAAGAACTTAATGGGAATATTTGGCGAGACGTTTTTGCAGCCCCTCATAACGGAAGTATGGCCAGCCAGCTTTGCTTGGATGCCTTTATAGATTTCTGTTCCTCATCATTGTGTGCTATCGCTGTGTGCTATCTGTGCAAGGCATTACGGGATTCTATAGTCATATACAACTTTAGGAGGCCGCAGTATCTTCACTTCAAAGGCAGGTGAACACAAGCCTGCACAAATGGGCACGCACTCTAGAATGACGTCGTGCCGCCGGACGCACTATACGCGCTCGTTGGAGAGGGACAATTTCTTTAGACGTGGAAGCAATCGGCTGCTGCGCTTTGCTCATCCGTGCTGTCTCCTGTCTTCTGAAGTTGTATCCGACTGTAGGGGGTGCCTCCTCTCGGGCAACACAAAAGGTCAAAGCGTACAATTATTTGGCCTACGAAACGGTACATCACAAGTGAGCTACGCATGGGCTTCAGCTGCGCGAAAATTAGTACATGAAAATATATGACATTGTTAACGAATATCTGCTATCGAACATGTATGTAATGGTACGTTTCAATTGGGGAGTGTTGCAATCATCTGCATAGTCTATAGGTGATAGCATTATTAAGCTCCTGCGGTGTTTCCTGTCTTTTCATTGTGACTTATACACAGAGCTCATCTTGTGGCTAATCAACACGCACTGTATTCTTACACATAGAAAGAACAAACAGCACAATGGCATGCATGCTGCATTAGTATTTCTTCATTTACCTGGTCCTAGAGTCGCACAGGTTGTCTTAAGTTTTTGCCCATTTTGAAGAGACACAAAGTGCATGTTACAAGTGTCCTAATATGCACAGCACAATGTTTAGTGCAATAATTTATTCATTCTCGTGATTGATAAGCAAAATAATAAACTCAAAGCTCCTTTATGAGGTGTCTTATGGGGGCTCGACTGGAGAGCAGTGAAGGCACCGATACTGCTGTTGCAGAATGGACTCAGGACCTTTGCCACACGTCCAAAGAGCACGTGCCGCCTGGCGCTCGCCTGCTGCCACCAGGCGGTTGACTGCCTCCAGCAGAATGTTTTGCTGCAAAAAACAAAAAGTGCATTGTTTGAATGAATCAACCGCATGTACACCATTAATTACAAAGACAAATCCTCATTGCACTGTTGGTACTAAGCTCCCTTAACTGTGGTAGCCTTTAGTGTAGTATGCATAATACAACAATATGTTGAGATAACGTTGCTTTATTTTTCATAACTGGGGTTGTATTTTTCTGAGCCAATTGTTATGTTGATTAGTGTGCCAGCAGCTGAGGTTTCCCCGCACCTTGACGAGTCTCTTCTGTCAGCGCCAGAAACCTACTTTTGTTCCCTGGAAAACAAATGCCTCTCCCTAAAATCCCATCTTATGCGAGCTGATTGCAGCCTATGCCTACAAACATCATATTTTGTCCCATAGCGGAATTTTGTACCATCCTCGGCTGCAGTTCTGTTTCCTTGACATCCATTCTGTCCAACTTATGTAATCGCCTGTTATGAATTGGCAACAAGTGATTGAAGACGTGCATGGCCTGCCCGCCGACTCCATTTTTTTCTTAATCTTAACTAGCATCTCAGTTGCCATGGTTTACTATGCCACTGTCTTCCTGCCTTAACGCTATCTTCAACAATTTTTGTTACTTTGCTTTCTGAACATTCCTCGACTTCTCTAGTTTCCTTAACTTCCAGGTTTATGTCCCATATTGCATACCCGCAGAATGCAATGAATCAAACTTTTTCAAGGATATCGGTAACGTGGCGATCGCGATTCGGCAACGCCTTCCATGGGCTGTTCGACCCATGAAATTTTTGTATAATTTTCCTGCTTTATATCAGTACCTGCAATTGATATTTCACCTGGTTAAAGTTGCTCTTCCCTAGATTCTGCGGGCTGATGGTCACTCATGAATTTTTTTTTATCTCACTAAGTTAGTGAAGGTTACCTTTATCTTTTCCATATTAGTCAACCTTCCAATGCTCACTCTAGGTCTAGACACATGACGCGCCGACATAGTCTTTTCTGCTGCAGGTGTTGCGAGTTCGCTTTCCGCCATGCTTCTGGCTATGGCATATGCCAACTGGTGGAGTGGCATGGCTTCGAAGCTCGAGCAAACACGATCACTCTAAAATTTTCGCGGGCCCACTTGCACGTAAAAGCGCGAACACTCATTGGTTCTCAATGCCTTTTTTACACTGCTGGACATTCAGTTCGTTGCTACGAAAATGGCTTAATCCGTGCACTACTATTATGCTAAATATGAAACAGTAGAAATATACTTATCTGCAATTTGTCGATGTCTCCTTCACTGTGTTGGTTGCGAGATCCATCGTCGGCGCCACCTCCTCGTCGCATCGTAGCTATATAGGCTGTCTTCCTTTTGCACGCACTATGTAATATTCGTGACGCTCGCAGTCACGCAGAGTGGAGGAACGGAGCGCACTCGCAGAAGCAGCACCGTACAAGTTGTTTCTTCAGCATAACGGCGTGAACAATAGTGCGCATTGCGATCTGTAAAATCGCCGAAGCTATTGGCAGTCTTTCGGGATGCACGGAAAGATTGCTCAAGGAGGAACAGAACTATCCAAGTGGCCATCGTCGAGTCTGATCACTACGTCGTGCACTGCAATTCGTTGTACAAGATTGTTTACACTGGGCCTCCGATGCTTAGCTGCCATGCTTGTCCGGTGAATGGATGTGATGACGACACAACAGCGTTCCCTCGTGGTATAATGCGAAGCGTACTAAATTATAAATTAGTCAAATACGCATTCAGTGTACATATTGTAAGTTTTATTATGTTTCTAAACCACGTTAATGTAACTAATAATATGGTACTAAAGGCATTTGTTTTATAACTTGCTTCTGCATGTGATGCACTCGGTGGAACAACAAACAAGTGAAAGAAGGCACGACCATGCACCGAGGATATGATCATGGGAGCCCCAGTTTTTCGGTCGCCCAGAAGGCGACGCCCAAGGAATGATAGCTATCCAGAGTGAATCTAGAACAACCACTGAAACTGGGGGCTTGTTGAAAGATAAACTGTGCCTCGGTACCATTTATGCATTCATCTTCGGGTGTCACCAGAGCTCGTGAAGATCCCGAGTTTCGCCAGACTCGGCGCATCCTGCATAGCACCCCAGTGCATTTGTTAACATCTGCAGGTACAGTGACAGCTCGCCGTTTGCTTAAGATGTATAATGCTAGCCGCTGATCAGTGAATTGAATTGAGTTCTAAGGTTTTACATGCTAAAACAACGATTTGATTATGAGGCACGCTGTAGTTGGGGATCCCGGAATAATTTTGACCACTTGAAGATCTTTAGTGTGCCCTCAATGCACGGGACACGGGATTTTTAGCCTTTCGCCCCCCCCCCCCCCCCCATGGAAATGCAGCCGCCGCCACCGGGTTTTCATCCCGCGACCTCGTGCTTAGCAACGCAACACCGAAGGCGCTAGGTCACCACGGCGGCTGCTCATCAGTGTCATAAAATAATGTCAGAACACAGCAAAACACGCAAGCCTTGTCCATGTAAACACCGTTGCAGCCCTCTCTCAGTACCGTTTGCGTTGAATGGGAAGGGATGAGGAGCGAGGAGAAAGTTGATATCAAGAAGGGACTGAGATAGGGGTACCCATGATCCCCACTGCTGTTTATGATGCACATGGTAAGGATGGAGAGGGTGCTAGAAGGACGTAATATCGGGTTTAAGCTCTCATGCAAACAGGCGGGTACAGTAGTAGAGCAGAAGCTTCCAGGTATATTTTAGCGCAAGACATTCTGCCGCTAGCTCAGAGGCAAAATAATTTTAAACATGTGGCTTATATCTGTGGAAAGGAAGGCAAAAATATAGGTTTGAAATTTAGCGTAAAAAATCGGATGTTCTTGAATTTAATGAAAACAGTGGACAGACAGTGGCGACACAAGACAGGGAAATACCTCGAGTAAAAAAATATAAATACCTTGTCATATGGATAACCGAAGGCAATAGATATATGGAAAAACAGGAAAGAACAATAACTGTAGAACGGAAGCGAAATGCAGCCATACTGAAGCACAGAGCGCTTTGGGGATACAATAGCTACGAAGTGCTCCGGGGTATGTGGAAAGGTGTAATGGTTCCGGTACTAACTTTTGGAAATGCGGTTGTTTGCTTGATAACAGGGATACGATCAGGACTCGATGGCAATTAAAGTTCAGTGGGACGCCTCGCATTGGACGCTCACGGGAAGACTATAAATGAAGCTGTGCAGGGTGATTTGGGCTGGACAATATTCGAAAAAATTGATTATAGAGAAAGACTGAGGAATATAGAAGAATGTATATAGGCTGGGATAGTGTTGAGGTATTTCTACAGAAAAAGCATTAGTTCACAGTGGAGGTAAAGAACTAGCATGCTTACCAGCATGTATACGTCCTGTATGATGACCTACATGGCAACAAGGAACGTCAAGGGGAATGCTATAGAGGCCAAGATAAACCCATGGGTCAAGATAAACCCATGAAAGAGAAACCTGCTATGAGTAACTACTTAAGAGGAAAAAAATTAAATCAGGAAAGAAACAGTTTACAACTCAAACGGAAGCTCATCAGTTTTTGAAACGACATCAGCATGCCTTAGAACACTCACTTATGAAGGGATATATAAGAAGGAAGAAGAAGCATGTGCTTGCTGAGGAAAACCTAGGGAAACGGTGGAGCATGTTTTATTATAATGTGAAAAATCTGCCTAGTGGTCGATTTAGGCTCCACTGGCCTACTTGAAGCCCTTGAATACAGCGAGAGCAGGGGGACAATAAACATGTGCGCAATACACATTAGTAAGAAGCAATCGCAAGGTTGGTGGAAGAAAAGTGGGGGAACGAAAAAAAATGGAGACGTACAAAAGCACAGTTCGCAATAGCGGATCAGAAAATTTGGTTGTGGGAGTTAATACTGTTTTCTATTTTTTTACTGTTTAAAATAGGTAGCACATTAGGCAGTATAACAGCAAAAGATTTGTGGCGCAAACAATAACCTTGTTCCAAAGGGGACGCCCATAACATCCATTCATTCATCCATGGACTGGACACGGGCGTTTTTGTATTCGCCTTCCATCGAAATTTCATCCCGCGACCTCGTGTTAGCAGCGGAACACCACAGCCACTCAGTCATGACGGTGGCTGCCCATCAGTGTATTCAGTTAATGTCAGAACTTTGCAGAACACGCAGATATTATCCATGAATGCACCGTTGCATCCCTGTCAGTCGCGCTGATATGAGCTACTATACACACCTCCTAAAACAGCGACAGAAAGAACGTAGTACAGGAGCGTTGTTATGCTGCCTCCTTATAATTCTTCGTATTCTCTTCATGCACACAATTAATGTGTTCCGTAAGGTGGACACGGATTAAGACTTTGCCAGTTGGACTCTTTAAATACAGATCGTGTTGTTTGCTCGCGGAAACGACGATGCCATTGTTGGCACCGTTGACACCGGAACAAGGTAGTTTGTTACGCTGCTTCATCGGAGGGACCTCGGCTTGCTGCCCATTTGGCATACCAGGCAAACAGTGCACCTTGGAAGCTGAATAATCGGTCAGCATAAATATACGTAAAAATACACCAATGTACGAAGTTACACTTATCTTACGCGAGTGTCTGCGAGTACGAGTTGCAGCCTTGGTGAGTAGCAACGTGCGTATGTTGATTGCGCGCCGTGTCGTCGCTTCTAGCTTCTTGTGTGTGTACTGTACGGAATGAAGAATGGTTTATTTCAAATGCACATGGACGAAACTGAACTGTGGAAGCAGTTTTCTTCATTTTAATGACTTAGTTAGCTTGAGGTCAGTCAGTCAGGTCAGCCAGCAGTAGACGCATGAGCTCGGCGATTGCGATAGGCTTAACGTCGGCGCAAAGCGATCGACATTGGCTCAAACTGTGTTTGTACATGGCAAGAGCTGAAGTTCAGGCAGCCGCCAAAGCAACTCCAGATGCCTCCCATCACCTGCTCCTCCACTCAGACAGTAACTGTTCGCGACAATAACTTCTAACCTACCGATTTATGCCGTTGCGATTTTGCACCAGTCACCGCAAGCTAAATAAGGGGAAGCGGACCAATCACCGACGCCGGCACTACCCTCCTCGTCCGGTTTTATATGTTCACTGCGCTCGCTCGTTCCCATGAAAACCCATAGACTTGAGCACGCTTCTCGCCTCTTGTCAGCCAATTAGAATAGAGAAACCGCTCAGTGTAGGCAATGTTATTGCTTTTGCAAGCGAACAAAGGTGACCTCCTAAGAAGGAGGTGAACGCTTGATCGGGCTGCTCGAACAACGCTGCGGGCCCCCGCCCGAAATTCGCGTCGGTGGTTACGTAAGTTTGATGTCAGAAGATTGGAATAAAGACAGATTGTAATAGTTATACGCTGTAGGGCCACAAGTGAACAAGAAAACGGTACTCAACAAAATAAATTCTAAAATACACAAGAAGCTTGCGACACAAGTGAACAAAAAAAAGGAACACAACAGAACGGTGTTGCGAAATAAGCAATAAAAGAGATTTTGATTGCAATCGAATTTGCTTAGAAACGCATCAATAATTTGACGGAATCAATAAACGAGGTACCGAAGCCGAAACGGATAGTGTCTTCGTGTGAAATCTTGATGGCTTGAAGACTGCAAATCCTACACTACCATATGTCAACACCAAGAACGCGTACTAAACACGCAGTAAGCATGGTTCTAACGCCGAAAATAGGGAAGTTGACGACATCTTCGGTCCACAGCGGGAGCTTTTTCGGCTACTTCGAACTAGATAACGTCGATTTGAGCAACGATATGAGCGTCGAAGAATAGCCGTTTGCTTTTGACCCGCAGCGCAAAGCAGCTGACGTACTCAAGCTCAACGCATTGTGCTGAGGCAAGACGAAGGAAATAACCGGTTATCAAGTCTGTCAAAACGATGGTTGTCAGCCGGTGTCTCGTGGAAAGAGAAGCCAGTTTCGTCGTTTGTGGGTGAAGTGGCGCTGTAGTATCTGACGTCAAAAACACAGAGTGGCCAGTAAAATGTCATACATTAGTGAACGTGAGTTGGACCTGCTGTGGTTGCTCAGAGGCTATGGTGTTGGGCTGCTGAGCACGAGGTCGCGAGATCGAATCCCGGCCATGGCGGCCTCATTTCGATGGGGGCGAAATGCGCTAAAAACACCCGTGTACATAGATTTAGGTGCACGTTAAAGAACCCCAGGTGTTCAAAATTTCTGGAGTACTCCACTGCGGCGTACCCCATAATCAGAAAATGGTTTTGGCACGTAAAACCCTATAATTTATTTTTAACGTGAGTTGGAAGTCTGAGCCAATGCTTGTAACTCCTTTTCAGGGAAGCTAATTAAGTTGCAGTCATATCGTTTGCCACAGATAAGCAAAGTGCAATACACTTATTTTCGAAATTTTTTAATAACGCAACTGGACATCGAGAAGTCGAAGGAGTTTGCCTTTAAGTCCTTTGTATGGACGATAGTAAAGGCCTAATAATAGGTTAACCGGATGAGCCCAGCAACTAGCCTATATGAATTCATGACGAGAATTCGTGTGACTAATAGAAAATGGGATCTTCTATTTAATGGCCAGCAGTACCCCTCTGCGCCTTTTTTGTGTATGGTCATGATGATAAATGGTGTAGGCTTTCTCAACTAGTAATTCATGATCCTCAATCATATGGCCCAACCCATTAGTGCTATAACGCTATAGTGCATTAGTGCTATATGGCACAACTTCATTAGTGCTATAGGACGTCCGATTCGCTATCATCAGGGCAGGAGGTTGCTTGAATGCATTTAGTCAAAAACTCGTCATGTCACTAAGTGATACTGATAACGAGTGAGCGTTGGACGATTTTGATGCGTTTTTGCTAACGCGTATGCTGTCCACAGCTGCTCTAGGTATCGCGTAAATAAGAAAGTTGCTTGAATGGTCGTAAATGTACGTCGCGTTGACAATTCTAGGACTATCACCCGCTAACGGAAAGGCTTTCGTTAGTGCGCTGGCGAATTCTAGCAATCTTTCCTGGATGCGCGTGTCGAAATTCAAAAATCTTCCTTTATTGACAAAATAGGTGCCTTTCAATTTTGGTGTGGAGGCCAAAATGTTTTGCTTAACCTTGGATAATGTCAGCTTTACAATTATTGGTTTACATTTATTCTTAATGAAATGATCCACAATATGTATTCGCCCAAATCGCGAACTATTCCTGGTGGGTTGAAGCTTGTGGGAAAAAAATTGCATTGTTTATTTACACACCGTTCAAGAATCCTTCGCAGTGTCTTTAATACATGAAAAAACGTTTCGAGTGGTGCATCCTGCTTTGGCGTCATCGCTTCGTCACGTCATGCTCCTTCACTGATTGGTGATGTCAAAGAAATTAGGGGCAATCGAAGTTAATTCCTAAGACCCGAGCAGAGCAAAAGCTGGCTCCGGAGTTGCAACGCTGTCACAGAAGAGTTTAATTTCCGACACAGTGGCATCCTGTGTTTCTTTAAAGCCCTCAATGGTAACATGGCAGTCTTTTGCTCGACATTGCCTTTGCATTCAATTTAAAGCAGGTCGTGCAGGGGCCGACACGTATTGCATCAGGGGCAAGCTCGTTTCTTGATCTTGTGATTATTAGCGATGCCATTGAGAGAATCGGTTTCTATATGGATATCATCCCAGGTATTTCTGACCACGAAGCACTGCTGTTCAAAAGCAACATGGTGCGGCTGCCTGCCCTTGAGTTATAAAACCGTTTCTCGACTTTAACAATGCCCTAGACGAAAGTATTTTAGATTTATTGGAGCAAGACTACGATCAATTCACCGAAAGACATGCGGCTGATCTGATGTCAATGACCTATGGGTGCACTTCAAGGCTATTGTACATAAATGTATCGCAAGAAACGTGCCGAAGAAATATGGTAAAATTATTCGCACTAGTCCACGCTTGAAATGATCCTGCTTAAACGTCGCATCAAGCGCCTAGGATCCACACGATTTAGAACAGGTCAGGTTTCTTTGCAGCCCCTTCGCATAGAGCTGCGCATGAAAATAAAACAATCCAAGTATAACTTTTTAATGCTTAAAGTCCATAAGTTCCGAACCACAGACCCCGCAAAATTTTCGACATACTTAAGACAGAAGGATCCAGTTAGTAAAATTCGTTCTGATCACAGGAAAATTAATGATGCGTATTGCATTGCATCACCTTGCGATGATTACTTTTCTGTAGTGTTTACTATGGATAGTACGTACACCCCAGAATTTCAGTCTTCATGCCTTATCTTGCCAGACTTACTAATATCTATCGAAGGAGTTGTTGCTGCCCTACTTAATTTAAACGCAAGAAAGGCTCCTCGACCAGATGCCATCCCAAATATATTTCTCTCCCGCTACGTAGGATGGTGTGCTAGATTACTTGTGGTCATTTACAATGAAAGCCTTTTAAATTGGGAAGTTTCAACTGATTGGAAGGTTGCGAACGTCGTCCCGATTCACAAATCTGGCGACAAACTTTGTGTAAGTGACTACAGGCCAGTTTCACTATTATGTACTTCGGGTAAGATTCTGGAGCATTTCATTTTCAAGCACTTCAGTTCTTTTTTAGAAAGAGGAAACTTATTTTCTAGTAGCCAACATGGGTTTTGGCGTCGCCCGTCCACTGTAACACAACTACCTAACACAACCAATGAATTCTTGGCATGCCTTGATAACGGTGACCCGCCGTGGTTGCTCACTGGCTATGGTGTTGGGCTGCTGAGCCCAAGGTCGCGGGATCAAACCCGGTCGCGGTGGCCGCATTTCGATGGGGGTGAAATGCGAAAACACCCGTGTACTTAGATTTAGGTGCACGTTAAAGAACCCCAGGTGGTCGAAAAATCCGGAGTCCTCCACTACGGCGTGCCTCATAATCAGAAAGTGGTTTTGGCACGTTAAACCTCATAATTTATTAATTTTTGATAACGGTGGGCAAAGAGACGCAATTTTTCTAGATTTCGCGAAGGCGTTCGATCGTGTTTCGCACCGTAAGCTCATGGTAAAACTCCCACATCTACTGAAAAATCAGCGTCTTGTTCAGTGGCTTGACTCCTACCTTTCTGAACGGCATGAGTGCGTCTAGATATCCGGTTCCGATTCTCCACCGGCTTCAGTTCTTTCGGGAGTCCCCCAAGGCTCCGTGCTTGGTCCACTTCTGTTCCTTATTTATTTAAAGGACTTGAGTTTTGATTCCCCATTGTGATGCCATTTTTTCGTTGACGTCTGCGTTGTCTACCTGCCTATTCAAAATGCTGAGGATCATAGTATACTAAACGATTACCTGTGAGAGGTTTCGAAGTAGTGTCTGTCCTGGCAAATGTCATTAAATACCTCAAAGTGTGCAAAAATGATAATTACACGCAAGAATCATGTTCATAATTACACATAGAAAATTAACGGCACAGCCATTTCTCATGTAAATGAACACAAATACCTGAGGGTTGTACTTAGCAGCAACTTAAGCTGGAGCTCGCATGTCGGGCATGTGGCTTCAAAGGCGTCACACAGGATTTTGCTGTTTAGAAAACGCCTAAAGCAATGCACAACAACAACAATATTAACATCATACAGTGCATTAGTACACCCATTGCAAAAATATGCAGACGTTCTTTAGGATCCGCATACCCAACTAGATATAAATCGCATCGAAGGCCTTAAAAAGACAGCACTAAGATGTATCTATAACGCATGTGGTAGACATGTGTCTGTCACTAATCTTCTAAGGCAATCTGAACTCCAGACGCTTCAATCCCGCCGCTAGTTACACCGTTAAAACTACTGTATGGTATTAATAATAAATTAACAAACAAAAATTTGACTCTTACATGGAACATAATACTTCTTGCTCAATACGCGGCAAACACAACTCGACAATAGTAGTGCCACGATGCCGAACTAAAGCTTACCAGCTTTCTCTCTTTCCAAAAACAATATCAGAATGGAACGGGCTTCCGCGGGACGTGGTCAGCTTCACAAACCAAGATTCCTTCTTATCTGCTGTCGCGTCTCTGTTATATACGCAGTGTGTTTGTTCATGCTTTTATTTTTGCATTTTTTTCAGAAACGCAAAATATTTTTTCTTGCCCCTGTGCCGCTTTTCTATTGTGTGCGCGCTCGCTTTGTTGCATAGCGTTGTACAGCGATGTGTGCTTGTTCCACTACTGCCTTGGCTACCAAATGGCGGCTGGCAGTATTTAATAAATAAATAAATGTTCATGCTGTATATTGATGTGTCGTTTAATCCCACGAACTATCTCAAGCACAGAAGCATGTGAAACTGATGTAGCTGCTTTGTCGGGTCGTGTATTCGCTTCCAAGTGGGCAGCAATAAATCGTACAGCCATATATCCTCAGGATAGGTCGCCGGACGTTGATAGACTGCGTCATTGGACTAACGGACCTGCCTAAGCAACACCGGTAATCGCGCAATCGTGCTAACGGGGTCGCGTGCAAGGGAGGACCTCTGAAGCAGCCTTTTATATACCGCGTTGATGTCTGTAGTGATAGCTGTCAATTACCCACTTTGCCAGACTGGTTGGTCGAGAGCAACTGCGGCTGGCCAAATGAAGTTCGCTCAAGTTGGCTGCATCAGCTTGTCCGCTTGAATTCCAAGGATCCGTTCGGAGGCCGTTTGGAAGGAAAGGGTTAGGAGCCGCAAGGAAGCGTAAACAGCGTAAGCAGCAACGGTAAGCCCACCATTGGGCTCACGTTGTCGTAATGATCCTATGTAGGGGACCAAGTAAACCTATGCTTCAGAATTTGGTCGTAATACCATTTGAAAGACTACCTTTCTGACAATATCTTTTAGAACGCTGAAAGCAAGGTGGAAGAAGAGCCCGACGTTGGGCAGAAGACGACAACGTGAGTCTTCTATGACAGTCGCCTAAAGGCGTGGTTGCTTAGTGGCTATGGTGGTGGGCTACTAAGCACGAGGTCGTGGGATCGCATCCCGGGCATGGCCGTGCACTTAGATTTAGGTGCACGTTAAAGAACCTCAGGTGGTGGAAATTTGCGGAGTGCTCCACTACGGCGCTCCGTAGGGGGGTACTCCGGTTTTTTAACAGTCGCCACAGTGACGCGAACTTCCTTCCTGTGGACCTTGCGCTGCTATGATCTCCAACCCATCACGTCGGACTATCGGAAAAGTTATTGTCGCGCTACGCCGGCCCTTGCCGGATCCTCCGCCAGGTGGCAGATGTAACATACAAAATCTCTCCGGGCATGAGTCCTGCTGTTCATGCCCAGCCATCACGTGGCGTCCTCCATGTTGGCTGCCTTAAACGCTGCCAGTCTTCGTCCACGCTAGATGCACCCTGACGGTGCTTTCACGCCGTAGGGACATATGTTACAACGTTGAAAGCAAGGGGGTAGAAGGACAGCACGAGCTGGGGATGAAGACGGCAACGCGAGTTACTACCCTGGCCTGCCTGTCTTTTGAATAAAGGTTGCCCATATAAATTGAGCCAAAGTTTTAAAAATTAAAGGCACTCGCACGCATGTTGAACCAAAAGCATAATGTTGGCACGGGCCTAGACTAACTCAGGCTATTTTTTATTTTCCCCTTAACTAAGAGATTAGTTATGTTTATTTAATCAACTTTTAAGAAAATGGCTGCAGATCCTAAGTGTGGTACGCAAATTGTAGAGTATCTTGAGAAACCTCTCAATAAATTTTTTTCATGACGATATATCTCACGTCTAGGCGAACAGGCCGCCATTGGAATCTGAACCTGGCAACGTTTAACGCTCGAACGTTATCTAGTGAGGCAAGTCTAGCAGTGCTATTGGAGGAATTATAGGGCGGTAAATGAGATATAATAGGGCTCAATAAGGTTAGGAAGACAGAAGGAACATATAAAGTGCAAAAAAGTGGGCAGGTCCTGTGCTACCGGAGCTTAGCGGAGAGACGGGAACTAGGAGTCCGATTCCGCATCAATAAGGATACAGCTGGTAACATACAGGAATTCTATAGCATTAAGGAGAGGGTTGCACGGCTTGTAAAACTTAAGACGTGCAAATTGAAGGTCGTACAGGTCTACACCCTTACATCCAGTCATGGTGACCAGGAAGTCGAAAGCTTCTATGAAGACGTGGAATCGGGGATGGGTAAAGTCAAAACAAAATACACCATACTGGTGGGCGACTTCAATGGCAGGGTAGCCAAGAAGCAGGCTGGATACCAGTCAGTGGGGGAATATGGCATGGGCTCTAGGAAGAGCAGGGGAGACTTATTAGCAGAGTTTGCAGAACAGAATAATATGCGGATAATGAATACCTTGTTCAGCAAGCAGGATAGCCGAAAGTGGACTTGGAGGAGCGCAAATGGCGAGACTAGAAATGAAATAGACCTTATACTCCGCGCAAACCTTGGTATCGTACAAGATATGGACGTGCATGGCAAGGTGCGCTTCAGTGACCATAGGATGGTAAAAACTTGAATTAGCCTAGACTTGAGGAGGGAAGGGAAGAAACTGGTACTTAACAAGCCGATCATTGAGTTCGCGGTAAGAGGAAAAATAGAGTGATTCCAAATTTATTTTTATTTTATTTTATTTACTTTGTGATATTGTCAATCTCATCAGGGATCTTTACAGGAGTGAGTTAGAAGGGTCTGCAGACATAGTAGTACAGTAGTAGTTTTCTACCGAGTACAAAAGGGCACTTGGCAAGAGTAGTTTCATGGACCTACGTTAACAGCAATAAGTATGGCAAAAACATAACGCACAAAGAGCTTATTTCAATTACATATGATGTTTTGCAAAGAGACAAAAAGGAAGAAGGATAAGCATATGGTTATACAATTGGTAGCACTATACATCATTTCACATCACACATTTCTAAAAACATCTGGTAATTATTACAATGATAAAGACAATGTTGATAAAATCATTTAGTAGTGATTGACAGTACAGTTGCGCCAACGATTTCAGCAAATTTGTCAACAGTGGGCTGTGCGACTAACGTCTGGGCTAAAGCATTCCAATCGCGAACTGCTCGCGGGAAGAACGAAAAGCTGAATGTATTGTTAGTGCAAGAATATTCTTGGAGTGTTAGGTGATGCTTGTGACGGGGCTTCTCTGGATGTGTTATAGGAAATATAGGTGTTAGAATCCACATGTACCTTATTTTTCAGGATGAGATACAAAAATTTGAGTCGGTACAGTATCGCACGACTGCTTAGTGTGTGAAGGTCGATTTCAGATAGCATCTGAGTAGGCCAGTCGGTGCGCCGAAATCGGTTACAGATAAACCGCGCGGCTTTTCGCTGGACAGCGTCAAGAGCGGTGATTTGATTTTGGGCAAAGGGAAACCACGCCACATTCGCATATTCTAAGATAGGGCATATTATTGTAACATAGGCCAAGAGATTGGCCTCCTTCGTAGAGTATCGCAGGGCCCGTTTTAGGAACATAAGCTTTCGCATCGCTTTGCTTGCTAAGGGCTCTACATGAGCCGACCATCCTAAGTCTGATGATATGATAACGCCCAAGTACTTGTACTGAGTGACAGTGGTAAGTATAGTATTATGACAGCCGTATGAAAAAGTAAGCTTGGATTTCTTTTTTGTTACTGACATTGAAACTGTTTTATCGAAGTTGATGGCCATTTGCCAGTCTTCACACCATTGGACTATCAAAGAAAAATCCTTCTTAAGACTAATTTGGTCTTGCCGGTTTGATACCTCTCTATACAGGAAGCAATCGTCTGCAAATAACCTAATTTTGGATTCCATCTGATTAGTTATGTCATTTATGAACAAAAGGAACAGGATAGGGGCCAAAATGAAACCCTGGGGTACACCAGAAAGTACCGGTACAGCTTCAGAAGCGTGGGAGCCTAACTGAATAAACTGACGGCGGTAGGATAAGTAATTCCTAATCCAACGAAAATTGGCCCATCTCCTAGTGTATTTTTAAGCTTTAGGAGTAGTTTAGCATGGCAGACACGGCGATAAGGCGGCACTTTCCATATCCTCTAGAGCAATGTTGGTGCCAACGACGGACACAGAGGCTCCCATCGGTGTGCCGAATACTTGCTTGGAATACTCCTTGTTAAAGCGAAGTACGCATTCTCAAGGCAAAATTTTAGGATGTTGCAAATGACGTGGGATTAGAATCGCGTGCGTTTGGGCAAAGAATAGTCAGCCTCGAGTAGTTTCCTGCAGCACTCGACCGTGTGGTCAACAGGCACACACATAAACATTGACTCTACGTCAAAGGAGATCATGACTTCGGCATCTTCAATGCAGGTGTTCTTATTGCCTCAATGAAGTGAGCGGAGTCTTTGACGAAAGTGGGCGTGAGCTCTGCAAGTGGCCTAAAAATACGGTGCAGGTAGCCGGACAGTTCATACAATGGCGAGCGTGTGTAATCCGCAATCGGCCATACCGGGACGTCCGGCTCGTGAATTTTCAGCAGTCCAAAGAGCGCGGGAGCCAATCCGTTGTGGCAGAGCAAACTGTAGTAGAGATTCTTTCATTCGGGAGGGGGACAAACTTGAAAACTTCAGTACGCAGATTCTGGAGCTCCGATTCCACCTTCTTCTTTGGATCCCTAGCCAGTTTGGCATAGGTCGACGTGTCCTGGAGCAGCTCATTTATCTTGTTGACGTAGTCCACACGGTCCAAAACCAGAATGGCATTTCCCTTGTCCGCGGGGAGGATGACTGTGTACTCGTTTTCTTGTAACCGTTTCAACGCGCTAGTTTCTGATGCCGGCAGGGTCGTAAAATTTGTCCTCGCAACCTTCGAGACGACCCCAATTGCACGCGAGCGAGCTTCTTCCCGTAGACTGGGCTCAACAAGTCGTACCACTTGTTCCACAGCGCAAGTCAGCTGGCGCACATTTGGTCGTGTGCCGATGTTATACTTAACGCCGCGGCTGAGCAGAGCATGCTCTCCCGGGTCGAGCCTTTATGAGGGTAAGTTCCGAACACCTAGTGTGCCCCAACTCTCGGCATTTCTTCGTAAAAGAATGGAGAACTTGGAATCCTGGCACGCTGACCTTTTTTTCCAGCGTGGCAGCAGCAGGAGTATTGTTGGCGCGAAGTAGAACACCGTGGAATTGGATGTGAAGCTGGTTTCGAGGTGACGTTGAGCAAAGATGTTCTCCAGGCGTTTGATTGTTGCCTTTGTTTCGAAAATTCGGCCTGTAGAAGGTGTTCCTCGGCTTTAGCAACAGTCCGCTTCCCCACGGCAGTCTTGACAAGGACCGGGGGCCGCAGGGACTGCGGAATGAGTCCATGAATCTTGCAGCGCATGTGGAACGGTCGCTGGCGTTGGAACGAGGCAAGTCTCGTTTTCAAATTGATGAACGGACGCATTTGCGGTATGGCTGCAGTCCCATGCTTCTCTCGAAGACCAACATAGTGAAGTGTTCGACGACAACTCGTCTGGCGAGGAAATCTAATGGTGCCAAAAAACGTGCACTCGCCAAAAATAAAATAAAAATAAAAAAATAAAGAACCGACGTTTCGGGCCCCGTACGGGTCTCTTGATCACAATCAAGATGTAAGCATCAGCGCGCAGCTATTTATGGGTGAAGTGGCGCAGTGTTCGGGCGTATATCTCGGGAAGATTACCCCACGTCCTGTTTATCGTGTGTCTAGTTGATTGGATGTAAAATTATTCTAAAAGCAAACGGGCAGATAAGCGTTTTTCTTTTGCGATGATGGCTGCCGAGTCCCAGTCAATTACGGGACTCGGTAGTCATCATCATCATCGGACTCGGCCTGGTCTGGTGTAGAATTCAGCTGGGCCAGACCCACGTCTATGCTGGCGCCGTCTACAGACCACCGCAAACCGAAGTCTCGTATCTCAAGTAGCTTGTAGAGTACATGTATCAACACATGCTGCGGAACGCCATAATAATGGGAGGAGATTTTAATCTTCCAGAGATTAACAGGGACTCACTGAGCCCATCCAATGTAACAAATAATACCTTGCTGAGCTTTCTGTTTACCTTCAACCTGACCCAATTAGTATCCAAGCCCACCCGTATCCAGGGCACTTCAAGTTCCATTTTAGACCTTATTTTCATAAGCGATTTCTTTCAAAAGAAGATAACAAAGTCGAAATTATTGAAGGACTACCGGATCATAACATGGTTTTTTGCACGCTCACCATTCCAAAACGAATCCGCCAACGTAACACTAGAAAGCGCGTGTACGCATTTAACAAAGCAGACGAAGACGCCATTATGACCTGCCTTGCACACGAGTACTACGACTTTAACAAGCTAATCTCAAAGGGTTCGGCCAACATCGACGAAATTTGGTTGCTGTTCAAAGCAAATGTTATGCACTGCTTAAGCCAATTTGTCCCACAAATACAAAAGAACACAAATAAGCACAACCCATGGATTACACGTGACGTAATTAATTTAAAACGTAGAATAAAAAGGTTGCGCAAACCTAACAAATTATGCCCAGTTCCAGACTTCTGCCAAAAACTAAACTTGTTAAACAGATTACTAAAGGAAGCAACAAAGGTAGGAAAACAGCGCTTCTGCTGTACAGCGCTTAGCAACTTTATCAAAGACTCACCCCAGAAATTCTGGCGTTATGTCAGGCAAAACGATAACCGTACAAAACCGTTATCACCGACAGAAGAAAAGAAACAAGCGGAAGCGTTTAACGCATTCTTCCATTCTGTATTTACCCCCGACAATGGCATTACGCATGCTTACAGGCCAAAAATATAAAGCACAAACACTGAGCGCTCCAGTCGTAACTGAAGCAGGCGTGTTCGCACTATTATTAAATTTAGACGACAAAAAGTGCAACGGTCCTGACGGAATCTCGAACTGTTTCCTGAAACGTTATGGCGAGCCTGTAAGCAAATCCTTATGCCTTATTTACAATAAATCAATCTCCGAACAATGTATCCCAGCAGAATGGAAAATTGCTAAAATAGTGCCCGTCTACAAATCGAGCACTATTTCTTGCCAGTCAAAATATAGGCCTATTTCTCTCACATGTACATGCTGTAAAATCTTGGAACATATTATCTTAATATCCGTTACACAGTTCATTGAGGGAAACAATGTCCTCCATCCATGCCAACATGGCTTCAGGACTGGTCTGTCTACCGTTACCGAACTCGTTGAGATATTACACGATTTCTCCAAAGCAATTAACGACCAGAAACTAATAGATGTTATTTACCGAGACTTCACAAAGGTCGGAATCGTCGGAATCGGAATCGGAATCGGTCGAGTGCTGCAGGAAACTACTCGAGGCTGACTATTCTTTGCCCAAACGCACGCGATTCTAATCCCACGTCATTTGCAACATCCTAAAATTTTGCCTTGAGAATGCGTACTTCGCTTTAACAAGGAGTATTCCAAGCAAGTATTCGGCACAGCGATGGGAGCCTCTGTGTCCGTCGTTGGCACCAACATTGCTCTAGAGGATATGGAAAGTGCCGCCTTATCTTCATTCGGGACGCGACCAAAGCTTTTTCTAAGATACGTGAACGACTGCTTCTGCATTATGTCTCGCCGGCATGCAACACATTTCCTCGACCTCCTAAATTCTTTTAAGCCGAGTATACAGTTCACGGCTGAAGAGGAAAACACTCGGCTAATTCCCTTCCTGGATGTCCTCATAGAGAGGACTTCAAGCGGCTTGAGGACTAGTGTCTACAGAAAGACAACGCACACGCGAAAGTACCTGAGCTTCGACTCGGCCCACCCAATTGGGCAAAAGCGATCCGTCGAAGCAGCACAATTCTCCCGGGCATTCCGCCTCTGCTCCAACCCCACAGAACGTAGGCAAGAGCTGCAGGTTGTTAAAAGGAACCTGTCGAACAATGGATACTCTCGACAACTGCGCAGAACGCAGGAGTGCAGAGCAGCGAAACCCCGCCGTGAAACGGCAAAAGAAATGGTGAAGCGCGCGGCAGCACCGTAGACATATAGAACAAGCGAAGCCCTTGCACGAATTTTTAAGGGCTACGGTGTTCAAATCGCCCACGTGCCTTTCCTTAAAATTGGCCAACAGCTTGTACGCGCAAAACACCCTTTGCAACAGACGGACTACCTGGGAGTGATAAACAACATACCTTGCAAGGAGTGTGACGTGTCATACATGGGCGAGAGCGGAAGTTTTAAACGGCGCTTGAAACAACACACGAATGAAGTCGCCAAGGGAAACAAAGCAGCGAACACCCTGGCGGAACATAACGAACTAACCAGAAACACCATTGACTGGGACTCGGCAGCCATCATCGCAAAAGAAAAACACTTATCTACCTGTTTGCTTTTAGAATAATTTTACATCCGATCAACTAGACACACGATAAACAGAACGCGGGGTAATCTTCCCGAGATTTACACAACACTGCGCAACCTCACCCATAAATAGCCGCGCGCTCATGCTTGCACCTTCATTATGACCAAGGGACCCGTACGGGGCCGGAAACGTGGGTTCTTTATTTTTATTTTATTCTTGGCGAGTGTGCGTTTTTGGAACCATTATATTCCCTCGCCAGACGAGGCCAAGAATAAAATAAAAATAAAGAACCCACGTTTCGGGCCCTTGATCACAATGAAGATGAAAGCACGAGCGCGCGACTATTTATGGGTGAGGTTGCGCAGTGTACGAGTGTAAATTTCAGGAAGATTACCCCGCGTCCTGTTTATCGTGTGTCTAGTAGATTGGATGTAAAATTATTCTAAAAGCAAACAGGTAGATAAGTGTTTTTTCTTTTGCGATGATGGCTGCCGGGTGCCAGTCAATGATGCGTCCGGTTAGTTCGTGATGTTGTACACTGATGGTGTTGATGACCGCAATCTATTTCAGCTTTATTTGGTATTCATAGGCCGGCAAAAATATAAGTGCTCTAGCTAATAAAACCATCTTCTTCATGCATTAGTAGATGCAAACTGGCAGTCTTTCAAGAACAACATGTTGGACATGGTTGGCGGGCATATCGCCTTTTGTTCCATTTCGCACGATAACAAAAATTCATAGTTGAGGTCGTCATTCCGCAGACTAAGAAATAAAATGACACAGCCTAATGAAACTGCCAAGCGCTCGTTGAACCCATAATCTTGGCCGAAGAAAAGGTATGTTTGAATTGTTACCGTTCAGATATATAACCCTGCTAAGGACGAATACATCACGTATGACATTCGCTACCTTTTACGTTCAAATTCAAGTCGGGCTTCGCAAACCATATCGCCTGATTGTGACTCGTGACCTATTAGTCTCCCGAAAAGTAGGAACACATTTTAATCTGATGCGCAGTGCTCGTCCAAGCTGAACAAATTTTCGTCTTCTTTACTAACTAAGTAAAATCTCGGGGAAAGCGGTAGTAACTGGGCCGTTAATCCTAAAAAGGGCGCTTTCGTCCCTCAAAGGACTAACTGCATGAATTTCCGTGCCGTGTGCAAATTTCTGAGAGTAAATGTTTAGTCTCAGGTCGGAAAGAGAGCAGCAGGAGGACGAACAGCAACAGTTACTTCCCGTGCACTTAGCTGTTTTCGCCCGTGTCATAGAGCGATGCGTCGAAAACGATATTGTCTATAAATCATGAATAGTTGGAAGTTCGTGCACATTCTATTGAGCTATATGCATAGCAGCACCTTGCTTCTTCGTGAGAAAATTGCGTTAAACTTAGAAGCTACAATATGAAGAGTCATGCCCTTTGTGCGCACACCATAAGTGAGCGTAAGTCATTGACAGACAGCTAGATTTTCTTGGTCAATAGCACCTAAGTTCCTTCCGTTCCAAGTACGTTGGGAACTGAAGTGATGTGTAACTGAAACGGGACAAGCTAATCGACAGAGAAATCGGCCTTCTCTGTCGTCTTGGGTGCCCCGTTTGAGCTCGCTACACGTATACATCGCGTAATGTTTCAGTTTAAATCACCCTATGAATGCTCGGGCTCATTTCTTTTCGCAGTCGCTTACGGTTGCGAGTGCACTCAACGTTACACTCTCACTGCATAGCATGCAGAAAATGCCAAGTCGCTTTTAGATTGCCGCACTTGCGTTCCGATGCTTAACTTCGTCTAAATATCCGTTTCTGTCAACCGATCACCGTGGTGAAGTGGTTAGAGTGCCTGACTTGAGTGCGTGAGATCGAATCCTACTTTTGGGCACGTTTCTAAATTTTTTTTTCAGCTTATTATTTTTCCACGAGAGTATAAATGCCTAATTTCATTTAGCCTAACTTTGCAGAGCATCGGAACGAATTACCGTTACTCCCTTGAGGAGCATCAGAAAAGGGCAACTGTTAGTCCTCGAAGGAGTAAGCGCATGGGGAGTAAGAGTTCATACTGTGTCAGTTAGTCCCCAAACGGAATAATGGTCGTGGCAAATCAGTTACTCCCCAAAAGGACTCACCTCCCAACACCTTTTAGACCTTTTTTTTTTCGAGTGTAAGATCAACAAAATATAGCCTCCGCTCCGGAAGTAGATATTCCCTGTATGAAACCTCTGAAAGTACAAACGTAATGTATTGGGTGCCTTATATATTAGCTTATAACGTTCTATATCTCTTATATATATATATATATATATATATATATATATATATATATATATATATATATATATATATATATATGTACATATATATATATATATATCTATATATATGTACATATATATATATATATATATATATATATATATATATATATATATATATATATATATATATATATATATATATATATATATGTATATATGTATATATGTATACGTATATATATAAAGTGTTCTACTTCTGCGACTATATTTATTCTGAATTATAAAATAATAAAAATGTTGACACTGTGTTACATATGTAGGCAATCGTTGTTAGCTGTGCAATCATCGGCAGATTGCGTGGTTGTTGAAGTTATTCTGGTTTTCAACGTTGGACAAAGAAATACGCCTGATAATTTGACCTGGTTCTTATTACCGTGCATTTGTTGTAAGTTCCTTGAGCATATCATTGCTTCACACAAATACAACTAACTAAACCATAATCATTTCTTTTTTTTTTCTCGATTAGCAGGTCGTTGGAAAATAGCTTGTCCTGGGATACCGAGTTGCTTGAGTTTAGAACCAGCTTGCATTCTATCAAGGATAATACCTCCCAAACTGGGAACACGTTCTTCATTTTGTAAAGCTTTCTACCGCATTGCCCATTGCCAGTTGCTTTCAAAATTAAGTTACTTCTAACTAGACTCTGCTAAATTATGTCGCATTAGATTTTTTTGGGATCATGGCACCGATATATGTTTTTAATATTATTAACGGTGCCTCAGCTTTGGCTGGCGTAACATTGGGGGTCCCTCACGGCAAAGTTGGTAAACATTAATGACCCATCCACTAATATTCCTTCACATATTATTCACTGAAAAATAACCTCATCCAATGATCACCTTCCTATACAGTGCTGGAAGTGAGAAGCTGCAAATGATTTTGATCTCAGGCAAGCCCAAGCTAATTTTATTCAGTTGCAAACCATCCAATTTTGATTAACAACTTTGTCATCATTATCAGCCTGGCATCACCAACTGCAGGGCAAAGACCTTTCCCATACTTCTCGAACTACCCCCGTCATGTGCTAATTGTGGCCATGTTGCCCCTGCCAACTTATTAATCCCATCCGCCCACCTAACTTTCTGCCGCCCCCTGTTACGCTTCGCTTTTTTTGGAATCCAGTCCGTAACCATTAATGGACATTGGCTATTTTCCCACCTTATTACATATCCATCCCATGCCCATTTCTTTTGCTTGATTTCAGCTAATATGTAATTACCTCCTGTTTGTTCCTTCACCCAATCTGCTCTTTTCTCATCCCCTAATGTTACACCCATCGTTCTTCTTACCATAGCTCGTTGTGTCGTTCTCAATTTAAGCAGAACCCTTTTCGTATGCCTCCAGGTTTCTTCCGCGTTGGTGAGTACTGGTAAGACACAGCTATTATACACTTGTCTCTTGAGGTATAATGGCAACTTGCTGTTCATGATATGAGAATGCCTGCCAAACGCACCCCAGCCCATTTTTATTCTTCTGATTATTTCCGTCTCATGATCCGGATCCGTCGTCACTTCCTGCCATAAGTAGATGTATTCCCTTACCACTTCCAGTGCCTCGGTGCCTATTGTAAATTGCTGTTCTCTTCCGAGACTGTTGAACATTACTTTAGTTTTCTGCAGATTAATTTTTAAACCCACTCTTCTGGCTTGCCTCTCCAGGTCAGTGAGCATGCATTGCAATTGGTCCCCTGAGTTACTAAGCAAGGCAATATCATCAGCGAATCGCAAGTTACTAACGTATTCTCCATTAACTTATATCCCAAATTCTTTTCAATCCAGGTATCTGAATACCTCCTGTTAAGAAGCTGTGAATAGCATTGGGGAGCTCGTATCTTCCTGCCTGACGCCTTTCTTTATTGGGATTTTGTTGCTTTCTTTATGGAGGACTACGGTGGCTGTGGAGCCGCTATAGATATCTTTCAGTATTTTTACATACGGCTCGTCTACACCCTGATTCCGTAATGCCTCCATGACTGCTGATGTATTGATAGAATCTAAAGCTTTCTCGTAATCAATGAAAGCTATATATAAGGGTTGGTTATATTCCGCACATTTCTCTATCACCTGATTGATAGTGTGAATATGGTCTATGTTTGAGTAGCCTTTACGGAATCCTGCCAGGTCCTTTGCTTGACAGAAGTTTAAGGTGTTCCTGATTCTATTTTTTCTTGCCTTAGTAAATAGTTTGTAGGCAACGGACAGTAAGCTGATAGGGCTATAATTTTTCACGTCCTTGGCGTCCCCTTTCTTATGGATTCGGATTATGTTAGCATCCTTCCAAGATTCCGGTACGCTCGAGGTCATGAGGTATTGCGTATGCAGGGTGGCCAGTTTCTCTAGAACAATCTGCCCACCATCCTTCAGCAAATCTGCTGTTAGCTGATCCTCCCCAGCTGCCTTCTCCCTTTGCATATATCCCAAGGCTTTCTTTATTCTTCCGGCGTTACCTGTGGGATTTCGAATTTCTCTAGACTATTTTCTCTTCCATTATCGTTGTGGGTGCCACTGATATTGTATAAATCTCTATAGAACTCCTCAGCCACTTGAACTATCTCATCCATATTAGTAATGATATTGCCGGCTTTTCTCTTAACGCATGCATCTGATTCTTTCCAATTCCTAGTTTCTTCTTCACTGTTTTTAGGCTTCCTCCATTTCTGAGAGCATGTTCAATTCTATCCATATTATACTTCCTTATGTGAGCTCTCTTACACTTGTTCATACACTTCGAAAGTTCTGCTCGTTCTATTCTAGCTGTAGGGTTAGAGGCTTTCATACATTGGCGTTTCTTGATCAGATCTTTCGTCTCCTGCGATAGTTTACTCGTATCCTGCCTAGCGGAGTTACCACCGACTTCCACTGCACACTGCAAGATGTGGACGTGCTCGGCAAGGTGCGCTGCAGTGACCACAGGATGGTAATCACTCGAATTAGCCTAGACCTCAGGAGGGAACGGAAGAAACTGGTACATAAGAAGCCGATCAATGAGTTAGCGGTAAGAGGGAAAATAGACGAATTCCAGATCAAGCTACCGAACAGGTATTCCGCTTTAACCAAGGAAGAGGACCTTAGTGTTGAAGTAATGAACGAAAATCTTGTGGGCATCATTAAGGAGTGTGCAATGGAAGTGATGGCTAAAAACTTGCGCAAACAAGAGGGAGGAATACGTGGGCTAGTGATTTTCGACGTCAGTCGAAGCTAGCGCCGTGGAACACTCGCTGTTCTAACGAAACAGGGCATATAGTCACAAAAAGTTCGTCATCTAAAGGCGTTCACGGCAGCCAATGGTAAATTAGGAGATATTACTAGTGAAGACGATCAGCGAATGAAAAACAGCACTTACGGACGAAAAGCTTTGTCAATGGGCCCCAGGAGTTTGGAAGCGGCTCTACACTGTAAGAATGTTTCCCCCCTTAATGGTGTTCTCTTGTCACAATCGTCAGGTTGCGTTAGGGCCTTGCAAAAAATTACAAACGCCAACAACGGAGCTCTAACTAGACGAGCGATGACGTAGCTAAAAACTATGTAATCATTTTGACAGCCTTGGGCCCACACAAATATCCGACAAGAGAATTTCACAGCGAGAGATATGAAACTTTCTTCTCAGATGTATCTGTGCGTCGAAGGCTGCACGAACCATCACGTAGTTTTTCAACTACGTCTTTTGTCATCGTATATCCAGTTAGAGCTTCGTTGTCATCCTCTATAAAACGTTGTAAGGCCCTAACGGTAGCTGTATTACCAGTGCGACAAGAAAACACCTTTAAGGCTGTAAACATTCTGACGGTGTAGTCGTTAAATACATTATAAGGGCTTAAGTACTGACCAAAAAGTGCATAATAATTGCCCGTTGAAACGCCGAAATCAACAAAAATAATGCGGCGATAACTCAATTTTGATGCCACGGTTATCACAACTGGAATAGCGGTTCAGCATATTTCCATGGTAGCGGTGGCCTTGAGGGGGAAAAGAAGAAGAAGATGCCGGTATAAACAGCCATGTTCTTGATGTTCTGCGCCACAAAGGATCAATGCTTCGGGCTAAGGTAGTGCACAATTATCTACCAGCATTAATGATTACCGTATCGTCCTATCACGTCTGCGCACCGGTGAACTTGTGGCCGACTCCATTTTCTTCATGCCGACCTCGCTGGTCGTCCGTACCAGGCGCAAGATTTTAGAGGTGTTCTCCGAAATTTTGTTGAACACAAGAACATAAACTTCATCGGCCAAGTTGAAATATCACATGCGTGGATGGTGACTTTTGGGACAGCACTAGGTAAACACTAGCTAGTCACTTGTGCATAATTTCTGGCTTGAGGAAGCCGCTGTGTATTGATGCACCCTAACCCTACAGAAGTGAGGATGAAGTTGCTGTGGCTGCTTGAACGCATGGACGATATTAACATACGTGAAGCGCTTCAGCTATTTGGGAAGATTACACTATATCTACAGAACCTTTGAGAATGTCCGTTATGGAACACATTTGCACACTTAATCGCGACGTCGTACTGTCACTTGTGGATCGAATTCGGGTCAGCGACCTTCCACATCTACTGGCTCTTTGTGATCTACATAGCTTTGCCCTTATTCCTGGAAGGTCACCATAATGCTTATGTTGTAACAACGTCCGACACACTTGTCGACACTGCCGGAGACCGCGACGAGAGTATTGTCCGCGGTTAGGGTACTCGTCCGAAGAATGTGTTGTCAGGTACGCCGGTTAACCACTGAATCGCACAAGACCACGTCATGATCTTTCGCAAGATCATGTCACAAATACTGCAGAGGTACTAAATGCAACGGGTGACCTTCAAGGTGCGGCGGTATCCGAAGCCAGCGCTGCCGACAAGGCATCTGATCGTGAGCGCACCGTTCCGGGGACGTCTGACGACCCGGCAGTAACTGCAGATATGATCTTTCTCTGTGAGAAGGAAACTCCCATGGCGCTTGAACCAACGGCTAGGGAGCAGGCAAATCTCAGTACGGTTACTCCTGGAAAATTTTCGGAGGCGGAACCACCTAGTCCACATCAGCTTCTTCCAGTAGCCACGGCAGGCGTTTCTGGCTGCACTAACATACATGCAACTAAGCGCCTTGCATCGTGCAACATTGATACGACTGAAGAAACGGTCTCAACAAGCAGCCCCAGAAAATCACATCGTCGCAGATAGTCATAGCATTCGAAGAAATGTAGTATTTCAAGATCAAGGAATCCTGGAATTGGTACGAAAGAGGATTCGACTCCACCTTCGCCAATGCACCAATGAGACAAAATTTGTAGTCTCCATGCCGCTGTCCCGGCAAATTATTTTTGAAAAGGTCAACGTATGTAACCTCCGGTCCCGCCAGAAACAAATGTAGCGACACCTGTTGCACTTTTGGAGATATTTTGAATTTGTAGCCGTTCAAGAATGCAATATTGATGGTGATGAGGAGACTGAGAAGGCATTGATGACATTTCGCTTTGCCTTTCATATATTTGTGTCGCACGATCTGGGCCTTGTAGGAGCCCGCGGTCGTGGCCGCGGAGTCTGGCTTCAATCAGAGGGTTGCTATCTAGCCTACGCCGTCGTTGCGTCTTGTATCGGGTAGCTGGACTACGTTACCGGCGCGTCGGCCGAAGGCTAAGCGGGCCCACGCCGTCGTCCGAGCATACATGACGAGGATTGCTTCTTTGCCGATGAATACCAGGACGAGAAAATGAGGAACCGAACAAGGGGTTTATACATAGGAGAGGCGAACTTATTTACAGAACAACAAGAGATACTTGTACTGGCCGGAGCATGGAGCGCAGTACATCGTTCTTGTAGCATGAGCCACAGGTCAGAAGGCTACATATTCCTGGTGAGCGCACATCAGAGCATGTCATCACACCATAGCACACTTGCACACTGTGGCACCTGGCATACTGGTTGGGGGAGCTGGGGTCGGTGATGAGTGTCAGGCCTGTCTCCTATATGTCCTGCCATAAAGCCTTCAATTTTGCTCTCTTAGAGGCTCCGTGCGAGTACATTCGTCTCCAGTACACCACTGTACTTTGTTGGGCATTTTTAATGAATACTGAAATTATATTACCCACGAAGTGTCCAAGCATATTTTAGAAGAAACTTTAGAAACATATTTTTGTGACCACGTGGACAGTGGCATTGCCATAAACTTCGCTCCTGGAGGGGCGGGGGGGGGGCGGTGCCTCACGTCGCAGCTGGGCCGCCTATATATAGAATTTTTTGAGGTATAAATAAATGAATAATAAGTCCATTGGCATTGCCAAAGATGCTGCAAACAAATTCTTGAACGCTACGTACTGTCAAGACTAGTGAAATATGTATTGTTCATGAAAGAATGTACTCGTATGTCCCAAAAATTGGGCCCGAAGTAACTGATATTAGTTCTTCGATGTTTTTGTCTATTTAATCAGTATATAAAATATTGTACGAACTTTAGTACTACGGAGTTCGAAACGAGCAAAGCAGTGCATACCACCAATATGAAAATACCAAAAGGACATGAAAACAACAAGTTGACAAAAATATTTTAATGAAAATTTGTCATTCAAAAACCTCGTTTACATATTTGTGCATATGCAACAGCTAGGGAAAAATCGCAATAGCGCTGTCCTTTGTTACAATTTTTTGCGCAGGAGCAGCTGTCACCGATCGTGCATTGTGATTGCACCGAAATTATTGTCTCAACAGAGAGCACATATAAAGAAGAGCGGTACTGAAATATATATGAGGGACAGGGAAATGAAAGTGAGCCAGTGCGAGTACATGGTAAACGGGATACTGTATTTAAGGTAGTCGCTATGAGCATTTAGACATTTGTCCCACTGACTAACGCGTCGCGGGACTCCGGTTTTATGAAACTCATTGGATTGCAACTTCAAAATGTCTGTAACTGACACTTTTACGTCATCGCCCAAGACCAATCAGGCACTTTGGAGCTGTTTTTTTCAATTTCCCTGTGATGTGGAAATCCCAAGGTGGCAATTATGGGTTGTATGGAGGATATTGCAGTCTTTCCCACTAGAAGTTTGCCAGTTTTGGGTTAACCACATCAATGACGTGAGGACTGGCATTGTCATGGAGCAAGATGACACCATTCGTCAATTTTCCACGTTGTTTGTTTTTGATTGCGACGCGCAGCTAATTTGGCGTCTCTCAATAACGAAAATGATTAATAATCTCTCCAGGTATAGCAAATTCGATCACTAATGGCCCCTGACAATAGAAAAATGTCAACAGCACAATTCTAGCAGTAATGACGGCGTTTCCTTTCTTTGGAGGGGGTGAATTCGAATATTTCCACTTTAAGCTTTGCCGCCGTGTTTCAGGCTCGTAGTAGTGGCACAATGATTCGTCCACGGTCATAGTTGCAGAGAAGACGTCATCACCCTCATTGTAATACCGGACCAGATGAGTCACGGCAGTGCCGAACCTCGCCGCCTTCTTCCGGTGGTTCAAAATCTTGGGCATCCATCCCACACAAGTGCCGATAACCGAGATTTTCATGAATTATGGCGTGAACCAAACTGTATATGATGACCACACGCTCTGCCTGTTCATTGATGCTCATCATCCGTTCTTGCCTAATCAGTTCATCAACCTTTGCAGTTGTGTTGGGGATGATTGAACGGTGGCATTGGTCTGGTCTTGGATCATCTTTGCAACAGTCACGTCCTTCTTTGAACTCTTTGCTCCAACGCTTCACAGTGGTCAATGCAATGCAATATTCAACGTAAGAAGCCGTCATACAGCTACGAATTTCTTCTTGGGAAACACGAGCGTTCCGCTGTCAAAAACATCAGGACACCTCGCTCTTCAACTTTTAAAGCGTCCATTATGTCACGCAACCATGTTCAGCCCAGTGTATGAGAGCATCGAAGAACATTTATACTCAGGTCTGCGTGTCATTTTGTAAGCGTGGGATGTCAGTGTGCTATGCGGGTTGTCAGTGTGCTAAGCGCATGCCTCGCAGATAATGACCCTAACCATTATTTCGCGGGCTTGTTTGACTCACTTTCATTTCACTCGCCCTCGTATATTAGAAATGCGAAGATACAGCTTGATAAAGGGCAAGAAAGTGTCACTGGAAACAAAGTTCACTTTACATATACAAAAAACCTCGCGCGATAAATCAAGGTATCTAAGAAAAGTCATTGTATATAATACGTCAAAGAAGGCAAATAAACATTTTGCGACATCAAAGATTCACAGATCACAGAATCCTACGTACCCCCCTTCACTCCCCCCGAGAATCGCGCCTTACGGATTGCACGATCCCCTTGCCCACACAAGACTGAGCCACCATCGTCGGCTCACCCATGCCACCACACCCCTCTACGCTTTCACACGCACATGCAGCATGCAGCGCGCGGTCAGGATCTTGTCGCCCTTGGATTTTACATGGAACATGAGGCAATGGCAACGGCAAGGATACGCCTGGAATGTCCACCTAATGCTATCGCAATAATATGATAAGGGTATCCGGCAACTGAAGCGTCCCGTGGCCCAATACATTCCGTAAAAGGAGGAGTAACAAAATAAAACTTCCACCATGCGGCAGTTCGCTGTGCCGCAGCGTCCTTTTTTTTCTTTTGTGGGGCAGGGGCATCGAAACGAAAAAAAAACGCGGAGGAAATGACGTTGGCCACAATCGATTGGCTACTTTTGGCACCTAACGAAGGAATATCGAAGAAAAGGTGAGACGCTCGGCCCTCACAGAACCCATAGGCATACTGCTCGGTATCCTACACCAGCGAGATTTTGCGGAGAGGCTGCGCTCAAGCGACCATGTTGCAATCCGTCTTCTCCCCACAGTGATCATTGTTTATTTTTGTCGTCTGCTAGCCAGAAAGCGTCCAAAAATTGGAGGATGCTTAAGCTTCGCCTTTAAGAGTGGAACGCGACAGCGTTCCCGTCGACTTGCAAACATGTGTAAGACAATGGGCTACGGCGCAGTGATCACTTACGAGGCGCCCCGCATCGGACGCGGTGAGCGTCGAGCAGCGCAGCGTTCGGCGCGGCAAAGAAACGTGCGCCTGAGCAAGCGGAACGAACCAAAGAACTCGGTGTCTCGGAGGGGGAAACGATGCACGCCAGCCAAACGTCCTGATCGGCACGGGTAGAGAGATAGACAGATAGTGATCTAAAGAAAGGCAGGACGCTTGATTCTGCAACCTGGAGGGAGCAAGGCGAAGCGTCGTCAGGGGAGAGGGAGTCCGGGCCGTGACGCGCCTCGCACCGGCCCCCGCACAGCCCCAATGCGCGCGTGGCGCGCCTCCTGTCGGGGCAGCGCCGTACATTGAGAGGAGGGGGTCTTCTGTGTTTGACGCAAGATGGCTCTGCGTGTGCGGAAAGCGCAGAAAAAATGTAGCGGAAACGCACTTCGCTACTCGTGTAACTGCGACTTCTGTAAGTTACGTGTTCATAATTACCGATATACACTGCAGTATGACTTTCTACGGCTCGTTTCTAAGGCAACACCGCATTCACTAGAGGCGCTTTGAAGCATCGAACCCGTGGCTGAGTGGTAGCGTCTCCGTCTCACACTCCGGCGACCCTGGTTCGATTCCCACCCAGCCCATCTTGCAAGTAGTTCTTTATTCTTAAAGTGCCTGCCGGGATGCACGGCAGGCACTTTAAGATTCTTAATGTGCCTGCACGGCCAACGCCGCCGACACCAGCTTTTCTGCGACACGAGCTCCTTAACGCTGTCGCGTTAAAACTCCGCGAGGCGAAAATCTACTCGTCCAGAGCAAGTCGAACGCGCACCTATGTGCGCCGCGCAGACATCTGGGCAACACGAGAAAAACGTATGCGTTCTGGCTGGCTCTCGCAGCACGTGGGTAGCGAGAACAGGAAAATTGAAGAGGCTCAACGTGTGCTCGCGAATAAAAGTCAAAGTAGAAAGATAAATAAGAACGTAGTTACCTATGGTGGCTTTATTGTCTTCACGTGGATGCTTTGGCGCAGGTGAAATATAAATGTTAATATTCTTTTCTGTGACATGGGGGCACAAACAACCACAACACTTTGATCAGACTGTACTGCATGGTTTTCTCAGCTTTAAAATACTACACCCTAGCCAGCTTGTCTGATAGTCTGTTATTTGGCCTGTCTCATTGCGCGCTCCGACGTACGACTGTAGAAAAACTTCCCCCGATTTCAAATGTTTATAACCTTAAAACCACAATGTTCCGGAATCGAAAATCTCAAGCACGACATTGGAAATGTCAATGCACCTTTCCCATCAAAAGTTTATAATATTGCACCGTTATAGTTCGGGAATTTAAATCCATGCGCTCCGTAGATTCCTCGGCTTCTGTGAGATGCCGCGACGAGCCCGCTCACCATCGAAACGCCCTTAAAATATTATGCTCGGATATGGCTCCTTGCGTTATGTGACTCCTGGTGCATGGGTGCTGCCACGAAATCCAGCCAGATTAGGCAATCATCGCGCCGAAATGTCTTTTCGAGCATGAAAAAGACATTCTAGACAAAAGTCAGAAAGTTTTGCGGGGGCGGGGTTTGTTCTGATTGGCGTTAAGCATTTTGGTTCCCATAATGCTGAAGCCTCATGATGTGCTTCTTTTCGTCGTGCTTTCTTTTTTTGTGCGTCATGACGTAGATCATGGCGCGATTTTCGAAATCTTTAAGGTTCATACGCGAGGTGGTGGCAAAAAAGGAAACTGAACGAAATCTCCCTAATTTCTGCGCATGCGAATGGAGACAGGCTTGGACAAGTGACCATTACCAATCAAACGATTTCTGAAATCATAATAGTCATTGCACAGTTTTACACCTTTATATATAATTAACTCGACGTTAGCATGTTCGAGAAATGAAAACAAAGGAATCACAGGTCATATAAAACTCCTTAGCTAAGTCTACTCGGAGCATTGCTAGTTGATCATGGGAACTGGAACAATGTTTCGGCATTTTACGTGCGATGGGTATATTTGACCGTGTTGAGAGGCCTTTCAGATATCAAGTGCGGTGAGAGCCAATAAGAATCTGCATTCCAAATTGTAGCCTGTTTCATAATACATTTGCGAAAACTGTATAGCCTAGATTAGACAGTGTAATAGGTCTTTAGGTTTGAACAGTGCACAGTATCTGTCTGTCGGTGTATATTGCAATCAACAGTGTGTAGCTTCTATTGAATTATTCAGGAGGAGTATTGACATCACAAGCAACTCTGAAAAACTAGCCTAACACATGACAAAGAATCTAAAGGCTTTATATATATATACATGTATCTTCAGAAATGACACCAAGACCAGGTGTCTGATATCGGTAGTTGTTCAATAGCTCAAATATAGTCCGGGTTGAGTGAAAGAAACACAATGACAGCGCACTCTCCTTGAGTTAAATGGGCCCCAAAGGACCCAATCCGTGCTACCAGATTATCACACTCTTTATCAGAAGGGTTGTTAAACAAGGTAGTGTCGTAAGCCTCAAATTCGTACATAATTTCCTTAGTATTAGAGATTAAGGAATCATTTAAATAAATTTCTGGTATCAGCCGGCTTACTGCATTGCGGTATTCATTAAACAACCGTTGACGTGTGGGTTCCTCAGAATGCAAACTTCGATGGCCACGCGAAAGAACATCGGCACCACTTTGGCCTGTTGAGTCACAATCCTGAAGCGCACATTTAGCAGTAGTAATTTCGTTCATATAAAAGCCAGGTGCCTTAGATTCTATGCCAAAGAGGTTATAGAGACTTTAAAGTGCTTTGTTCATTTTATTTATTTACACTGTACAGGAGGCCCATGCGCGCCCAAGCAGGAGTTGTGAAATTACAAAGAATAATCATACATGCATTCAGAAGAAAACGAACAAAACGTCGACACCTCGTGATTTAAATTATCAGATCAAAAATTAATGGGATCAGTTGAGTCGGTTCTCCTTAAGAATGATAATGGTTGTGCGTTCTGCTCTTCAAATGTACGGGGGAAAGGAACATTTGAAGGCATTAGTTCTTGTTTGGATGGAGTTAAGGATTCAGAGTGGTGATGTCTGGTTTGTCTTGTTGGCAATGGTCGGGCGTATGGAGCCGGATGGATCGAGAGTTTGTTATTTTAAGTAGAAAAAGCAGATTTCATCCCTGGAATTTTCCGCTGTAGTTGTAATGTCTGTATACCATGATCGTGCGTGATAGTTGTTCGCGAGTCAGTTATACGGTAGTTGAAAAAATAAACATAACTGATTTCAACTGAGTCGTTACCAATGAAATAATATTGCGTTTATTGTGTGGATCCCATACGGTCCACGCATATTCCATATTCGGCCTTATAAGTGATTTGTATGCATGAATTTTAGGTTCAGGGAAACCTGTTTTAGTTTATGTCGAAGTATACAGAGTTTCCGAAATGATGCAGCACATATATTTGACACATTAAATTTCCAACTTAGGTTGTTAGTTATTGTAACATCCAAATATTTATGTTCATATACTTCAACGAGAGGATGACTAGGAAGACTATAGGGAAACGCCCACCTACGTTTTTTTTCGGTTATCTGCATGTCTACTGTATTTTCTTCGTTCTGCTACATGTCCCATTCTTCGCAGCATGAATAAATGTTATGAAAGTTAATATGGAAAAGTTCTCCATCCTCTCTGAAAGCAAT
This sequence comes from Dermacentor variabilis, assembly GCF_050947875.1. Classification (NCBI taxonomy): domain Eukaryota; kingdom Metazoa; phylum Arthropoda; class Arachnida; order Ixodida; family Ixodidae; genus Dermacentor; species Dermacentor variabilis. The sequence continues at coordinate 61,927,276 of NC_134573.1, read as the reverse complement.
TTCATCAAACAAAATGCAGGCAGTCGTCTGCTAACAAACGTATTTCTAGTGGTTCAGTAATAGCGCCAACAATAGCATTATAAAAATCAAGAACAAGAGTGGCCCCAGTACTCTACCTTGTGGTATTCCGAAGTAACTGGCAAACGACACGAGTGGTGACCTATAACGTAAAGCGAATGTGTGTGGTTTGCTAACTAGCGGGAGTTCCAGTTTATTATGAAAGAGAGTATTTATCTTAGCTTGAAGATTAACTTTTGATGTGAAAGAAGATCATATGCTTTTCGGAAGTAAAAAAGAAGGAATGATGTCACAGCAGACTTGTCGATAACACTTGCAAAATTGTGAATTACTGTGGTTAGTTGATTGACCGTAGAAAATCCCTTTCTAAAACCATGTTGAATAGAGGAGAGAATGGGGTTATCTGTTAAATATATGTTCAAGCATCATACAGCTTACAGCGACCATATATTCAACGATATATCTTACAGCGACAATATGTTCGGGAACCTTACAGCTCGCAGAACTCAGAGATGTAGGACGATGATTTGAAATCAGTGATGTGTCCCCTTTCGTGGGTCTTGGCACAACACGCGCCGTTCACCAGTCAGCCTGTAGATCCGCAGATGATATGGATGTGCGAAAAATGCATGGAACAAATATGGCGAGCCTTTCAACATAGCGACGAAGGAACGCATTTGGGAGACCGTCAGGGCCAGGTGATGCTTCAGCCTTCAGGCTGAGAAGCATAGTCACAACACCTGGTAGTGTTAGAATATCTTCGAGATGAGAGCACGATACAGGGGTGGTGACTGACTGTTTCAGAAGGGACACAAAATGTGCCGTGAAAATATAAATGAAAATGTTCCGCAATGGCCTCCTTGGCAACAATTCGAACACCATCGGGTTGTATCTTGTCAACAGATTTTTTTATGGTGATTCAAAATGTCCCAGAATTTCTGAAGTGACTCTATTAAAAAGTTTGCCAGAATATGTTGAAAATAACGACATTTGAAGCGTTTCAGCGCCTCATTAGGCGCCGTTCGATAGGCTTTAACAATGTTTGACGCTGGTCATCATTTTTAAGGCGCTTAAGCTTTCTTTTTAAATGTAAGACGTCTCTCGTTATCAAGGGATTTGATTTTTTGATTTTGTTAGTTTTGTTTGGTACGAAATTATCCAGACAGTAAGTGCATGTCTGTTTGAATTGATTTCGAAGCATAATAATGTCTGAGCCTGGAAAGCTGTTGAATTTTTGTTCAATATTATCGACAACACTCCCATCCCTGGCACGAGAAAAACCTTTTAGGGAAACTATTTCAGAGGGAGCAATACAAGGTTGTCCAATGCCATTGCAATACCATAGCATGATCAGAAATACCGGGATTTACAGAAGCTGTATATTCTTCAATTGTCCTAGAAACAAAATAAAGATCTAGGATTGAAGAGTATAAACCACAAACTCGTGTAGGCTCGGTTACTACTTGTTGCACATCCAGGTTAAGGACAATATCAAACAAGGATCAAACATCTCAGACTTGATCAGTATTTGAATATAGATAAGGCCAATCAAAAGAAGGTAATTTAAAAATGGCAACAATTATTTATTGTCTGCAAGTAAATTACCGTAACCGATCGCTTAGATCTTTCTGAAATCGCGGTGGAACATGCGGTGCTCTATAAACCGTGGACAGTAATTAAGCGCGTCCTAAAGAGAACAATTTCAATGTAACACTTTCGTGATTGTCTATCTGACTTAGCAGTGATGTTCGAATGCCATATTTTAGCAAGACAGCAATGCCGCTGCCTCTAGTAGGACGCTCACGGCGAAAAACTTGATAGGAGGGTCACAAAAAGATGACAGTCATCAATGCCGCCTTGAAACCAGGTCCCCGTGATAGCAACAACATGGGGATCGTAATCTAACAAGATGGCTTCGAGTTCTATTGATTTGTTAACGACGCTAAGCGCATTTATGTTAAAAATTTCCAGTTGATTATTAGAAGGTCGTATAGGTCAGACCATTTTAGAATTGGCATGAAAGAAAGGAACCTTTATTCTCGTTTGGGTGTCATCGTCCCACATGAACAGCTCCCCATTTACTCGCACCTTGTCGTTAATGAGTGAAACATTCTTTACTTGTTGTTTTTTCATCATTAGATCTTGCCCATAACAGCTTTTTCTGCCGTGTGTCACACGAGTAATTATTTGGGATAGATATTTTTGTCCCTTTAAGCTTGTGGGCATTTTAAACACTGCTTGCTTCTCATTATATCCCTGAAAATGAAATTATTTCCATTTCAATCCAAATTGTACGAACAATTATCCGAGCGTATAGTTTGAAAAGCTTCCGAGGGGCGAATAAAGGCATACCAGCAACCAAAACAAGTTTTAACGCAATAGTATTAAGGAGCTCATGTCGCAGAAAAGCCGGTGTCGTCGTCGGCGTCGGCGGCGTTGGCGGTGAACGAAAAATGGCAGCAGGCAATTCATAAATAAAACAACTTGCAAGATGGGCTGGGTGGGAATCAAACTAGGGTCTCCGGAGTGTAAGACGGAGACGCTACCACGTAGCCATGAGTTCGATGCTTCAAAGCGAGACAAAGCCGTCTCTAGGGAATGTGGTGTTGCCTTGAAAACGAGCCGTAGAATGGTATACTGCGGTGTATGTCGGTCATTATGAGCAAGTAAATTACAGAAGTCGCAGTTAAACGGGTAGCGAAGTACGTTTCCACTACATTTCTTCTGCGCTTGGCGCGCACGCAGAGCCATCTTGCGGCAAACACAGAAGACCCCCTCCTCGCGATGTACGGCACTGCCCCGACAGGGGGCGCCGTACATTGCGACATTGCGACTGATGGCACCGTACATTTCTCGGGGACAGTGAGCCGTGTGCGCCTGGGACTATTTCAACAATGGCGTTCCGTGAAGAAAGGTGCCACAGTGTGCAAGTGTGCTATGGCGTGATGACATGCTCCGATGTGCGCTCACCAGGAATATGTAGCCTTCTGACCTGTGGCTCATGCTACAAGAACGATGTACTGAGCTCCATGCTCCGGCCAGTACAAGTATCTCTTGTTGTTCTGTAAATAAGTGCGCCTCTCCTATGTATAAACCCCTCGTTCCGTTCCTCATTTTCTCGTCCTCGTATTCTTCGGCAAAGAAGCAATCCTCGTCATGTATGCTCGGACGACGGCGTGGGCCCGCTTAGCCTTCGGCCGACGCGCCGGTAACGTAGTCCAGCTACCCGATACGAGACGCAACGACGGCGTAGGCTAGATAGCAACCCTCTGATTGAAGCCAGACTCCGCGGCCACGACCGCGGGCTCCTACAAGGCCCAGAGCGTGCGACACAAATATATGAAAGGCAAAGCGAAATGTCATAAATGCCTTCTCAGTCTCCTCATCACCATCAATATTGCATTCTTGAACGGCTACAAATTCAAAATATCTCCAAAAGTGCAACAGGTGTCGCTACATTTGTTTCTGGCGGGACCGGAGGTTACATACGTTGACCTTTTCAAAAATAATTTGCCGGGACAGCGGCATGGAGACTACAAATTTTGTCTCATTGGTGCATTGGCGAAGGTGGAGTCGAATCCTCTTTCGTACCAATTCCAGGATTCCTTGATCTCGAGATCCTACATTTCTTCGAATGCTATGACTATCTGCGATGATGTGATTTTCTGGGGCTGCTTGTTGAGACCGTTTCTTCAGTCGTATCAATGTTGCACGATGCAAGGCGCTTAGTTGCATGTATGTTAGTGCAGCCACAAACGCCTGCAGTGGCTACTGGAAGAAGCTAATCTGGACTAGGTGGTTCCGCCTCCGAAAATTTCGCATGAGTAACCCAACTGAGATTTGCCTGCTCCCTAGCCGTTGGTTCAAGCGCCATGGGTGTTTCCTTCTCGCAGAGAAAGATCATATCTGCAGTTACTGCCGTGTCGTCAGACGTCACCGGAACGGTGCGCTCACGATCAGATGCCTTGTCGGCAGCGTTGGCTTCGGATACCGCAGCACCTTGAAGGTCACCCGTTGCATCTAGTACCTCTGCAGTATTTGTGACATGATCTTGCGAAAAATCATCATGTGGTCTTGCGCGATTCAGTGGTTAACCGGCGTACCTGACAACACATTCTTCGGACGAGTATCCTAACCGCGGACAATACTCGCGTCGCAGTCTCCGGCAGTGTCGACAAGTGTGTCAAACGTTGTTACAACATAGGCATTAAGGTGACCTTCGAAGAATAAGGGCTAAGCTCTATAGATCACAAAGAGCCAGTAGATGTGGAAGGTCGCTGACCCGAATTCGATCCACAAGTGACAGTACGACGTCGCGATTAAGTGTGCAAATGTGTTCCATATCGGACATCCTCAAAGTTTCTGTAGATATTGTTTAATCTTCCCAAATAGCTGAAGCGCTTCACGTATGTTAATATCTTCCATGCGTTCAAGCAGCCATAGCAACTTCATCCTCACTTCTATAGGATTAGGGTGCATCAATACACAGCGGCTGCTTCAAGCCAGAAATTAAGCACAAGTGACTAGCTAGTGTTTACCTATTGCTGTGCCAAAAGTCACCATCCACGCATGTGATATTTCAACTTGGCCGATGAAGTTTATGTTCTTGTGTTCAACAAAATTTCGGAGAATACCTCTAAAGTCTTGCGCCCGGTACGGATGACCAGCGAGGTCGGCATGCAGAAAAACGGAGTCGGCGACAAGTTCACCAGTGCGCAGACGTGATAGGACGATACGGTAATCATTATTGCTGGTAGGTAATTGTGTACTATGTTAGCCTGAAGCATTGATCCTTTGTGGCGCAGAACATCAAGAACATGGCTGTTTATAACGGCATCTTCTTCTTCTTTTCCCCCTCAAGCCCAGCGCTTCAATGGAAATATGCTGAACCGCTATTCCAGTTGCGATAACCGTGGCGTCAAAATTGAGTTATCGCCGCATTATTTTTGTTGATTTCGGCCTTTCAACGGGCAATTATTATGCACATTTTGGTGAGTACTTAACCACTTATAGTGCATTTAACAACTACACTGTCAGAATGTTTACACCCTTAAAGCTGTTTTCTCGTCGCACTGGTAATACAGTTACCGTTAGGGCCTTACAACGTTTTATAGAGGATGACAACGGAGCTCTAACTGGATATAAGATGACAAAAGACGTAGTTGAAAAACTACGTGATGGTTTGTGCAGCCTTGGACGCACAGATACATCTGGGAAGAAAGTTTCATATCTCTCGCTGTGAAATTCTCTTGTCGGATATTTGTGTGGGCCCAAGGCTGTCAAAATGATTACATAGTTTTTAGCTACGTCATCGCTCGTCTAGTTAGAGCTCCGTTGTCGGCGTTTATAATTTTTTGCAAGGCCCTAACGCGACCTGACGATTGTGCCAAGAAAACACCATTAAGGGTGGAAACATTCTTACAGTGTTGAGCCGCTTCCATACTCCTGGGGCCCATTGATAAAGGTTTTCGTCCGTAAGTGCTGTTTTTCATTCGCTGATCGTCTTCACTAGTAATATCTCCTAATTTACCATTGGCTGCCGCGAACGCCTTTAGATGAAGAACGTTTTGTGAACATGGGCCCTATTTCGTATGAACAGTGAGGGTTCCACGACGGTAGCTTCGACTGATGTCGAAAATCACTAGCGCACGTATTCTTCCCTCGTGTTTGCGCAAGTTTTTAGCCATCACTTCCATTGTACACTCCTTAATGATGCCCACAAGATTTTCGTTCACTGCTTCAACACTAAGGTCCTCTTCCTGAGTTAAAGCGAAATACATGTTCTGTAGCTTGATCTGGAATTCGTCTATTTTCCCTCTTACCGCTAACTCATTGATCGGCTTCTTAAGTACCAGTTTCTTCCGTTCCCTCCTCAGGTCTAGGGTAATTCGAGTTCTTACCATCCCGTGGTCACTGCAGCGCACCTTGCCGAGCATTTCCACATCCTGCAGTCTGCAATGGAAGTCGGTGGTAATTCAATAGGCAGGATACGAGTAAACTATGGCAGGAGACGAAAGATCTGATCATGAAACGCAAATGTAGGAAAGCCTCTAAACCTACACCTAGAATAGAACTGGCAGAACTTTCGAAGTTAATCAACAAGTGTAAGACAGCTCACATAAGGAAGTATAATATGGATAGAATTGAACATGCTCTCAGAAACGGAGGAAGCCTAAAAACAGTGAAGAAGAAACTAGAAATTGGCAAGAATCAGATGTATGCGTTAAGAGACAAAGCCGGCAATATCATTACTAATACGGATGAGATAGTTCAAGTGGCTGAGGAGTTCTATAGAGATTTATACAATATGAGTGGCACCCACAACGATAATGGAAGAGAAAATAGTCTAGAGAAATTCAAAATCCCACAGGCAACGCCGGAAGAAGTAAAAAAAGCCTTGGGATATATGCAAAGGGGGAAGGCAGCTGGGGAGGATCAGGTAACAGCAGATTTGCTGAAGGATGGTGGGCAGATTGTTCTAGAGACACTGGCCACCCTGCATACGCAATACCTCATCACCTCGAGCGTACCGGAATCTTGGAAGAACGCTAACATAATCCGAATCCATTAGAAAGGGGACGCCAAGGACGTGAAAAATTATAGACCTATCAGCTTACTGTCCGTTGCCTACAAACTATTTACTAAGGCAATCACAAATAGAATCAGGAACACGTTAGACTTCTGTCAAGCAAAGGACCTGGCAGGATTCCGTAAAGGCTACTCAACCATAGGCTATATTCACACTATCAATCAGGTGATAGAGAAATGTGCGGAATATAAACAACCCTTATATGTAGCTTTCATTGATTACGAGAAAGCGTTTGATTCTGTCAAAACCTCAGCAGTCATGGAGGCATTACGGAATCAGGGTGTAGACGAGCCGTATGTAAAAATACTGAAAGATATCTATAGTGGCTCCACAGCCACCGTAAACCTCCATAAAGAAAGCAACAAAATCCCAATAAGGAAAGGCGTCAGCCAGGGAGATACGATATCTCCAATGCTATTCACAGCGTGTTTACAGGAGGTATTCAGAGACCTGGATTGGGAAGAATTGGGGATAAAAGTTAATGGAGAATATCTTAGTAACTTGCGATTCGCTGATGATATTGCCTTGCTTAGTAACTCAGGGGACCAATTGCAATGCATGCTCACTGACCCTGAGAGGCAAAGCAGAAGAGTGGGTCTAAAAATTAATCTGCAGAAAACTAAAGTGATGTTCAACAGTCTCGGAAGACAACAGCAATTTACAATAGCTACCGAGGCACTTGAAGTGGTAAGGGAATACATCTACTTAGGGCAGGAAGTGACGACGGATCCGGATCATCAGACGGAAATAATCAGAAGAATAAGAATGGGCTGGGGTGCGTTTGGCAGGCATTCCCAGATCATGAACAGCAAGTTACCATTATCTCTCAAGAGAAAAGTGTATAATAGCTGTGTCTTACCAGTACTCACCTACGGGGCAGAAACCTGGAGGCTTACGAAAAGGGTTCTACTCAAATTGAGGACGACGCAACGAGCTATGGAAAAAAGAATGATAGGTGTAACGGTAAGGGATAAGAAAAGAGCAGATTGGGTGAGAGAGCAAACGCGAGTTCATGACATCTCAGTTGAAATCAAGAAAAAGAAATGGGGGGGGGGCATGGGCAGGACGTATAATGAGGCGGGAAGGTAACCGATGGTAATTAAGGGTTACGGACTGGATTACAAGGGAAGGGAAGGGTAGCAGGGGGCGGCAGAATGTTAGTTGGGCGGATGAGATTAAGAAGTTTGCAGCGACGGCATGGCTACATTTAGTACATGACCGGGGTTGTTGCAGAAGTATGGGAGAGGCCTTTGCCCTGCAGTGGGCGTAACCAGGCAGATGATGATGGTGATTATGATGATAAAATGCGATATAACAGGTCTCAGTTAGGTTAGGAGGTTAAAAGAAGCATATACAGTTCTAAAAAGTGGACACGTCCTGTGCTACTGGGGCTTAATCGAGAGATGTGAACTAGGAGTCGGATTCCCCATTAATAAGGATATAGTTGGTAACATACAGGAACTCTAGAGCAATAACGAGAGCGTGACTGGTCTTGATGGGAAACGTAATAAGAGGTAAAAATTGAAGGTCACAAGGCTTACGCCCCTACATCCAGTCATGAAGACCAGGAAGTCGAAAGCTTCTATAAAAGACGTGGAATTAGCTATAGGCAAAGTCAAAACAAAAGACATTATACTGATGGGCGACTTGAATGCCAGTGTAGGCAACGAGCAAGCTGGAGTCAAGTCAGTGGGGGAATATGGCATAGGATTTAAAAATAGCAGGGGAGAGTTATTAGTTGAGTATGCAAAACGTAAAAATATGCGGATAATGAATACCTTCTTCTGGAAGCTGGACAGGCGAAAGTGTACGTGGAGGAGCCCGAATGGCGAGACTACAAATGAAATTGACCTCACACTCTGCGCTGACCCTGGCATTATACAAGATGTGGACGTGCTCGGCAAGGTGCGCTGCTGTGACTATATGATGGCCAGAACTCGAATTAGCCTAGACTTGAGGGGGGGACGGAATAAACTGGTACATAAAACGCCGATCAATGAGTTAGCGGTAAGAGGGAAAATAGAAGTATTCCGGATCAAGCTATAGAACAGGTATGCGGCTTTAACTTAGGAAGAGGACCTTAGTGTTGAAGCAATGAGCGACAATCCTATGGCCATCATTAAGGAGTGTGCAGCAGCAGTTAGTGGTAACCTCTTTAGACAGGATACGAGTAAGCTATGCCAGGACACGAAAGATTTGGTTGAAAAACGCCAATGTATGAAAGCCTCTACCTCAAATGCTACAACACAAATGGCAGAACTTTCCGACTTAATCAACAAGCCCACGACAGCTGACATAAGGATGTATAATTTGCAAAGATTTGAACATGCTCTCAGGAATGGAGGAAGCCTAAAAGCAGTGTAAAAGAAACTAGGAGTTGGCAAGAATCAGATATATGCGTTAAGAGACAAAGCCGGCAATATCATTACTAATATGGATGAGACAGTTCAAGCGGCTGAGCAGTTCTATAGAAATTTGTACAGTGTCAGTGGCACCCACGACGATAACGAAAGAGAGAAAAAGTTTAAGGAATGTGACTTCGCACAAGTAGCGCCGGAAGAAGTAACGAAAGCCTTGGTAGCTATGCAAAAGTGGAAAGCGGCGGGGGAGGATCTGGTTACAGCAGATTTGTTTAAGATTGGTGGGCAGATTGTTAAATAAAAACTGGCCACCCTGTATTCGCAACGCCTCGTGACCTCGAGCGTACCGGAATCTTGGAAGAACGCCAACATAATCTTAATCCATAAAAAAAGTGACGCCAAAGGCTTGAAAAAAAAAAGACCGATCAGCTTACTGTCCATTGCCTACAAAGTATTTACTAAGGTGAGCGCAAATAGAACCAGAAACACCTTAGACTTCTCTCAACCAGAGGACCTGCGGGATTTCGTTAAGGCTACTCAACCACAGACCACATTCACACTATCGATCAGGTGATAAAGAAATGTACGGAATATAACCAACCCTTATATATAGCTTTCACTGATTAATAGGAAGTGTTTCATTCAGTCGAAACCTCAGCAGTCATTGAGGCATAATGAATCAGGGTGTAGACGAGTCGTATGTAGATATGCTGAAAGATAGCTATAGCGGCTCCACAGCCACTGTAGTCCTCCATAAAGAAAGCACTGAAATCCCAATAAAGAAATGCGTCGGGCACAGAGAAACGATCTCTCCAATGCTATTCGCAGCGTGTTTACAGGAGGTATCCGGAGACCTGGATTGGGAAGAATTGGGGATAAGAGTTAATGGAGAATACCTTAGTAACTTGCGATTCGCTGATGATATTGCCTTGGTTAGCAACTCGGGGGACAAATTGCAATGCATCCTCACTGGCCTGGAAAGGGAAAGCAGAAGGGCTGGTCTAAAAATTAACCTGCAGAAAAGTAAAATAATGTTTAACAGTCTCGGAAGAGAACAGCAGTTTACGACAGGTAGAGAGGCACTGGAAGTGGCAAGGGAATACATCATTGCCAGGGAAGTACATGTCGCGCATACTTGCACCGATGTTAGAATACATAATAACCTTGGCGTTTTCCTCAGGAGCTTTCCCGAAAAAGCTACAGATTGCCAACATTACCGTAATTTTTAAAGGAGGAGACGAAAATAACTTCTCAAACTACCGACCTATATCGATCTTGCCAATTTTTTCGAAAGGTTTTGAAAATATTTTACTAGTGCGCATTACAAGCTTTATTAACAAATACAAAGTCATATCAGCTTCCCAGTTTGGTTTTGTCGCAGGAAAAGCAACAGAAACAGCATTATTAACTACGAAGGAAATTATATTAGAGTCATTTGAAGAAAAAGAACTAACTCTCAGGGTTTTCGTGGGTTTTTCCAAAGCAGTCGACTCCATAAATCACAAAATATTATTCCTGAAACGTGAGCACTATGGATTTCGCGGCACATTCCTTCAGCTTTTAATAACATATTTAGAGCACCGCCAGCAACAGGTTGTAATTAACAATTCTTCATCGCTCTTTAGATCCATTCATTCTGGCGTGCCGCAAGGCAGTATTCTTGGACCTACACTCTTTAACATCTATATTAACGACATTGTGAACATTGACAACAGGGCTAAATGTTTAATGTATGCAGATGGTGTCAGCATATTTTTAGGGCTAAAACACTTATAGACTTGGCATCAAACGCTAATGAAACTCTGCACAAATTGATCGAATGTAGTACTGAATTTTTATTGAAAATTAACGCTACCAAAACTAAAGCTGTACTTTTTAGACCTAAGACCAAACCACTAGGACATTTACCTACACTAACACTTGGTTTTCGAAGCATTGAAATAGCGGAGTCAGTAAAGTGCCTAGGTGTGACACTGCAGTGTAATCTTTCATGGGACATACACATCGACAATCTGGTTAAAAAACTTGCAAAATGCACAGGCATGTTATATAGAGTCCGCCCTCTACTACCTCTGAGTGTTAGACTTTTAGTTGATAATGCTCTATTTTTATCTAACATTTCATATTGTCATCTGGTGTGGGGTACAAGAACATGGTCAAATACATATAGGTTACAGAAAATACAGAAAAAGTCATTCTTATCATTGCGAATGCCCTGTTTACTGCTCACACTCAACCTCTTTTCGTATCATTAAAAGTAACACCAATTAATGACCTATATAATTTGTTGCTAAGTAAACGATATGAAAGAAAACGGAAAAATCATGACGCATCCTTTGATGACACAGCTAACTTACGCCCCAAAGCTAATTGCTACCCAACACGTAACAACGACGTCTGGTATGTGCCATCCTTTCGTACTAATTACACTCGTCAGATGCTCCGACATATAATTCCAGCTCTTCTTAATCAGCGCAATGAACACTGAGGACCTAACGATACGGTTTTCTTTTTGCATTTTGTTTTTACTGCAGTTTTACACCTCCTTTCTCCCTTTTTGTTTTCTTATGTTATTCTTTGTTTTGCATTCTTTAGTGATCCTGAGCTTTTCGTGTTAATTCTTACGCCTTCATTTATTTGTTATCGCAAGAGGATGTTGACTAGTTTTTATTGAATATGATGTTTACCTATGCACTGTAGTCTTTTATTGTTCTGTCCGTGTTCTGTTGCTGCCGGTTTTTATGTAGGGGGGAGCGCCCCTCTGTCAACCCAGTCATAGGCTTTTTGGGTGCACCCCTAACATCCCTGATGTTGAAATAAAAGTATTTGTATTTGTATTTGTATCTACTGAGGGAAGGTAGCGACCGTGGATCCGGATTATGGGAGGGAAATAATCAGAAGAATAAGAATGGGCTGGGGTGCGTTTGACAGGCATTCTCAGGTCATGAACAGCAAGTTAACATTATCCCTCAAGAGAAAAGTGTATGACAACTGTGTCTTACCAGTACTGACCTACGCGGCAGAAACTTGGAGGCATACGAAAAGGGTTCTGCTTAAATTGAGGACGACGCAACGAGCTATGGTAAGAATAACGATGGGTGTAACATTAGGGGATAAGAAAAGAGCAGATTGGGTGAAGGAACAAACAGGAGGTATTTACATATTAGCTGAAATCAAGCAAAAGAAATGGGCTTGGGTTGGATATGTAATAATGAGGGAAAATAACCAATGCCCATTAAGGGTTACGGACTGGATTCCAAAAAACCGAAGCGTAGCAGGGGCGGCAGAATGTTAGGTGGGCGGATGGGATTATTAAGTTGGCAGGGACAACATGGCCACAATTAGCACATGACGGGGGTAGTTCGGGAAGTATGGGAAAGGCCTTTGCCCTGCAGTGGGTGTAGCCAGGCTAATAATGATGACAAAGTTGTTAATCAGAATTGGATGTTTTACAACTGAATAAAATTAGCTTGCGCTTGCTTGAGATCAAAATCATTTGCAGCTTCTCACTTCCAGCACTGTATAGGAAGGTGATCATTGGATGAGGTTATTTTTCAGTGAATAATATGTGAAGGAATATTAGTGGATGGGTCATTAATATTCACCAACTTTGCCGTTAGGGACCCCCAAAGTTACGCCAGCCAAAGCTGAGGCACCACTAATAATATTAAAAAACATATATCGGTGGCATGATCTTAAAAAAATCTAATGCGACATAAAGTAGCAGAGTCTAGTTGGAGGTAACTTAATTTTGAAAGCAACTGGCAATGGGCAACGCGGTGGAAAGCTTTACAAAATCAAGAACGTGTTGCCAGTTTGGGAGGTATTATCCTTGATAGAATGCAAGCCGGTTCGAAACTCAAGCAACTTGGTATCCCAAGACAAGCTATTTTCCAACGACCTGCTAATCTAGAAAAAAAAGAAATAATTATGGTTTAGTTAGTTGTATTTGTGTGAAGCAATGATATGCTCAAGGGACTTACAACAAATGCACGGTAATGAGCATGAGGTCAAATTATCAGGCGTATTTCTTTTTCCAACGTTCTAAACCGGAATAACTTCAACAACCACGCAATCTACAGATCAGTGCACGGCGAATAACGATTGCCTATATATGTAACACAGTGTTAACATTTTTTATTATCTTACAATTCAGAATAAATATAGTCGCAGACGTAGAACACTTTATACATATATATATATATATATATATATATATATATATATATATATATATATATATATATATATATATATATATATATATATATATATATATATAACAGAGATATTTAACGTTATAAGGTTATTTATAAGGCACCCAATACATTATGTTTGTACTTTCAGAGGTTTTATACAGGTGTAATAAGATGATTTATTACGAGGCACTAGGCACAGTCTAGTAGCACTGGCAGTAGATGAACGCTGATCATGCGCACAGCCGACACAAGAGCGCCTTCTTCGTCTTTTTCTTCACCACAATGGCCCCCGGGAGAGAAGAGGAGCCATCCTGGCGACTTACGGCGTAGGTAGCATGAGGGGGTCATAGTACGGCTTAAATCGGTTGACATGAACCGTGTCACGCCCGCGATGCCTATGGTCGGGTGAAGGTGTCACAGGTTCTACAACATAGGTGACAGCGGAGGGACGGTCTATGACGCGGTAGGGGCCATCATAGCGTGCGAGGAGTTTGGTCGAAAGGCCAGGGCTGTGAGGCGGGACCCACAACCAAACAAGAGAACCAGTCGGGAAAACTGGTGTAAGCGCATCACTGTCACGCCGCAGCTTTTGACGACCTTGAGCAGCGGTCGTAAGGGTTCGCGCGAGCTGCCTACAGTCCTCGGCGTATTTGGCGGCTTCAGACACAGGCGTGCATTCGGAAGCATCGGGTCGGTATGGGAGCATTGTGTCCAAAGTACACGAGGGCTCTCGTCCATACAGCAGAAAAAAAGGCGAAAAGCCAGTGGTAGCTTGTGTGGCCGTATTATAGGCATACGTGACGAACGGCAAAACAGTGTCCCAGTTACTGTGATCCGAGGCGACGTACATAGTCAACATGTCACCGAGTGTGCGGTTGAACCTCTCTGTCAAGCCATTCGTTTGCGGGTGGTAGGCTGTAGACTTGCGGTGAACGATGCTGCATGCAGCGAGAAGGGCTTGGATGACTTCGGACAAGAAGACACGTCCCCTGTCGCTGAGCAGTTCGCGTGGTGCGCCATGTCGAAGAACGAAGTTCCGCAAGATGAAGAACGCAACTTCGCGCGCAGAGGCTGCCGGGAGTGCGGCAGTCTCGGCGTAGCGCGTCAAGTGGTCGACACCTACAATTATCCATCGGTTACCCGCGGAACTGCAGGGAAGTGGCCCGTATAGGTCTATGCCGACGCGATCGAAGGGCCGAGCCGGGCAGGGTAGCGGCTGTAGCTCACCAGGAGGGCGAGGTAGAATTTTACGCCGTTGGCACGCCGTGCAAGCGCGTACGTACTGGCGCACGAAGTGATACATGCCGTGCCAGTAGAAACGCTGCCTTAGCCGAGTATACGTTTTCAGAACACCGGCGTGACCATTATGAGGAGCAGCATGAAAATAAGCGCATATGTCAGAACGCATGTGTCGTGGTATCACCAGGAGCCATTTGCGACCATCAGGCAAATAATTTCTGCGGTAAAGAACGTTGTCGCGGACAGTAAAGTGAGCGGCTTGGCGACGAAGTGTTCGAGAAGAGGATGTGGCGGATGGGTCGTGGAGGAAATTCAGCATAGTTGAAAGCAGGGGATCCTTACGCTGCTCGTCCGGCATCTCAGCGACGTTGAAGGCTGACATGGATGCGAAGAGCGGAGACACTGAAGCCACATCACAAGGTAGCGGCGATCGGGAAAGCGCATCGGCGTCAGAGTGCTTTCTGCCCGATCGGTAGACAACGCGGATATCATATTCTTGTAAGCGGAGTGCCCATCGCCCTAGGCGACCTGACGGATCCTTCAACGAGGACAGCCAGCAAAGTGAATGGTGGTCGGTGACAATGTCAAAAGGGCGACCATATAGGTATGGACGAAATTTGACGAGCGCCCAAATAATGGCCAAGCACTCCTTTTCGGTTACTGAGTAGTTGGCTTCTGCCTTCTTTAAAGTTCGGCTCGCATACGCGACGACGTACTCGTCATAGCCGTCTTTCCGTTGTGCGAGGACTGCACCAAGTCCGATACCGCTGGCGTCCGTATGTACCTCTGTAGGTGCTGTGGGATCGTAGTGTCGAAGAATCGGTGGCGAAGTAAGTAGGCGACGTAGTTGCTGGAAGGCTTCGTCACAGGAAGTTGACCACGCGGAGATGCCGTTGGTAGCGGTAAGCAAATTGGTCAGTGGTGCGATGATAGTCGCGAAATTGCGCACAAAACGCCGAAAGTAAGAGCAGAGCCCTATAAAGCTGCGGAGCGCCTTAAGAGTAGTGGGCGTCGGAAACTCTGCGACCGCGCGAAGCTTGGCTGGGTCAGGAAGCACGCCGTCCTTCGATACAACGTGACCCAATATTGTTAACTTGCGAGCAGCAAAACGGCACTTTTTGATGTTAAGTTGGAGGCCAGCAGAGGTGAGGCAGGTCAGTATCTCACGCAAGCGAACGAGGTGCGTCGGGAAATCTGGCGAAAACACCACGATATCATCAAGGTAGCACAGACATGTTTTCCACTTGTAGTTGCGAAGGATGGTGTCCATCATACGCTCGAAAGTAGCGGGCGCGTTGCATAGCCCGAATGGCATTACGGTAAATTCGTACAAGCCATCGGGCGTGATGAAAGCTGTCTTCTCACAGTCATCATCTGCCATCGGCACTTGCCAATAGCCGGAGCGAAGATCCAAAGATGAGAAGTACTCTGCGCCTTGCAAGGAGTCGAGGGCGTCATCTATCCGAGGCAGCGGATAGACATCTTTACGAGTGATCTTATTGAGTCGACGGTAATCCACACAGAAGCGTATTGACCCGTCCTTCTTGCGTACTAATACTACAGGAGACGCCCAAGGACTGTGGGAAGGGCGAATGACGCCACGGTGCAGCATGTCGTCGACCTGCTCGTTAATGATCTTCCGCTCGGCTGCCGACACGCGGTATGGTCGCTGGCGTAACGGAGGATGGGAACCAGTGTGTACGCTGTGAGTGACGGTTGCCGTACGCCCCAGAGATGGTTGGTCACAGTCAAACGACGAGCGAAAATTCTGAAGAAGCGCGAAGACTTGCTGGCGATATGGGGGCGGCAAGTCGGCGTCTACGACAGATTCAAGAACGTTTGACGACGACGACGTCAATGATGATGATGATGTGCATGGCACAGGAGAAGTGAGGGCGTCGAGGTCATAACAGGCAGTGTCGTCGGAAACATCGAGAATGTGAAGCGGGTCAAGGGGCTGAACACGACCGAATGATTCGCCGCGCAGTAACGACACATGGTAGTGAGACGGGTTACACACAAGCATTGAGGATAATCCAGACACAGTGGTGAGGACTGCAAATGGGAGAGGTAGGGCCTTGCGACGTAGAAAAATTGGCGACGGTGTAAAAAGTATTGTAGCGTCTGGCGCGGTAGAGCAAGAGACGGGCACAAGCACACACATGTCGGGTGGTATGTCCGTATCGGACACAATAGTGAGCTTGGAGGCTTTTTGTTCAGAAGGGTCAGGCAGCGGGGCATCGGCAAGCGGGAAAAGCGCTACTTCGGCCCGGGCGCAGTCGATGATGGCACGATGGTGAGACAAGAAGTCCCAGCCGAGTATAATGTCATGTGAACATGATGACAACACGAGAAATTCAACAACGTAGACAATGCCTTCGATGACCACCCTTGCAGTACATTGAGCGACCGGGGCTATATGCTGCGCAGTCGCGGTGCGTAGAAGCATACCAGACAACGGCGTTGTGACCTTATGGAGGCTGCGACAAAGCTTTTCGTCGATAACAGAAACTGCAGCCCCAGTATCAATAAGCGCAATTGCGGCGGTTCCTTCGACCAAAACGTCCAATAAATTGCGTGGCGACTGTGCAGGCCTTGTAGAAGTCGCGAAGCTTGCAGTTCGTGCCTGCGGAACTGCAGCAACTAGTTTCCCTCGCTAGGTGACTGGCGGCGACGTAAGGGCGAAAGTGAGCGACGACGTGGCGATGGCGAACGATGGGTGCCGACAGGGCGTCGAGGAGGCGGCGAAAACTCGTGGTCGGGAAGCATCGCATACCCGGCGGTATCGTGGGAATAGGCATATCCAGGTGGTGCGACAGGAGCGTTAGCAGCTGGCATGCGACGATGGCAGAAGCGCGCAACGTGGCCGGCGACACCGCAAGCGAAGCATATGGGTCGGTTGTCGCGTGTGCGCCAAGAGGTCTGAACTGGGCGTCGAGATGGAACGGGAGGCGACGCGGGAGGAGGTGCAGCAGGAAGTCGCATTGGCGCCGGAAACGAGAACGTCGGCGGCGCAGGTCGCGCGGCGACTTCGGCATAAGTCAGAGGTGCAGCCACGGGAGGGCAGGGTTGGGCGAAAGGTAAAGACCCAGCAAGTTCCTCGCGAATGGCCCGCCTAATGGGAGCAGCCAGAGATGTTTCAGGCAGGGGAGGTCCATCGTTGAGAGGCAGCATAGACAATTGGCGCGCCACCTCCTCCCGAATGAAATCCTTTATCTCAACAGAGAGCGATGCTGCTGGCGTGGTGTTTGAGCGAAGCGTGAGGCCCGCGAGAGAGTCGCCAGGTGCGAGAGCGCTGCGCGCAAGGACCCTTTGTCGACGCAGCTCATCGAAGCTCTGGCAAAGAGTGACGACAGCTGCGACAGAAGTAGGGTTCCGCGCCAGGAGCATTTGAAATGCGTCGTCCTCGATGCCCTTGAGGATGTGCTTCACCTTGTCTTCTTCAGTCATGGTGGAATCGACGCGGGCGCAAATATCAACGACATCCTCTATGTAACTAGTATAAGTCTCGCCGGGCTGTTGAGCGCGCTGGCGGAGGCGTTGTTCAGCACGGAGTTTTCGCAAGGCTGGGCGACCGAAGACTTCCGCGAATGCAGTTTTGAAAGCGGACCAGGTTTGCAGCTCCCGTTCGTGATTGTGGAACCAGAGGTTCGCAACGTCAGCAAGATAGAAGATGACGCTACGGAGCTTCGTCGGGTCATCCCACTTGTTGTGTTCACTGACGCGCTCGTAGGTCGAGAGCCAATCTTCTACGTCAGTCTCACCTGAGCCGCTAAAAACAGGAGGGTCCCGCTGCCGTTGCACGGCGCCGCACATGACAGGAGCGGCACATGCGCCAAGCGGATTGTTGGGAGCGGCGTTCATAGTAGCGGCTGGAGCAGATGTTAAAGTGCGGCTGCGAAGTTCCAGGGTGAGGTCGGGGAGTGCAGCACCTTCCACCAAATGTAATAAGTTGATTTATTACGAGGCACTAGGCACAGTCTAGTAGCACTGGCAGTAGATGAACGCTGATCATGCGCACAGCCGACACAAGAGCGCCTTCTTCGTCTTTTTCTTCACCACACAGGGAATATCTACTTCCGGAGCGGAGGCTATGTTTTGTTGAGGTTACACTCGAAAACAAAGGACTAAAAGGGGTTGCGAGGTGAGTCCTTTTGGGGACTAACTGATTTGCCACGACCATTATTCTGTTTGGGGACTAACTGACACGGGATGAACACTTACTCCCCATGCAAGTTAGAATAGACGAAATTAGGCATTTATACACTGATGAAAAAATAATAAGCTGAAAAAAAAATTAAAAACGCGCCCAAAAGTAGCATTCGATCTCACGCACTCAAGTCAGGCACTCTAACCACTTCACCACGGTGCTCGGTTGACAGAAACGGATATTTAGACGAAGTTAAGCATCGGAACGCAAGTGCGGCAACCTAAAAGCGACTTGGCATTTTGTGCATGCAATGCAGTGAGAGTCTAACGTTGAGTGTACTTGCAACCGTAAGCGACTGCGAAAAGAAATCAGCCCGAGTTTTCATCATCATCATCATCATCATCATCATCATCATCAGCCTGGTTACGCCCACTGCAGGGCAAAGGCCTCTCCCATACTTCTCCAACAACCCCGGTCATGTACTAATTGTGGCCATGCCATGCCTGCAAACTTCTTAATCTCATCCGCCCACCTAACTTTCTGCCGCCCCCTGCTACGCTTCCCTTCCCTTGGGATCCAGTCCGTAACCCTTAATGACCATCGGTTATCTTCCCTCCTCATTACATGTCCTGCCCATGCCCATTTCTTTTTCTTGATTTCAACTAAGATGTCATTAACTCGCGTTCGTTCCCTCGCCCAATCTGCTGTTTTCTTATCCCTTAACGTTACACCTATCATTCTTCTTTCCATAGCTCGTTGCGTCGTCCTCAATTTGAGTAGAACCCTTTTCGTAAGCCTCCAGGTTTTTGCCCCGTTGGCGAGTACTGGTAAGGCACAGCTATTATAAACTTTTCTCTTGAGGGATAATGGCAACCTGCTGTTCATGGTCTGAGAATGCCTGCCAAACGCACCCCAGCCCATTCTTATTCTTCTGATTATTTCCGTCTCATGATCCGGATCCGCCGTCACTACCTGCCCTAAGTAGATGTATTCCCTTACGACTTCCAGTGCCTCGCTGCCTATTGTAAATTGCTGTTCTCTTCCGAGACTGTTAAGCATTACTTTAGTTTTCTGCAGATTAATTTTTAGACCCACTCTTCTGCTTTGCCTCTCCAGGTCAGTGAGCATGCATTGCAATTGGTCCCCTGAGTTACTAAGCAAGGCAATATCATCAGCGAATCGCAAGTTACTAAGGTATTCTCCATTTACTTTTATCCCCAATTCTTCCCAATCCAGGTCTACGAATACCTCCTGTAAACAAGCTGTGAATAGGATTTGAGATATCGTATCTCCCTGCCTGACGCCTTTCTTTATTGGGATTTTGTTGCTTGCTTTATGGAGGGCTACGGTGGCTGTGGAGCCGCTATAGATATCTTTCAGTATTTTTACATACGGCTCGTCTACACCCTTATTCCGTAATGCCTCTATGACTGCTGAGGTTTCGACAGAATCAAACGCTTTCTCGTAATCAATGAAAGCTATATATAAGGGTTGGTTATATTCCGCACATTTCTCTATCACCTGATTGATAGTGTGAATATGATCTATTGTTGAGTAGCCTTTACGGAATTCTGCCTGGTCCTTTGCTTGACAGAAGTCTAAGGTGTTCCTGATTCTATTTGCGATTACCTTAGTAAATAGTTTGTAGGCAACGGACAGTAAGCTGATCGGTCTATAATTTTTCAAGTCTTTGGCGTCCCCGTTCTTATGGATTAGGATTATGTCAGCGTTCTTCCAAGATTCCAGTACGCTCTAGGTCATGAGGCATTGCGTATACAGGGTGGCCAATTTCTCTACAACAATCTGTCCACCATCCTTCAACAAATCTGTTGTTACCTGATCCTCCCCAGCTGCCTTCTCCTTTGCATATCTCCCAAGGCTTTCTTTATTTCTTCCGGCGTTACCTTCGGGATTTCGGATTCCTCTGGACTAATTTCTCTTCCATTATCGTCGAGGGTGCCACTGGTACTGTATAAATCTCTATAGAAATCCTCAGCCACTTGAACTATCTCATCCATATAAGTAATGATATTGCCGGCTTTGTCTCTTAACGCATACATCTGATTCTTGCCAATTCCTAGTTTCTTCTTCACTGTTTTTAGGCTGCCTCCGTTCCTGAGAGCCTGTTCAATTCTATCCATATTATACTTGCTTATGTCAGCTGTCTTACGCTTGTTGATTAACTTTGAATGTTCTGCCAGTTCTATTCTAGCTGTAGGGTTAGATGCTTTCATACATTGGCGTTTCTTGATCAGATCTTTCGTCTCCTGCGATAGTTTGCTGGTATCCTGCCTAACGTAGTTACCAGCGACTTCCATTGCACACTCCTTAATGATGCCCACAAGATTGTCGTTCATTGCTTCAACACTAAGGTCCTCTTCCGGAGTTAAAGCCGAATACCTGTTCTGTAGCTTGATCTGGTATTCCTCTATTTTCCGTCTTACCGCTAACTCATTAATCGGCTTCTTATGTACCAGTTTCTTCCGTTCCCTCCTCACGTCTAGGCTAATTCGAGTTCTAACCATCCTGTGGTCACTTCAGCGCACCTTGCCGAGCACGTCCACATCTTGTAGGATGCCAGGGTTATCGCAGAGTATGAGGTCTATTTCACTTCTAGTCTCGCCGTTCGGGCTTCTCCAGGTCCACTTTCGGCTGTCCCGCTTGCGGAAGAATGTATTGATTATCCTCATATTATGCTGTTCCGCAAACTCTACTAATAACTCTCCCCTGCTATTCCTAGTGCCTATGCCATATTCCCCCACTGCCTCGTCTCCAGCCTGTTTCTTGCCTACCTTGGCATTAAAGTCGCCCATTAGTATAGTGTATTTAGTTTTCACTCTACCCATCCCTGATTCCACGTCTTCATAGAAGCTTTCGACATCCTGGTCATCATGACTGGATGTAGGGGCGTTTTCATTTCAATCTTCATTTTGTACCTCTTTTAAGTTTCACAACAAGACCTGCCACCCTCTCGTTAATGCTATAGAATTCCTGTATGTTAACAGCTATATTCTTATTAATCAGGAATCCGACTCCTAGTTCTCTTCTCTCCGCTAAGCCCCGGTAGCACAGAACGTGCCCGCTTTTTAGCACTGTATAGGCTTCTGTCGACCTCCTAACTTCACTGAGCCCTATTATATCCCATTTACTGCCTTCTAATTCCTCCAATAGCTCTGCTAGACTCGCCTCACTAGATAACGTTCTAGCGTTAAACGTTTCCATGTTCATATTCCAATGGCGGCCTGTCCTGAGCCAGTGATTCTTAGCACCCTCTGCTGCGTCGCAGGTCTGACCGCCGCCGTGGTCAGTTGCTTCGCAGCTGCTGGGGACTGAGGGCCGGCGTTTGATTGTTGTGTTCATATAGGAAGTTGTGGTCAAGTACTGCACCAGGGTGGCCAATCCTGCTCTGGTGGGTGAGTGCGTTACCGGTTCTAGTCACCGGGATCAGGCCACACTCCAGGCCTGCTTGCGCAATTTTATCAACACGCGGATTTTTTTAATCCGGTGGAAAATTGCCGACACCGGGATTCGAACCACGGACCCCTTGCACGCGAGGCGGGTGTTCTACCTCTACGCCACCGCTTTTACTATTCCTAGGGTGATTTAAACTGAGACATTACTCGATGTATACGTGTAGCGAGCTCAAACGGGGCACCCAAGACGACAGAGAAGTCCGATTTCTCTGTCGATTAGCTTGTCCCCTTTGAGTTACACATCACTTCAGTTCACAACGTACTTGGAACGGAAGGAACTTAGGTACTATTGACCAAGAAAATCTAGCTGTCTGTCAATGACTTGAGTGTTTAATGTGTATCGCTCACTTATGGTGTGCGCACAAAGGGCATGGCTCTTCATATTGTAGCTTCTAAGTTTCACGCAATTTTCTCACGAAGAAGCAAGGTGCTGCTATGTATATAGCTCAATAGACAGTGCACGAACTTCCAACTATTCATGATTTACAGACAACACCATTTTCGACGCATCGCTCCATGACACGGGCGAAAACAGCGAAGTGCGCGGGGAGTAACTGTTGTCGTTCGTCCTCATGCTGCTCTCTTTCCGACCTGAGACTAAACATTTACTCTCAGAAATTTGCACACGGCACGCACATTCATGCAGTTAGTCCTTTGAGGGACGAAAGCGCCCTTTTTAGGATTAACGGCCCAGTTACTAGCGCTTTCCCCAAGATTATACTGAGTTAATAAAGAAGACAAAAATTTGTTCAGCTTGGACGAGCACTGCGCATCAGATTAAAATGTGTTGCTACTTTTCGGGAGACTAATAGGTCACGAGTCATGATCAGGCGATATGGTTTGCGAAGCCCGACTTGAATTTGAACGTAAAAGGTAGCGAATGTCATACGTGAAGTATTTGTCCTTAGCAGCGTTATATATCTGAACGGTAATAATTCAAACATACCTTGTCTTCGCCCAAGATTATGGGTTCAAGGAACGCTTGGCAGTTTCATTAAGCTGTATCATTTTATTTCTTAGTCTGCTGAACGACGACATTTACCATGAATATTAGTTATCGTGCGAAATGGAACAAAAGGGGATATGCCCCCCCAACTATGTCCAACATGTTGTTCTTGAATGACTGCCAGTTTGCATCTACTAATACATGAAGAAGATGGTTTGATTAGCTAGAGCACTTATGTTTTTGCCGGCCTATGAATACCAAATAAAGCTGAAATAGATTGCGGTCATCAACACCATGAGTGTACAACATCACGCACTAACCGGACACATCATTGACTGGGACTCGGCAGCCATCATCGCAAAAGAAAAACACTTATCTACCTGTTTGCTTTTAGAATCATTCTACATCCAATCAACTAGACACACGATAAACAGAACGCGGGGTAATCTTCCCGAGATTTACACAACACTGCGCAACTTCACCCATAAATAGCCGCGCGCTCGTGCTTTCACCTTCATTGTGATCAAGGGCCCGAAACGTGGGTTCTTTATTTTTATTTTATTCTTGGCGAGTGTACGTTTTTGGAACCATTAGGTTCCCTCGCCAGACGAGCTTTCGTCGAACACTTGAATAAGAACTGGTAGTGGGCTTTAACGCAGGTAGAAGACCTTAGTGTTGAAGCAATGAAGGACAATCTTATGGGCATCACTAGGGATTGCGCAAAGTCGGTGGTAACTCCGTTAGACAGGATACCAGTGAACTACCGCAGAAGATGAAAGATCTGATCAAGAACCGCCAATGTATGAAAGACTCTAACCCTATAGCTAGAACAGAAAA
Source organism: Dermacentor variabilis (assembly GCF_050947875.1). NCBI lineage: Eukaryota > Metazoa > Arthropoda > Arachnida > Ixodida > Ixodidae > Dermacentor > Dermacentor variabilis. The sequence goes on along the minus strand of NC_134573.1, from coordinate 61,903,465 downwards.
CAGAAGTGGCAGACCTTTTCAAGTTAATCAATAAGTGTAAGACAGCTGACATAAGGAAGTATAATGTTGATAAAATTTAACATGATTTCGGGAACGGAGGACGCCTAGAAGCAGTGAAAAAGAAACTAGGAATAGGCAAGAATCAGATATATGCGTTCAGAGACAAAGCCAGCAATATCTTTAATACGATGGATGAGATAGTTCAAGTGGCTGAGCAGTTCTATGGAATCTTATACAGTACCAGTGGCAACCACGACGATAATAGAAGAGAGAATAGTCTGGAGGAATTTGAAATCCCACAAGTAACGCCGGAAAAATAAAAAATAGCCTTGGGAGCTGTGCAAAGAGGCAAGGCAGCTTGGCAGGATCAGGTAAGAGCAGATTTCATTAAGGATGGTGCGCAGATTGTTCAAGAAAGCTGGCCACCCTGTATTCGCAACGCATAGAAACCTCGAGCGTACCGGAATCTTGAAAGAACGCCAGCATAATCTTAATTCATCAGAAAAGCGACGCCAAAGGCTGGAAAAAATAAAGACCGATCAGCTCACTGTCCATTGCCTACAAAGTATTCACTAAGGTGAGCGCAGATAGAACCAGGAACATTGGAGAGATACGATCTCTCCAATGCAATTCACAGCGTGATTACAGGAGGTATTCAGAGAACTGGATTGGGAAGAATTGGGGATAAAATTTAATGGAGAATACCTTAGTAACTTGCGATTCGATGATGATATTGCCTTGCTTAGTAACTCAGGGGACCAAGTGCATTGCATGCTCACAGACCTGGAGAGGCAAAGCAGAAGGGTGGGTCTGAAAAGTAATCTGCAAAAAACTAAAGTAATGCTTAACAGTCTCGGAAGAGAATAGCAGTTTACGATAGGTAGCGAAGCCCTGGAAGTGGTAAGAGAGAGCGAGAGAGAAAGGCAAAGGAAAGACAGGAAGGTTAAACCGAGATTATCTCCGGTTGGCTGCCCTGTACTGAGGGAGGGGCAAGGGGATGCAATAGGTGAGAGAGAAGGATAAAAAAAGAAAAGAAAAACCTAAACACACACATGCACGTACACACGAACTGTTTCTACGGGCACTGCCATGCAGTCCGCAAAGGCGCTCCTAGTCTTACGCAGAGTCACCGTATAGTCCTAGGTCACAGAGTGTACATTCACAATTTATCAGAAAGTCCCGTGTGGTAAGGGAATACATCTACTTAGGGCAGGTAGTGACCACAGATCCGGATCATGAGACTGAAATATTCAGAAGAATGAGAATGCACTGGGGTGCGTTTGGCAGGCATTCTCAAATCATGAACAGCAGGTTGCCACTATCCCTCAAAAGAAAAATGTATAACAGCTGTGTCTTACCAGTACTCAGCTACGGGGCAGAAACCTGGAGGCTTACGAGAAGGGTTCCACTCAAATTGAGGACGACGCAACGAGCTATAGAAAGAAGAAGGATGGGTGTAACGTTAAGGGATAAGAAAAGAGCAGATTGGGTGAGGGAACTAACGCGAGTTAGTGACATCTTAGTTGAAATAAAGTAAAAGAAATGGGGGCATGGGCAGGACATGTAATGAGGAGGGAAGATAACCGATGGTCATTAAGGGTTACGCATTGGATTCCAAAGGAAGGCAAGCGTAGCAGGTGGCGGCAGAAAGTTAGGTGAGTGGATGAGATTAAGAAGCTGGCAGGGATAACATGGCCATAATTAGTACATGACTGGAGTAGTTGGAGAAGTATGGGAGAGGCCTTTGCCCTGCTATGGCGGTAAGCAGGCTGCTGCTGCTGCTGCTGCTGCTGCTGCTGATGATGATGATATCTAATGTGGTTATTTCTTCCACGTTCCAAGGAAAGCCCACAAAATATGAAAAAATATACTTTGTGACGAGGTGATTGCACACCGTTCTTTTGCTCCTCATAAGCTTGCGATGGATGAACAAGATAGGCTGCAGCAAATAAAACTGAAATACATTGCGGTGATCAACACCATCAGTGTACAGGACTACGCCTTGCGTTCCGCGAACTGTCGTATGCACTAAATCCAGGGCGCTGTACCACGCGTAGGTTAATTCTTGACCAGTGGATTGTTAAAATTCAACATTACGTTAACGAAATCCGTTGAGATAGGGATGGTCGACGACAAAACGAACCAGCCAATGATAGGAAAAATAACATCTACGCAACAGTAGCCATACTTCGTAGGATGCATGAATGTCATGGCAGAAGGGCTGTCTTTACAAGGGGCCCCCCCGTCAAGCCTCTGGCATTATCAATGTCGCGGAAGTTCAAGAATAATTTTAGAAAACGCGGGAACGGAACCGTAATGTGCCCGAGCAGCCGCAGTCAACCTCTTTATGTGACGTCACGAGAGGAACACCAGCGGGGAAGTCGCGCAAGGCATGCCGGTTGCGCCCGCGGAGCGAACAAAAGCGGCGAAGAGCAGATGCTCAATGGGGTCCGTATTCACAAAACCTTCTTACGCTACAAGCGTTCGTGATAGCCAATAGTGATGTAGGAGATATTATGAGCGAAGGCTATCAGCCAATGAAAAACACCACTCACGAACGAAAAGCTTTGTGAATTTGGCCCCTGATTTGTGACCGAGCCAGACCTTCGGGTGGCAAGGACAGCTGCACCAGCCCTTCAGGTCTGTCATACCGTGATAGCGACGATTCCGACGAATTTAATAGCCTCGAATCGCCTCTCGAATTCGACCCGCCACCACGACAGCCAGCGCCCATGCGTAACACATCACGCTGCAACATGAAGACCAACATTAGCCCGAAGCACTGGTTTTATACGCGCGGAATGCTATTTTATGTATTTTACCCCTGCCTGTGGAAGCGTTTCGAAAACTCAGTATAAGGTGTGAATCACGACTTCCCCCATCTACATCCCGCAAGAAAGCCGCTGAGAATCCAATGCACCGAGCGGGGCATTTGTCTAGATCTGCAGCTGGAGTGACAGCTCATCGTTAGCTTATGATATAAAATGCTAGCTGCTCATCAGTGAATTGAATTGAATTCTGGAGTTTTACGTGCCAAGACCACGATTTGATTATGAGGCACGCCGTGGTGGGACACCCCGGATTAATTTTAATCGGTAGCTGATCTTTAACATGCCCCCAATGTACGAGACACGGCGTTTTATCCAACACGCCCCCCATCGAAATGCAGGCTCCGCGGCCGGGATTTCATCCCGCGACCTCGTGCTTAGCAGTGCAACACCAGACCCGCAAGTCATCACGGCGGCTGCTCTTCGGTATCATGAAATAATGTCAGAACATAGCAAAACAAGCAGATCTTCTCCATGTATGCACAGTTGCATCCCTCTGTCAGTACCGTTTGCGCTGAATGGGAAGGGATTAGGAGCGAGGGTAAAGTTGATATTAGCAAGGGACTGAGGCAGGGGTGCCCTTCATCCCCACTGCTGTGTATGATACCATGGTGAGGATTGAGAGGCTGTTAGAAGGACGTAATATCGGATTTAAGCTCTTATACTAACAGGCGTGTACAGTAGTAGAGCAGCAGCTTCCAGGTTTATTTTACGCGAACGGCATTGTGTTGCTAGCTAACAAGCAAAGTGATTTGCAACGTCTGGACAGGAAGTCTGGACAGGACAGGATTTGCAACGTCTGTGGACAGGAAGGCTAGAATTTACGTTTGAAATTTAGCTATGAAAATCAGATCTCATGGAATTTAATGAAAACAGTGAACATACATTCGCAATACAGGGCCAGGAAGTACTTCGGTTTAATGAATATAAATACCCCGATATATGTATAAATTAATACAATAGATGTATGGCACCACACGAAAATGCAATAACAGTAAAGGGGAAGCGAAGTGCAGCCCTAATGAAGCACAGAGTGGTATGGAAACACAATTGCTGCTAGGTGCTCCGGGGTATGACGCAAAGTGTATTGGTTCGAGGACTTGTGTAAATGCGGTTCTTTGCTGGAAATCAGGGGTACAATCAGGACTCGATGGCAACCAAATGTCAGTGGGAGGCCTCGCAGTGAGCGCTCACGGGAAGAAGCTGTGCAGGGTGATGTGGGCTGGACAATATTCGATGTGAGGGAAGCTCGCACTAAAATTGATTATGAAGAACGACTGATGAATATAGAAGAAAGTAAATGGGCTGGGAGAGTGCATTTCTACGGGGAAAACACTGATTCACGGTGGAGGAAAAAATCCAGGATACTTACCAGCAAGTATACGACCTGTACGGTGACCCACATGGCAACAAGGAACGTCACGCGGAAAGTCAGAGAGGCTAAGAAGAACTCATTGAAGGCGGCAATGGAAAGAAAACCTGCTGTGAGTTACTGCTTAAGAGGAAAAAGCGAAATCGGGAAAGAAACTTGAAGGGAAGCTTAGTACTTCTTGAAGAGAGATAAGGATGCCTTAGAACGTGTGCCTATGAAGCCAGATATAAAAGGGAGAAGAAGCATGTGCTTGCTGAGGTAGAGCTAAGGAAACGATGGATCATGCTTTATTATAATATGAAATTTTTGCACAGCGGTCGATTAAAGGACAACTGGCATCCTTGAAGCCCTAGAGTTGAGGGAGAGCAGGCGGAAAATAAACATGTCGGCCATAGAGATTAGTAAGAGGCGATTGGAAGGTTGGTGGATGAAAAGTGGGGACATGGCAAAAAGCGGAGACTTACAAAAACAAAGTTCTTAATAAAGGTTCAGAAAATTTGCTTATGACAATTCATAGTGGTTTTTTTTCCGTTTTTTATAATCTAGGGAGGACATTAGGCAGTTAATAGCCAAAGGTTGGTGGCGCAAACCACAACCCCGTTGCAAAGGGGACGCTCATAACATCCATTCAACCATGCTTGTACGGGAGACGGGCGTTTTTGCATTTCACCTTCAATCGAAATTTCTTTCCTCGACGTCGTATTAGCAGCGGAACAGTACAGCGACTAAGTCATCATGGTGGCTGCCCATCAGTGTCTTCAGTTATTGTCAGAACTTTGCAAAACATGCGGATATTGTCCATGGATGCACCGTTGCATCGCTGTCAGTCGCGCTGATAAGAGCTTCTATGCACACCTCCTAAAACAGCGAGCGGGAGATAGTAGTACGGGAGCGTTGATATGCTGCCTACTTACCGTTTTTCGTGTTCTCTTCATGCACACAATTAATGTGCGCCGTAAAGTAGACACGGATTAAGACATTGCCTGCCTGATCCTCTGTCTAGAGAATGCGTTGTTTACTCACGGAAATGCCGATGCCAGTATTGGCACCGTTGGTAGCTCAACAAGGCAGTTTGTTACGCTGCTTCATGGAAGGGGCCTCAACTTGCTGCCCATTTAGCATACCAGACAAGCAGTGCACCTTGGAAGCTTAACACTTAGTCAGCATAAAAATACGTAAATATACACCAATGTACGAAGTCACATTTAACTTACACAAGTGCCGGCGAGTGCGAGTTGCAGCCTTCGAGAGCAGCAACCTGCCGATGTAGATAGCGCGTCGTGTCCTCCCTTCTAGCTTCTTGTGCGTGTACTGCACGAAATGAAGAATGGTTTATTTCAAATCCACGTGGTCAAAACTGAACTACAGAAATAGTTTTGTTCAATCTAATGGCTTAGTTAGCTACAGGTCAGTCGCCCAGGTCCGTCATCTGTAGACGCATGTACTCGGCGACTGTGATAGGCTTAACCTCGGCTGAAAGCATTGGCTCAAACTGTGAGCGTAGATGGCGGGGCCTGAAGTTAGTTTAGGCAGCCGCGAAAGCAATACCATTTGCCTCCCATCGCTTGCCCGTCCACACAGAAAGTAACATTTCGCGACAGTAACTTCTCACGCTAAACACTAGCTCACTATCACTAGCTCACATTCCCGCCCTGTCGTCTATAATTCATTTCCAGCATGCTCTGCGTCCACAGCTTTTTCCGCCATTAGACAATGTGGCTAAAAGCTAAGGAGTAAGCAAGTCAATGTGTGAGGATGAATCAACAGAATGAATGTATAAAAAAAGGCAGCACAAATCTCAAGCCTGACATTCTCAAGAAATGACAGAAGCGTGCTGAGATATGCACTTTGCAGATTTATTTAGGGTCCACTGAACTCAACAAATCAACGGAGTTGCCATTTAAAGGACAACTTCGGCATGTCTTTAACTATATTAGAATACTGTTATGTTCAAATGGCATTGACAGTCTTTTACCCGACGGGACGGTTCAATGTTTTAGTTTTATTTATATTCATTTAAACATACCTTACAGAGCCAAAAGGGTATTCAGTGAGTGGGGTTTAGTGATTACAATGAAAGAACGACCATACTCGTAATGATCATGGTTACAAAGCAAGGGCGCTCTAATGCAAAACTATTCCAAACTTTTCTATTCCAATTCCAACAAGTTTTGATTCCAATCTCCTGACGTAAAATTTGCGTAACCACCAACGCAAGCACCGGGTGGTCACCCGCAGGGTTGTCTGAACAGACCAATCAAACTATTCTCCTTGTTCATAGGAGGTCACACTTGTTTGCTTGAAAAACCAGTAACTTTGCCTACACTGAGCGGCTTGTCTTATCTGATTGTCTGATCAAGGGGCGAGCAGCACGTTGGTGCGGAGAGGGATTCGATGGGGCCGAGCCACTTCACTGAACATGGGTAACAGGATTGGGGTGGTGCTGGCATCTGCGATTCGTCCGCTTTCCCTTACATAGCTTGCTGTGGCTGGTCGAAAATTGTGGCGGCATGCAACGCAAGCTTAGGAATAACGCTAAAACTGGTCCTCAACAAAGAACCGTTGGCACAACGAGGTTGTAAACGTGCTGACAGTGCTCGAAAGCACGGCACCGCCGCGCAAAGGTTTATTATACGCAATTATTATACGCCTGAAGGGGACGTGTACGAGTTGTGGATGCATTAATATTGCGAAGAAAACAGAATTTTTTTCTGAATAGCCTAAGACTAGAAATAGCGCGGAATGCTATTTTATGTATTTTACCCCTGCCTGTGGAAGCGTTTCGAATACTCAGTATAAGGTGTGAATCACGACTTCCCCCATCTACATCCCGCAAGAAAGCCGCTGAGAATCCAATGCACCGAGCGGGGCATTTGTCTAGATCTGCAGCTGGAGTGACAGCTCATCGTTAGCTTATGATATAAAATGCTAGCTGCTCATCAGTGAATTGAATTGAATTCTGGAGTTTTACGTGCCAAGACCACGATTTGATTATGAGGCACGCCGTGGTGGGACACCCCGGATTAATTTTAATCGGTAGCTGATCTTTAACATGCCCCCAATGTACGAGACACGGCGTTTTATCCAACACGCCCCCCATCGAAATGCAGGCTCCGCGGCCGGGATTTCATCCCGCGACCTCGTGCTTAGCAGTGCAACACCAGACCCGCAAGTCATCACGGCGGCTGCTCTTCGGTATCATGAAATAATGTCAGAACATAGCAAAACAAGCAGATCTTCTCCATGTATGCACAGTTGCATCCCTCTGTCAGTACCGTTTGCGCTGAATGGGAAGGGATTAGGAGCGAGGGTAAAGTTGATATTAGCAAGGGACTGAGGCAGGGGTGCCCTTCATCCCCACTGCTGTGTATGATACCATGGTGAGGATTGAGAGGCTGTTAGAAGGACGTAATATCGGATTTAAGCTCTTATACTAACAGGCGTGTACAGTAGTAGAGCAGCAGCTTCCAGGTTTATTTTACGCGAACGGCATTGTGTTGCTAGCTAACAAGCAAAGTGATTTGCAACGTCTGGACAGGAAGTCTGGACAGGACAGGATTTGCAACGTCTGTGGACAGGAAGGCTAGAATTTACGTTTGAAATTTAGCTATGAAAATCAGATCTCATGGAATTTAATGAAAACAGTGAACATACATTCGCAATACAGGGCCAGGAAGTACTTCGGTTTAATGAATATAAATACCCCGATATATGTATAAATTAATACAATAGATGTATGGCACCACACGAAAATGCAATAACAGTAAAGGGGAAGCGAAGTGCAGCCCTAATGAAGCACAGAGTGGTATGGAAACACAATTGCTGCTAGGTGCTCCGGGGTATGACGCAAAGTGTATTGGTTCGAGGACTTGTGTAAATGCGGTTCTTTGCTGGAAATCAGGGGTACAATCAGGACTCGATGGCAACCAAATGTCAGTGGGAGGCCTCGCAGTGAGCGCTCACGGGAAGAAGCTGTGCAGGGTGATGTGGGCTGGACAATATTCGATGTGAGGGAAGCTCGCACTAAAATTGATTATGAAGAACGACTGATGAATATAGAAGAAAGTAAATGGGCTGGGAGAGTGCATTTCTACGGGGAAAACACTGATTCACGGTGGAGGAAAAAATCCAGGATACTTACCAGCAAGTATACGACCTGTACGGTGACCAACATGGCAACAAGGAACGTCACGCGGAAAGTCAGAGAGGCTAAGAAGAACTCATTGAAGGCGGCAATGGAAAGAAAACCTGCTGTGAGTTACTGCTTAAGAGGAAAAAGCGAAATCGGGAAAGAAACTTGAAGGGAAGCTTAGTACTTCTTGAAGAGAGATAAGGATGCCTTAGAACGTGTGCCTATGAAGCCAGATATAAAAGGGAGAAGAAGCATGTGCTTGCTGAGGTAGAGCTAAGGAAACGATGGATCATGCTTTATTATAATATGAAATTTTTGCACAGCGGTCGATTAAAGGACAACTGGCATCCTTGAAGCCCTAGAGTTGAGGGAGAGCAGGCGGAAAATAAACATGTCGGCCATAGAGATTAGTAAGAGGCGATTGGAAGGTTGGTGGATGAAAAGTGGGGACATGGCAAAAAGCGGAGACTTACAAAAACAAAGTTCTTAATAAAGGTTCAGAAAATTTGCTTATGACAATTCATAGTGGTTTTTTTTCCGTTTTTTATAATCTAGGGAGGACATTAGGCAGTTAATAGCCAAAGGTTGGTGGCGCAAACCACAACCCCGTTGCAAAGGGGACGCTCATAACATCCATTCAACCATGCTTGTACGGGAGACGGGCGTTTTTGCATTTCACCTTCAATCGAAATTTCTTTCCTCGACGTCGTATTAGCAGCGGAACAGTACAGCGACTAAGTCATCATGGTGGCTGCCCATCAGTGTCTTCAGTTAATGTCAGAACTTTGCAAAACATGCGGATATTGTCCATGGATGCACCGTTGCATCGGTGTCAGTCGCGCTGATAAGAGCTTCTATGCACACCTCCTAAAACAGCGAGCGGGAGATGGTAGTACGGGAGCGTTGATATGCTGCCTACTTACCGTTTTTCGTGTTCTCTTCATGCACACAATTAATGTGCGCCGTAAAGTAGGCACGGATTAAGACATTGCCTGCCTGATCCTCTGTCTAGAGAATGCGTTGTTTACTCACGGAGATGCCGATGCCAGTATTGGCACCGTTGGTAGCTCAACAAGGCAGTTTGTTACGCTGCTTCATGGAAGGGGCCTCAACTTGCTGCCCATTTAGCATACCAGACAAGCAGTGCACCTTGGAAGCTTAACACTTAGTCAGCATAAAAATACGTAAATATACACCAATGTACGAAGTCACATTTAACTTACACAAGTGCCGGCGAGTGCGAGTTGCAGCCTTCGAGAGCAGCAACCTGCCGATGTAGATAGCGCGTCGTGTCCTCCCTTCTAGCTTCTTGTGCGTGTACTGCACGAAATGAAGAATGGTTTATTTCAAATCCACGTGGTCAAAACTGAACTACAGAAATAGTTTTGTTCAATCTAATGGCTTAGTTAGCTACAGGTCAGTCGCCCAGGTCCGTCATCTGTAGACGCATGTACTCGGCGACTGTGATAGGCTTAACCTCGGCTGAAAGCATTGGCTCAAACTGTGAGCGTAGATGGCGGGGCCTGAAGTTAGTTTAGGCAGCCGCGAAAGCAATACCATTTGCCTCCCATCGCTTGCCCGTCCACACAGAAAGTAACATTTCGCGACAGTAACTTCTCACGCTAAACACTAGCTCACTATCACTAGCTCACATTCCCGCCCTGTCGTCTATAATTCATTTCCAGCATGCTCTGCGTCCACAGCTTTTTCCGCCATTAGACAATGTGGCTAAAAGCTAAGGAGTAAGCAAGTTAATGTGTGAGGATGAATCAACAGAATGAATTTATAAAAAAAGGCAGCACAAATCTCAAGCCTGACATTCTCAAGAAATGACAGAAGCGTGCTGAGATATGCACTTTGCAAATTTAATTAAGGTCCACTGAACTCAACAAATCAACGGAGTTGCCTTTTAAAGGACAACTTCGGCACGTCTTTAACTATATTAGAATACTGTTATGTTCAAATGGCATTGACAGTCTTTTACCCGACGGGACGGTTCAATGTTTTAGTTTTATTTATATTTATTTAAACATACCTTACAGAGCCAAAAGGGTATTCAGTGAGTGGGGTTTAGTGATTACAATGAAAGAACGACCATACTCGTAATGATCATGGTTACAAAGCAAGGGCGCTCTAATGCAAAACTATTCCAAACTTTTCTATTCCAATTCCAACAAGTTTTGATTCCAATCTCCTGACGTAAAATTTGCGTAACCACCAACGCAAGCATCGGGTGGTCACCCGCAGGGTTGTCTGAACAGACCAATCAAACTATTCTCCTTGTTCATAGGAGGTCACACTTGTTTGCTTGAAAAACCAGTAACTTTGCCTACACTGAGCGGCTTGTCTTATCTGATTGTCTGATCAAGGGGCGAGCAGCACGTTGGTGCGGAGAGGGATTCGATGGCGCCGAGCCACTTCACTGAACATGGGTAACAGGATTGGGGTGGTGCTGGCATCTGCGATTCGTCCGCTTTCCCTTACATAGCTTGCTGTGGCTGGTCGAAAATTGTGGCGGCATGCAACGCAAGCTTAGGAATAACGCTAAAACTGGTCCTCAACAAAGAACCGTTGGCACAACGAGGTTGTAAACGTGCTGACAGTGCTCGAAAACGCGGCACCGCCGCGCAAAGGTTTATTATACGCAATTATTATACGCCTGAAGGGGACGTGTACGAGTTGTGGATGCATTAATATTGCGAAGATACAGAATTTTTTTCTGAATAGCCTAAGACTACCCCGTTCCGCAAGGAATGGAAGATGGCTGCCCGCCGATTCGTCAGGCTCTCGCTACGGACACCTGCTGGTGAGAATGGATTTATTTTTATATGATAAACCAGTTCGCGTGGCAGTAAAACGACATCGAGCCCTTTGTGTCCGTATACGACATTGCTCTGCCAACTCATCTTTTCTGAGGCTTCGTTTTAGCCGCATACATAACGTTCCGATGCACGGCGCCGCGATTTTAGACCAGCTACTGCAAGCTAAGTAATGGGATGCGGACCAATCACCGACGCCGGCACCTCCCTCCTCGTCCGCTTTTAAATCTTCACGGCGCTCGCTCGGTCCCATAATAACCCAGACACTTGAGCGCGCTTCTCGCCTCTTGTCAGCCAATTAGAATATAAAAAGCGCTCTGTGTAGGCAATGTTATTCCTTTTTAAAGCGAACAAAGGTGACCTCCTCGGAACGAGGTGAACGTTTGATTGGGCTGCTCAGGCAACCCTGCGGGTCCCCGCCAGAGGCTTGAGTCGGCGGTTACGTAAGTTTGATGTCAGAAGATTGGAATAACAACATATTGGACTAGTTTTACGCTGTGGGCCACAAGTGAATAAGAAAACCGTACGTAACAAAATGACTTCTAAAATGTAAAACAAGGCTTCGACACAAGTGAAAAAGGAATGTAACACAACAGAATGCGTTTGCGCAATAAGCACTAAAAGAGCGTTTGATTTCAAGCGAATTTGCTTAGAAACTCATGAATAATTTCAAATAACAAATAAACGAGGTACCGACGCCGAAACGTGCCGCTGCTTCGTGTGAGGTCATGGTGAATCGAAGTCGTGAGATCCTACACTACCGTTATGTAAACACAAAGAACGCGTGCTAAACACGCAGTACAGGTGGTGCTAACATTAAAAAAAGGGAAGTTGTCGATGTCTTCTGACTACAGCAGGAGCTTTTTCAGCTCTTTCGAACTAGATAGTGGCGATTTCAGCGACCATTTGAGCGAAGATATGAGCGCTGAAGAATCGCCATTTGCTTTTGACCCGCCGCCGCCTCGCGAAGCAGCTGGCGTGCTCAAGCTCAACGCACTGTGCTGTGGCAAGAGAAAGAGAAGCACGGGTATGACGTCTTATTGTCGTGATCGGTTATTGTCGGCCATTGTCTCATAAAAAAGAAACCAATTTTGCCGTTTGTGGTCGAAGTGACGGTGTAGTCCCTGACGTCACAAACACAGGGTGGCCAGTAAAATGTTATGCATTCGTGGACGTTAGTGGCGAAGACGGAGCAAATATTTAAAATTCATTTTCACGGAAGCTTACAGACTTGCAGTCATACGAATTTGCACAGATTAGCAGAGTGCAAATGAGAATACGTTTTCGAAATTGTATTTGTGCCAGTGGACATCGAACAGTCGCCGAAGTTGCCCTTAATGTCCTCTTATATGGACGACAGTAAAGGCCTAATAGTAGGTTAACAGGAGAAGCCAAGCATGACCCCCATAGCAATTCACGATTAGAATTCCTGTAACAGAAAACGGGATCCTCTATTTAAAGGCCAGCAGTATCGCTCCGCGCCTCTCATGTCATGGTCATGGTCATAAGTGGTGTACGCTTTCTCAACTAGTAATTCATGATCCCCAATTATATGGCGCAATCTAGTCTCCATTAGTGCTAGGACTTCCGATTTGATATCATCACGGCATGAGGAGACTTGTATGCATTTAGGTGGAAAACTCCTTATGTTAGTAAATGAGACTGATAACGAGTAAGCGTTGAATGATTTTGATGTGTTTTTGCTAACGCATATGTTGCCCACTTATGGTCTAGGTGTCGCGAAGATAAAAGAGTTGCTTGAGGGGTCGTAAATGTACGTCGCATTGACATTGCTAAGCTTATCTACCGCTAGCGGTAAGGCTTTTGTTTGCGCACTGGAAAATTCCAGCAATCTTTTCTAAGGCTGCGCATGACGAAAGCGAAAAATCTTCCTTCATTGAGAAAATAGGCCCTTCCAGTTTTCGTGTGGAGACCAGAATTGTTTGCTTGTCCTTGAATTATGTCAGTTTTACAATTATCCGTTTACATTTATTGGAAACGAAATGATCCACTGTATGTACCCGTCCAATTCGCGAACATTCCCGGTGAGTTCAAGCTTCTGGGAACAGAAATTTTGCATTGTTTATTCACACACCGTCCAACTTTCCATCGCATTGCCTCTAATACCTGAGAAACGCACATTCGCATACCTTGTAATTTGATTTTTTTGTTTCTATAATCCTTGTTCCACAATGTTTTATTGTAATTTATTGCAGAAGCTCCGTCAAACCAAATAGGTAACTGAAAATATAGTGCCATTCAATAGCGGCTTAGGGACGCAGATCAGTGACTCAGGCACAAATAAAGCCAGAAAAGAGCAAGCGGAACATGTATATACATCGCGTTCTTTTTCACATTTAGTTGTGAGTACATCACTGTAGTTCGTTGCGCATTTTCAATGAATACGCAAAATATATAGCCCACGAAATGTCGATGCATATCTGCGGAGAAGCTTTAGAAACATATTTTACAGACCACATGGAATGTTTCTGGGTGGTCCTGGAAGAACCGAATGTGACACAAGGTGCACAGCTCTACAAGAGGGCACTAATCTCACAGCAACTTTGACTGAGACGCTAGTCAGCGGTGTATGCCGGGACAATTTTTGCAATTGCTAGTAAGTACGGTGGGGCGTGGCATTTCCCGAGGCACTTTCGCAAACGCCCGATGTTTCTGCGCAGGCGCGAGTTGGAACATGTGCGTGAGCAAAATCTGGGGACTTTGCTCCTTGAATATCTGGCTTTGCCTAGGCAGTTACTTTGTTACTTATAATCATCTACTAATTTTGTGCCGCGCAAAGTAATCATGAGGCATGGTGACACTTGTACGCGCCAGATGTCTTCGCAAACCTGTGTATGTGCATATGCGTACACCTATTGTAAATGCGTACAATGTATCAGTGTATGTATATACATTTATCGCTTCCCTGTATTTATTTTTTTTCTTCCCTTTCTTTCTTGATATTGCAACAGTTTGTACGCTGCCTGTCACGCTCTGCCAGTCAAGCCCAATGTGGCTTTGGCAGGCCTGATGAATGTATTAGGTTTTATAGAAATAATAAAAGAGTTTATTATTATTATTATTATTATTATTATTATTATTATTATTATTATTATTATTATTATTATTATTATTATTATTATTATTATAGTAAGGATAAGTTTCTTAGTGTGTGTAGTATGCGTTTGTCCCTAAGCGTGCCGCAATGCGGGGTGGGGTTGAGTTTCTTTACGCTTGGACGCTGGCTGCCAGCGCGGTGATGCAGTGGGTACGGACGCCCCATTTGGTGATCGCTTTGTCAGAATGCACGTCGGACAGACTTTTTCGCCCCTTATGGCGCTGTACCTTAAAAAAACTCATTTTCCCGCGGGAGCAGAAGGAGCCGTAGTAGAGGCCAGGCCTGCTCCCCTGGTGCAGTATCTTCCCTCTTGGGAGGCTTTTCATATGCTGCTGTCCGCGACATTCCGGAGCCTTTGTGAGCGGTCCCCTTTGAGTGGAATAAACGCACAGCTGCTTAGCGACCGCGGTTGAACGCCATCGCCTGATGTTACGCCGCGAGGATTATTGGCTTTACGTTTCGTCCACATTACTTTTGCTTAACTTAGTTTAGGTTAGGTTATCGTAAAAGCCGTTAGGGTGGCGTGGCGTAATCTAACAGCGGGTACGCTGCGTGAATGATTTTATTTGCGTCTCAGCCACGTTAGGTTGGGTTAGCGTAAAAGGCATTAGGGCAGCGCTGCGTGTTCTCAACGCATTTGCAGGGGCTTCGAGCGTAAGCGGGCGCCTTTCAGCGACTCGCGCCTACCGCGATTGCTAAGGCGCTCTACCTTCCAGAGTTTTAATATATACTGCCTGGTTCCTACTGCGGTCCCTGCTAGTCCCACGGAAACATCTAGCTGTGATGTAATTTTTACGTATATCGCCATAATGAGCGAGAAACGTATCCGGCACGACTGACTTAGCACGAACGCCGCAGGTGCGAGACAGTCTGTCTGACACAGCGGTCGCCAAATGGGGCGTCGCCGGCAGCTTCACCTGTTTCGCCGCTCCGGCAGCCAGCGTCCGAGCGTAAACACACTTCACCCCACTCCACAATGCCGGCACGCCTATGAACAAAACGCATAGCACACACGCTAAGCGACTTCTACTCCGTAGTGCCTAGGCAGAGTCATGTATTCAAGGAGCAAAAGCCCGCACTTTTTCTCTCTCGCACCTGCTCTTAGTCGCGCAGGCGCACAAATGAGCGGCGCCTACGGAAGTGCCACCCACGCTGTACTTACTAGTAATTGTAAAGCCGCATCCCGATGCGCAGCTATGAAAGTAGCGACATCATGCACATGGTCCCTTGTCCTGCCATGGCATAGCAGGTTATTCCACTACGCTCCCAGTAGCTTCTACTGCTTATTCATTCCAAACGCAAACACAGAATAGCGCTCGCGTGCGCACGATCCTTACAATGAGCGGTCGCAAATAATAAATAAAGTAGACAAAAAATTGCTGGCTGTCTCGTAATCGAGAGTGGATGTAAGCATGAAACAGCTACCGCCAAAGCAGATTGGTTGCAGATGGTACTAGCGACAACCTTTAAATCGGTGTTGTGCATGTTCTCAACGCCCCACCCCACCCCACCACGCCATACTGCGCACTGTTTCACATGAACGTAATTGTGTCCAGTCACACACACTGAGAGGAAATAATTGTGCCCATATGGCGTCTTTTGCTGTCTGAGGTGCCGCCACCTTCAATCACTTTTCTTCTTGTCTAATTTTTCTTGTTGTCGCATCGAATTGGTCGGCTGCTAATGTGCGGCCTTACGTATGTGGCCGCGGTCCGTGACTGACCGCGGCCACATACATCCGTCAATTTCGTGAACGGTCGCATAATCCTGGAGTTATCAGCAGAGTGTAGTCGTCTTTTTCTCTGGCGTGTAACTCGCTAAGGGATAGGTTTCCAAAAAAACGCTTGCTACTTCTTCTTTCACTGGTCTGTATTGCTCGGCTTAAGAATTTGTGATGGCGACCTCATTGAAATGAAGAACGATGGAGAAGCGTATGCAGCCATTACGTGACGCAGGCCTGAAAGTTTACTCAGGCGAAATCAAGCTGTTTTGAACTGAACCGCATTGCGTGTCTCTTCTCGGCCAAACAACCATCCGCGGTGCGTCTTAGCTGCTGGCTTGATCGCGCAACGTGGCGCCATCTCTCGAGGTGGCGGAAAACCCGCGCTGCGGAACTCACGTACCACTAGCGTTGAAAAGAGCACATGCAGGGAACTTTGTCTCAGCGCGGAAAGATGAGAATCAAGTGTATGGTGCCTTCTATCTGCCTTTTGAACGTCACAATTGGAAATGACGAAGTAAACTTCATTGTACTAGAAGTTACAGCTTGAGTGCTATCGTAAGCAAACTTTGCAGAGAAGTCAGAAGCGATATTTTTGCAACTTGCAAGTGACAGTTACCCAAGTTGCGCACCTAGTGCGAAGAGGGACTAACAGAAAGCACAGCCTGTAGGAGGAGAACATGATAAAGTTAATACGAACCGCAATAATCAGCAGAGGCACTTACGGCGCCCCGTACCTGGGTCTCAAGAACAGCGAGAGGGACAAATTGAACGTTCTCATATGAAAGACTTACAGACTGGCACTGGGGCATCCCGTGACGGCGTCAACGAAGAAGCTTTTCAGCCTGGACATCCATAATACTTAGGAGTAACTAGCGGAGGTCCAGAAGACGAGTGAGATAGAGTGGCTCAAGCTGACCAGCACGGTCGGCAACCCGCTAAGAAGACTGGGTTACCCAGTTGAATAATGAATACAGAACACAGCCGGTCCCTCTACCCTTGAGAGAGAAGATCGCGGTGGCCAGCATCCCGAGAAACATGCACCCGGAACACAACGGAGAAACGAGGCAAGCGACAGTACAATCTCTACGCAAGGCCTACGATGTACCAAGAAGTGGAGAAGTCAAATACAGTGACACGGCAAAGTACAAGTACCGAGCAGCCCATGCTGTCAGCGGGATCAACGGCCAGGGAGAAGAGGGAGCAGTAGCCTCGGTGGACACTCCAGTCATGGACTCCGAAGAAGAAACGGCGATAGCTGTGACAGCTTCGACGGGCAAACAACAGGAAGATCATATCCCACTCATCATGGACTCACAAACAGCGCGCAGAAATTACCAAAAGGGCCGCATCATTTCTAAACAAGCTTTGAAAATCCTAGAGAAACTGGATAATTTTCAACAAATATACATTTTCTGGGCCCCGGGACACGATTACTTTGTCGGTAATCTAGCGGCTCACACCACTGCCCGAGTTCACATTCTCCGGGCTGTCCCACCGGGTCCACGAGCCCCGGTAAACGTACACGACGGCGTTCCGAAAATATACAGCGACATCCTGAGACACTGCAAACTCGGTAAGAGGACCTGCCCACCCCCGCATCCCACGCTGACTAGAGAAGAGGCGGTGACCTTCTGCAAACTAGAGTGGCACATTCCCGCATGGCACTCGGCTGCATGACATGTGTTCTGTGAGTTACACTTACAAGTGCGCCTTCTGCTCTGCGCCCAATACCCGCTACCGCAATGCATCATAGTGTGGGCACAACCCATCGACACCTCACGCAACCCAGCCAAATGTCGAGCAGTGTGAGGTCCAGCTGACGAGCCCAATCCTTGAATACCAGCGTTGTCTGGTGAGCAGGGCCAAGCTATCGGCTCACGCCCACGGCATCCTGGACTAGGGAAACCAACCACCTCGGATGACTCCACCTTCATCTCATTTTTACAAATAAAGTTTATTCCTCTTCCTCTTGATTGGGGCAGTAACTAGCGTGTGTAATGTGGCCCTGAACAACGGATTGGGAGCCAGAGAGCGCATTTTCTTATGTTTTGACTGGTTGCCCTCATCTCGTTTTGTTTGCTCAACGATGTCCGTACATTGTCGTTTTGTTCTCGCTCCATTCTCGCTCCGTTCTCGTCTTGAGTGCCGGATAACAGTTCTGGCTTTTGGCTCAAGGTCTCCTGAAGGTTGCCGACAACGAGAGGTGAAAGCGTTTCATGATTAAAACTGATAAGCAACAGGAGCTATGCGTTGTTCAACAAAATTGCCTAGATGGCAGACTATGCTCGGACACTACGACGCTCTGGTAACATGCGGGGAGCCTCGCTACTTATGCAGGTGTGCTGCGTGACTCAGGCTGCTGAACATGCCGTTCGACGCTTCTGTGGCGTTACTACAATATTGTACAAAAAATGAATTCTTGGGTTTTGCGTGCGAAAACCACGGTTTATTACGCACGCCATAGGGGGGGACTCCAGATTAATTTTGACCTGCAGGGCATCTTTAATGCGTTCCCAATGATTAGGACACGGGCATTTTTAATTTTGCCTCCATTGAAATTTAGCCATTCCATCAGGGCTTTGATTCTGCGGCCTCCTCCTTAGCTGTGCAACACCATAGCCGCTAAACCACTGCGGTGGGTACCGCAATATTGGAGGGATGTTGATTTGGCGCCACCAGGCAGCATTCACTGATGACGTGCGGGTGAAACTTAAGGTGCACGTGTCTGCTATTTCCGAGCTATAAAAACGCATTTGTGCACGAGCTTCAAATCATCATGCCTCAAATATACGCAACATTTTTCCGGGTTCTGAGATTCGTTAATATGGTAACGTGATCAAATTTGTGCGCATGGATGGTATGGAAGGGTGAACTGCCGTGAAAGTTCGTAGTTCGCTGGTAAAGTGCAAAATTAGGAAATATTTATAGGTAATAATTTATGTACATTTTCATGCTTTTTATAAAGCACGCGGATTGTTGCCTCAGTGTCGTGAGAAAACTTAATTTGATACTGAGACTGAATATGTAGATAGCGAAAGGCATGTGATGGGTGATGTGCGAACAAAGTTTACATCGCGTGAGGTAATTGCGCCTTCGCAGTAAGTTACTCGAACGCCCAGAAGACCTTTGTATTTTACGATTGCCCTCGGGCGTTGGGCTGAGTAATGCTAAAGAACAACAAAATGACGTAAATGAAACGCCCCTAACATAAAAAATGCTGTTCAACAAGTTCATAAACACTACGGGAAAACTTTTACTATGAACAAAAATGAAATGAGTGTTGCATATAGGAATATAAAATCAGGCGATTATATTCAAAAGAGAACTCAGTGAGAAGAAACTGAGAAAAATTAGAAGTACGGAGTGTGCTTGTTTTGCCATTTTTGTCTGAATTTTTTTCCTGCCCTGCCTGATGTGAAAAACTAAGATTTGCAGCCTGCCGTACGCAACTTCACGCCTGTCACTCAATTGAAGACTTCTCTTCGTGCTATAGCCTTCGCATTTTTCATTACGGGAATTGGAGAACGCGGCGTTTCGACAAACATGGTTAGAAACCTACCGTTGGACCAACTTGGGTCTCTGGGTATGTCTTACTGGGTATGTGCTGCTCTTTACTAAATGTATTTGACGCCAACTTCGCTGCCTGGGTACGAGGGTACGTGCCCCAGGGTACGCGTCACTGTTCAATGAACAGTTTTGATGCAAGCTTCCGTCGCTGGGTATTTGCAGCTCTTCAATGAACCCCTGACACCAACTTTAGTCATGGGTGATGTGCCAATCGGTGTGTACCGTTCTTTATTAAACGACTTTCATACGAAATGGAGTGGCTGACATTAAGCATTTGGGCCTGTGGCACTGTTCAATGGCAAAATAATCATTTAAAATTGGTCCGCTACAGCCTAGCCTGAATACATAGTCACACAGGAGCCACGTGCGTATTCCTCGTTGCCGCTCCATGTGAACACCTCGTTTTCAGCGAGAAACAAGAAAGGTGAACGCGGCTGCATACAGGCTGTATAAGAACGTGCACTGCTTTCATGCTAACCTCAGTGACGTTGACATTCATCGTGAAATAAATCCTCCTAAAGTTTCTTCGGGCATGTTCTCTTCTAGAGTGCATTGACGGGGTTGTTAGACGCAGTTCTTGTTCTGTTGTTCATCTGCTTCTTCGTCGCGGGTCATGTGTTGTATGTTTGTATAGGTTAAGTTCAGGCGCATATTAGCTTCTCTGTCTCTCTCTCTCTCTCTCTCTCTCTCTCTCTCTCTCTCTCTCTCTCTCTCTCTATATATATATATATATATATATATATATATATATATATATATATATATATATATATATACCCAACAGAACTTAACTTACAGGTGTGCGGTATGTAAAAACCTTTCAAACGAGTTTATAGCTCAGAAAAGGTGCCCTGTATATAAACTTCTACCAGAATTTTCTTTAGGTAAGCGGCGCTACTTACACACAACAGTTACATTGTTAAGTCCTCTAGAGATCACGTGGCCTGCTACCCTACACTCGACATATATAACCACATGCCCGTTTCCATTTTGTAGGTGTGTGTGCTTTGTGAGAGAAATCAGTTGCGACGAACAACCATATAGCCGGTGGCGAAAAATACTCAGAAATCTGTACCTGCCTGGTAAGTTGAAAGACGACTTGCATTCTGCGAATTTGTTAGTGAATGTGTGTGATCATGATTTTCCGGATAACGTGGTCGCTTCAATATTGCGGAAGACCCCTCTAGCATAGTTTACGAAATGGCTTTTCTACTGTGACGCAATTAACTACTATTATTGATAATTTCACTAGGATACTGGACAAACCTTGTCAAATTTGAACAAATTGACGTCATTCGTTTTGGATTTCATAAAAGAAATTGACCTCGTCACATCCTGAAAGATAATAAAAAAAACTTGCTGCTTACCTTACTTATCGCAGACGATTCGTTGTTATTGGTACTTACTCTACTAGTGAACTTCCCGTTATTTCTGTTTTTCCTCAAGGTAGTGTTTCAGGGCCATTGTTATTTAGTATATGTATTAATGACATCGCTGACACTGTTACACCGCCTGTAAAAACTAAGTTTTTTGCCGAGGACTGTTTGCTCTCCGCCAAAATTACCTGCCCTCAAGAACAATTGACATTATTGTCGCGTGGTGGTGACGTTAAATAACACAGTAGCAATACTGTGAACGACAAAACTAATTTATATTGGGCGAACCTGTGCCCACAAAACAGTCTACACTTATAGCACAACGATAGCGGCGAACACGCTCGGCGATCGTCGAAAATGTGATCAGCGGGTCAAGCGCGTCGGCTTTTATACAGCAGTCATCGAATGTTCCAGACTAATCGTTGGGACCCGCATGCCTTCTACAAAGTTCTACGCCATTCGTGTCAACCGATGAAATCAGATAACACAAGGTTCGGGAACAACAGACAGTGGATAGAAGCATCGATAACTTTCCAGAAACTTCGGATACATGCAGGCGCGTCCCACGCTGTGCGATAACATTTCTTAGGCGGCAAAACATGTCGCCCGATAAAGACACGTGCACGTGTCATTATATTCCAGTCTTCGAAACATTCAATCTTGGTGCGATCATTGGAATAATTTGTACTTAATATAAGCGAAACAGTCGCCATGAAATTTACGCAATAAAATATGCTATCCTGCAGTCTTGCATCTCAACCACTTACGGAGCTTAGCGAACACAAATACTTGTGCGTTGCTTTAACCAATAACGCTAGCTGGAACTACCACATTTCTTTCTTATTCTACCCTGCTCTCCAGAAGCTTTGCCGGCACAGACACAAATTAAAACAAGCTCCCGCTGAAACTCGTTTAATTGCTTATAGGCACCTTGTCCGTCCGAAACTGGAATGTGCAGCTACGATATGGGATCCTTGCACTAAAACTAATGTTAAAGGCAGAGAAATGATTGATAGTGATGAAGTAAGGTTTACCCTTTTGAACTATCGTCTCACTCCCCAAGCCAACTAATGGTCGAACATAATATTCAGACCTCGCAATTAAGAACGAAAACACACAGACTTAAATTTCTTTTTTTACCTAATAAAGGCAAATTGTCTCTTTCTCCCCAGCCTTCGATAGATCTACTTACGGCCCGCAGAACAAGGCATCGTGACTCTGCCTCACTAACACCTTGCGGTGCCAGTGTTAACGTTTTCAGATATTATTTCTTGTTTTACAATAACAGAATGCAACAGTTTGCTCATTAGCAACTGAGCAGCATGGGCTTCATTGAAAATATATCAAATTGAATTGTCTCAGTTTTTCACGTTTTATTAGGCTGTGGTAGAGCTTGCTGCCTAGTGCACCTGGTATTGCAATATTGCCATTCTATTTCTATTTTATTAATCACTTGTACTTTTGCACTACTGAAGCTGTGTTGCATAAAATTATTTTGTTGTATTGTTCTTTTAATGTTACAGTTTATTTTTCTAACATGCTTGTCGCAATATGTTCGCGTTGTACTTAGATTTTACATGTACTGCTTTACTGAATACGTAATTTTTTCCTGCTGCTTAGGCCTTCCAAGGTCTGCAGCGTTTCATAAATAATAAATGAATAAAGGAAGTGTAGTTTATGTAATCATTACCGCAATTTGTACTATGTAGAATAATTTATTTTTTTTGTTCAAAGGAATTTTGCGTTCTGTTCACATGTGGCAAACCCGAAACTATCGGATTATCTACCGGCGGAGCAGAGCGGGCACTTGATATCCCCCCCCCCCGCCGCTCTCAGAAATGGGGAGGGGGGCAAAGCAGGCCAGTTTCTTCATTCCTTCCTGTCACCATCGAAAGCCGGGAATGCCAAGCTTGGAATCACGACCAAGATCACTCGAGGCTACAGCAAGTCGCTTTAAGCCCTGATGAGGGGGTTTGGCCTCTCCACCATCTGCACGCGTAGTCACAGCCACATTGGTTTTTCAAGGCACTTTTCACAGCTACCTATAACACAGCGCGTCTAATCGGTTCGAGCTGGTAAATTTCCGCACCGCTACAAATCTGCAGTAGTCTTTCAAAATTTGCTCTAGCCATTGATTTGGGCTACTTGGTCACCTCAATGGGCTACTTGGGCACCTCAACGGACCAGGAGCCACAATGGTCCGGTTGAGGTTCCCAGTTATTTAAGACTGCTTTTATTTATTTGGCATGAAAGGTTTTTCTCGCGCTGAAACTAGAGGCAGCACGAAGCGTTGGCTTCTCTCTGCTAGCGCCCTGTCAACGAGTGCTCGTGGTCATCGAGTGAAATGTGTTTGTATTAGCCTGTGCGTGCATGACGCCAAGCCTGTCATAGGCGTATCTACCTTTCCGAGGTAGGCATGCTTCCCTCCCCCCCCCCCGCCCCGGCCTCTTGACTGTCAGAAGTGGAAAGGGAAAGTAGGCTATTAGCACCCCCCTACACACACCTACTTGTGAAAGCGGTCACTGCCAGATGCACACTGACAAATCCTACAATAGCTGATGCCAAGTTGTCTTTTAGAATTCCGCCGACATAGGCGCGATATCATTATTGCGTATCCCCTGCTTGGGCAGCTAGGATTGTCTTCCGGGCATCACCGCCACGCGCTGCAGCAGATGACGCTCGGTTTGCCGCACTGAGCAGTTAACGGTCACCGTACCTCGCGGTGCGAGACGCCTGCAGGCCGTGCCTACCAAGCCTGTAATGCCGAGAAAGCGGTCGCTAGGCGGTCCAAACAATGTTTAATCCTCGATCCCTTGCATCAACTCGTGTTTGTTGGGGCTGTCGGTTAAGTAACCATCTTTGTAAGCACAAAATCACATTTGCAGTTTATTATTGCACGGTATTTATTCAGTGCTGCCAGTTTAACGATATTGTCCCTAGATTTAGCGAATGGTTTTGCCTGTTCACGGTGAAGATACCTACTCAGCAATCAGTGAATTCTTTAAAATAAATTGAATGAACAGTTGTCGATATTTTCAGGACCTATAGGTTGGAAAGGTCGCCTAAAATGGCCTTCTCGAACGCAGTTTGATATTTGTAAGCTATATCTTAGTCGCCCAAACTTGCTGTACGACGCATGCGCTCCGTAACCACGATGAGCCAACGATTTCCTCCACATTGCGATTATGCTTCACAGCACAGTAGTCATCACAGCCATCATAATGCTCAGAAAATTGAAATTTTTTATTATTTACAATACCCGTTTGAATGCTTTTAATGCGTGTTTAGGGGTGTCGCCTAATCCATTCGATTGGTGGACGTGCTGCAAGCGTATGAGAGAGCTAATTTACCAAAACCAAATGGAATAAATTTTATGTTCACATTTAGAACACAGCGTGTGAATAAGACATCTCGACTGCGTAAAAAAGCCGTAAATATCCGAACTGCTGAGCTTGTTCACGAACGTCTTAACAAATCGCTTACATTTCCCGAAGCTTTTGGACCAATCAGTGCTTCACGGCAGGTTTCAGGTGGATCAAGGGCGAAAAAGTGATTTTGACGTGTACAAAGCTCGAGTAATTGTCATCGCCGTGTCAACAACTTGCGGCCAAGCGCTGTTTCGCAGAATCTAGTTGTGGTACCACGAACGTCGAGACGCACAAAAAGTTTGTGAATATCATATAGGATAAGTTCCTTTTAATGCTAGGAAAATGACGTTGCTTATGTCCTCTTGAATCGTACTGTATTTGTAACCTGCCCATTTGGACGTAATGAGATCGAATATAGATTTTTGTAATACGAATCAGAACACGAATATTAAATATCCATTATGGAATAGACACACACAGACGCGCACATTTACACCAGGAATATTTATTTTGGTCTTATCAGAAACACGCTTCGGCTCAACAGACAGTAAACTATCACGGACATTTAGCATCGTTATAAACATAGGATAGCTACAACGCTCATGAAAAGAACTGCACGAACAACTGCTTGACGCCCTCAAAGCCTGCTGGCAAACCAGCTTTTCAAGAATGACAAGCGGTCATATCACCAACTCACTTTGCAAGGATGCCGCGCTTTCCATGGCTGTCGGATTCTCGAATACGTGTTCGAACAAGAGCAATGGCTTTGCAGTACACGAAGGCGGAGTAGAGGAAGGCCGAATACATCTTTCCTGTCCCAGCTTCCAGAGCAAAAGCGGACACCGCGGTGCAGTAGGCAAGTGCGACGCGGACCACCAACGCGCACAAAGCATGTAAACTGCAATTGGCGAAGCTGCACAAGCTACACTTCAACAGCGCAGTCACTTAAGCATAAAGATTTGCTTGGCAAACGCTTTCTCGGGGTGACTGCAAGCACTATATGCCGCGTTGGTGCACGGAAACCAAAGACTGCGTTCAAAGGTAGCTGTATTCGAGGACGATATCCTTGAGCGACCATTTGCGGTAGTGCATCATCTTCAATATATTTGGTGCGTCTCTACATTGAGAGCGTTGGATTAGACGAACGAATCCTTTCTGACACAACCTCAGAAACGAGCAGGAGCCGCATGCTGCGTTTGTGAAAGAACGCGATGCGGCGGTCACGGTGTAGATGCGGCGGCAAGCCATGCAGAAATGCAATGCCGCCAGAGCACAGTGGGCGAATGTTTATCACAGCCACAGTCCGGCCTGTCTGGCAATAGAATAAAGAATCATCTTTAGAGAATGGAAATGTACCTTAGGCAATGGTTCGAAAATAAGCAGCGGCAGCGCATGGAACTTACTTAGGTGGACACCAGATGGCGCTGCTCAACCCGGAAGCGGAAGTCTGTTCTTTTAGAGCAAAATCCAATATGGTGACTTTTTGCCGGTAGCGTACGCCGGTACGTGCCGTGCTTTCCGTGCCGGCTATGCGGCATGCCTCAATGCCTTGACTGCCACGTAGCTGGTGCGTTCTAATTGCCAGGAGACTAAAGAGCCTCTACTGATGCCTATACGAACAAGCCACCAGTGAGTGAACAGAACGTGCGACTTTATTGGCAGAAGAGGAGTTGTGTACATTCTCGTGCAATAGCAGAAATAAAATTTGAATGTCGAGACACGCTGGAATCATTGACGTGAGTTCGTAAACAGCTCACCGTAGTCGTCGCACATGGTAGTCTGGTAACGAGCGACAACCACCGGCGCAAGCTAATTGGACAGAGTGTCCTACCTGTTTACCGCGGCAGACGCCGTTAAAGATGAGCAATTTGCATTGCGATGCTATTGGGTGATGCAGGCATCTGCTGCCACAGCCAACACAGTGACATGGACTACCCGACATTTTAGCGTTGACTCCTTTCCAACCTCCACGTTTCTTTTCTTTCGGGGGCCACTGATGCGTGGCTCACACTTAGTGACTCAGATTGTCTCTATATGGACAAGTCGCTTTCGTGGGCATCACCTTCATCAGTCACTTTTGCGGGCCTTTCCACCCAACTTCAGGCACGTCGGACCATGTACGCATGTATGCCGGTCACCGTTCGTGCTTAATCGCAGCCGAGAAAATCCACAGGCACAATTTTCCAACTGGCTGCAGGAGGAAAGGGTGAACGGGGAGCACGAATCACGGTGTTTGTAAACTGTGAGTCTGTGCCGCTGTGCAGACTGCAGGAGCAAATGCTTACTTCGAGAGTCTGCTTCCCAATGCAACTGACCAGGGCGCCATATTTGAAAAACATAACACGGCAACCGTTACGAATTAAGATTGGTTGGTTGGTAACAACTTCATTCGAAGTAAGATGACAGCGACATTAAGCAACAATCAATCATCGCATGAGGTTCAAACGGTGCATTATACACTGGCTACGACCCATATGGCAACAGTGAGCATTCACATACACGGGTCTCTTAGGATACATTCAGCCGCCTACTTTCAGGCATAATGCTTGCCTTCGTCGCATGTGGTGGTCGGATAACGAGCGATAACCAGCTGACAAACAGATTGGATAGAGCGTCGCACCTGTTTGTACCGACAGTTGCCGTTGAAAATGAGCAACTTCTATTGCGAAGCAATCGGGTGACGCAGGCATTTGCTGCCGCAACTAACACAGCGACATGGACTACCTGGCATTTTAACGGTAACTCATTTCGAACCTGCACGTTTATTTTCTTTCGAGGGCCACTAATGTGGGGCTCAGACTTAGTGTCCCACATTGTCCTTATATGGACAAGTCGGTTTCGTGGGCATGACCTTTATCAGCCACTTTTGCCGGCCTTTCCACCCATACGGCTATTAACTCCATACACTTCGAACCATGTAAGCACATATGCTGGTCTCCGTTTTGAGCAAATCATGGCCGAGGTAGGCCACAAGCACAATTTGCCCATGGCTGTACAGGGAAGAACGAACGGGGAGCACCAGTTAGGGTGTGTGTATACTGGGAGTCTATGCCGCTGTGCGGACTGCAGGAGCAAATGCTCACCTCGAGAGACTGCTTAGCAATGAAACTGACCAGGCCCCCACATCCGAGAAACAACACGGCTACCACAACCAAGTGGGGCAGCTAAACCAGATTCTGCAATCAATCACTTCAGTGTAGCTTGCGCAAAGACCCAGACTATCGAGTAAGAAGAGCAATCATCAACCAGACTAGGAATGTGGAAAACGGGAAAACTTGCATTCAAAGAGAAGCCACTCTGCTCTGCAAACATTGAAGGCTAAAAAGATCAAGAAAAGTAAAATGGTGGATAGCACACGGTGCGTAGGTTAATGCAAGACACATGCCGATGCTGCCTCAGCTATTTCAGGAGAGGGATTGTGCATGACAGCATACACTAGAACATACTGCTACAGTTATATTAGGCTACTAGACAGTGATTGGTATTAAGTATCAGCGAAGAATTGTTTACCTTTATGTTTTATGGAGGATCAATGATCTCTAATGAGAATGGGCAGTAAAAAAGCTTGCAGTTATAAAATAAAAATTACACTTGGCACAAATGGTACTGACATGGCCATGAAGCTGATTAAGGGCAAACTGACGGAACCCTTTTGGCCAGCGTCGTCCGTGTTTGGTCAGAAGTTGCAGGTGCATGTGAAGACGAAGAATTTCGAGAAAGTCCATCTTGTGTTACCTGGATGACTCAGCCAAATGTCCGTTCTGGCGGAATGGTGGCTGAAGCTCTTTTCAGTCTTGACACAGTGCTTTTCAGACGATATCTTATCCAAATTCTTCTGCATGCGCTTCTTTCTTCGCGTTGTAAAAGCCTTGCAAATTC
Source organism: Dermacentor variabilis (assembly GCF_050947875.1). Classification (NCBI taxonomy): domain Eukaryota; kingdom Metazoa; phylum Arthropoda; class Arachnida; order Ixodida; family Ixodidae; genus Dermacentor; species Dermacentor variabilis. The sequence goes on along the minus strand of NC_134573.1, from coordinate 61,875,283 downwards.
GGCTCCAGCCCGTCCCTGTTGGTGTAAATAGGAGCTGCTTTGATGACCAAGATGTGCTTGGAATAACCTCTGTTGGGGCAGAGTGGTGACACATGAGATACAGCACAGATTAGCCAAACTCATGTGTGTCTATTTTTGTTCGAAGTAGTCATACTGAACGACAAATATAAACAAACATTCATATCTGCTCCAAACAAATGACATGTATCTCACGACTAGCAAGCCAATACAGCATATATCAAGCACATTTCTTCCTGAAGCGCGTGTTTTTTTACCTTGTAGTAGTAGCCAACGTCCACACAATGGTCTTGTTGGAGCAGGCAGCAGCTTCTGTTTAGTGCGTGGAGTGCGTTGCTTTATACTGGTGCCGTCCTCATTACTGCATGTCTGCAACAGAAATTTTGACTTAATCAGTAATTGAAAAAGCGCAATTTTGCTATACGAAATGGAAAAAGGTGTGACATATAAATTCTTATGGTTTGCGACTGCAGAACACATGCAAATGTACACTGTCTCTTCTAGTGTGCTTAAGCAGCATGGAAAATAAACATTGCTATTGTCCATGAAATTGATGCCTGCCTAACTACAATGCATGTCAAGAGCTAAAGTATTGTTAAGATCACAAATGATAACATTTGTGCGTTCATTTACACACTAGAAGGGACCACACTACTGATTCCACAAGAAAATGCATAAAAGTCATGAAGCTATTAGAACTGATGTATGATTTTTCTGCACGAACGTGAGGCACCGCTTCACTACTGCAAAAATAAATGACCTGCGGTAAACGAAACTGAGCAGCACGAACATTTGGAACGAACAAGTACGAAATATGGGTGAAATATTCTGCTTGCAACTGTTTAATCCATTACATTTTGTGCTTTCACTTCATTTTACCAAAGGATTATTCGGTTTTGTGGACGGACGAAGTTGCCGGAGGGCTCGAAAAAACGTTTTTATGTATATTGATAAGGCTACTCAGTCACCTATGGCCACGGCTACAATAAGATGAAAAATGAGACACGCGTTCCGATATGGCTCTTTCTTTCCTGATTGTGCGTGTATAACGACTGCCTCGGAAGTAAAGGTTCATTTATTCAGGAAACAGCAAATGAGGGTCCTGACTGCCCATATGTAATGCAGGATCTAGTTCGTTAACATGTCCTCGCCTCCAAGTGAATAAGACGGATATTATATAACGTTTCAAGCAGCGTTATTAAACGACTTACCGTTGTTGCTGTTGTGAGCCGCAGCAGTATCCAGCTCCCTTTTCGATGCAGACGAGTCTCGAATGGCTCACGACCGAAACCCAACTTTCGGACTTACATGTCCGCTTGCAAATATGTCACTTTACCCCAATTTAAGTAACCCGAGACATCGAAGCGCAATGAAATAGTTTTAGGAACAAAGAAGCAACCGGTCTGAGTGTGCGAACGAATGAGTCCGTGCCGCCGTGCACTCGAAAATACCGGTAAGAATAATAAGTCCGGGCCAGAGGTCACATGAAAGATCGATGATGCTGAACGCTGTTTGCGTTTATAAGTACAAAGAAACAATAAACTTACTAACAAAGAGTAGAATATGTAATTAGCAATGATAATTGTGCCCTATTTTTTATGTAATAGAAAGAGAAAGTTTCTGAAATTGCGCCTCTACTGGCAAATGTTAGAACTAGCGTAAGCATTCCGAAGTGATTTTACTATGCTGGTTTTGTTAGCAGCGGCACGCGGACGATTTTTGCGCCCTCTGCGACCATTTGTTGAACTAGAGAGTCGGCGGGCCTGGTCTGGCCGTGAATCTACGCACACTTAGCACCGAGCCCCTCTAGTCCGGCCTGAAGTCCGGCCGTGCCAACGCTAAGCTACTTATTATCATGTACTACAGATGGCGGTAGTTAACGGTCGGCGAGTCCGCCGCTTCCAGCGTGCTAGCAGCGGACGAAGGTGAAGACCACATCATAACTGGATTTCTCCGTTCTTGCGGCGCATGCGCGAAGAGCAGTGGTTGCGAGAGAGAAATGTGGGGAATTTCGGTCCTTGAGATTTCTCTTCGCCTAGATAGTACGGAGAAGAAAGTTGTTAGCTCCGTTCGTCCCTAGCCGAGCTCGCAACACAGTCGACAGAATGCGTAGCCGGCAAGGCGAAGAAGCCGTGTCCGAGGTTAGTTTGTTGCTATTTTGTTGCGACGTAGCATATTAAATGTTTGTAGTCGCAGGGGGATGTTTATGCTAGGCTATAGTGTGATATACGTGCGCACCTTTCCTCACGTCTCCTGTCGCAGTACAAGCACAGAGACGCCGAATAAGTGTACTGGCAGGCCTTCAGAGCTATTTCGCACGCGGTTGTAGCGATCTGAGCCCTTGTTTCACCCACATAGAGCTGCCCGTATATGAGCTAGACATTGTAAAAGCCGGGATTTGTAATACGCGCTCCTTCAATAATTAGCCTTGCGCACGAGCACCTCAGAATCGCTACGAATCTGCACCACGTAGCCAATATCAGTGTTACTGTACAGCTTTCCAAGGGTCTACTGCTACGAAATTGCATGACGACCATTTTTCTGTAGCATACATTTGTTCCGTATTCATTCGCAGGGCGTAGTCTTTTGCCAGTGTGGCTGTACAGCTCTCATAACGATCTACGGCTCAGATTGCATTGCGACGCAACATTTAGTACTTTCACATACAGAGTACAAAATGTTCCATTCCCGCGAATCTCCAAATGTGTTGTATGCTCAGTTACATTAAGAACTAATTCATCGGCATGGCAGCTGAACTCACAAACTGTTTCCGTTCCCGCTATTCCCCTGAAGTGTATGGTATGCTGAACGACACAAATGAACAATGCATCGGCACGATTTAATGTTTTGCCCCTAATTTCATCAGAGTAGACACCGCACTTCCAAACGTATACCCCTGCTACTATAAAAATTTAATATGCTACCGTCGCAACAAAATAGCAACAAACTAACCTCGGACACGGCTACTTCGCCTTGCCGGCCACGCATTCTGTCGATTGCGTTGCAGCTCGGCTAGGGACGAACGGAGCTACCAACTTTCTTCTCCGTAGTACCTACGGGAAGAGAAATCTCAAGGACCGAAAGTCCCCACATTTCTCTCTCGCGACCACTACACCTCGCGCATGTGCAGAAAGAGCGGAGATATCCAATTATGATGTGCTCGTTCCCATCGTGTGAAGGTGGATGGTTCAACGAGCACATCATGGTTGGATTTCTCCTCTCTTTGTGCGAATTCGCGATGAGCAGTGGTTGCGAGGGAGAAATGTGGGGACTTTCGGCCCTTGAGATTTCTCTTCGCGTAGGTACTACGGGGACGAAAGTTGTTAGCTCCGTTTGTCCCTATCGAGCTGGCAGACAGAATGCGTGGCCGGCAAGGCGAAGAAGCCGTGTCCGAGGTGAGCTTGTTGCTATTTTGTTGCGATGGTAGCATATTACATTTTTATAGTCCCACAGGGATACGTTTGAAAATGAGGTGTCTTTTCGGATCACTTTAGTCGCAAAGCATTACGGCGTGCTGATGCATTGTTCATTAGTGTCGTTGAGCAAGGTCAGCATACCGCACACTTCAGGAGATTCGCGGGAACGGAAACAGTTTATGAATTCGAGTGTCGTGCCGATGCTAAGTTGTTGCTCCTTTTTTTATGGTGGTAGCATAATAAATTCAGATAGTCGCAGGGGGATACGTTTGGACGGGAGGCGTTTTCTTGGATGACTTTAATGGCAATTGAAGCATTATGTCGTGCCGATGCATTGTTCATTATTTTCCTTGAGCATACCACACACTTCAGGGGAATCGCGGGAACGGAAACAGTTCATGAATTCAACTGCCGAGCCGATTCATTAGTTCTTAATGTAACTAAGCATACAACACACTTGGAGCTTCGTGGGAATGGAACATTTTCTACCCTGTATATGAAAGTAAACTTGCGTCGCAATGCAATCTGAGCCGTAGATCGTTGTCATAGCTGTTCAGCCACAGTGGCAAAACACTGCGCCCTGCTGATGAATCCGGAACAATTACATGCATACTAAAGAACAATGGTCTTTATGCTTCATAGCAGTTGACCGTTGTGAAAGCTGTACAGTAACACTGATATTGGCTACGTGGTGCAGATTCGTAGTGATTCTGAGGTGCTTGTGCGCAAGGGTAATTAATGAAGGAGCGCGTATTACTAATCCTGGCTGTTACGATATGTAGCTAATATACGAGGCGCTCAATGTGGGCGAAACAAGGAGTCAGATTGCTACAACCACGTGCGAAATAGCTGTGAAGGTCTCCCAGTACACTTGTTCGGCGTCTCCGTGCTTGTACAGCGACAGGAAACGTTACGGTAGATGCGCACGTATATCACACTATATCCTCTGACAGCGGCCGCTTTCCTCTCTTGATATACTTCGCCGCCACACACTGCGGATGTTTGATTATGCGACATTGGTGCCTTACGGCGAATCTGACTAGGCAAACGGCATTCTGCAACGCTCGAACCATCTTGTCCGTCACTGCGGATAGAAAACGCACACATGTTCAAGCTATTTCAGCTGCATCATTTTGTCGATGTTATTCTTCTTTACTAAATGTAGAGGATAACGTACGCCTGTGTGGGTGATTTAAAATTGATAAAAAGCCTGCTAACCTATGTGCACTCAGTCAAAAAGCACTATTTACACCGGCGTCCACGCTCCTGTAAGAAAAATGCAATTCAGTGATGACCCTCTGGAGATGGATCCGCTCTTATGTAAGCACAGTCGGCTCATCAGTCACAAAATAGGAGCCGAAGAGAACTTTCCACTACTTGGATGGCTTGACTAGTATAAAAACGTTGTTTCCACCTTTTGCTCTCCTGTTCGCCACATAAGCATTGCGTATTAAGACGAAGTCCCGCTCTTTAGTGCAATGCGTTTGTCACTGGCTGACCACAAATTAATCGCCATCAATGTCGTATAATGACCATTAAAAAGTTCTCTTCAGCTCCTACTGTGTAACTGATGAGCCGGCTGTGCTTACATAGGTGCAGATCCACCTCCAGAGGGTCAATCATCACTGCATTGCATTTTTTTTACACGAGCATGGACACCTGCATAAAAAGTGTTTCTTGAGTGACTGCACAAAGGTTAACAGACCCGTATATGAGCTAGACATTGTAACAGCCAGGATTAGTAATACGCGCTCCTTCATTAATTAACCTTGCGCACAACCACCTGAGAATCGCTGCGAATCTGCCCCACGTAGCCAATATCAGTGTTACTGTACAGCTTTCGCAAGGGTCTACTGCTATGAAATTGCATGAGGACCATTTTTATTTACCATACATTTGTTCCTTATTCATCCGCAGGGCGTATAGTGTTTTGAAAGCGTGGCTGTACAGCTCTCACAACGATCTAAGGTTTAGATTGCATGGCGACGCAAGTTTTAGTACTTTCACATACAGAGTACAAAATGTTCCGTTCTTACGAATCTCCAAGTGTGTTGTATGCTCAATTACCTTAAGAACTAATGCGTCACTACGACGCAATGCTTTGCCATTAAAGTCATCCGAGAAAGCGCCTCACGTCCAAACGTATCCCCCTGCGACTACCAGAATTTAGTCAGCTACCGCCGAAAAAAAAATCAACCAAACTCGCATCGGCACGGCAGTCGAATTCATAAACTGTTTCCGTTCCGGCGAATCTCCTGGAGTGTGCGGTATGCTGACCTTGCTCAACGACACTAATGAACAATGCATCGGTTCGATGTAATTCCTGGCGACTTCCGGAGAAACTCTCAATGTTCGGAGGCGCGCGCGCAGCGCTCGTGCGGCCACTTCTGTGCCACAGCCTAAATGCTTTGCCACTAAAGCTATCCGAGAAGACAACTCTCTACCAAACGTATCCCCCTGTGACTATAAAAATGTAATATGCCACAGTCGCGACAAAATAGCAACAAGCTCACCTTGGACACGGCTTCTTTGCCTTGCCGGCCACGCACTCTGTCTGCCAGTTCGGCTAGGGACGAACGTAGCTAACAACTTTCTTCCCCGTTGTAACTAGGCAAAAAGAAACTTTAAGCACCAAAATTCCCCACATTTCTCTTTTGCAACCATTGCTTCTCGCGCATGCGCAGAAGGAGCTGAGAAATCCAATTATGATGTGCTCGTGATGGGCCATGCCGGATACGCTAAGATCGCGAAAATTTTATCCTGCATAAAACATGACCTGCGGCAGCGCGGCGATCAGTTGTTCCCGTAGCGCTAGCAGACAAGTGGGCAGCGACCGGGCACTTCTCTGTTTGCAACACGCTCGCTTCAGTGAATCCGAACAGCCTGCTGCTGGGCAGCAAAGCTAGCGCTCGATGCACCCTGTTCCAGGTGCTCCAGCGTGCGACAGGACCTGTTCTATTTGCGCGCCAGCCAAACCACACTGCAGATTGTCTAATTTTCTCCGACGTTAAACTTAACGCCCTAGAGAGGTCCAAGCTGCGCCACGCGTGAATCGTGTCTGTGTTAAGCCGGACTGTACTGCAACTTTAGCTTGGCCAACCTGATGCACTCTTCTTCGAGCCGAGGAAGAACGCATCGAGGCCCTGTTGAACGTACACAACCCGATAGAGAAAGCCTGCTGGATTCTGAGAATACTTCTCATTAAAAGAACATCGCGGGTGGGCAACGGCGTTGTCATAGCGCACGAAGCAGCTAACAATGTATACTAACTCTGTGGCAGGCAAACGTGCGGGGTGTGTTCGCTGATACGGCGGAACGGAATACAAGCAAGGAAAGCAAGAGAACTGGTTCTACACATTCGTTAATGTACGTGACTTCCGCCGAGAGATAATGGCGGCATGTTTTTCAGTTTCGGTATGAAACACATCTGATTTCAAGCTCTTTGTGACGCATTGTCCTGCATATTTCAAGCATAAGATTTTACACAGTGGCTACTGCGTTTCTGATTATGTTATCTGGAAGTAGGATTCTTACGCGGTGGCAAACTTACTTGCAGTTGGCCTTTATTTCTTTATCTGTGTCCGAAAATTGGTCGGCTATTTTCTGCAACGTACGGTTTAGCGCGTACTTATACATATCCGGTTCCAGCATACTCTTTGTTATATTGTTTGAGTTAGTTGCATTCGGTTTAAAGATGCGGCGGCACGAAGCCGCGAGTGACAGACTCCATTGAGCGGGACAACTCTGGCTGCCACGACTGCCCTAGCCATTATTAACTGTCGGATGTGTAGGGGGCGCAAGGAGGTACATAACACAATCTATTGAGGGATGACTAAAACAATAAAACACGCACTTCATGACGTTCAGTTCTGAAATCTGGCCGGTGGCCGTATGGCTCTTCCTGCCCTTGTCACGTATGTCGAAGCATGACTTGCTCCTTCAGGATAGTTGTGAGGCGTAGCATTGCGGGCACTTGTTGGTTCCGATTCATCCAGGGTGCTGTCTTCGGCTGTACGAGTGGCTTCATGGACCACCTGAGTGCGTGGCCTCAGGTGCATACCGTTACGCACATAAATTGCTCCACTTGTGGTTTGCGCTGTATAGCGCCTTGGTTGAGGACCAACCTTTGTGACGACTGCTTTTTTCCAGTCATTCTTGTGCCTCACCCATAGAGGTTGATGTTTCTTCAGAGATGCAAGTATGCGAGTGTGGTTGTCTCCATAGCTGTGCTGCGCACTCTGCGTTTTAGGAGCTTCTGATGTGCATCTGTGGGGTAGCGTGGTTTCAGATTATGGGGCAAGGTCGGTATGAACGTTCTCAATTTCCTGCCCATTAACAACTCTGCTGGAGAAGATGACCCAATGGTTGGGGTGGCACGGTAGTTGAGGAGAACCAAAGACAGATCTTTGCTATCGCTGTGTGACATGATCAGCATGGACTTAACAGTCTGTATTGTTCTCTCGACCTGCCAACTGGACCTCGGGTAGGGGGGTGATGACGGTTCATGAGCAATGTCCCATTCTTGGAGGAATGCTCTGAATGTCTGCGAGTCAAACGGTGGTCTGTGATGCGAGATAAGCACATTGGGGAGTCCAAACGTGAAGAGATGTCCTTCAGTACCAAAATAACTGAAGTTGCCGTAGTGGTTTCCATACGTTTCACTTCAACATGCTTTCAAAAGTAGTCAACAACAAGGATATATGTATTGCCTTAACAGTTAAAGAAATCAACGGCCAACTTTCCCACGGTCGTGTTGGCAGAGCTCTCTGAAGCAGTGGTTGCTGAGGGTTTGCCTTCTGGCTGGATTGGCAGGCATCACCGCTTGAGACAAGGGTGGCAATGTCCTTGTTGAGTGTGGGCCAATAAACACTTTGGCTTGCTAGTCCTTTACAAGCAACAATGCCTCAATGTGCCCGATGGTGTTGCTCAAGAACATCAGCCTGGAGAACTGCTGGAATGACAAGCCGTTGACCACAGCAAATGAAGTCATCTGTGATATACAGTTCACTCCTTATGTGAAAATATGGTTTCGCCATAGGATGAACATCGCAAGGGCAATCAGGCCATCCTTGTTGAATGTACTTGGTTAGTTGTTGCAAGACTGGATCCCGACTTGTTGCTTCTTGGATCTGCTTTAGCGTGGTGGGCGACGCTTGAGCCAGACCAACAGTCCTGGGTCACTGCCTGCAGTTTCCATCTTGGATTCGGGGTTTGGGGATCTTGACAAAGCATCAGCAAAAGTTAGTTGTTTCCCCGGTACATACACAAGTTTAGTGCTATAGCACTGTAGCCGGAGCAAAAGTCTTTGCAGTCGTGACATTTTTTAGGTCCTTTGTCTGCAGTCCAACAACAGGTTTGTGGTCGGTTTCCACTGTTACAGAGCGTCCAAAAGTGTAATAGTGGAACCGCTCACATGCGAACACCACAGCTAGAAGTTCTTCATTTGTTCATAACGTTGTTGGGGAAGTGTAAGGGATGCAGAAGCATATGCATTGGTCTGCCTTCCTGCCGATCCTAGGCCGTATGAACTGGCATCTGTTGAAATTGTGATCGCTTTGGATGGTTCAAAATAACGCAACACAGGTGCTGCTTTGAGCTTCTGCTCGATGTGTTTGAAAGTCTCTGTGTGCTGGCTTGTCCAGTGCCACGCTGCATCTGCCTTGAGAAGCTCACGCAGAGGAATAGTAGTTGCCGAAAAATTAGGGATGACCTTCGGGAGATATGTCACCATTCCTAAGAATCTTTGCAGTTCTGACTTGTTGGATGGAAGTGACATGGCCTCAATCGAGCTGACGTTGTCAGGGTCTGGGGATAGCCCATCTGAGGAGAGCTGGTGACCCAGATGTTTAATGGCTGAAAGTCCTAACTTCAGTTTTGATTTGTTAAGCTTCAGGTTGTTTTGTCTAGCTATGATAAGAACAGTTCTGAGATGGAATTTGTGTTCTTCCGAAGTCCTTGAGGCAACCAGTATGTCATGAAATACTTCTCAATGGCCTGCCCTTCAAATGCCTTGTCAATGGCCTGCTGGAACAGCTCGAGGACTGTCGCAAGCCCAAATGGTACTCGAAGAAAACGGTAACGGCCCCATGCTGTTGCGAATGTGCAAAGCCATGAACTTGGTTGATCCAAAGTCAGTTGCGAGGAAGCACTCTTGGCATCAAGGACAGAGAAGACTTTTGAGGTATTCAGGCTTGCAAAAAGCCCTCTGGTATTGGTATGCGGTAGTGTTCTCTTTTTAATGCTGCATTGAGGTTCCACGGATCAAGGCACAAAAGAACAGTTCCCTCTTTTTTGGTTATCACCACTATGGGGTGCACCCATTTAGTATGTTGTGACTCTCGCATGATTACGCCAGTCTGCTCCATCTGCTTTAGCTCTGCTTTGACCTTATCCTCGAGTGAACTAGGTACTCTGCGAGGAGCACAATCTGTCGGCACTGCACCTTCACGCAGCTGGACGCTATAACGTCCCGGAAGCTGGCCGATTCCTTCAAATATATCAGGTAAATCATTCAGTACGTTATGAAACTGTTTTTGAAGGACTGTGTCAGTGGACTTTGTCGTTGCTTCAAGGGTCCTCACACGGGAAAGCAATTGCAGGGTTGTGCATATAGTGGCTCCTAGTATCGGCTTGAGTGGCTCCTTCACCATCACAAATCTCAGGCGGCACTCCGCATTGTTCACCGCACAAGGCAGTTCACATTTAGTGTCTATTGGAAGCTGGTGGCCACTGTACGTAGTAACTTTAGCTGTGGTTGGTTTGGTTGCAGGTGTGCACGGCCACTGCTTGAACCTATGTTCTGGAATTATGTTGACGTCCGAACCGGTGTATAACTTGAATGTCACCTCGTGTCCATTAACACTGACAGTTTCGCTCCAATCTGTTGTGTCGGCACTGACAATGCACGTAGTCAAGCAGCCCAAGTATAATTCCTCCTGCGAGTCTTGTTGTGGATGCTCATGAAGCAGACCGACTGATGGTTCATGCGCTGCTGTCTGCCGACGTGGCTGCTTGTACATTTGCGCGAAATTTCTCTTTATTTTGTCGCAGTTGTAACAGTTTTCGCCAAAAGCTGGGAACTGTTGTGAAGGGTGCGAGGTTCCGCAGCGAGAACATTTACGATTAGACCTTTGAGACGAGCGATAAGGCTTCTGAGGCTTGTTGATACCTAGCGCACATAGCAGACGACCAGTTGTCTTCGTGGGTTTCCGATTATACGTGTGAACGGCATTCACTTCTGGCTGCTTATCACTGATTACAATCTCTTGCACTTGTTGCTTTGATATTTAAACTGCCTTGCACGCTGAGACGATTTTTTCCAGAGTGAGGTTGCGCTCCTGAAAGAGCCGTTGACGGAGAGCTCCATCGAGAATTCCAACCACCACACGGTCGCCGATGAGTCTGTCGCACTTGTCACCGAAGTCGTATTTCTGCGCCTGTCGTCGAAGGTCAGTAACAAAATCGTAAATTGACTGACCTGGCTTTTGTGCCATTGAGTTGAACATCGCCGCTGCTTGTATGACGTTCTCGCACGGGCGATATAACTCGTCAAACATGCCAAGTATGTATTTCACTGGCTCTGCGTCTTCGTTTTCGGCGGCAGGGTCTGGAGCGAACGTCTGTGCGATGAGACGAGCATGCGGACCAAGTACATGAAACTACACTGCCTTGCGCGGTGATTTAGGCTTAGTGTGGTACTCACAAGCTAGTTCATATATGGTGAATGCTTCCCGCTATTCTTCCCTTGCGGTCTGAGCAGTGTCACCAGGTTCGATGTGGGCCGGGGGCTCGATGAAAACGTGGTCCATTGTGTAGATTTCAGGCGTAGCGCGGACAATCTTCTTACACTTCTGAGACCATGTTATGTTGTTTCAGTTAGTTGCATTGGGTTTAAAGATGCGGCGGCAGGAAGTCCCGAGTGACAGACTCCATTGATATGACCAACTCTGGCGGCCGCGACTGGCCTAGACTTTATTAAACTGTCGGATGTGTAGGGGGCGCCAGGAGATACATAACACTCCTAAGGGCCACTCATGTCTGAGCGGTGCCCAGGGTGCCTTCAAAAGAGATAGAGAACTGAATTCAACCGTCGGTGGTCAGCTGCGCTGCGTAACCGTTTGCCTCCTCCGAGAGCGTAGCTAGGCCCCTGGAAAGGTTTGGGTTCAGGCGCTAGCTTTTCCGTGTTTTCAACAGGCTTCGTTTACTCTCCCACAAATGCAACAGGTGTTCGTCGATCGCCGGGGCTTACTTCTGCGGGCGACCTTAGAATTTTCCTCGCGCGTGTCCTCGATGAATGTCATTCAGCCGTTGACGTCACTAGGCGTCTGCTCCGACAAGGGGCGCTTCCGAAAGGTCACCCCGTGCGTAAATACGACGTTACCCTCAATCTCGAGCAGCTTCGATGAAGCGATTGACCTGTTTATAATGAAGTGGTTGCTTCCTGAGTTTACCTTTAGGTTCGTCCACCTTACGTTCGCGATGTTGCAAGTGAAACTTAGTTCTGGGAATGTATCTATGCTGACGCTGTTTCCTAAACTTGTGGGTGTCGTTGACACAGCCGCCAGTTGAAGGCCCAGCTTCCCTGTCATGTGTTCAGTAATGTTCCCTTGGGGGATTCTGTGACATATCTCCAGGAGGTGTTGGGAGCATTGAAATCAGCCACCACCACAAGTTGATCTTTGGCGCGAGCTGAAAGCTTCGCTTCTGACAAAAGCTTGGTGAAATCGTCTCCTTTGTTTTTTTGGTGGGTTAGATACGTTTAGGATGTGAGCACGCCCATTCCCCCTCTTTCGGGGAAGGATGCTAATGATTTGGTGATTGATATTTAATTTGTTGTAGTATGTATCAGTCGCAGTGATAGGCTTGGCTACTAACGTTGGAACGCGAATATGGTTTAAATTGTAAAGGCTGTAATATCCTAGCAGTTTAAGAGGTAACTGTCCCGGCTTGCTGTAAGCATATTACATCACATATAATCATTGCCGAATGGATATAATTCTGGAGTGATGCTACTCGGGAGCGAAATGTGCGGAAGTTCCGCTGCCACATTTCTAGTTGTCCTGAGGTTGGTGTTAATTTAGTTTACGCCATTTCAGCCGCTCTCCTTGTCCATTGTATCGGATTCGTCCTCGAGGCAGAGGCAGGCCCTTTGTTGCGAACCACCCGCAGGAACATTGTGAGTACGCTTATGAATAGGTTAGCATACATGAAAGCCCTGTAAGCGAGTTTGCACATAGGCTCCCTAGTTATGAATCGCCCTACTCATATTCGCGAGTGTCGCGTGCCCGTACTCTCTCTCTTGCTGAAGCTCGGAGACCGTCTATTGCGTTTGCCTCTGGAACTGCAATTCTTGTTGAAGGTGGTGCATAACGCCCTGAGTCATTCGGCCCCGTTCCTCCGTCTCTGTTGAGGAGGGAGTTGCGGCTGGCGTTGCGTTAGGGTCGACACCACTTTTGGACACCACCTCTCTAGAGCGTTAAGTCTAGCTTTTAGGGTCGCGATTTTGTTTTGAGGTTCGCTAAAGGCTTCCCTAAGTTGCTTGTTTAGCAAAATGCCTGTATTCATTAACAATTCTTTGGTATTCTGCATTAGCTGTTATGGGAGAGGGGACGCGGCAACTCCAATCCTGTTGACCTGACTGGTAGTCGGGCGGGCGTCTATACTCCTGTCCGTAGGGGTCTGCGCCTGTTCAGAACCCTGCTTCTGCCGTTTGGTCGCTCAGGTTGTGGACGAAGTGCTCTCCCTTGACGTTACTCGCAATGTGGACTTCGATCGCAAATGCGGCTCCACCTAGCGGCTCTGACGGGTCCAACAAATACAGCTCCAACTCTCTTTCGGAGCAGAACCAACGCCGCCGATGTTGTTTCTTCGGCTGCACCTCCCTGCTAGGTCTTGTCTTGTCTTGAGAGGAACCAGTTTCAGTCGTTTTGAAGCTAGAACGTCAATTGGCCCATTGAACGAACTAGACGGTGTGTGCATCAGAGAAACAGCACATAAATTCCCATTGGCTGCGACGCCACGTCACGTGTGCGCCTCGCCGAACCAGCGCGGGCAAAAGGGGAACACCTGCTGGCCATATGGCATGCCAGGCGTCTAGTCGAGGCAAAGAGCACCACCCCGATTCCACGTCACCTTCGCTTTCGCTCTCGGCAGCCTGTGTTATCCGCGCGTTCCTTGTCTGCGCCTGCATTCTAATTCGTCTTGGTAATGTCTATAAAGAAATTATTGCACAAAAACACATTAAATTCGAAAGGACAAACATTGGCTGCAGTGACTTTCGAACCTACCGCGCGACCCACAGGGGGAAAGCTTGGCCAAACGTCTTAACGTTATCGCTTGCCCATGAGAAGTTTTAAACTCGAAGGATCGCTCAGCGGCGTTCATTAGCACATTACTGATTTCGCTTTCATAACTCATACGTACTTATGTGTCGTGGAATTTTTGTTGCGAAAGAAATGTCGACACTTCATACGATTCTTGCGGGCATCACCGTGAGGTGCCGTATATATTTAGGTGTATGTACGGTATATGATATGCCATGCTGTATGACATGCGGTATATGCGGCTTATATTTCTACGTCATTCTATCGATGAAGGTACTCATACCAGGTCAGACATTCTTAACAAAATTATTTCATAACCTTGAGAATGGCAGCCCGAAAACAAATGTCATGAAAGAAAACAGCGACGCCACATGCCTTTTATCTTAAGTATCCTAAGGTATAAATATGAAAACTGCGTAACAATAACAGAACTGAAGCATAAAAAATTATGTACTTTTTTAGCGCTGTTGTGATCTACCTCCGGGATCGGCCCAGGCAAGAGGTTCGGAACATACCCGATACAGAAAAGTGGTGGTAAAGCTGCTAAGAAACACATTGTCTTTAATAATTAGGCAGAAATGAAATCGTCCGACGGCCGTATTGAAGCGGAGCAACCCTAGCACAAGAACTATTTCTTAATTGGCTTACGTTTAATTCAATTCACATTGTCATTGCATCTGCTTATAGTCTTATACTTCGTGCTAATATGCTGATATGCTAATATGCTGATATGCTAACACGTTGCTATCATATTGATTGCTGCACCTTCATCGCGAAGCTGCGAGATATTTTTTGCACTGTCTGTCACCCGGTAATGTGCCTTCCGCCATACGCCGCACACTTGGGAGCACATTCCTCTGCTTCGGTCGGGTCTCGCGTTCCATACCTGCGGCACAGTGTAACGCTCAGTGCTGGGCACATGTACCGTCGCTGAGAATCAAATTATTTGCCATATTATAGCGCGATTTCAAGGGCCATATAACGTAATGATATTCTACTATGTTTTTATTCCAATCTCTTGACGTCATTTTTTGTAACCGCCCACGCAAGCATCGCGCGGTGACCCACAGGGTGGTCTGAAGAGACCAATCAGATGCTCTCCTCATTTATAGGAGGTCACTTTTGTTTGCTTTAAAAAGGAACAACGTTGCCTACACTGAGTGGCTTGTCTTATCTAATCGGCTGACAAAAGGCGAGGAGATGGGGCCGAGTCAGTGCACTGAAAATCAATAACCGGATGAAAGGTGGTGCTGGCGTCTGCGATTGCTCCGCTTTCTCTTACCTAGCTTTCGGTGCCTGGTCGAAAATCGCGGTGACATGCAACAGAAGGTTAAGAACGCTGCTAAAACGAATCCTCAGCAAAAAATTGTTCGCAGAGCAAGGTCATAAACGTGCCAAAAGGGCTCTAAAACGTTACACGGCCACATAAAAGCTTTATCGTACACAAATAAACCCACGGTCTTCAGCAGGTGCGAATAGTCAGTGCCTGCGCGATCGGCGGCAGCCATTTTTTTATTCCTTTCGAAACGGGGCCGCCTGTGGCTTATCAGAAGAAAAAGTAAGTTTTGTTCGCCGTATTAATGCATCTCAACACGTAGACATCACTTTGATGAGGCGAGTTCTCGCGGTTTTGTGACGTCGCTTGACAGGCAGCTGAAGTGGCTGCAGCCTTAAAACTTTTGACCAATAGCAGAGGTCTAATGGCGAAAAGGCGTAGAATCAGAAATAACTGTTTTTTTTTGTTCGGTGCAATCTTGCATAATCAGTGTGTTCACGTCATATCAGATGGGGAGCTATCGCCTTTCCGTGGCGTCGCGTGACAGACAAGCTAAGTGGGGGTGGTCCAAAAAAGTATTTGAGCAATCGCAGTGGGCTGGTTGCAGAATTGGAATAGAAACGTTTGGAATAGCTTTACGTTATAGCATCCCCAAAAACCTAAACAGCTGCGCTCTTAATTCCCAATATGTCGTATCGTATTTGTCATTGAAATTTTTTCTAAAATTATAAAGAAATACCCTTGGCAGAAAACACTATTCTAACCATTGTTGTAAATCACTCGTAAAGGCGGTCATTAGTCCTATGGGAAATAAAAGTGGTTAACTTAACAGAGAACGTGACATTGATGATTAGCTTTTTTAATTGTAAACCTTGCGGCACATATTTCAATCAGAGGCGTAGCCAGGGAGGGGGGCTATAGGGCTTCAACCCCCCCCCCCCCCGCTAAAAAACATTTTTTTTCGTGCTGTCGTGCACCATCGACCAAAACAACCACAGGCGCCAGAATTAATTGTGGATTTTGTCTAGAATGACCTTTTTCCACCCGAAGAGACATTTCAGCGCGAACATTGCGAAATGGGGCTGGATTTGCCGGCAGCGCCCATGCACCGGGAGTCACATATCGTAAGGCAAGCAGCCACACCCGAGCACAAAGTGTCAAAGGCGCTTCATGTCGAGCGGGCTCGTCGCGGCATCTCGCGGAGGCCGCGGACTATCATGAATTTAAATTCTGAAACTTAATGGGTATAAAGGTCTCATAAACTTTTCGTGCGAAAGGTTCGTTGACATTTCCAAGGTCGTGCTTTAGATTTTCAATTCCGGAACATTGTGGGCTTAATGTTCCTATCAACATTTCACTTGAAAGGTGCATTAATTTCTCTAAATTTGTGCATCGAAACGTACATCAAGATAAGCCAAATGACAAAGCACGCAGCGAGGTCCGATGAGACGAAGCCATATGAAGCGTGGCGGTGGTTAATTTTTGCCGTCATGTCAGAGTAAAGAACATCATCATCTTTTTTTTTTCACCTGCGCCAAGTCTTCTTGTCAATACACTAAATCCAGCAAAGATAACTACGTTCTTATATCTTTTTCTACTTTGACTTTTATTCGCGAGGACACATTGAGACTCTTCAATTTTCCGTTTATAGCTACCCGCAGGCTGCCAGAGCCAGCCAGAACGCATGCCTTTTTCTCGCGTTGCCCCGACCACTGCGTGGCCACTTTGGTGCTCGTTAGTTTTTCTCTGGCGGAGTGGATTTTCGCCTGGCAGAGTTTTGGAACTTTTGTGGCTAGCAGACGAGAAAAGAAAACAATAGTCGCTCGCTGCCATCACTGCGGAGACTAGACGGATTGAAACGAGTTCGCTTGAGCGCGACCTGTCCGAAAAGTCTTGCCTCGCCGGTGTAGGATACCGAGCATTATGCGTATGGTTCTCTGTGGACCAAGCGTCGCACGTTCTCTTCGATATTCCTTCGGTACTCACGTTAGGTGCCTAAAGTAGGCATTCGATTGTGGCCAACATGCTTTCGTTTGCGTTTTTTTCGTTACCATGCCCCCGTGCCACAATTAAAGAAGAGACTGTTGTGGCGCAGCAAATTGTCGCGCGGTGAAAGTTCGATTCTGTAACTTCTTTTGCGGAAAGTAATAGGCCACGGTATTATTCAGTTGCCGGATGCTGTTATTATATTATTGTGATAGCAGTTACATAGGCGCATTCCTACCGTCGCCGTCGCCCTCACGTTCCGCATTAAAGTCCAAGGGCGACAACAACGTGGGCACGCGCCGCATGCTATCTGTGCGACTGAAAGCGTAGATGGTGGGTGGGGAGGGGGGGCGGGGGCAGTGGCATGGGGGAGCCGATGACCTTGGCTCAGTCTTGTGTGCTCAAGGGAGAAAAGCGGGGAGTAAGCGCACCGCCTCCTGTCGCGCGCAATACATTATAAGGAGTGGAGGGAGGGCTTCGGCTGTGATCTGTCCCTCTGTATTTGCGAACATGTTTATTCGCCTTGTTTGACACATTATATATACTGACTTTTTCGCAGATACGTAGATTTATTGGCGAATTATGCATATATTTAGATATCTTGTTGCGAGCGTCTTTGTATACGTGCAGTGTATCTTCGCGTCTGTATGATGTGTATCTTCGGAATCTGCGGGCGCATAGATTTCAATTCAGGGACTTTAAGGTTTAATGTTCTCATAAACTTTTGATGCGATACGTGCATTGATATTTCCAAGGTCCAGCTTTAGATTTTCAATTCAGGAAATTTTTGGGTTTATTGTTCTTGTGAACATTTGCTGTCAACTCTCCATTCACTTTTCTAAAATCGTGCAAAGGACCGTACAACAAGAAAAGCCAAATGAACAGCACAGCGAATGTGTCACAGCGAGAGATGAAAGAGCGAAGGTGAAGCGGGAGATGAAAGCCGCGAACGGCAGAGACCAATGGGAGTGGCCCCTCCAGTGACGTGAGCGCGGGAAACTGGTGTAATGCGAGAGATAGAGGCTAGGCCGAACGGCTGTGCCCAGACGACCTCATGTAACATGGAAGTTGTAGAAGGTACGGAAATTGATCCCGACGAGCTGAAGATTCCGGGACAGTGGTTTAAAGCAAAGAGGAGCGGAAAAATAGCACCAGCGGAGTTGGAAGAAGGCGGCCACGTCGCCGGGAACCGAGGCATACGGGAGCGTGCTGCTGAGCGACGCGAAGGAAGAAGAAAGGCAGAGAAGTCGGTGGAAAGGCAACCTACGAGAATTCCGCCCGACTACGAGAAGATAATTATGAGACCTCAAGGGGGACTAGAGAAATTACTCCAACTCGGAGGACCCCGCCATGCAGAGGAGAGCCATCCATCTGGCGGCAGAGGCCGCGAAGAGTCAACAACTCTTTGCCTGCATCTAGTCGCGGAGACCCCCACCCCTGTCCCTAGGCCTGCGCGCCAGGGGCAGTGAGTAGGGGGTCTCCTTCTCTGATGGAAATAAATGTTTTTGGAACGGAACGGGATGGTGTAATGCGAACCCAACCGACGGCTCGATGCGTGCTCGTATCTGATCTCAGCCGGACCACTCGTTTAGTACTATTGTCTGCTGGCGTCAGCTCCTGCTCTCGCTTGTTTGGTTTGCTTGGTTTGGCTTCGTTCGCGCTTGTTTGGATTGTCACCGTTTGCGATTGTTTTAGAGCGCAGCTCTCAGGCAGCCGTTTCTGCGGCGAGCGTCGGCGGGGTAATCGAGCTAAAGAGCCCATATCCAAGCGAACGAACAAGCAGCGAAGAGGTTGCGGCAAGGATGGCTACGAGATGGCGCCAAAGTTGTGCGCGTCGTTTGGTAGACTTGTCGTAGGCGGCTACTGTGAACGCTTCCACGCATCACCCACGCCCTGTCTCTCGCGATCTCCTGATTAGCGAGGCAGTCGCGGCATACTTCGCTGCGTTTGCAACATGCCGTACGAGACATTGTCTGCGCCAGTCCGTATATCACAAAATGAAGATACGTACAGAGCAGCGCTCAAATTTCGGAGTAGGGAGTAACGTAGTCGTTGCTAATTCTTCTTCAACCTGTATCGTATGATTCATTATCTATGCTTAAATGAAGACTGTTATCTTGGTTGAATACTTCTATCTGCGGATTCCTAATCCAAGATTTCTCCGTCAGTTGGATGTCAGAGCATATATTTGCGGAACTCCGGCGCTGTCGTCAGCTCTGGGTGCTTCGAGAAAATGTTTAGACGAGAGAAAAAAATATATACTCTATCTCTGCAGTGATTTGAAGCACTGTGGAAGCCAGAAGACTCCATAGTTAACAGGGAGGTCAAGTGCCTCCCAAGTTATGTGCATCCGCTCCGCGTCGTCTGCTCAGCGTCTGCTTGCCTGCACAGCAATTCTCGGTATACGATGTGCTTTCCCAGGGGGCCTGCCATGCCACGTATCGCAGTAACGTATTATCTACTAAGCAAAAATAAAACTAAGTCATCGAATTTTCCAGAGTGATCCCCGGTGTCCGCGTGTCTTCCAGGAAATTGTACACAATGCGCGTTGCGCATACATACAATCAGATTACACAAGATTTGGTGACAACCGGCACCGGATTGAACCATCGATAACGTTCGTGAAACGTCCGATACATTTAGCCGCGTCCAGCGCTCAGTGCTAACATTTGTCAGACGGTGAAACGCGGTCACCCGATAAAGATAAACAAGTAAACATGTCAATATTGCATTGACACATGTACTTATTTTTCGTTTTTCCGTGGACGGTATTTCATCCGCTAGCAGGTTAAAGCTATCGCTCAGCGCAAGACCCGCCTGCATTATTACAAACTTACATGGACGTTATTGTTATTTCTATCTGTTGTGCATATTCTCGCTGAACCTTGCGTGGTCAGATTGTATGCGGTGCGCGAATAGTCTCGTACTTTCCGGAAGGTATTCGAGCACCAGTGATTACGCTGAAACCTTGGCACGAGTCATGGCTAAAAGCAGGTGCGCTCGGCCCATAGATAAGATTTTCATTGATCGCCGACTGCGCTCGCTGCTATCGTTGTGCTTTGAATGTCGCTTGCTTTTAAGGGCACAAGTTCGCCAAATAGAGAGTCATTTTTGTGATACACAGCTTTTGTTGTGTTCTTGTCCGTCACTACTATGTGATAATAAAGTAGTAGGTGTATTGGTCAAATCATAAACTTCAGCTTTTTTAGCATGTATTTGTAAATGGTATCCATGGCCAGGCAGACGATTGAACTAGTTTGGATTTTACATGCAGTTTTCATAACAGACAAAACATTTCTGGACTTCTGCTTCAGCTGCCTATTGTTGCTAGTCACTCGGTGTGTTTGCTACATTTTGCCTCGGCGCGTACTGGCTACATTTAAGTTATACATCCTCCTGTTGACAACGAAACTAGAAAAAGAAAGAATTCTGAACCCGTCTCACGAAGGCTAACGGCTAATTTCGATTAGCTTTCTAGTAAGTTAGTGATACTCTGGATCGCTAAAGACAATGGTTACGCTGAGGTATTTTTGTTTGGTTCGGTTATATTCGACACAAGCTCTCCCCATAATTGGCCCACTTTGTTATGATAATCTCTCGCTATGGTCAGCTGTGACCGCGACAACATGACGGTGACTGTATGAGGATGGCGCCGTCAGTACGATGGAATTATGATCCTAAAATAATGACCTTGTATACCGACGACAGCAAGACGACGATGGCATGAGGAAAATGCGATGACGACGACCCTATAACGACGATGGAGCGATCGAAACTGTGTGACCACAATGGTCTGACGGCGACTACTTGACGACGACATGTATAAGAAAAACAGAATGGCAAAGGTGGAATCGCGGCTACGATCGACTACGATCGCATCACGACAACGACATACGAAGAATGCACGACAATGGAGCGATGCAAAGCACGGCTTGACAGCGGCAGAATAATCACGATTGAATGATGACATGAATATGATCCAATGGTGAAGAAAGAATGACGTCCATGGAATCACAAAGGGGTTATGACAATAATTCGATGACAATGATCTGTAGGACAACGACGGCGTGACGGCGAAGGCAGGAAGAAAGTGGAATGAAAATGGTGGAACGACCGTGACAACATCACGATCGAGAGAACGTACTTGGAATTCTAGGTGGCACCTGTTAGGTCTTTAAGTGTTCAGATAAGCTAGTTGCTCATGATGAAGTGCTCATGGTGAATTTTGCGACACTTAATTGCAAGCGGCTTCTGTTTGCTACCAGACGTCTCGCCCTACAGTACACAACAGTTCTGGCAGCATCAGGTGAATTGTTCTGTAGCTGCTTAGCATTTAACAATAACGTTAAGTGGAAGAGTATCGTGGTAGATAAGGGCGCTTAGCCGGCATTTTACGAGAAAGAGTCCTATATCCCTGTCACATAGGGCACTTTTGACCGAGGTTGGTTTTGATCGGGATCGAATTTCTCGATGGCAATTGGCTCCCTTTCACGGTGAGCTCAAAGGGGCAAATAAATGGTGTAATTGCATCCCAGTTATGCTAATTCGAGATTAGAACCACTCTGCGTAACCCTTTTATTATTCTTATTTGTGACTTGGCTATGGTCTTACCACTTATGAAGCCCAAATCTGACCATTGCTTCATTGTCCTTATTGCGCCCTAGTCTTCTTCACCAAATGGAGTTCTCCGTCAGCCCAGGTCATATTTCGTACCCCAATAGGCTATTGTCACTCAATGGGGTGCTCTTGCTGGGGTGTTGCTCTTGTTGGGGTGCAAAGGGGTGCTATTGCCTCAATAATTTACAAATGGCACCGGGTTGTATCTACAGGCCTCATCGTGTACGCGAGAGCTATGGCATGATCAGGTCACGTGTTATGCAGCTACTGTGCATTGAAGGCCAGTCGTTACATGCAAGAATAATAATGAGGAGTATGGTTATCATCTTCATTCTGTAAGTTTCATTAAGGCCAGAGACAGACTTGTTTTTGTTCAATGACATGAACCTTCTGCACCTGTGAGATGCTATATACGAAAAACATGTCCGTGGTGTAATTGAAAAAGTGCGTATTTGCCTCCTCATGTACATTTGCCTGCTCATCCCTTGCTTCGCTCAAATTTGTCCATATTGCATAAATTTCTTCGTGCCAGCAAAGCACAAGAAAGTGCATAAACGCACGCATTTGATGACGCGCAAGATTATTCATCTTAAGCAAAAATAAAACGGGCAAAAATGTTAACCGCCAGTCTTGCCTTGTCCAAGCGCTAGAAAAGGAACTTGAATGTGCGGTACATGAATAAACAGACTACTACTTTAACACGACGGTGGCGAGTTTTTTTAAAAGTGATCACAGTAAGTTTCAGAATTACATGAGCGATGGCAAAAAATCTGTTACAGAAATATCGGTTGGTGGAAACACAGTAGGAGGTTCGAAAGTTCTTGCGCTGCAATTCCACAAGTATTTCCAAAGTGTATTCTTTGAATCAAATTTAGCAGTGACCAGAAACACGGTGCATCTTCACACCTCAGACGCCAAATTTACTAGCTACAGTGGTGTGTTCTCTCAGCTTGTGGAATTGAAGACTAAAATATCACCTCGGCAGGAGAATTTATCAAATGTCTTTCTTAGGCGCTAGCCTTAAATCATTGCGTAGTATCTTGTGCTCTTTCGTAAATCCCTGTTGCCATCCAAACTTCCATCGGACTGACAGACTGCTCGAGCTATTCCCGCCTTTAAGAATGGTGACTTCTTACTACTACAAAACTGCCATCCTATATCCTTAACTTCTGCAAGCTGTAAAATGCTGTAGCATATCGTTGCAAAATATATAAATGAGTTCCTTGAACAACCCTCCATAATAAGTAACTTTCAGCATGACGTTAGAAAGGACTACTCGACAGTGTCACAATTAGTTACATTATTCCTTGCTTTTGCAATAACTTTACCTAATAATGGTATAATTGAGACTGTTTTTATGGATTTTAGCAAATCGTTTGATAGAGTTCGTCATTCAAAACTCATACAACAACTAAAAGAGATTAACCTTCCCGATATATTAATTTCCTGGATTGCCGATTATTTAACCAACAGAGGGCAGTTTATTTCAGTTGATGGCGACGACTCGAATTTTCTTCCAGTCATCTCAGGAGTGCCGTAGGGAAGTGTCCTGGGGCCATTGCTATTTAAGCTGTATATAAAGGTATTGTTAGGGGCATTACACCAGGAACACAAATTAGATTGTTTGCGGATAATTGTGTTATTTCGTCAAATTACGTGCGCGGTCGATCAAAACGAACTTAATGTGAGTTTAGATAATGTGCTTGATTGGTGCAGTGAATTTTCTATGACTGTTAACACAGAAAAACAGTTTTTATTCATACAACCCATACAAAGAATCCCTTAAACCATATTTATCAAATAGTGTCATCAAAAATAATATAGGTGTAGAGCTACAAGTATTTAGACGTAACGATAACTAACGAGCTTACCTTGAACTTGCATATAGAAAACATGTGCTTGTCTGCACTCCGTTAGCTACGTTTTATGAAGCACAAGAGTAGGAATTCCCCTATCCCCCAAATAATAAACTCCTGTCAGATGGAAACAAGGTTATTTATCTATAGGGCGAGGCCCTATTCCTTTAGAGAACATTCATAAACTTGACAGAATTCAAAAAAAGGCTGTCAGGTTTCTTTATCCAAATTTAATATAACGGATTCTCCTACCGATCTTATTGCGACTAACAATATTGAAACACTTGAAGATCGAAGAAGGCAATCTCGACTTAACTTCCTTCAGTTGCTACTAAATCGTAAACTCGCAATAGACACCCGCTTATACTTATCGCCTCTATCTACCTGACATACCCGACACCATCACATGCTGTCACTAACGCCATATTTTGCCAGAACTAACTGCTATATATGTTCTTTCTTCCCGCGTACCATATCTGGATGGAACCACCTTACAACTTCGTCGTAAATTTAATAACACATTTCTTCCGCCATCTGTACTGTACTGTGTTCCATATTCATATTCTTGTTGTACATTTACTGTGTTGTGCCAGTCCTACATGGCCCCTGCTGTAGTCCGCGGTATGCAATAAATCATATAAAAAATAAAAATAATAAAAACATTTGGAATGCGTTTCGAAGATGTCTCTGGGTTTCTTTCAGGCATCGCAAAAGGAGCAGAACGCGCTGACACAGTGGAAGTCCAACAGCATCTGAGGGAGCCTGGAACATGCTGCCACTATATATATTGCTGAGTTTTGTTAGTTTGTGCTCCCGTCAATTTTTTGTTAGGGGTAAGTGCAATTATTTCACAAATAACTACAAGTTCAACCCGACTTATTATAAAAGGTCTACCCCTGCAACAGAGTCAAGTTATTAGACCCTTAATTGGGAATTACTTTTTTACCAAACATTCAGTGAAAAATTGGCAGCCAATTCCTTGTGTGGAGATGATCAATCAGCGACGTTGTTGCAATTAGTAATACTTGTTAAAACTGGAATTGAATCGGTGACATGTTTCCGCTATTGGGATAAGTATTATGATTAATATTGTGACCATCAAAATGAAGTACGTACCGTTACATAAGCAGGGTTGTGATATGTAAAAGTGCCAGGTGTTGATTAACGAGCTTGACGTAGTGCGTGGATTGAATTGACCAGACTCCTCTCTCGCACTTCCCTGTGAATACGCTGCGCCATCTTGTGACGCCACTGCGAAGTACGCGTGCCGCCTCCGATATGCGTGGCGCACTGGTGCACGCGAAAGTAGAGAAGTATTCCCTCAATGTGCTGGAGGAACTTGTGTAACTCGGTTTGTGTTCCACCCAGAACCGAATAAATTTTACAGGAATGTCACCCCTGACTTAGGCAGCGCGAAATTACATAGAGGGAAGGAAAGAAAATGCAGACCAAGCGGAGATTTTTATCTGAGAATTTAATGAAAAAAAATAACAGGCAGATATATAGACGCGCTGAAAAACGGGCGATCGCGGCGAAGGTATTATATATAGTGTTCCGTTATCTAGTGGGAAGTGTCTTTCTGATTAACGGAGTAATGAACCACAGACCTTCCAAGAGTTGACAGCCGTGCTAAAACTTATCATTACATTCTAAGGAATGTGGCTGTGCACTTATGTTTGTTGAAACAAGGACACTTTCGAGAACCAAAGACAAGGTGGCACGAGAAATAGAAGGAGCATTTTCTGTAAGCAAATTGGGTGAAACGTGTGTCGCAAGGCAATTCATTGAGCTTCACGACGCTGAGTTAGATTACCTGCATGCCCACCAATAAGCGACGTAGAAAGTAAGAAGTTTTTCTTTTTGGTCCCAAGAAAAGGAAGAATCTTTTTCTTGGGACCACGTGTGGTTTTCAGTGCGTCTATCTGACAGGGATATGCGGGCTAGTGTGTGGTCGATATTGGAATGCAATATGTAACCGCGCAAACGACAACGGACGAAGAAGGAAACACACAGCACAAGCACGGTACTTCAACTCAGATTTACGCCAGGAAAGGACACTCACGGCAAAGTTGGTCAATATTGATGACCCATCCACTAATATTTCTTCACATATTATTCACTGAAAAATAACCTCATCCAATGATCACCTTCCTATACAGTGCTGGAAGTGAGAAGCTGCAAATGATTTTGATCTCAAACAAGCCCAAGCTAATTTTATTCAGTTGCAAACCATCCAATTCTGATTAACAACTTTGTCATCATTATCAGTCTGGCTACACCCACTGCAGGGCAAAGGCCTTTCCCATACTTCTCTAACTACCCCGGGCATGCACTAATTGTGGCCATGTTGTCCCTGTAAACTTCTTAATCTCATCAGCCCACCTAACTTGCTGCCGTCCCCTGCTACGCTTCCCTTCCCTTGGAATCCAGTTCGTAACCCTTAATGACCATCGATTATCTTCCCTCCTCATTACATGTCCTGCCCATGCCCATTTATTTTTCTTAATTTTCTTGACTTCTGAAACTTACTCTACACAGCAAGTTTCAGGAAGAAAAAGCTGATAAATGAAATGTATGAATATTACAGTACTCAAAAAACGTGTATGACATAGCTGCTTATTTCAAGTAAGCTGGGTGAATGTTTGTCACTGTCCTGTTTGACAGAAACTACAAATAAATCATCATCATCATAATCATTAGCAGCGCATCATGTCATTTGACGCGCGTTGTGACATACACGCCGCGTAGCGTCGGTACATAGAAACATTGTATTGCAGTTTCGTTATTTTCCACAAAGTGTCCTGACACGTAGCAGTTGTATATGGCAGATGCGTGCTGCATGTAGCTGAATCAGGTTGAGTCAAGCATGCCAGGTGACTATTTGTCATGACCACGTTTGAAGGGGAAGCTAATAAACCATCATAATTATCATCAAGATCAACGTACCGTACCACGAGTCAAGGGGTGAGACATGTGCGCTACGTAGTCTGGATACCTGTGCTTGCTCGTCAGTACACATTATGGCGCCTCCTAGCAAGGTACGAACCACTGCTGAAAATGTTCATTCTAGAGCTACGCCCTCGGCTGCGACCGGGCAACATTAGGATCTCTACAGAGCATTGTGCAGAGAGCAGCACAAGCTGCAGCTCGCCGTCGATGCCAGGCGGACAGTTCAGGTCATTTTTGGGAAAAGAACGCGAAGAGAGTTCGCCGCGAAGGCCATCTAATGCGTACTGCTGAAAGTGGACCTCCTATGGAGTCACTCCTCCGCTGGAGTCGCTCCTCCGCTCTGACTGTGCTGCGTGTGCCACGCAGGTCTGCGGTTCTTTTTTTTTGCAAAATCTAGCTGACTTAAAAACTTAAAGAGTGGTTGGGATTCATCCCTTCTGGCCTTTTGCTGACAAATCGCTGTGATAATTCTGCAAATCGCCGGCTAGCGGTACTACATGGACATAAATTATAGCATAGCGTTCTTTAAGCCACTATTTGCTTATAGATGCTATTGTACAAAAAACTATATTGAACTACGCTAGGGTAAACTGCGGTAGACTAAATCGTATAAGACAATATAGGGATGCAGTATCTAAAACTCGTACTGTGCCCGAACGAATAATGAAAAGTTGCGGCTTTTTGTGACAAACTAAAAAAAAAAAGGAATGGCGCTGCATGTCAACGATAACAAATAAGATAGGCAGGCAGGCTTCTTGGTTCAGGAAAGATGCAAGTGGTGGTATAAACAAAAAGGAAAAAAAAATATAATTCCGGGCTGAACGCGCCAGAAGCTTAAACAAAGCCTTAAGAAGCCTCACCTAAAGCCGAGGCGTCAGCTGTACCATCCCAAGCTCATGCAAACTTTGCCGAGTTCGGTGAAAACTAAACAAGCAAAATTGGTGGAGTTGCTAAATCCGAAGTCGGAATTCATCACTACTGTGCTAAAACATAAAACCGGTGGTGTGATGACCACTGTTTCAACAACGTAAATATTGACCAATAATTTCGCGCAAGTATATACCAAAGAGGCATCGCTAAGCGAATTCATCAGTGACGTTGACATTACTTCATTAGGAGCCTAATCTTGTCCTTTATTTTTCCTTCTAAAGCATGCCCTTAGAGTTGAATACGTAGCGTCTCTTTCCCCCACTATAAATGTAGTGTTCCTTTACAAGACAAGCTTAGCAGCCCAAATTCATTGTCCTCATTTGCTTTATTCGCGTAACAATACTGACACGTATCTTCAATGAGATTGATTGATTGATTTTATGCGGAAATATATTCCAGCGTCATAAAGTTTCACAGCGAGATACAATTATTATTTTCTGTTTGCTCAGCTTGTAGGGAAAATGAAAAATGGATGTATTGCGATGACTACAACTTTCCGGAAGAGGCATGTCCGGGATGGCACCCGTCACGCTGTTTAGCCGATCGAGGTGAATGTGGATGCGGGGATAATGCATTCCGAAGAAAGGACGGCGAGTGTGTGGGATACGCTGACTGTGGTAAGCTGCAGCGCATGGTTTCTCGTCGCAAAAAAATACGCGGCCTTTTTGTGTGGGCTCAAAGAATTGCAGCTCTTTTTCTTTTGAAGGTCTTTCGAGCCCTTGCGTAAGTACATTTTTTAATTACCATTAATGAACCGAATATTTAAAAAATGTTTCCCTACCTTGCAAATTATATGAAACCCGTTTTCATGCAATCATGCGTATAAACACTTCTGCCACGCTTTCGAATTGTGCAATGAATAATTTTCTGCGAAGAACATAATTAAATAACAAAACTTAAACTTTAGCATGACATTGTCTGTCTCGCCGTGGGATGGAGTAGTGGATTTTGCGTCGCGCTGCTAAGTCAAAGGGCGCGGGATCAAATTCTGGACGCGGTGGTCGCATCTCAACAGCGGCGAAATGCGAAAACGCGCGTGGTGCTTAGAGTTAGGTGTACGGCAAAGACCCCATGTGGTTGAAATTTCCGGAGTCCTCCACTAAGGCGTTCCTCATACTCAGAAAGTGGTTTTGGCACGTAAAACCGCATAATTTCTTTTAAATTGTGGTGGAATGGTGCGTATGGCGTGCAGTGTTTTTCCATGACGAGCAGACAGCTGTTATCCTTTGTAGTTATCGAGGCAAGTGATGTGCCGTGGCGCGACAGATGTGCCTCACCGAACAAAGTGTGAGGCTGGAAAGAAACCCGGATTAGGTCGTCGCTGAGAGATGCGTGTGCACGTGTCGCGAGGTCTTTGAAACAAAGGATGCTTAATTAAAATGATGCGCTACTGGAGACCAACGGCGGGTGGGCGTGGTGCTTCAGAACCACGCAACGAAGTCGCAGGGATCTTTTCTGAGGCCCTTCAGAGAGGCCATAGTTCATGCCATCGAATGAAACGATCTATGGTAGTCAGACAGGGGGGCAAGCTCCCACTAGACGTAAGCCCTTAAGTGAACGTTTTGGAAACACTCTAAAGTTTGGGCGAATGTTCCGAGAGGTGAAACCACGCGCACGGCTATTTTGGCAACTTGGCGCTGAATGCTCGTGTGCTCCCAGGTGAGAGAGAGACGCTGCCTGATAGGTAAGACGTAGTGGTCGGCCACTAGTGGTCGGCCACGGACTGCAGGATATGGCTGAGGTTGTACAGCTCATTGAATAGGCCATGGTCATGTGATGAGGTCACATGAGGTCTAGGTCTTGTGATGTATATATCGAAGTAGGTAGTAATTTTGGACGTAGAAATAGCCCAGTTGTTTAATTGGTAGCAGAGACAGCTCAGAGGGCGCTAGCGACCACATTACCCTTCCACTGGCTTGTTGAATCTAGGTGTCTAACTGGCCATTAACAACGCTTGGTCCTGCTTCACCGGCGGATGTTTAATACAGTTTTTAGAAACGGAGAACGTGACAGGTTGGTGGTCGGCATAGATGGTGCAGTGCTGTGCTTCGAGGATATGGCAAAAATCCTGAACTGCCTCGTAGGTAGCTAGGAGCTGCCAACAGTAAACAGGCGATTTCGTCGGCGCCGGAGTGTCGGTATAGCTGGCGATCGGAGGGGTTGCCTTCTGAAGGGCAAGATTCTTGGAGAAGAACTGCTAGGGGCTGCTGGTACCATCCACATGTTGCATGAGGGCTGCGCCAGTGGCGATGGCTCCGCTGGCGATGACTCCGAAAGCTGCGTCTTGTATGGGATGAGACAGCGCAGTGGCATCACATCGAGCATATTTGCCGCCGTTGAAGGCTTTTGCTAGAGCTGATCGTCCAAGTGACAGATTGGTCACATCGTATACAGCCTAAGGCGTCATCGACTGAATGAATGAACCCTGGGGGTTTACGTGCCAAAACCATGATTTGATTATGAGGCACGCCGTAGTGGGAGACACCGGATTAATTGCGACCACAAAGTGATGTTTAACATCACTGCATTTTGCATTGCGCCTCCATTGAAATGTGGCCACCGTGGCCGATAGTTAGTCCCGCGACCTCGTGCTTAGCAGCGAAGCACCACAGCTGCTAAGCCAGCGCGGCGAGTGAACGCATGAACGAGAGAAGCCATGTAGGCGGCAGCATTGGGCAGAAAACGCCTGTAGAAGTTAGGTGTGCCGAGAATATGGCGCTAGTCCTTGGAGGCGTGAGGCCGAGGATAACCTTCTAGGGCTAAGATGTGATCAGATAATAGTTGAGTCCCTTATGCCAAGACTTGGTAGCCTGGAAAGGTAACGACGGGTTCGTCAAGCGTGGTCTTCCGCACATTAATAACTAGACCGTGAGCTACGAGGTGCTTGAAAAGTTGGCACTCAAGCTGAGGGGGATCCTCAGCGTTCCAAGAGAAGACCTCTATCTCGTATTTCTTAGGCCGAAACTCGCAAAAAGAGAGGTCGAAGAAAGCGAAGGGCAGGCAGCGTGATTGCCGTATTCGGCACTTTGTCCGAGTTGACAAGAGAGAGAGCGAGATGCAAATTGAGAGAAAGGCAGGGAGGTTAAGCAGAGTTGAAGCCTCCGGTTTGCTACCGGGCACTAGGGAAATGGAAAGGGGAAGTAAAGATGGAAAGAAGAGCGGGACAGAAAAAAGAACGGCATCAATATAGTTCGAATGGATACATCGTCGAGGTTCCTGAGTGTTTTGTTGCTTATCCCATCAGGTCCTGGTGCAGATTTCGAGTTGAGCCTGGTAAGTTCATACCTGACTTCTGCCTCCGTAATAGGGGTATCAAGATCAGGATTCTCGTTACCTATGTAATCCGGAAGTAGTTCTCTATCCGCATCTCCAACGTACATCTTTTGGAGCTCTCGAAAGAGCTCTTCTTCTGTACTGTTGCAGCTGTGTATAACCTTCTGTACATTGTGTCTTTGTATGGTTTTTGTACTTCCGGGGTCCAAGAGGCATCGGAGAATGTTCCAGGTCTTGGACATTCCTATCTGCTTTTTTATCAAGTCGCACGTGGCTTCCCACTTCTGTTGGGTTAACCTATTTGCGTATATCTAAATTTCCTTGTTTAATTCCACAATTCTCTTCCTTAATGTCCGATTATGTTTTTGCTTTTTCCATCTTTTCAGCATGGTACCTTTCGCTTCCCACATGTGCAATAATCTGCTGTCCATCTCCTCTATACCTGCCTCCTCTGGAATAGTTTTGGGAGCTCATTATATGTTTTCTTGCAGTTTCTCTGCCCGTTTCTCAATGTCCGTTATAGTGTCTTGCGCATCATCTTTAAGGATTTTGCGGAAAGAGTCCCATTCTACTAGCTTCAGTTATCTCCCCCTCTTTTTCCTTCGGCCTGCTTGTACCGTTGTGACGACGATGTAGTGGTCACTACCTAAGCTTTCCTGCATGTTTGTCCATTGAGAAACTGCTACATTCTTCGTAAATGTGACATCTGGTGTCGTGTCGTTGATTACGCTGTTTCCTATTCTGGTTGGTGCCTGAGGGTCGGTTATGAGCGTTAGTGCTTCGTGCTGAGCGTCTGCCCATAGGCTTCGGCCCTTAATGTTCTCTATGCTGTATCCCCAAGCCGCGTGTGGCGCGGTGAAATCGCCGACCACGACTAGTGCCTTCTTGTGCACTACGCTCATCACTTTGCGGAAGAGTGCGCCGAATTTGGGCTTGTGCCGGGGTGGACTATATATGTTCAGAATAAATGGACTTTCTGTTCTTTACGGGAGGGGATTATTTCAATCAGGACGTGGTCTATGCCGCGCACACTGGTATCGTGATCGACAGCCGAGAGGTTTCTGTGTATCAGCGTCGTGACGGTTGCCTTCTCGCCGGAAGCACTGTACGATTTATACCTCGATAATTTTGCGATCCCTCCGGTTTCCTACAGGGCGATGACATCTGGCGCCTCCTTACTTGTTACGAACTGCTGCAGGTTTCCTCGCTTGCGACAATACCCGCGGCAGTTCCATTGCCAAATCGCGTATTGAATACGCGGTGCCATGTTTATTTATTTATTTATTTATTTAAGATACTTTCAAGGCCGGAAGGCATTACAGAAAGGAGTGGTTGAACTTAACAAAACATTTGTGCAATATACAAAGGCATATTCAACGTGGCGTTTCGTGAATGCTGGTTTTGAAGGTGTCGGTATTCAGGATGGCTGCAACGGTGGCGGGAAGATGCTTCCAATCTTTGCTCGTGCTAGGGATGAATGCATTACTACAAAGTTTAGTACGTGATGACGGCACACCAACTTTGAAACTGTGATCAGAGCGAGATGATATGTATGACGGTTGGGTGAAAAGCTGTTCTTTCAACAAAGGGTTGTTGTGGTAGATTTTGTGGAATAGCGAAAGGCGGAAGCATCTACGACGGAAAGAAAGTTCTGGCAAGTTAAGTGTTGTCTTCATTGAGGTAACGCTAGCATGTCGGGAGTAGTTTGATAAAATGAAACGCACTGAACGATTTTGAATGGCTTCTATGCTGTTTATGAGTGTAATGTTAGCCGGGTCCCAAATGGCGCATGCGTATTCTAGTTTGGAGCGAACTAATGTTTTGTAGAGTGTTAGCTTCAGTGACGATGGTGCGGATGAGAAGTTTCGGCGCAAATAGCCCAACATGCGAATATAATGTCGACATGCATGCGCCAGAAAAGGTTGCGGGTGATGTTTAGTCCAAGGTATTTGTACAACGAGACAACTGAGAGAGGGCTATTATTTAGGAAATATGTATGCAGATTAGTAGTATTAGTACGCTATGATAGCTGCGTGCATTTACATTTGCTTAAGTCAAGCTTCATAGACCACTTCTTACACCATAACAGAACGTTATTAATGTCGTCTTGAAGTTTACGAGAATCATTGAGGTCAGTAATTTTATAATATATAACGCACTCGTCAGCAAAAAGCCTAATAGTTGAAAATTTCACACACGAAGCAAGAACATTAATATAGATTAGAAAAAGTAGAGGACGGAGAACCGACCCTTGCGGCACTCCTGACGTTACCGCGAGGGGCGCAGACGACGAATTGTTCGCGATTACGTATTGTGTTCTATTAGCAAGAATGTTTTTAATCCAGTCCAGTACTAGCGGGTCAATGTTCAGAAGACTAAGTTTATAGATTAGTAGGTTATGGGATACGGTATCGAAGGCTTTAGGAAAATCGATAAATATGGAATCGGTGTCAAATCCTAAGTCGGTGTTAGAAAAGAGGTCGTTAGTAAAGCAAGCTAGTTGCGTTTCGCAGGAGAAGGATTTCCTAAAGCCATGCTGAATGTTGTTAAAAAAGGAGGTCGTCTCAAGAAAATCAACTATGTTGGATTATATTATGTGCTCCAGAATCTTACAGGGAATGCTGGTTAGTGATATGGGACGGTAGTTTTCGGGACAATGTGTGTTACCTGATTTGTGAATAGGAACCACCCTTCCCACCTTCCAGTCGCTTGGTAGTGATGAGCAGTGTAATGATTGTTGGAATATCCTAGGCAGAATAATTGATGAATGCAGTTCGGTACACTTGAGTATTTTTGAATTAATTTCATCTAAACCCGCCGACGAAGATATTTTCAAATTACCGATTAGTCTTCTGATGCCCACCCAGTCTATAAGAATTGAATCCATTTGAGTATCATAAACTTTCGTTGAAGGTGGCAAGCGCACAGGTGCAGCGTCATGAAAAAAGGAAGCAAAGATATTATTAA
The DNA here is from genome assembly GCF_050947875.1 of Dermacentor variabilis. NCBI lineage: Eukaryota > Metazoa > Arthropoda > Arachnida > Ixodida > Ixodidae > Dermacentor > Dermacentor variabilis. Next base: position 61,841,673 of record NC_134573.1, on the reverse strand, counting down.
AAATTGTGCAACACTGATCGCTTTGAACAGGGGTGTCAGACTGGGCCAATCGTGTTGTGGCTGGTGTATTACCACGAACAACTTATTTATCTGTTCTTCCCCGGTGGCCTTGCTATTTTCTACCGCATTCGGCCTGCTATGCGGTTTGCTTTTAACCGGTCCTGTGCCTGCCGGCCTAATATCCTTTAGTGTGCTTTCTAGTGCCGCTACTCTATTCTCTAATCCATCGAATCGTTGTTTAATCTCTACATACATGTTTATGATTTGTTGCTGTAAGCCATCGAACATTCCTTTAAACGTTCCCATAACCTCGCTGATTGCAAAGACACTCTTTTCTTCAGCCGTTTTTTGCGCCCTCCTTTTGTGTGGTGGTGCTTCTCCGTTCGGTGGCGTGGGAACGGGCGTTGGAGCCCGACTACGCGTCGACGTCGTACTGGCGGAGGGTGCGTTGCCATTCTTTTGTTGCTGAAGCTTCGCGTTTTCTACCCTAAGCTGCTTGATCTCATCTTTAGACGTTGCATTCTCTCGGGTAATCTGTTCTAACATGTTTCTAAACTGAGTCATTTCCTGTTCTAGGGTGGACCCTTTAACTTGTGGCGATTGAGTAGCAGTGCCGGAGACCGCGCTTGCCCAGCTCACCTGTGCTTTGCTCCCGTCTCCCCCTCGATTAGTTCTCGAACCGGATCTCTACCTTGATCTCGTCCACGATCTGGTCCTCGACCTGGACCTGGAGCGTTCGTGACCGGCTTCCCCTGGCAGTCTCGGGAAGGTACCGGAGCGTTGTCTTCCATAGTTTTTTCTCCTTGTTTCTTCTCTGTCATTTGAGGGCTGCTTGCCCCCTACCGTCTTATGATTATTGATGTTGCTCCCTCTGTTTTCTTTGTAGTTGTGGTAGTAGTACTCTTCCTTTTCGGCCTCTTCTTCTTCCCTCCTCCGTCGCTCCCAGAGGCGTCTCCTGGCCAGGTACGGTATCTTGTATCTTGCTTGGCACTTATTGTCTCCCGTGAGGTGGTCTTTACCGCACAGTTGGCACTCCGCGTCGCAATTGTGATCCCGTTGTGGATTCTAGCACCTACACCCCCGTAAAAGCTTGTCTTCAGGGTTAGGGCACACGTCAGCCCTGTGCCCTGTTCTTCCGCATCCATAGCATATGTCGATGTGTTTTTTATACAAGGAGCATTGGATAAGCATCGCTCCATACCTCACATATCTTGGGACGTGAAAACCTTCAAATGAAATGATCACGTTGTCTGTCTTACCCATTCTCTTGGCGTGCAAGACTCCCGGATTGCGTGGCGTGACCAGACTGGTCACTATGTCCTCGGGACTCTCCTCCAGGGATATTCCTCTGATGAGACCCTTGCATGTATTATCAGGAGCTGCTGTGTAAGCACTTGCTTCAAATTCTTGTTCTCCAAGGCGTAGCTTATTGATAGCCCCATATTTCCTGGCCCGGTCCTCGGAAGGCGTGCTGAGCACCACTATATTTTGTTTGCTGTTTATGCATGTGCTGTCTTCCTCCGGTGTCGCTCGGCCGACCCAGGCAGCGTTGCGCAGACAGTAGTAAATACGATCCAGCTTCTAGTCTGATACCTCAAGTCCGCCACGTGGACGCACGATAACCCTGTAGTCTTCTTTTGGCAGGTTAGGCAGCCTACTCGCTTTGATGATTTGTCGTACCTTGCGTTCGTTCTTCCATTTGTTTCTATTTTTTGCTTCCCCGACGAAGGTTCTTCCCTGTTGCTCGTGTCCCGCCAATCCGGCCACACCGCTGCATCGCTTCTTTGTGCCTCTTCTAACTTCGCACCAACCTGATTCTTTTCCGAACTCCTCCGGTTGCATTTCTTCGCCTTCCACGCTCACGACTTCCATTATGGAGCAGGGCCTGGGTATCTCCGTCGGTAGGCCGAGCACTCTCAGCCACCGCTGCGGCGGGGCCGTTCGAGGTGTCGAGGCGTTCTAGTTAGGTGTAGATCTGCCACGCGTAGCGAGAGGAAGGAACGATTGACGGCCGAAAAACGGGCCCACCTGGTAGAGAATGCTGTCCTTGGACTCCTTGGCACCTGTTCTTTTGAAGATCAATAGATTTCTCCACAAAATGCGATTTTCCGCCGAGAATCATAAGAAAATGCGGAGCTGACGCGATGTGCATCCTCACTCCACGGCTTCTTCTTCCTTACGTTTGAGTTGAATAATTTTCCCGGCAACACGGGTCACTGTGTAGTCCACGGTCGAATGGTTACAGCGCCAGGCTGGCTGTGCTGAGGGAACAGGGTGCTAAACCAACATTTGGACCATGAGAGAGATAGAGAAAGCAAGGACAGGAAAGGCAGCGAGGTCAACCAGAAAGGCACGCGGTTTCCTACCCTACACTAGGTGTGGGGGTAAGGGTAATAAAAAGAGGAAAAGGGAGAGAGTAAGAAATTAGTGCGTGTGGGGGACACTATACACAGGTACACTATAAATGTTCTCTTAGGCCGGTGCACATCAAGTATTGTACTAGTGCACGAATCACTTTTCGTGCCAGTGGCGGGTGTAGCCACGGTCCGAGTATTTTTTACTCGGTGAACGGTCTAGAGTCCAGTCGGCGTAAAGTTGCCCTGTAAGAGAGGCATTGTGCATCGTGCCGTAGGCAGGTACACAATAGGAGATCGATGGTTTCCTCGCACCCACAGGAGTCGCACATCGGGCTCTCGGCTATTCACAAACGATAGGAGTATGCGCTCGTGAACGCCACTCCCAGCCACATGCGGCACAGCAAAGTTGTTTCGCCACGGGAAAGGCTAGATGGCAGTTGTAGCGGTAGCGTGGGGTCCAGTTTATGTAATCGGCAATTGAAGGCACTTGAGCTCCAGAGATACTGTGACTTTTCGCGTGCAAGTAGGCGAAGTTCCCTGGCAGTATCCGACGTCACGAAAGGTGTTGGACGCGTCTGGGTATCTTCGTGGGCAGACCCGGCAGACCCGGTTGTTCCCGATGATGCCACAGTGAGCACGAATCCATTGAAATATAATGTTGTGCCCTGTTTCCAGAGCATTTTGGTGCACTTCCCTGATGTCAGATATCATGTGCTTGTATGTTCTGTGATATAATGCAGACTTGATACTGTGAAGAGCTGCCTTAGAGTCACAAAATACGACCCATTTCTCTGTTGGCGTTTCGGTAACGTACGCACATGGATAGCTGTAATTTCTGCCGACGTGGATGTAGTCATGTGAGACAATTTAAATCTAACTGTAACCTGCTTAGCTGGAACGACAAATGCGGCGGTTGAGCTGGTAGGTGAGGTCGAACCATCGGTATATATATGTATGCTGTCATGATACGTGTGGGGCAGTAATATGAGCGTAAGTTGCTTCAGAGACGGCGATGGATGATTGGTCTTTTTTGTAATTCCAGGAATAGCAAAATTCACTTGAGGCTGTCGCAGGCACCACAGGGGAGACGAAGGCTTCGCCGCCGCTGTAAAATATGACGGCATGCACTCTTGATGAGCGTTAATCACTCTTGAATAGGTTGCTTGAGGTCTCTCGGCTGGTAGGGAGGCCAAATGATGGGCGGGGATCCTTTACAGATGGCGAATGCGCGCTCTGAAAGAGTCGACAGCTACATGTGTCTGGATCATATGGTCTCCCGCGATGGCAATTGTTGCTGCTGTTGAGGTGCACCGAGGCAGCCCTAAACACGTGCGTAGGGATTGGCCTTGTATGCTGTCCAAAGAGCGCTGTTCGTCTTGCATGCATTTTACAACATTGGTATACTGAAACGTAGGAGTCAGAGAAATAGTACCCTTTACAGCTGCACCATAGTATGCACTGGTGTACCCTAGTTTTTCCAGCAGAGAGATTTGAAGACCTGCGTAATGGCAACCAACGTCTGCAGATAGGCGCAATGAGGGCTCCACGAGAGGTTGTGGTCAATGGTGACGTCCAGAAAGCGATGCGTCTTAACCTAGGATACAGCTTGACCATTGATTAAAACGGGATACGACATTTATTTGCGCGTAAAGCCAACCAGTGCGCACTTTTCAGTAGACACTCTGAGGCGTTGTTCTCGTAGATAAGACGCCGTCATGGTTGCCGCTCCCCGAAGCCTGTCTCGTACCTGAGGGCGAGTCACCACAGAGGCCCATGTGCAAATGTCTTCGGCGTATATTGAGACATGAGCTGTCCACGGTAAGTACTCCGCTAGTTCTACCAGGACGAGGTAAAAAAATAGCGCTCAACATTCCACCCTGCGGAACACCACGACATATGTAACGTGCTGAAGTTGGGCGGCAATCGGTCTTTAAGAGAAAGCACCTCCCAGTCAAATAGTCCCAGATCCATTAATACGTCCGACCACCAACTCCCACAGCCTCAAGTGAGTTCAAGATGGCCTCATGGGCGACGTTGTCGTATGCTCATTTTATATCTAGAAAAAGTGCTACTGATAGGCGCTTGAGGCTTTCTTGATTTTGGACCCAGGTTACGATGTCAATCACGTCGTCGATGGACGAGCGACCTCGACAAAAGCCCGTCATGGCGTCCGGACAGATGTTGAATCACTCAAGCTACCGTTCCAAGCGAGCAAGAATCATTGTTTCTATCACTTTTCCAACGCAACTCGAAAGCACAATCGGACAATATGATGAGAGCTCAAGCGAATACTTTGCAGGTTTCGGAATGGGGATCAAGCGACTCAATTTCCATGGTTTGGGAGCGGCGCCATTCTGTGAAGACTCATTGTAACAGTCGAGCAGCTCATCACGTGCGGCATGTCCAAGGTGGCATAGGGCATCATAGGTTGGGCATCATGCCCTGGTGACGAAGAACGCCTGCAGGTCGCCAACGCAGCATCGTGCTCTTCGAGTGAAAATAGCACGTTCATTTCAGATACACGTGCCTCAGGGATGTCATTCAGTGCTGACTCAGTAATAATGGCCATGGACCCAGCATAACTCTTCAGTCACTTGAAGTTATGAGCGAAGTTGGTAGAGGGTCAGAGAAGCAAAGGGCTTCTTTTCATATGGAGAAGAGCAAAAATTCCTAACGATTCTCCATATGTACGAGAGCGATTTTCGGGGATGAAGCGTTTGACTGAAAGTAAAAGTTTTCCATCGCTTGTCTTTTAATTTAACCATACGACGCTGGACTTTCTTTTGTATGCGTCGTGTAGCCCTCAGTTCCAAGACGGACTTCGTGCACCGATACCTCCGCTCCACCTGACGGCGTGCCGCACGTAGTCTCTCTAGTTCCATGTCCAAGTCTGTTCGCCTTGCTGACCTTGTAAGCGAGCAGATGGATGCTTTCAATGCCTCTGCAATTGTATCTTCGGTAGTATGTGAAAGGGATTCCCGACATGTGTCATCCATATCCTTCCTTAACTTTGACCCATCTACTATACGCGAGACAGTAGAGGAGCGTTGCTCTACTCCACTAATATTTATGTATGTTGGAATGTGGTCGCTTCCATGTGTTTCTAGGTCCGTAAACCACTGGACGCTCGAGGCAAAGCGCCGTCACACCAAAGTTAAGTCCAAGCAGCTACTATAGGTCTTGCCTCGTAGAAATGTACGGCTGCCGTCATTCACACAGCGCAAACTGCTGTCGGCAGCAAAGGAGGTGAGACTCGTGCCTCTGCAGTCAATTTTAGTGCTTCCGCATAGTTGGTGACGCGCGTTAAAGTTACCTCTGATAACCCAGGGGCAATTGTTCATTAGTAATATTTTCTTAAGTCGTTCGCTGTCAAAGTGACCCGCTGGGATATGTAGGCTCCACTTAGTGTAAATGACACATTTTTGTTTTGGACATTCAGGCAGACGTATAGGTTGTCATGAGGCTCTGACGCATTAGCGACATATGTAATGTCCATGCGAGTGTATATTATCACTTTCGTGCTCGCAACGCATGTGGACAAGACGAAATATTCGTAACCAGACAGTCTGAGTGGAGTTGATGTATTTGGTTCGCAAATGACCAGCATGGGGAAGCGAATTGTAAAAATGAATTGGCGAAAGTTTGCTATTCGGGTCCTTATACCCCCGGCATTCCGCTGAAAGATTGACGCACTTTTAACTTCAGTGCGGAAAAGACCATTGATCTAGCCATGATGCTGAAACCATGCAAGCGAGCACTGGATTTAGTGCATCGAGTATTTGCAGATCACTTCGAGCTGCTGTTGTTTGCAGCTTGTTCATTATGATGTACATTGTATTAATTAGCGATTGAAGCATATCAGCCACCTGCCTGTCTTGGTCGCACAAATCACCGACAGTAGACGTCGGGGGTTGTCCAGCAAACGCTTGCTGTGATTCTGTTGGTTAATGCTGTCGTTTCAGTAGAGCCGACCAAGGCCCTGCAGATGTCGTCTTCTTAGTGGCCTTGTTCTTCGCGGTCCTTTCCACAGTGTCTGGCCTAGGCGGTAGAGGAGGAAGTGGTGTTGTAAGAAGTAGCATGCGCGTCGCAGAGGCAACATCCTTCCTTGAGGAGCGCCATCGACGGCAATGTCGCTTCCTCATTTTATCGACAGCTTCGCGAGGAGATGAATGAACTCTCGCCATCTATTTCAAGATGGTCATTTCCTTCTTATTATGTGGGGATTTCTTCGATGAAGCTTCATGTGACCCTCCGCAGTTTAGCTGCTTCTTTACAGTGGCGCCACATTGATATGCAGCGTGGGGCTCGGCACTGTGGGGACAGGATGCCTGATTTTCACAGGCGCTGTTCACGTGTCCCAGTTTCCTGCATTTGCGGCACGGAAGAGATTTCTCACTGAAAAGCCGCACGGTATGTCTGCAATTTCCCACCTTAACAGGCGAGAGTATACACTTACCCTTGAATGCAATCTTCGCGCAGCGTGAACTGTGTAGCCGCTTAACATCAACAATGACCTCATGATTGGCTGGCTTGAGAATCGTCAAGTTATTATTAAGGATGGCGACGTCTACGTCGTAGATAACGCCGGCGATTACGTCAGATACCAGAGTGATATAAGAGCGGACCTGAATGCCATCCAGATCCGTTACGGCAGACGTGCCGGTTGGTCCACTTCCATTACGACCGAGCAGGGAGCGAGAGCGAGTGGATGAACTTAGATTTTCACAGAAATAAACCGGAGCTAGAAGGAACAGCGCTGTATTGAAAAACACTTAGTCGTAGTCAGTAACATTTGGACCAACCTGTATGGCAAAGTATGTGGGTTTGTTTACATTGCCACATACTCAGTGACGAACCTGTCTTTGGCAGCCATGACTCACTTTGCCGCAGCCATGAGGAATAACAAACTTCTTTCCCGCGGCTGTGAGTCACTGTACATGGAGGCCCAGTATGTACGCTCTTCTGTAAAACATTTGGACGCTGAGTTATTCAATAACTGGGTATGTTGAAATAACTCGGGCACCATGACGAAGAATAACGTCATGAAGTAGGAAATCGGCGACGTCAGTGGTGAATCTAATAGGCAAAGCTCGCGTGGTGACATACTGCGTAGCACAGCCGGTGGAAACCTTGACACACTTGTTCCCTGATGCAGGCGTAATGAATGGGCCGAGGAGGTCGAGACCGATGCTATAGAACAGCTTCTTGGGTATGTCATTGAGCAACATAAGGCCTGCAGGCAATACCGAGGGCCGTTTACAGTAACACAGTAACGTAGTGTTGAGATTAGTACAGACCCGGCCACGAAAAGCGGCGCCACATGCGCTCATATGTGGGGGGCATACCAAGATGGTCATCGGTTGAGGCATCGCGTAGTAAATTGAAAACGGTAGGACGAAGTTGCTTGGGGAGAACATACAGTAGCTCCGGGCCATCAAGACTGCCATTGCGACGTTCAAGAATATCGTCGTGAAGCCCAAACAGACGAAGCGATAGATCGAGCTGACAAGAGTGGAGGGGGCCTATTGTAGATCGTAACTATTTGCCGCTTTTCTGTTCAGCCCGGATATTGTTCAGATCCCAAATAGCCATGACGACGTCACCGGTATCACGCTCATCGGTGTCGGGGGGTCGACAGGGTGGCGTGATAAACAGTCAGCATCTTGGTGCATCCAGCAAGACTTGTAGATAACGTCAAAAGTGTACTCTTGTAACCGTAGAGCCCAGCCACCAGGCATTCCTGTTGGATCCTTCAGTGACGAGAGCCAGCAAAGGGCGTGGTGGTCTGTGACGACAGAAAACGTGTGGCCATATACGCAAGGGTGAAATTTTTCCACAGCCCAGACGAAATTGACACATTCATTTTTTCATTGTTTTCGATAACGAATGTTATCGAAAAAATTGCGCTCTGACGGCGAGAGAAGGCGGTTGGCAGGGGCAATAACACGGCCCTGGCCGTTCTGGCGTTGGGGGAGGACTGTACGTACGCCGTGGCTACTAGCGTCAGTGCGATCTTCTGTAGGGGCCGAAGGAATAAAATGTGCCAAAATTGGCGGTGATGTAAGTAAACTGGCCAGCCTGGTGAATGTGGTAGCTTGCTCGTGACCCCAAGGAAAACAGACCTTCTTCTTGAGTAGGTTAATAAGCAGCTGGTCAATGTCGGCACAATTTCTCACGAAGCGTGGGAAGTAAGAGCACAAGCCTACAAAGTTCTGGACATCTCTGATTGAACGAGCAACAGCAGTGTCTTGGACGGCACGCACCTTGGCGTGGTCAGATTGATACCACTAGCACTCACAAGGTAATCAAGAACGGTGGTTGGACGCACCGCGAAACGACACTTAGAGCAGTTAACTTGGAGGCAAGCGCAGCGAAACGCATCGATAATAGCCGATAGGTGATTGAGGTGGTTCTCAATAGTAGGCGAAAAGACAATCACATCATCTAGATAGCGAAGACGAATAGACCACTTATAGCCTCTAAAGAGAAAATCCATATTTCGCTCCAATGTAGCGGGGGCATTACACAATCCAAGAAGCATAACCTCTAACTGGTAAAGTATATCTGCCGTCAATAAAGTAGTCTTGTCGCGGGCCCTAGCATCAATGGTAATCTGCCAGTATCCGGAGCGCAGGTCAATGGAGGAAAAGTACGTGGCGCCGCGGAAACATTCGAAGGCGTCATCGATTTGGGACAGCAGGCATACGTCTTTACGCGTGATGTTGTTCAAATGTCAGTAGTCAGCACAAAAGCGCCAGCTGCCATCTTTCTTTTTGGCTAGCACCATAGGGAACGCCTATGGACTGGAAGACGGTTCTTTAACACGTTTTGTGAGCATTTTGTCAACTTCATCTTGGATCACCAGACATTCGGCGAGGAGAGGCGCTGAAGTTTAAAAGGGGAATGCAGATGCGATTGCCGGTTACAATCGCGAAGGTTCTGGCAAACAGAACGTCTCTTACCGGGGAGTGCACGTAATTTCAATCAGCTACAGGAGAGCTCGAGGTCATGAAGATATAGATGGCGGCTTGGGCGGCCTTGCGTACATAGTCGAGAGAGCAAAGACGGGCCAAATACATAGTTGGAGAATCGGCTAAGTGAGGTAGTTCGAGCTGTAGTAGGCCAGTGGCAAGGTCAATTAGGGCAGAAGTTGTAAGAAAGTCCATAAAGTCCATACCAAGTATAACAGCTTAAGAACATCGCGCAAGAAGGGCAAATAAAACAGAAGTTAAATGACCGGCGATGTTGATGTGGGCGGTGCATATTCTGAGGACCGCAAGAGTTTCTCCATCGGTCACTCTTCCAAAGCGGCATACTGCATGTGTGACCACTTTCTTTAGGCGACGGCGAAAGCAAGAGCTCCTGACAGAACTAAGGGGTCCAGAGATGGACAAGCCATCAACGTCAAAGTCCTGCATACATCGTCGAATCGGTATAATAATTAGAGACTTTTGGGGTGGAGTCGTAGATGAAGCGTTACCTCCGGGCGCTGCATTTTCTAGTTTTTCGGAGTGAAGGAGCCGCGGTTGCTCGGCGACGCCGCGCGGAGTGATGGCCGGGAGCGGGAGGACAGACGGCAGAAAGCTTGTGTTCGAAACTGCGGATCTGTAGGTGACGGATAGCGGCTGGACCATGTCGTGGCATCGTCAGGATTGTGTGGGTGTGCCGCTGATGGTGGCTTAAAAGGGCCGCGAACAAGGCGGCGAGCATGGGCAAAGGATAGAGTACATTGCTGGAAAAACGATCTCTTGTTACAGATTGAGCAACTTGCACGACGTGGCCGCACTTATAGTAGATAGGTCGATGTTCTTCAGTTCTCCAGTAAGCAGGGTTCTGAGATCGTGGAGTGAAAATTTGATAAGAAGGGAACAATGTCGAGGTTCCAGAAGTGGACGTACGGCTGTCCACGGTGCAAGTAACGTCAACCAGGAGGTTCACTAGTTCGTTTCGCAAGATGGTTTGGACGAGTGAATCCGCTGGTACGTTCGAGTCGCCGGCGTGATGGTGGGCTGGGAGGTTAGCTGGAGCCATCGCTTGGATTTCGCGACGGGCAATCCTCGTTAATACGGCCGAAGGCGGTGAAAGATGAGTTGGCGGCCGCTCTGCGCAAAAAGACGTCGCGGCGGCATTAGGCAGCAGCATGAATGCTCGTTCAATACGGTGGTTCTTAGTCTTCTCGAATATGAGCATCTGCAAGCAACGGCGAACAATATTACTTTGCTTCATTCAAGCGACATGGCGTTTGCATATATTTAGTCTTTCAATCAAGTCAAGCGGGACAACCAGTAGACCTATTTGCTTTATATAGCACATCATCCAATCGCGCGGCATTACCAAGCGAGTGGTAGCTACATTTTTTTCTTTTTTAGTCAAAGAACATGTTGAAAACTCAAGTTTCGTATTATCGATCTTTTTCTTTCCGTTCTCTACGATACACTCATTCGCCTTACGCAAATTTTGTTCTCACAAATAGTCGTCGGGTTCATTTTATGAGATCGCCTTTCGATATTAGTGTTTTACGGGGCAAAAACAAAATGCGGACGCACAATGCTTATATGTATCAGGCTGGCTTACCAACCGCCGTGATCACAGCACTGAGCAAGGCCATCGGCCTCACATAGAAGTCTAACATAGGCATAGCATAGTGGATTCAAGTCTATTCTACACTTGAAATGCGCGAGAATGATTTCGGTGGCTGACTTGTAAAGATTGGCGCTTATATGTTTCGGGGTTGCATTAGGTTGTCAGTACACAAGCACGCTTGTGTTTCAGCTCCTATGCGAAGCGATAAGAATGTGATAACATTTTCCACTTCAAGCTGGCAATTCACGGACTGCGGTTCTCTTAGTCTAGTGAAAACCGATACAGCCAGAGCAGCCCAGAACAAGCAGGCACGGTGTGACTGATGACGCATGCCGCACATTTGCGCAGCCAACAAAATTATTCGCATACTGTAGTTACCACTGCACTGGAAGGCTACACTGTGGTGCTTTGACGACTTCGTATGAAAGGACATCACATAACTTTTACGGAGAGCGAGCTAAAACATCTCCATATCGTTCCGCAGCACTCGACGGTGACACATTCAAGGAGCGCAGCACCGGCCCGCAGAAATCAAAGAGGAAAGGAGCACTGCGCGTCCTTTCCTCCTCGCCTAATGAAGAGCCTCCAAATAGGGAGAAAACGAAAATTTTGAATTATTCCTGAAGTCGATAATTCGCCTACAAACTATAATCTCAGTGCGCATATCACCGTGATCTGGCCTCCGATTCTGCAAAATGTTAAATTGGTGCCATACATGATTCCTTTGCGTACTACGAATTCATAAGGATTTAAACACTGAAGTTATTGTAAGTGCTGTAGTTAAATCAGGCACACAAGGCAGCACTTCATGTTTTAGTCACCCACGCCACGTATGCCGTAGGTAGTATTCCGTGATCCTCGCGTACTAGTGCGTGATTGTGCTGGATATTAAACCTGTATTCATTGGATGCGGGTTCGTTACCCGCTCCGATCGATACTCGCGCGAAGGTAGTTTGAAACAACGCAAAGCTAACTACTTAAATTGATGTTCGATAAAACCGAGACAACAGACACACACCGTTTGAATATCCTGATGGGAGCATTTTGACAACTATATTAGGCAATATTGCACCAGGGCTATACAAGCATTGACACCCCATCTGCGCTAAGTGGGATACAAGTGCTGGACGTGCTGAGCATCGTGCTTGCAAGCCTTGAGTGAAGCCGTGGCTGAAAATCACTAGTCATTTGGAAAGTGGTTAGATAAGCAAAGGTCCTTCAGTGGAACGCGAGAGGCCTAAGATTTCGCATCGCCGATTTTTGTCAGCTTGTGCACACTTATCGATTTCCAATCATTGTCATCAGTGAACCAAGATTGTGGCATACAAGAGCGCTATCCGGCTACGAGACCCTATTCTCGTCAAACGACAAGAAAAGTAACAAGATCGTCGTGTTTATTCGCCGTCAGCTCAGTTACGTCGTCCAGCCTGTGCAACCTCATGACGACAATCAGTATGTGTGCATGACTGTTAAAAAGAGAAGTCCCCTTTGCTCTTTTGGGATTGTATCGGTCCCCATTAATTTGATTTGACACAAAAAGACTACAAGACATGTGAAAAGCACTACGGGGTCTGAGGATTATCACCCGTTGCTTCAACGCACACCTTACCATTTGGGGAAGCTGAAAGGTGAATTCGACGGGACGACGACTAGCTTCATTAGTTTCCAACAATGGTCTCTACCTGTTGAACGATACGAGTCCAACATTTTGGGGTGAATGAGGTACAGCAGCTGCCTCGAGTTGACTTTCATCTCCTGCCACTTGGCCGCACATGTGAAGTTGTTTTTGGATATTAAAACGCATGGAAACGACCACATGCCCAGTTACTTCAAGATCAAGGAGATGTCTAACACGTGTACGTCCACCGCGAGACGAAGAACAGATGGAATGTTTTTAAATCTCCTAATGAGAATGCTTGTCACAAAGCCCTCTCTTGTGGACTTCAACAAGCTATGTAGAAAACGGCACAGACGGCCACGCGCACACTCACGTATTCTACAAGGTACTCTGAATTCGACCTTGAATTGGAGCGGCTTCGTGAGGTTCACCGTCGTGCTGAAAGAAGATACCGACGCACTAAGTCAATTCTGGATCTAATCATGGCCTGCTAAATGCAAAAGATGATACAATGGCGAATTGATAAACTAGAGGCACAGCGGTAGTCGAAATTTTGTGCGTCGCTAGATCCCCGAAAACCGCTATCTCAAATATGGAGAACTGTGTGAGGCGTACGTTCTGTTCCGGAACAGTGTTCTCCGTTTAAGGCCCTAGCACTATTCTAGCACAGACAAGAAATTGATGTTGCGGAAGAATTCCGTTTTTTGATTGCACGCACGCCAACTTACACATGTTTGCTTACATAGAACCATATTCCAGACTAACCAGATTAACGCATGGATCTGCCTTTGAGAACGCAAGGGCTTGACGCGGCGCTCGCTTCATTTTATCGGTCGTCGTGGCCCGGTTCGGATTACGTATCTTACCGTATACTATGCCACCTTGGGGAACGGGCTCGTATTGCGCACCTCAATGTCTATGACGAGCCCTGGCAGGAGGGCAAGATTCCTCAAAATTTGAAGATCAGTCGCCGGGTACCGCTTCTTAAGCCTGGCAAGTCTCCCTTAGATGTTAATTCATAATGACAAATTGCGCTGGCAAGTTGCATTGAGAAGATAACGGAGCGAATGACCCTCTCCAGAGTTGAGTGGTACCTTGAACTTGACGAAATCTACCCAGACTCCGTGGCTGGCTTTCGACGTCACCAATGTTCTATCGACAACGTTATCGATCTGATAACCTATGTTCCACAACAAAAGACGCGTAAGAGGTTATCGGTCGCAATGATCGTTAATATAAAGGGAGCCTATGACAACGTTCTTCATGACGCCATACTTGAAGCATTGGAATCGATGGGCCTAGGCGGTCAATCATATCGTGGGACGTGCAGGTATATACATAGGCAGACTCGTTTTGTTGACACTGAAGCTAGCCCAACCTCGCAATCTTATACGCACCATGGCGTTCCGCAAGTCGCTGTCGTGAGTCCCACACTCTAGCGGCTTGTATTCATTGGTCTCGTGGAACGACTGCCGAACACTGTCAAAGTATCATTGTATGCCGACGACATCTGCGTCTGGGCATCTGGTGTGACATGGCCACAGGTAGGCGCAAGGCTTCAAAATGCTGCGACGTTAATATCGACGTGCCTAAATGAACAAGGCCTCGAGATCTTGCCAGAAAAATGAGCATTGGTTGCGTTTAGTCGAAAGACAATGGGATCATACAATGTCTGTATCGACGGTCAAAGAATACCTTATGTCAGGACGCACCGATTGTTAGGCGTAATCATCTATCGTGACCTCTGCTGCAGTCTTCATGTGGCCTACCAAAAGAAGCGTCTGACGGATGTTACTAATGTATTCAAGCTTGGTGGAGGAAGAGCCTGGGGTATTCCCTACATGCAATAATGGAACTATACCGGACGCTCTTTCTTGGGTGTTTGCGATACAGATTGTCAGTGCTGACCAACAGCTGCAGGAATAATATTCGTTCACGTGAAAGCGTCCAGGCCTAGGCGCTTACAGTGTGTTTGGAATTGCGCGATGCTCGTCAACAGACAAACGACTTTCCAGCCAAGATCCATATAGTGATGCAAGCGCTAAGAGCACACGTAATACACCTTGCTCGAGCACCTGCCCATCATCTAGCCTCCCTGCCAGAGGATCAACCACGTGCCTCTTTTTGTCAGACGATCCTGTCCTATCGTGCATACATTCCATCAGGTTATACAGCTCCAGCGAGAGCTTCGTTTCCCCCATGGTGCTTGGCTCAAGCAAAAGTTCAACTACGAACAAAACCACAACTCTCGTCTCCAGCACTCAAGCAGCTTTCACTGCCCGTGCTGTACGACACATACAACGAGCATGACCATCTATATACTGACGTTTCAACCCCTGTGAATGGGTCTGCAGGATCGGTGATCTTTCCTTCAAAGACCTCCAAAGTAAGGATTCGACTATGTCACCAGAATACGTCGACTGCCGTGGAACTCGCAGCTATATTCCTTGTGCAGTTCGCGTAATTTCTGATACACTATCCAGGAAATTGAGCATGTTCAGTGGCTCCAAGGCTGCCCTTCATTGTTTGGTTTCTGCCTTACGCCGAGGACCCCCGAACAACTAGTTCTAGAAATCAGACCGCTGCTTCACCACCTCGTCGAGCAAAGACACGAATCATGTTACAGTGGATTCCAAGCCACTGTGGCGTAATAGGCAATGAGCATGCCTATGTAGAGGCACGATCTGCACATGAGGAAAGCTTGCAAGACTGCATACCATTCTCATGAACTGATACAGCAATGAAAATTTGTGTGCTTACAAATGAAGCCATAAGATCTTTGCGGAAGACACCTAGCTTGAAGCACACACGTCTGCACCGACTGGACCCGTCGCTTCGTCTTCGACCCTTATCAGGGCTCTCTCGACTCGAGAAAAAAGTACTTCGCCGAGTGTGGCTTTTTGCCGCTTTCACAAGATCTGTTGCCTTCCGAGTCGGTAGGGACGAGAGCGCGGCTCGCAGTCACTGCCGGCGGCGAGAAGACTATACAACATGCACATTGACACTGTCCTCGATACAGCGCGCACCAGCTGTGGGTAGCTGCCATTTTGGGATGCCTTGAGGACAGGCCACTTTTGGAACAGACAGTCTTTGAATGACGAGATTACCGAGTTACCGAAAGTCGGTCAAGGCTTTGTTGTCCTTTTAACGTGGCAGTGGCCTATTAGAAAGACTCTAATGATCCCGTCCTTTCTTTTTCACGCCTTTCTCTTCTCTTCGTTTTTACTTCCCCTTTTCCATGCAATAATTCAGGGCAGCAAACCAGAGGTTTTAACTCTGGTTAACCTCTTGGCCTTTCTCTCGTTTGCATCTCTCTCTCTCTTAAAGAAGAAACAAATGCTACCACACAGCGAATTTTGATACACCCTATGTTAGGCAAAAAACGATTTATTAATTTTCCTGAGGCAATAAAGTAATATTGAACCCTTGCACAGCATAAGTTTTACTTGAAGCCAAAAGATGATTGTGTATTTAAGAATATGATAATTTAGGTGTCAATATGTTAAGCTCTGGACGGACAGTTTCTGAGACATTTCTGTATGGCTCTGACCACCATTTTGGAATTGTTTTCTAAAGATTAAAGGTAAAGATTACTCATAATGAAGTTTTTTTTAAATTAAAGTTAATACTTTGTTCTCAAGTCAAAACTAGCGTATAAATTACAAAAATGTTTCTTGCGACAACAGCCTTGTTCTGCTAGAAAGAAGGCCGTTTCTAATCATTGATATAACAATCGCGAATGAAATACACACGGTATGGGAGGGCCATTCATCTAAACAGTGTCCTTTTCATTTTATTAGAAATTGCTAGCTTTTTGTGTTGTCCCTTAAGGAAGCCTAATTTAGAAGAAAGTTTCTCTAAAACAAGCTGACGTTCTTTGTCCTAATCTTTTGTTTTCTCTTCATATTCCAAACGACCTTAAATGACGAATGCGAAGTACCGAGTGAAGTTAAGCCAGTTGAGGTAAGTCCGGCTTCATATCTCTTTAAAGCAGGTAATCTCTGCACATACAGCGAATAAGTACTCTTCTGCTTAAATTTGTAGATGGTCTTCTTATTGTACTCGCTAGTTTCAAGTATAGTTCTATCATAACACATGTGAAGCTTTCAAATAAGGTCGTACAGCAAAATTTTTCGCAAGCTATTCATGATCTCAACTCTTATACACAACCAGGTGATTTCTACTAAATAGGATGTTCATTTAGAATGAAGTATACGGGCTTCGAGGATACTCCTATACGGTCATTACATCGTCGCGGTTCTCGGAGCCTGAGAAAAATGCTTCAACGTAGATAAGAAAATAAGCACATTTTTTACCTGCAAGCCCCATACACTTGAGAAATATAAGTAAAAAATAGTCGCATTTTCGCGCGATACATCGATTGCGATACCAAATTCTATTCAGACAGTAGTTATATGGGCCGTATCAATTTGCAAACGTTTGCTTACTAACTGAAATAAAAAGCATGGGGTCACGCGCCCACAAGCAAGCATGAACGCATTTCAATTGATGACCGCGTAAACTCGCTGTCAAAAACGCTCGCGTGAGGGAGCGCGGCAGCAGCAGCGAGCGAATTGGTCTTCGAAGTAGAATGCTTTCACTCGCGCCCATCGCATATGTTGCGAGGCCCCGATGTTATCCAATGCGGGCTTTATAGAGAACATCACGACGACGTCCGCGGGGGAAAGGCGCCTGGAGTGTCCATATAATTGCTAGAGAATATGTGGATCACGGAAAACCGACAATGACTTGAGACTCAGATAGGCGTTTATTGGCGTCGAGCTGAGCCCAGAAGGTAAGAGACGGCTCCCAGTCTCTCTTCGAACGCGCTCACACGCACCCTGGCGCGAAGCTCGTCCTTTTCTTTTTTTGTAGGAAGAACGCGGGAGATTCAACAATTGCTATCGCAATAATATCCTTCCGGTTAACCTAATCTTGTACTAGTCTATGCTTTAAATTCAGAGGATATTAGCTTTTAGTTATTGCCATTGAATAAAGTTCATTGGCACAGGTAAATGCCTGTTAACTCCTGATTACTATTAGCCCCGAGAACGAACTACAGGGGCGCTGCCAGCGCCGCTTGTGTGTCGTCAGGACACGGACTCGCGCCTGTTGTCTGCTAGAGTTCGGGTGCAGTGACTATAGTTCGGGCGGTGTCAGTGTGCTTTCTGCGGTGTTTTCATTTGTTCGCCGTCGTTCTCTCTGCTTGTATACTTATGGCGGTCGCGTCAAATATATTTTTACGACGTCTTCATTCGCGAAAATTTATTTAAAGGGATCATTTCCTAGACGACAATGCAGCTCTCAAAGGCAACGCTAAAATGCCAGCCGAAGCAGCGCACACCAGTCCATTGTGGGTTTTTCATGCGCGGATCCGCAACTGCGAAAGGATAGCACATAAGAATGCAGTTATTATATCATACCTGCTGCGTTACAACAAGTATGTCCCAAACGCCGATTGTATACAACTTTTACAACAGTTACTTTGATTTTAATCCGCTAAAACAGGTTTGCTCTCGACGAACAGTTCATGGTATAATATCGAATTTTTGCATTTCTTCAGAGAAACGCTCGGCAGTAACACGAGGACTTAACTAACACTGCAGTTTAGATTCTACAAGCACCACTTGCTTCTTTATCTGCTTCTCAAGATTAGGCGGTCGTTCATGTGTTTGTTGTAATTGGCGGTAATTTGAAGTAAAGCTAATGAAGGTTTACGTCTATTTGCAGAATACGAAAAGCAATGTACCAATATATATTCCCTTTCCCGTGCTACAAGTTCAACTCCATCACTTGAGAAATTTACTGGTGCTTGTTGCTTGAGGAATATACATGACGAATCTGTTTGGCGAGCTGACACAGGCTACTCGGCCCAATTTTTTTAGTGAAATATGCCGTTTGGACCGTTAGGCTGCAGCCAGAAAAAAGTCGAAACCTCTATCATGTGTAGTATGGGACATATTGAAAATATCATAAATCCTCGGTGGAGGGTCAAACATCAAGTGAAATATGTAAGGCTTCTGCTGTTTTCTTTATGAAGGTTTGCCAGGTTCTCTTTTATGTGCCGATGAAGTGCATAGTTCTCCGTTTGTATAATTAAAGAACGCTGGATCGATACATGGTGAGGCACAAGGTGCTTGAATTTTCCTTTTCTGGGCAAATCTAAGCTGCACTGTAGTAACTCGAGAATACTATAGGCATCCCAATTGGCGCTGTAAAAAAATGCTTTATGATTTCAATTCGAAGTTCTAGTGAACTTGTGGGTTTCGCGAACAATGGGTGCCTTGCCATACCGACAGTTGGCTGCTATACTGTTGCGTGAGGGGTGTGCCATACTGTCGATAAAGGCTACTGAGGGCCACCATGAAACATTTCATCGCTTGCAATTCATTGGCTCTCGACGTTAACCACGATACTTTTCTCTCAAATGATTGCTACTATGGTATTTGTGAATTAACTATGTAAGTACTCTACATGACGCGCCGTCGTGTTAGCAGCCATGACCAATTCGTGTTTTGGAGGCCTGTTCTCGAGAGCGTTTGCGAAAGTAGCTGCAAACTTTTTCATAAGAAATAGTCAAGTATGACCATTTATAATGCGTAAAAGAAAGAGATAGACGCACATTAATGCGCACCCAACTCTTTCTTTTACGCATTAATAAATGGCCATACTTGACTAGAACGACTCATCAGAGTAATAAGAAGCATGATGACAGCTTCACTGGGCAGTGTCTTTCTAACACGGACAACATGTTGACTCCGATTGCCATGATTTTTATTCCATGTAAAATGCAATGTCTCTCATAGCTAAATACTAAGGGTGTGTTAATTGTTTAGTGAAGCATCCTACACAACTTCGCGTGTTGAATTTGCAGATATTCTTTGTACGCAAAATTTATGGACAGGCACGGCGCATGCATACATTGTAAAACCAGTAGACCCCTTTAACGCTACATAGCTTGCGATATCCAAGCCGCAAATTTCGTCGACTCACGCGCTTTTGAAGAAGAAAGTGTGGTCCAGGCATGGCATTATCAAGAAGCCGACATACCCTTCAATAAGTACGGCTCGAGTCACCCATACCCCAGCCATACACGAAGGGAACGAGCGCGCGCGGCAACCGAGCGAGCCGCAGCGAGACGCGTCCTGGCCGTGACGTCACACGCGAAAGGGCGTCACTCCTAATTCTTCCCGCTAATAGCAGAGAGCCACGCTACACCGGCGTTGCCACCGAAGCGTGGGACGGCACTGGTTGATCAACTGCGGTGGTATGTCGCCGATATGTGAGCTATGTGTAACAAATGGCGTTCACTATATAGAAACAGCTGGTGTTAAACAAAAGATGGCGGGAAGCGTGACGTAAGCAGCACTTGAAGCTATAATTACTGCAAAATTTAAGGGTAGCGGAACATACGGCATTCCGGAGCCACGGTACGCCTTCCTAGCCGCATTCAGATGCATCATTCGAAAAGCTTCAGTTGTGGAATAAAAAACGGTTTATAAAAGATCCCACGGATGATAAGGTGCGCATTTTCGTACGCAACGTTATAAAGGGGCGCGAAGAACTATTGGCTTTTCAAACTCGTTAAGTGCATATTGTCACGTGGTGGTGACGTTAAGAACACAGTAGCAATACTGTGAAAGGCAAAACTAGATTTTATTAGCGAACCTGTACCCACAAAACAGGCTACACTTATAGCACAACGAGAGCGGCGAACACCGTCGGTGATCGTCGAAAAATCTGATCAGCGGATCAAGCGCGTCGGCTTTTATAGATCGGTCGTCGAATGTTCCAGATTAACCGCTGGGACCCACGTGTCTTCCACAACGTTCTACACTATTCGTGTCACGGATAGATGCAATCAGATTACACAAGTTGCGGTGAAAGACAGTGGACGGAACCATCGATAACATTCCAGAAACTTCTTTTATATGCAGGCGCGTCCTGCGCTGTGGGATAACATTTGTTAGGCGGCGAAACGTGGTCGCGCGATAAAGTTAAGTACATGTGTCAATATGAAGAGGTTGGCTTACTAATACACGTGGGCTTCAATTGTCAGTGTTTCCACACTACATTGCCAATTATCTGCAGCGAAAGACCGTGGGTTCTGTTTTCTATTTCGGTGACTTTAAGCTTGTTCGCGAGGACTGGCAGCGTTAATGTTTGAGATAATTTTTACGCTACAAAAGGTGGCGGTTTCTTTTTTTTATTTGTCTGGAGAGTACGTAGGATGCAATATAAGAAAGGACGTGCTGTGCTAGTTTATTCTGCAGCATTTCATTTTCATACTACGTAGTTCAAATAAAGGTGCGATTTCTTATTCCTAGGTTTAAGGAAGTCAGTGACAAATGGGGCAATAAGCAAGTCAATGAGGCAGGTGGGAACGCAAGATACTGGACTCGTGGGCAATTTCAATGTGTAATTGTGAGAAGAGAAGGATGAAGAACAGACAATCGATAGCTATGGCATCGACTGTAAGAAGAGTAAAAGAGACTCGGCGGTAGAGCTCGCTGACGGTAGTTTGCACTGAATGATGAATACCTTCCTCTGTCAAGTGCAATAACGAGAAGCAAACCTAAAAAAACTTTGACGAAAAAAAATTACCGACGATTACGTTACTTCCTAATGCGAAATTTGAGCGCAGCAAATAAGCTGTTTCACCTTTTCGATAGATTGAGGCAAAGAAATCGAGCAACACATGTATGCGCTATCACAGAATTTTTTTTTATTTTTCACACGTATTCCTTTAACAAAGACTCCACTAACAGTTCTTGACAGTCATGAAGGAAGCTTTGTGGTCGGAGAAATAGACTGATATATGTTCGACTTGCTACACCAATGCTTGATTCTCAAAGACGAGATCTATACAAGTGCCTCGCGAGGTTGTCACAGCCGTGGGACGCGTTACGAGCGAGAGGAACGGGATGTTCTCCCGCATAAGTGTTAGGAAATTGCTGTTTGTCTTTATGTCAAGCCGCCACCGATCTGACTCTCTGATTTCCACCGCACAGGGCGAACGGCAGCGGCAATTTTGGCTCGGGCGGTGCACATATACAGATCCGCCGCCACCGATCTGGCTCTCTGATTGCCACCGCACAGGGGTTGCATTGGAGGAGGAGCGAAGAAAGGAATTAAGTTCGAGCCGGCGCTTTGACAACCGGAGACTCGCAGGAAGAGGGGGGAGGGGGCGGCGTGTACACCCAGCGGCCAACGATGGGGGCAGAAGCGCGCGCAGCAAGCGGACAACGCGATAAAGGGAGGAGGGAAGAGATAGCAGCGACTGACTGATGCCGCTGACGCCGATAGTGAGTCAACCCCAGCTGCGGAGTTGGTTTCAGGGACAACGAATAACCGGCGCGTCGGCAACTGAAGCGCACCCTATCCGCCACACAAGAACAGGGGGGGGGGACCCTTTCCTCCTCTTTCTGCATGGCGGCGACGGTGTTCTATGCAGTCACGTTATCTTGACTCTCTAGCGGCGTCAGCGGCATCCAGCGGTATCAGTCGGTCGCTGCTAGCGCTGGGGGGATGAAAGGGGGGCGGAGCTGGTTACGAGGCCGACGACGACGCGAAACCCAGGAACGGACGCCAAAGAGCTGCGCTCTAATATGCAGACTTAACCATATTGCAGCATCTAGAAAGGTTAGGTAATGTAAAGAGCAGCGATCATAGTATACTGAGGCCTAGTATTTCTCGCTGCTTAGAAAGTGAAATAACAAAATTAGTCAAGGAGAAACAGGGCAATCCAGACGCAGTCAGGTAAAAAGAGTTAAATTCATATTATTGCTCGCAAACAAATATGCGGCTCTCGAATAGGAAGGCGAAGATAACACTGAGTTGATGAAAGAAACAGTAAGAATATATTTCAGGAGCAGCAGTTGAAGTGGGAGGTAATGATATTAGTAATGATATTGCCAGCTTTGCCTCTTAACGCATACATCTGATTCTTGCCAATTCCTAGTTTCTTCTGCACTGTTTTTAGGCTTCCTCCGTTTCTGAGAGCATGTTGAATTCTATCCATATTATACATCCTTATGTCAGCTGTCTTACGCTTGTTCATTAACTTCGAAAGTTCTGCCAGTTCTATTCTAGCTGTAGGGTTAGAGGCTTTCATACATTGGCGTTTCTTGATCGCTCTTTCGTCTCCTGCAATAGCTTACCGGTATCCTGTATAACTGAGTTACCACCGACTTCTATTGCGCACTCCTTAATTATGCCCACAAGATTGTCGTTCATTGCTTCAACACTAAGGTCCTCTTGCTGAGTTAAAGCCGAATACCTGTTCTGTAGCTTGATCTGGAATTCCTCTATTTTCCCTCTTACCGCTAATTCATTGATCGGCTTTCTATGTACCAGTTTCTTCCGTTCCCTCCTCAGGTCTAGGCTAATTCGAGTTATTACCATCCTACGGTCACTGCAGCGCACCTTGCTGAGCACGTCCACATTTTGTATGTTGCCAGGGTTAATGCAGAGTTTGAAGTCTATCTCATTTCTAGCCTCGCCGTTCGGGCTCCTCCACTTCCACTTTCGCTTAACCCGCTTGAGGAAGAAGGAATTTATTATCCGCATATTGTTCTGTTCCGCAAACTCTACTAATAACTCTCCACTCCTATTCCTGGCGCCTAGGCCATATTCCCCCACTGTCTTGTCTCCAGCCTGCTTCTTGCCTACCTCGGCATTGAAGTCGCCCATCAGTATAGTGTATCTTGTTTTGACTTTACCCATCGCCCGTTCCACGTCTTCATAGAAGCTTTCGACTTCCTGGCCATCATGACTAAATGTAGGGGCGTAGACCTGTACAACCTTCATTTTGTACCTCTTATTAAGTTTCACAAAAAGGCCTGCCACCCTCTCGTTGATGCTATAGAATTCCTGTATGCTATCAGCTATATTCTTGTTAATCAGGAATCCGACTCCTAGTTCTCATCTCTCCCCTAAGCCCCGGTAGAACAGAACGTGCCCGCTTTTCAGCCCTGTATATGCTTCTCTTGGCCTCCTAACTTCTCTGAGCCCTATTATATCGCATTTACTGCCCTCTAATTCCTCCAATAGCACTGCTAGACTCGCCTCACTAGATAAAGTTCTAGCGTTAAACATTGCCAGGTTCATATTATGGCGGCCTGTCCGGAGTCAGTGATTCTTAGCATGCTCTGCTGCGTCGCAGGTCTGACCTCCACTGTGGTCAGTTGCTTCGCAGCTGCTGGGGTCTGAAGGCCAGGGTTTGATTGTTGTGTTCATATAGGAGGTTGTGGCCAAGTACTGCTCCAGGTTGGCCAATCCTGCTCTGGTGAGGGAGTGCGTAACCGGTTCTGGTCACCGGGATCAGGCCACACTCCAGGCCTGTTTATGAAATTTTATCAACAAGCGCATTTTTCTTTAATCCGGTGGAAAATTGCGTGGCGCCCGCATTCGAACGACTGACCTCTTGCACGCGAGGAGGGTGTTCTACCTCTACGCCACCGCTTTATTTCGGGTGAATGACTCGGACCCGTCGAGCTTGCCGACAGGGATTGCCTCTTTGACTCTCCTGTCGTTTCAACTTCTATGGACCTTAGCGCACCTGCCATGTAACACCAAGGCTGATCAGTAGCGCCTAGGTGCTTTGCATCGATCTGTAGGCGACCAAGCGTATTATTCAGAACGGATACTACTTGCCGTCCTCTTTCAAAAGTGCTGCAACACTTTTGGCGGCCATGCTCCTACTCATTGTCGCACGTCAACCGTTTCCCTCCAGATAGACACGGAAAGCTCTGCTACAATCAATGCCGCCGCAGTGACTGACACGTATCAGAACCCCTTGCGTGAATTCATCAGAGAGCTCATATGAGAGGAAATTGAAAAGATTCTGACACAAACACTGGATAAACCCTTAAAGCCAATCGCCGAATAGTTGCGCGACGAAATCAGGCAGGCGTTCCCGGCAGCCGATCTTCAAGACCACCAGCGTCCCGTGGAGTTATGCCACCCTATACGATGTCCAACATCGGTTACAACCACACCGCCGTACCCCCAGCCTCCGACACCTGCTTCTTGGTCGCCACCGTTACAGGAGGCTTAGAGGCGCGCAGCCGTTATGTCGCTGCAGTCATACCACCAGCCGTCGTTCGCCGCACCTTAGTCAACACTGCCGCGACGTCGCTGCTTTCCAGGGACCTCCAGTACCTCACCTCAACGATG
The DNA here is from genome assembly GCF_050947875.1 of Dermacentor variabilis. NCBI lineage: Eukaryota > Metazoa > Arthropoda > Arachnida > Ixodida > Ixodidae > Dermacentor > Dermacentor variabilis. The sequence goes on along the minus strand of NC_134573.1, from coordinate 61,816,938 downwards.
AATCCGTCACCAATGATCGGTTTGAGTTCAGCCGTTGGTCGCGCTTTCCAACCCCTTCACGTCAGATGGCTTCACATACCGGACTTACTTTTGGTCACCTCCGAGGACGAAGATCGCCCTGCCCACGTCGGGAAAACTGAAGACGGGGTCATCTGTGGGTAAGGTTGCAGGCCCGACGCAAGATAATAAAAGTCCCCCAACATTGTCGCTGCAGAACATCCTGAAGCCGATAAACACCAACACCAAAGAAATTTTGATCGCCAACATTGATGTTTTCGTGGATGGGCAGTCGGTGACAGCGTTAGTCGACACTGTTGCCGACTTCTCTATAATGAGTCAGGAACTTGTTCTCCGGCTGACGAAAGTAAAGACGCCATAGAAGGGACCTCACATAAGGATGGCAGGCGGCCAATTACTAATGCCTTCTGAAAGATGTACTGCTAGAATTAACATAGGGGATTCTTCTTTCGTGGCCGCTTTCAGCGTTCTTCCTGCGTGCTGTAAATATTTGGTTATTGGAATGGATATTCTAAAAGAATATGACACCGTAATTAACAACCCGGACCGCCTGGTGACGTTCTATAAGAGACCTGGTTTAGTCAATGGTGTATCGCCGCAACACAAATTCTATCGTCTAACAGAACACGACGTCATCATCTCACCTCGATCATGCACCCTTGTTTCGGTAGCATGTGACGTACCGTTTCATTGTGAAGTTCTTGCGGACCAAATAACCACGTTGTTGTTTACTCATGGTATTTTGGTCGTACGAGGAATCGTGAATGTCACCAACGGGCGCACGAGCCTCCTGCTCAAAAATTTTAGCCCAGAGCGAGGACACCTTCCAAAGGGCACAGCTGTAGCTTATTTTGACAGTGTTTTGGATGCTCGCGGCTGTTGTTCACTACTCGAAGAAGCGCCAACGCAATATCCAGCTCCTATACTTGACGTCAGCACTGCTTTGTCGCAGCACGAACGAGAACGGCTTCTTACTCTATTGCCCAAGTTCAACGACTGTTTGTGTTGACGTCCAGCGTCTGTCGGACGCCTCTAAGAAAGCCCCGCATTGTTACAGAGGATAATGCACGGTTAATTCACCAAAAGCCTTATCGCGTGGCTCCCAGTGAACATGAGGCCATAGAAGAAGTGACAAAAATGCTTGAAGACGACGTGAGCCAACCATCAACGAGCCCGCTGACATCTACTGCAGCTCTAGTCAAGGAAAAAGACGGAAGCTTGCGTTTCTGGGTGGACTATCGAAAACTAAATCAGGTGAAAAAAAAGACGTGTACCCGCTTCCTCGTATAGACGATTCATTCGACAGGCTTCGACAGGCACGTTACCCGCCGTGGTTGCTCAGTGGCTATGGTGTTGGGCTGCTGAGCACGAGGTCGCGGGATCGAATCCCGGCCACGGGGGCCGCATTTCGATGGGGGCGAAATGCGAAAACACCCGTGTGCTTAGATTTAGGTGCACGTTAAAGAACCCCAGGTGGTCAAAATTTCCTGAGTCCTCCACTACGGCGCGCCTCATAATCAGAAAGTGGTTTTGGCACGTAAAACCCCAAATATTATTATTACAGGCACGTCACTTTTCTTCAATGGGCTTAAAAGAATACTTAAAGGGCCCTCACCAGGCTCCATAGCAAATTACCTGCCTAGGTACCTTCGTACTTGACCGCATGAGTGTGGGAACAAAAAGACGAAGCGGAAGTACATCTCTATTACTCCAGTGCAAAGTAAAACAAAAACCCCGCAGACATTCCGTTTGTGTTTTATTATTTCTCTAAAGTTCAATTCACCAACTCAAGCAAGAGACCACACAAATAACAGATGGTGCCTTGGATGATTCTTGAAGTCACGTGTCACCAGGAGCAACGTCACACTTAGGGCAGGATTACGCAGGTGCCGGTGCACGATTACGTCATCTTTCGGCGGCGCGTAGCAATGTAATACTTTGCAGACACTGTTGCTATTGCGCAATGTATGCTCTGCGCATGTCAGCTCAGAAATGCCAGACGTGGTGAGGGGCCCTCTAAAAAGCGAATATTGACAAATCGAAGTAGACCCGAGAGACCGTGATAAAAGTGATTTTGTGACGGCAGACGGCCTATACGAATTTAAGGACTTGCCCTTCGGCTTGTGCTCGGCCCCTGGTACGTTCCAACGCCTCACGAATACAGTGATTTCGGATCGAAAGTGGAAAAACTGCTTAGTGTACCTCGACGACGTCATCGTGTTCTCCGCAACGTTTGAAGAACACGTCGAAGGGCTTCAAGCGGTTCTGCTGTCCTAGGGTCCGCTGGCCTCACCCTGAAGCAGAAGAAGTGCCACTTTGGTTTCCCGGAACTACAGTTTTTTCGTCGCGTCGTCAGCCACGTAGGTACCCTTTCAAATCCTGCAAAAATTACCGCCGTGGCAGAGCTTCCCATACCATCGGATCAAAATTTGAGAACGCTTTCGCTTCGCCTTCAAGAGTGAAAGGCCATAGAGTTCCCGTCGATCCGCCAAGGGGTGTCAGACAATGCACTACTGAGCAGCGATCACTTACGAGGCGCCACGCGTCGCACTTTGCACCCACCAATCACGCCGTGAGCGCCAAGCAACGCAACGTTCGGCGCGGCAACGAAACGTGCGCCTGAGCAAGGGGAACGAACCAAAGAACTCGGTTTCGGGGAGAGAGAAACGATTTACGCGAGCCAAACGTCGTGATCGGCACGGACAGCCAGGCCGCAACACGCCGTAAAGGCGGACGCGATCGTGGGACTGACGCCTTGATGGGATCGTCCTCTATCCCGCTTGGGAGCACCATGCTGACGCATGACTCCTCGCCAGCAGCACGGCACACATCGCAGGAGACGCTTTCGCACCAGACGCGCTACGGCGCAGCGATCACGTCAGAGGCGTCCCACATCGGACGCTGCACCTATGAATCGGGCTGTGAGCGGAAGGAGGAGCAGCGTCGCCCAAACACGAGGGTTCGAGTGACGCAAGCTGGAAGTTGGAAGCGGAGAGTGCGAGAAAACTTATTAAACGCAAGGGTACTGGGGCATCCTCGCACCGGTCCCCGCACGGCCCCAATGCGCTGAACGAGACAAAGGGGAGCAGCGGGCGGAAGAGTCGCGACAGTGCCGTGCACTGCAAGGAGGGGGTCTTCTCTATTTGCCGCAAGATGGCTCTGCGTGTGCGCCAAGCACAGAAGAAATGTAGCAGAAACGTACTTCGCTACTCGTTGAACTACGACTTCTGTAATTTACATGCTCATAATAACCGATATACACCGCAGTATACCTTTCAACCGCACTTTTCTAAGGCAACACCGCATTCACTAATGGCGCTTTTGTCGAGCTTTGAACCATCGAATTGATGGCTGAGTGGCAGCGTCTCCGTCTCACACTCCGGAGACCTTGGTTCGATTCCCACCCCGCCCATCTTGCAAGGTATTTTAGTTTATTAATTGGCTTCCGACATTTTTCGCTCATGGCCAACGCCGATGATGCCAACGACACCGGCTTTCCTGTGAAACGAGTTTAACGATATCGCGTTAAAAAGCTGTCAAGCACTTCTGCTTCTGTGCCTATTACGGGCGCTTTATTGCAGAATTTGCTCGCCATGCGTCGCCGTTAACTCGCCTCCTGAGAGGCGACGTTTCTTTCGTAAGAGTCGACGAAGAGCAAGATGGACTCAACGACTTGCGTAAACGTCTCCAGAAAGCTCCAGTGCTCGCTTACTTTGATGAGGCAGATTGTACATTGCTCCACACTGGTGCCAGCAATGTTTGCTTGGGAGCGGTCCTTGTGCAGCGGCAGGAGGGCACAGAAAGAGTGGTTGCCTATGCATTTAGGACACTCTCACGCAATGAATCTAATTACTCCAAAACTAAGAAAGAATGCCTCACCGTGGTATAGGCGGTTATGAAATTTCGCCCATGTTTGTATGGCCACCACTTCACAGCTATCACCTATCACAATTTCTCTCTGTTGGTTGACAAACCTTAAGGATCCTTCTGGATGATTGACGCGTTAGAGCGTACGGCTGCAACAGTTTTACATGACTCATATTCAAGTCGGAAAAACGACATACGGATGCTGACTGCCTGTCTAGATGGCCGATAGAGTCGCCTGCTCCACCCGAAGAAGAATACTCAGCATTTCTTTGTGTTCTGTACACATTCTCCATCGCGCAACAACAAGACGAGCCTGAGTTGCTAGAACTAATCAATTACTTAGAGGGAGGATCTGAGAAACTGCCTAGAATTTTCGAAACAGGGCTGTTTGTGTTTTGTTTACGGACCATAGTCCTTTATAAAAGAAACTTTTCTTCGAGCGGGTGCTATATCTGCTTCCCATTCCAGCAGTTATTCGTACGGAAGTGCTTCAAGCCTGTCACAACGAGGTGACTTCTTGTCACTTAGGCTTGGTCAGAGTACAGTAACTCTAGCTTTACTGTACTCTGGCATTGGCCAGAGTACAGTAAAGCTACTACTGCAGAGACTTACCACCACCGCGAAACATCATGTTCGCACTTGTCTAGAATACGAGAGGTCTCCGACGAAATCAGCCGGCCTCCTACAACCCGTCTAGGTGCCCCAAAGACTATTTGATGAAATCTGAATGGACATTTTGGGCCCACTTATACTACAGGGAATCGCCTTGTTATCGTTGCAACCGGCTATCTCACACATTACCTTGAAACAAAGACAATCCAGAGAAGCACAGCAGCCAAGGTGGCGCGCGTTTTCATTGAGCATGTTGTGTTGCGAGACGGCACACAAACCGTAGTAATAAGAGATCGAGGAACAGCATTCACGGCTCCACTTTTATATCACGTCTTGCTGCTAAGTAGAACTGGTTATCGGAAGTGAACCGCCTACCATCCACAAAGCAATGTATGAATAGAGCACCTAAACAAAAGAATTGAAGACATGCTCTCAATGTGCGTAGATGTTCAACACAAAAATTGGGGTGACATCCTACCTTATATCAACTTTGCGTATAACACCGCCAAAGAAGAGACGAGGCCTGTAACTCCATTCACCCTTGTTCACGGACGGGATATACGAACAATGTTGGATACGATGCTTCCACAAGAGTTTGACGACACTGACAAAGACGCCGATGTGTTTAGGCAACGCACCGAAGAGGCTCGGTCGATCGCGCGCTTGCGGATATGCCAGCAGCAAGACTGCGACGCAAGCCGCTATGATCTTCACCATAGGATAGCGAGCTACGAAGTCGGTCACAGAGGGCTGGTTTGGATGCCCATACTGAAACGAAGCCTCTGCGAGAAACTGTTCAGGCGATGCTTCGGACTATAACGAGTATTACGGCGACTGAGTGATGTCACGCACGAGGTCATTCCCGATACTGCTAGTTGTACGCGGCGCCGTATGCATTGTCCTGAACTTGTGCACGTTGTCCGCATGAAGCCGTATGTGAGCGATTAACTATGCCATAGACCCTTACGTCCTCAAGTGACATTTCCGGCTTAGCATCGGGGCGATGCTCTCACAGGAAGGGAAAAATGGCGCGTGTATTCTATGCAGGCTACATTGACGATGGGGGCATTAACGGACTGCGTCTAGTGGGTCAGTGAGATTGGGCGAGGGCGAAGAAGACGTGTTTCTGTTCTGTTGGTGTTTGAACAGGTTGTCGTGCCGTTCTTGAAGAACGTCTCCCTGTCTTCTGTCCGCGTTGTACCGCGGTAGTATAAAGGTTCTGCGTACTGTGCTTATCTGCGCTTAGAGACAAAACAATTATTTATGTTGCTTCATACATCTAATGGCGTCAACAACTGGATGTCAACTCAACCGAGAAGAACTTAAAGCACAGCAAATGTAAGCGTACCTTGTGCATCAAGGCTACGGCTGTAGCAGTCACCAAGTGGACGTAGCAGTGCGTAGTGCCAAGTTCACTGAGCTAAGTGGCATACTAGAACGTCACAAAGCGTTTTCAAGCAATAGAAATAAGCTTAGTTTGACCAAACAATAAATTAGGATGTTGAATTGGGTGACGAAATTTGTAGGTGGCCAAAGGCAAGACAACTCTAATTACGGACTGTTTGGGCAGTATTGCGTCTACGTGCTCTTATTTGTGCGTTCGCTCAGCAACTGATGCATCTGCACAGATACCGCCTTTCTCCCGGAACAAAATTATAATGAAGAGTTGCCGCTTGAATTGGTCTCTCTCCCAAAAGACAGCAAGAACTGTTGTCCTTTTAGTATTCGAATGGTAGGACTGTTCCGCAGCTTCGAATAGTGAATTCTCAAATCGAATACGAATCGAAAGCAGGAACTATTCAATGCGTATTTGAACTTTTCTACATTATGATGCCCTTAGTTTTATTGCACTGAAAGTTTGCAATAAGGTCGTTTTCCCACTTTAAAACTAATTATCTCTCAACGTCTACTTTTTTTCTACATTTCTCCCGTTATCCGGAAGCCATGAGTGATGCAAATATATTTTTCTTATGTATTTAGCCTATATGCTGGTAGATCTCCTGTAGTCGAAATATTGTGGTTGAATGAAGTGTTATTGTTTTGCAGAATATTGGCTTCCTAATATTTTCTAAGGAGTAACTGGAACCAATAAAAATTGTGAAACAGGATCAATGTTCACAATACCATTCTGCTTTAGTGAAATTAGGAAACAGTTTTGGGCACAAGGTTATCATTGCACTTATACATACGACACGACAATGAGAAAAGGGATTAGCCATGTGGACTAAAACGCACGGCAGATGTGAGGCTTTTCCTGATTCCTCGAACGGTAGTTGCACTGAGTTTCAGCTATACGTGCCGCAGCTTGGCGCGACTCCAATGTCTGGTAGTGTTTGTATGTATACTATCAGGAGAGAAAAAAAGGTATGTCGCGTACCGAGCTATGCGCACGCTTTATTGAGTCCCACTGTGTCCAGTTATGGGGGCTTTAACAGAGGCATCATTGATAGACATCATATTGTTTGATTTGATATATTGATTACCATTTACACACACAAACACACGTACAGAGGGGTGGTAAAGGGCGGTGGATGAGGGGAAAAAGCCGCACAGACGCGGCTTCAGGTAACCTCACCGCCTTAGGCACAACATGGCTGCGTGGTGTAACACATCATCATCATCATCATCATCATCATCATCATCATCATCATCATCATCATCATCATCATCATCATCATCATCATCATCATCATCATCATCATCATCAGCCTAGTTACGCCCACTGCAGGGCAAAGGCCTCTCCCATACTTCTCCAACTACCCCGGTCATGTACTAATTGTGCCCATGTTGTCCCTGCATTCATTTCATCCGCCCACCTAACTTTCTGCCGCCCCCTGCTACGCTTCCCTTCCCTTGGAATCCAGTCCGTAACCCTTAATGACCATCGGTTATCTTCCCTCCTCATTACATGTCCTGCCCATGCCCATTTCTTTTTGTTGATTTCAACTAAGATGTCGTTTACCCGCGTTTGTTGCCTCACCCAATCTGCTCTTTTCTTATCCCTTAACGTTACACCTATCATTCTTCTTTCCATAGCTCGTTGTGTCGTCCTCAATTTGAGTAGAACCCTTTTCGTAAGCCTCCAGGTTTCTGCCCCATATGTGAGTACTGGTAACACACAGCTGTTATACACTTTCCTTTTGAGGGATAGTGGCAACCTGCTGTTCATGATTTGAGAATGCCTGCCAAACGCACCCCAGCCCATTCTTATTCTTCTGGTTATTTCAGTCTCATGATCCGGATCCGTGGTCACTACCTGCCCTAAGTAGATGTATTCCCTTACCACTTCCAGTGCTTCGCTACCTATCGTAAACTGCTGTTCTCTTCCGAGACTGTTAAACAATACTTTAGTTTTCTGCAAATTAATTTTCAGACCCACCCTTCTGCTTTGCCTCTCCAGGTCAGTGAGCATGCATTGCAATTGGTCTCCTGAGTTACTAAGCAAGGCAATATCATCAGCGAATCGCAAGTTGCTAAGGTATTCTTCATCAACTTTTATCCCCAATTCTTCCCACTCCAGGCCTCTGAATACCTCCTGTAAACATGCTGTGAATAGCATTGGAGATATCGTATCTCCCTGTCTGACGCCTTTCTTTATAGGGATTTTCTTACTTTCTTTGTGGAGGACTACGGTGGCTGTGGAGCCGCTATAGATATCTTCCAGTATTTTTACATATGGCTCATCTACACCCTGATTCCGTAATGCCTCCATGACTGCTGAGGTTTCGACTGAATGAAACGCTTTCTCGTAATCAATGAAAGCTATATATAAGGGTTGGTTATATTCTGCACATTTCTCTATCACTTGATTGACGGTGTGAATATGGTCTATTGTTGAGTAGCCTTTACGGAATCCTGCCTGGTCCTTTTGTTGACAGAAGTCTAAGGTGTTCCTGATTCTATTTGCGATTACCTTAGTAAATACTTTGTAGGCAACGGACAGTAAGCTGATCGGTCTATAATTTTTCAAGTCTTTGGCGTCCCCTTTCTTATGGATTAGGATTATGTTAGCGTTCTTCCAAGATTCCGGTACGCTCGAGGTTATGAGGCATTGCGTAGAAAGGGTGGCCAGTTTCTCTAGAACAATCTGACCACCATCCTTCAACAAATCTGCCGTTACCTGATCCTCCCCAGCTGCCTTCCCCCTTTGCATAGCTCCTAAGGCTTTCTTTACTTCTTCTGGCGTTACCTGTGGGATTTCGAATTCCTCTAGGCTATTCTCTCTTCCACTATCGTCGTGGGTACCACTGGTACTGTATAAATCTCTATAGCACTCCTCAGCCACTTGAACTATCTCATCCATATTGGTAACGATATTGCCGGCTTTGTCTCTTAACGCACACGTCTGATTCTTGCCTATTCCTAGTTTCTTCTTCACTGTTTTTAGGCTTCCTCCGTTCCTGAGAGCCTGTTCAATTCTATCCATATTATAGTTTCTGATGTTCGCTGTCTTACGCTTGTTGATTAACTTAGAAAGTTCTGCCAGTTCTATTCTAGCTGTAGGGTTAGAGGCTTTCATACATTGGCGTTTCTTGATCAGATCTTTCGTCTCCTGCGATAGCTTACTGGTTTCCTGTATAACGGCGTTACCACCGACTTCTATTGCGCACTCCATAATGATGCCCATGAGATTGTCGTGCATTGCTGCAACACTAAGGTCCTCTTCCTGAGTTAAAGCCGAGTACCTGTTCTGTAGCTTGATTTGGAATTCCTCTAGTTTCCCACTTACCGCTAACTCATTGATTGGCTTCTTGTGTACCAGTTTCTTCCGTTCCCTCCTCAAGTCTAGGCTAATTCGAGTTCTTACCATTCTATGGTCACTGCAGCGTACCTTGCCGAGCACGTCTACATCTTGTATGATGCCAGGGTTCGCGCAGAATATGAAGTCGATTTCATTTCTAATCTCACCATTCGGGCTCCTCCACGTCCACTTTCGACTAACCCGCTTGCGGAAATAGGTGTTCATTATCCGCATATTATTCTGTTCTGCAAACTCTACTAATAATTCTCCTCTGCTATTCCTAGAGCCTATGCCACATTCCCCCACTGACTTGTCTCCAGCCTGCTTCTTGCCTACCCTGGCATTGAAGTCGCCCATCAGTATAGTGTATTTTGTTTTGACTTTACCCATCACCGATTCCACGTCTTCATAAAAGCTTTCGACTTCCAGGTCATCATGACTAAATGTAGGGGCATAGACTTGTACCACCTTCGATTTGTACCTCTTATTAAGCTTCACAACAAGACCTGCCACCCTCTCGTTTATGCTATAGAATTCCTGTATGTTACCAGCTATTTCCTTATTAATCAGGAATCCGACTCCTAGTTCTCGTCTCTCTGCTAAGTCCCGGTAACACAGTACATGCCCGCTTTTTAGCACTGTATATGCTTCTTTTGTCCTCCTAACCTCACTGAGCCCTATTATATCCCATTTACTACCCTCTAATTCCTCCAATAACACTGCTAGACTCGCCTCGCTAGATAGCGTTCTAACGTTAAACGTTGCCAGGTTCAGATTCCAATGGCGGCCTGTCCGGAGCCAGGTATTCTTAGCACCCTCTGCAGCGTCACAGATCTGACCGCCGCCGTGGTCAGTTGCTTCGCGGCTGCTGGGGACTGAGGGCCGGGGTTTGATTGTTGTATTCATATAGGAGGTTGTGGCCCAGTACTGCACCAGGGTGGCCAATCCTGCTCTGGTGAGAGAGTGCGTTACCGGTTCTGGTCACCGGGATCAGGCCGCACTCCAGGCCTGTTTGTGCAATTTTCTCAACACACTTTTTTTTTGTATTTTCCGGTGGAGAATTGCGCTGCACCGGGATTTGAATCACAGTCCTTTTGCACTGGAGACGGATACTCTACCGTCCCCGCAGGAGTTAAATTAAAAATTGGAGAATGGGGTTTTGCGTGACAAAACCACTTTCTGATTATGCACGCCTTAGTGGAGGACTCTGAAAATTTCGACCACCTGGGGTTCTTTAACGTGCACCAAATTCTAAGTACACGGGTGTTTTCGCATTTCGCCCCCATCGAAATGCGGCCGCCGTGGCCGGGGTCCAATCCCGCGACCTCGTGCTCAGCAGTCTAACACCATGACCACTGAGCAACCACGGCGGGTCCCGCAGGAGTTGTACGCCTCATGTAACCTACAGTGGTGCCCAATTTGATCAGTCAAGGTGGGCCAATCTGAGCTCGGTTATACCGCATGGATGGCACTCGGCTAGAGAACCTGGTATTTATGACCTGCACATGTGTGGCCACACATAATTGAGGATATATAATTTTTTCTTTTAGGAGGGTTTCCGTACAGTGATAAAATGAAGGAAAAGACATTAAAAAAAGAAAAAAAAGAAAGGGAAAAAAAAGGAACATAACTTGTGATTTGAACTCGTGATCCTTCAATGTTGCCCGGAAAGGTAGCTCAGTCGGTTGGTTCGTCAAGCCAGCGGTTACTTTCAAGCGCTATAGCTCCTGCTCCGAGCCTCATACTTATGTGGAAAGGGGCTGGTGTTGTCCGCGACAGTCGATTTTTGAGTGGTTCTGAGTGGTTGGAAGGCATAATTTCTTGGAAAAATGGCCGCCAGAGGAGCAGCGTTAACTCGAGCGGCTTTAGAGACTAGGAAAACTGCCTTAAAATATTTAGACTTGAGGGGAAGCTTCGTTAACAAACTATAACACGGCAATCAGCACTCGAATATAATTATAACCCTAATAATAATTGTAAATATTCATCTCATCTATAGGATCTAAAGCGCGCGCTGTTTCTTACCTCTGCGTGTAGTAGTTAAGAGAGCCAGTTTAAGGGCGGAGAAGAGGGAAGGAAAAGAAAGCAAACTTGCAGCGCCGTGGTTTTAAGGCGCAACCGTGGTAGAGAAACGGAAAGGCGATATAAGCATGCGTGGCCATGATACGCACACGACAAACTGCCTTACAATATTTAGACTTGAGGGGAAGCTTCGTTAACAAACTATAACACGGCAATGAGCACTCGAATACGACGAGAGAAATAATTGAGACGTGGAAAATTCCCTTGAAATAAATCTGGTTTGCGAGACAAATGCTTGTATGTATTGAATCTCTTAAAAGATGAGGGGGGAAATATGCGCTCACCGAGAGGGCATCGTCAGCACGAGACCACCACCAGGCTCCTTACGGGGATGTGGAGAGCTTCGCGGCCGGAACGAAGCCTCCCCTCTCCGCCGGCCAGGCGTGGAAAACGCGCTTTCCGATCGCTCAAGGTTGCGTAGGAATAGTATAGCTCTAGCGTCTAGGGAAAGCTTTAACAGGTGCGAGGACGGCACGCATAGCGTGGGAAGCTAGCCGCCGGAATAGCTATCTTCGAGAGCTATTCTATATTATATTATATTATACTTCGAGAGCTATGACTGATGCTTTTCTATATATATGTATTCATCTCATCTATGCGATCGCATGCGCGTGCTGTTTCTTTGTCACTGCGTGTAATAGTTAAGAGAGCCAGTTTAAGGGCGGAGAAGAGGGAAGGAAAGGAAAGCAAACTTGCAGCGCCGTGGTTTTAAAGCGCAACCGTGGTACAGAAACGGAAAGGCGATATAAGCATGCGTGGCCATGATACGCACACGACAAACTGCCTTACAATATTTAGAATTGAGGGGTAGTTTCGTTAACAAACTATAACACGGCAATCAGCACTCGAATATAATTATCAAGCACCACATATTATATTGGTGGAGGAGGGCCGGTGGAGGAGCACGTCAGCTGGCGCGACATCGCATTCAACAAAGGCAGCGCATCGACGCGGTCCGTTACAACCTGCGGCGAAGGGAAGTCGAGTATGCACCAGGCGACAGAGTATGGGTGTGGACCCCCGTGCGGACGCGCGGCCTGTCCGAAAAGCTTTTGCGTCGTTATTTCGGCCCTTACCGAGTACTTCGCCGCATCAGTCCCCTGAACTACGAAGTTACGCCAGAAGGACAAGTGAGCTCATCACAATGTCGGCGTCGCACAGAAACTGTACATGTGGTCAGACTGAAGCCATTTTATGATAGGCAGTGAATATTCGACCAAACATCTTTTCTGTGCCATATACCATTTTAGTATGGACAACTGCTGGGGAACAATTTCGTCGCTTTACGCATCGGGCCGATGCGTTTTGGAGGGGGGATAATGATACAAGGCAGAAACATATAAACAACGCGCGCAGGTTCGTGCGCCCCCTCAAGACGACAACGGCGTATTGGAGGAAAAGACGAAGAAATAATGGCACGTGTTTTCGCCGCACGCACTCGCATCGCAGGTTGCCGTTGTCGGCGTCTACATGAAGAAGACAAGGTGAAGCGACGCTCGAGAGAGAAGAAGAAGGCCTTCCTGATCTTCCGTTTAGAACGCGGCAGTGCTTTTTATTTACCACCAGGGCACAAGTTCGCCCACAATAAATAGTTTTATCTCAATTCCCTTAACTGTCCGTTACAATATATATGTGGCCGCCATAAAACATTGCAGTTGTGCAATAAATGAAAAACAATAAAATATTTCCACAAGTTATAACAATGCAAAACACACTGTGGCCTTGAAGTAACTAAAGGATGCGCATTTGCTAACGTAGACACCAAAAAGAATATAACACATTATTAAACATTCACAATGCGCTCTAAACAGGATAAAGCAGTAGAGTTTTAAATTCTGACAGAGATAAATCCGGTAGATTGTAGCCTGCTCTATCAGATGAATTCAGTAATCTTGGAAAGTTATGACGCAGGATTTGAGAACCATAGTTCTAGAGCGCGGAACCTTCCATACTTCAGGTGTGCGAGTTGAATAATGGTATGAGTTGACGGATAGCTTTGCAAGTTCTATAAGTAAGGTATTGTTAAGTTTGGTACTAAAGTAATGTTCCCGGAATGTGATGGAGGGTTAGGCACAGGCGGTGATCAAATCACCCCGGGATGCAAGCCCTAAATAAAAGGAAAATTGATTTTGACTGCATTCCAAACGCATTCTCGTGGAGACGCACTGAAGTTATGGTGACACCGGATATCATGCTTCCATAAAATTTGGAGGACCCTTAAGCATCGCCTTTCCGAAAAGAACGCAATAGCATTCAAAGATCCCTGTGTACTTCTCAGGCTTCCTTGCCACCTTCAGCTTACGTAACCATAATGTTTAGCGCAACACGCTGCCCATGAACTCTATGCACGAAGGCCAGCTTTCTTGTAAAAACGCGGCATCGTGCGTGGCCCGCGATGCGGTGGAGAGGAGCGCCATCTGGAGGTGTTACACGGAACCGGGCCAGCTGCTTCGGGGCCGTTGAAATTTGCGCGCGCCAGCGCATGCAAATCTCATAGACCACTGCCGCTCTATGAATGGTAGATACGCTGGAAAAAGGTTGGTTTTTAAGTTCCCGCGTGACAGAATTATGTTTTCTCGTATATTCAAATTAAATTCAGATACTATCGTGTCTGTAGGTTTTTGTAAGTAGTACTTAGGATTTTGCTGACGTATTTTACCCTGAGAAATTCAATTCAGTATCTTATTTGCGCTACATGGAGGGCCTGCGTGGTTGGGTATGCGTGGCTGGAAATGCCTTTTGCCGAAACGATGGTCGACGTCGGTCGCGGGCCGCTGACGCAGGATTTTCTGCGACATGGGGCCCTTACCGCGGAAAGGCACCCACTTAATATAAACGTTTCGCAACTTAACAAATTGCACTCTGTGAACGTTGCCGAAAAAGGGCAGAATATTACCTCATTAGGAAGGTTATTATTTACAGATACACCTAGCCTTGCAACTACTACTGGCGATTGCTTCTCACAGGTACCACTTATCAAATTACAATACACTGTTAAATGTACTTTCTTTCCAGTCGGTTGGGGGCAAACATGAGCTCGTCATGATTGGCGCATCCACAAGCCTGATTAATTTTTCGACAGCCAAATGCTTCCGAACTGGGATACGATCGAATATTAATGGGATGTATGAACACCGCGTTGTGTACCAAAAGCTCAACAAGAAGGTAAACGTTTCTCATCACTATTTCGTAGCGCATACGCAGCGACTAACTCCCGTTTAGGCTCGATGTCTAGTGCTTAAATGCGAGAATACTTCTTGCTGCAAAGATGTTGGTATTGAGCTTAAGATCCACATTTCCTACTATTCCTCGCGGTGGCTGTTGCCTCACTGTTTCTAACATATAACTTAGAAAGCATTGCAATCTGCTAACATTGAAAGACATGTAGCAATATATATTAGGACTTCAGCTGGTCTATATTTCAGCTTTCATAATTTGGCGCATAAGAATCAACTAAAAATATTTCTACTGCGAGTAGTTTTTCAAAGCATATTGCATGGTTCGTTATCCTTCTCTAACTAGCGGTTCCTTGCATCGATCGAGTGACTTTGATTACAAACACAGTGTATGGAATAACCTAAATTAGCTGCGTTCTTTTCTTTATATATGGCTGTATTATTTTTCAGGAAACTAGAAAAGCCAACGGCGGAGCCTCAATAAACAGAACTTCTGAGATTTATTTGTATATACATTGCCTGTCAGGAAACGTATAAAACATATTCCTGTTGTTCTTGATAACGTTTACGCCTGCAGGCAGATCTTCGTTTTTAAATATCTGTAGAAAAATTTGAGGAGCTAGTTATCCGTACAATCAGCGACTGCAGTTAGAAGTAAGCCCTGCACACTGACACACCCTGTATTTCTTCGTTCATTTATGTAGGCCAAGTCTACATTATTCGCAAGTCGTGTGTCTGTGCCTTGCCTCTATCGGCAATATATTGCACACATATTTACCAGCCCACACGCAAAATCGCGTCATTGGTCTACTTTTTGCAAGTAAACTGCTTTTTAAGAGTTTGTAAAAGCCATAAACATAGCACGACCCAGTCAAAAACTAGTCTGTGCTGATGCATTTTGCGCATTATACAACAGAGAAAAGTGGTTGGCGTGCATATCTCGTCACACTTATGAAATGCAAAGCTCATACTCGTTACTAAGTTTACTGTTACTGTCGCAATAAAATATGCTTAGCATTGGACAGATAACATAGGAGCAGAGCTGGTATTAATATAACAAACACTTAACCTACTTGTTTGTCGCGCGAATAACACAAGACTACATCATAAACAATTGTGGTGGAATTCTCAAAAATAACTTGTTCCTTACTAAAATATATAAATAAATATATTTTAAACGGTAATCTATATGTAAGAGGTTTAGGAAAATTAAGTATGATTAACTCATGCACAAATACTGCATAGAGTGTCAAAGGGGAATGCACACTTGCATGTTCATAAATTTGGCTGTTGTTTATATAATACGTGTGCCACTGTCCCAAGCACCTGCATATTTTAGGCGGCGTAGCCAAGCCCAGGCCTTCTGACTGTGCAGTGTTCTGTTACCTCTTTAAGTAAACGCAGCACATACACTTATGCCCATACAAAGTTTGTCTAATTGAGCATTCTCTACTGTTTTCAGAAAAATTGGATGAAGCGGTATGTATAAATAATTTTTCCCCTATATTATCTAAAGTGCTACTTGACCCACCGTGGAAGTATCGTAGCTGCAGTAGCTACCTTGCAGGTCGGATTTCGGACGCGCCTACTGCCTTTTGATGACGGTGGAGCGCAAAAACCCTCTTGTACCTTGCACTGGGTGAACATTGAAGAACTCCAGGTGGCCGAAATTCACCCGGAGTGCTTAAGTACAACATCCCTCATAATGAGATTGAGATTTTCACGCGTAGAGCCACAAAACCTAATTTTAATATGTTATGATCCCTTTCCTTTTTCTGCGATATTCCTAAAATGCATGGGACGTCATACAGTGCACGTAGTCACACTTGACTGGCATTCTCGGCGATAGTGTTTTCGTTGACGAACGCTGTATGTTGTGTGCTTAGAGCAAGGTGAGCCCTACAAGGGATCACAACTCAAAGAAATTGAAGCCAGAAACAATCTGCGCCACAAGTGACGACATCACGGTAAGTTTTCTTCCCGTTGGCAATGCCGCCCTCAGCGTGTGCTTTTTCCAAGCTACAACGGCTGTGAAAGCTACAAATGGCTGCCGCACTGGTGCGTTTCTACCAATAAACACTTATGTTGCAATGAAACAACCGACGTTGAACGACTGTATCACGAGAAATTGAGCACAGAGCAGCTGGCACAAGGTATCGAACAAGTGTTCATCCAATAATACCTATCGGTAGCCAAACATATCATGACATAGAGTTTCTTACAATAATTACAAGAGACAAATCTGGTGCTGCAATTGTACGGCCACAATGGGAATGATGGGATACATGGATTGGTCTGATCGTCGTGCTTGTGGATTTCCACATTTCTGTGGATTTCTTTATGGCGCTTGA
Organism: Dermacentor variabilis; assembly: GCF_050947875.1. NCBI lineage: Eukaryota > Metazoa > Arthropoda > Arachnida > Ixodida > Ixodidae > Dermacentor > Dermacentor variabilis. The sequence goes on along the minus strand of NC_134573.1, from coordinate 61,800,091 downwards.
TAAGCCTTCATTTTCGCAAATTGCAGAGCAATCTATACTTTTCGAAGCCGATGACATACTGCCAACACGCACAACTGCTACAAGTGCAACGATTCAACTTGTAGAGGTGGCCAAATAGAAACGCGCCAAGCGTCTGAATGTACCGGCTTGCCCACAATCAATTCGTCAGGGCGTCTTATGTTGCTTGTCGATACATCCGCCCATGGCGTAATAGAAAGAGGGATCTATGTGCCATGGGGAAGCAGATGCTTTTTGTACAACAAAGCCCAAATTACTGAAGATATTTTCATTCTTTGTAGTAATGCCATTTTCTTTTGGGATGTATTACAAAGAACATTAAGGATGGGTCCACCCCTCAGCCCACATGGCATTCATATTTTTTTTTTTTTACGGCCGGAATGAGATTTTGAACGAAGGACGTTATCTGTTAACGCGGGCTGCACGCAGACTGGCGTAGCTTATAGACACTGTTATGTTAAAGGCCGATCTGTGTATAAATATTTTATGGCAACGGTTGTGAAAGTACGTGATGTGTACAAGGAGATTGACTGCGACAAAGATGTGATGCAAATGTTGGATGCTTTAACACATATGAAACAAGCGTGATCTGTGATCGCGAACACCTATTTAGGCTTGTAGCCAAACAGGAAATAAAGAAAAAGAGAAAGTGTGTATGGCGTAATGGTTTCAATAGGGGGTTTCTGTGCTAGAGGTGCCGAGCTCGAATCCGACAGTCGGAAAATTTTATTAATGTATATTTGATTATTCATGCGCAGCACTTTGTTGGAAATGATAAATTTGCAGTCACGAATCCGCTTGGCTCCAGAAGGACGATGCTTAGACAAATCGATGTACTTCCCATAATTTCCATGCTGGCTGTGCCGCCCCCATTTGAGCTGCCGTAGACATACGCGCCAAAGCTTCCGCTATTAGTATTGTATTAAACTCCATGCATAGGGACGAGACCACCGAGCGCAGCGTCTCGCATTGCAGCGCATACCTCTAATGCATAAGCCTTCTTCGACGAGCACCCAAGCCCTGGTCACGTGAAAAATGTAATGCCTTGTACCAGCACAATATTGCGCAAATTGCCAAGTTGAAATGTAATCGTTATGATAGTGTAAATGTAGATGATTGGTACTTTGGAAGGGGCAAAAAACAATTTAAAGCAAAAAAAAAATAAATAGAGAATAACCATCGAGATACATAGAACGCCTTAGAAAACGCACGGGAAAGCTCATACGCAGTATAGGTGGGCTAACTCAAATTTGCAGGTGAGCAAATTTAAAGTTTGCATGTCCACCGACTTGAAATTTTGGGTTTGGCCAACTGAAATTTGGAGGCGGCCCAACAAAAATTTGGGTATAGGCAAAATTGAAATTGAGGGGTGGGCCAACATGAAATTTGGGCTTTTGCACAACTGAAATGTGGGGTTGGGCCAACTTGAAATTTGGAGCCTGGCCAACTTGGCATGTGGATGTGGGCTAACTTGAAACTTCGAATTGGCACAACTTAAATGCGGGGTTGGGACAACTTGACATTTGCGTACGAGCCAACTTGAAACTTGGGGTTGGCAGAATTGAAATGTAGGGTTAGGCCAACTTGAAATTTGGGGTTGGTCCTACTTAAGATTTGAGGCTTGGCCAACTTGACATTTGCGTGTTAGCCAACTTTAAACTTAGAGTCCGCGCAACTGAAATATGGGTTGGGCCAACTTGAAGCATGGGGGGGACCTACTTAAATTTGGAGTTTCGCCAACTTTACATTTTACTGTGGGCCAACTTGAAACGTGGAGTTGGCACAACAGAAATGTCGGGTTGGGCCAACATAAAATTTTAGGTGGCACAACTGAAATGTGGGGTTGGACCACCTTTAAGTTTGGGGCTGGACCTACTTAAATTTGGGGCTTGGCTACATTGTCTTTTGGGTGTGGGACAACTTGCGATTTTGGGGTGGCCCAATGTCCAACTGAACGCTCCTGAGCGTCCCTCGAGTTACCAACACCCCGCGGCCAAGCGAGCGCATTGAGACGCCTGGCGCGTTTTCATTCGGCCTTACCGAGGCACAGTCGCAGCGCACCTGCGAGCATGATTGGACAAGGTACGCGCGCATAATACAGTTATGGTGGCTAGAGGCTTTCTACATGAAAACAACATCACAAGCATTTCAGAACTCACCAAATATAATCTAGGGATTTCATTCTACAAATATATGTCTAAGGAACTACCATCAATCTGCTTCTCACCTTTTGACCTGATAGCGCATAGTCACACTAGATTTGCACTCAATAATAATTGCCATCTACCTAAAGTTCGAGCTAACTATGGTAAACAGAGTGCGGAATTTTCCTCGATATCGCTTTGGAATACTCTGCCACCTATAATCAAAAATGCTAAAAATTTATACCAATTTAAAAGAGAACTAAAATCATTCGTAATAAATAATAATAAAATTGACCATTTCTTGATATTTTTTTTCCTTTTTTTATATTATCATTCTGTTAACAAGTGTTCTTATTACTCATATGCTATAAACGGGTTTTCATATTACTGTAAGCTCTCATATGTACTACTGCTTCTTTAGACATTGTATAACATCATAAGTGTCTTTAACAGGAGGTCCCGATACAGTCTTTGACTATGGGACCTCCGTATGTATACTGCGCACATGTAATTATCTGTACTTTTACTGATAAATAAATTATGAAATTATAAATTATGAGAGGGTCAAGTGTGCGGAGCACGGTGAAAGAATCGTGGTGCCGACTGAGCGTAGTTCCCAACTTCTCCGCATCGTGACGCAAGAATGGAGCTGCTGTAAGTTAACGGCACTCCTGCACGCGTCATAGTCCGTACGCAATGAAGGCACATGCGTGTGAGAGGTTATTGCCGCCGCTCTTTACAGCTATGATTTATGCTTAAACATTAGACTTCCGAGCAGTGCAAGAAAAGCTGCATGAGAATTTCGTTATTTCAAAATACGGAATGTTTGAATTATTTTTCCAGCTTATATTCAAGAAACCAGCTGGCACTGAATATTTAGTGGCTTTGAACTATAGCGGAGTTATTTTTGAAGTTTAACGCTACGAACCAGTACGAGTTTTTAATGGATGCGGTGCAGTGAAGTGTCGTTTGAATCAAATAAATTATAAGGTGCAACAACAAGAGGCAATTGCCACTAAGGATATGGGGATCCCCTGCAGTTATTTAACATGCACCTAGAACTAGGTACAAGATGATTTTGCATTTCAACCCCATTCAGATACGGCTGCCGTGAAAGGTAGCACGACTCGCGACTTTATCTTTAGCGGCAATATCCTGACCTCCTAGCCATCATTGCTTACGGTAAGATCTGTTGCTCCCATATAATTAAGCCTTGATGTCATTCGCCTGTCCTAAAGCTTCGTGAAAAAATCTTGACTATAGTTGACGCTTTACCACACAACATTTTGTCTGTTTCAGCAACAAGCGAACTTACCCTTCCTGCAGATTTATGTTCCTGCAATCATTATTTATTGAGGGTGACGACAAAGTCAAATTTCACACAACCAGGAAATGCGGTAGGCCTAGAACCTTCCACTGCCGAAGTATGTTAGCATGAGGGAAGAAGATACGTCCTCCCAAGCTCCGCAAGCGCCAGCACCTAAACCTTGACATGGTCGTAATTCATACAGGCGACATCCTTCGCAGTTTCTTGATTTGATCTCTCCGACCGTAAATTTGTAGTGATCATCATGCACAGATGGTATGAGCACAGTCCAAAATAACGTTTCGCTGTTCTTTTCTGAAGGAATTTAATATATAGATTAGTGGTGACACCATCAGCACCTAGGTGAAATCGCGCTTGAGGAGCTCTTGGTAAAAGCGGTGTTCGCATATGACTGATGTCGGCTGCTGCCGCTCTTGTCGGAGCTGAGAAGAATGCTGGTTTTGGCCCCCTAACCTACAATTCAGAGCTAAGAAGTAAGTGTGCATGTTGCTCCTCTTTGAGGCAGAAGAACCGCTTTGAGGCAGAAATGTGCTAATTGATGTGACCTGTGGTTCAGCCTGAGAGAGGAGCTTCCACCAACCTATAGGCTCACATTTTTGTCGCAGATGCTTCCACATCTTTCACCAACTTCCAACCACGCAAGAACAGACACCTGTAGGCTATTATTAGTGCACAAATTTTGTGCCACGGACGAGAACTTTTCACTCTGCCTAGTTTGATAGTTGCGCGCCGTCTGCCAGAAGTGCCAGAAGATACGTGCCGTTGAACACTTCTATAGCCCTGAAATGAGCGCCGCGCAATTTTTGCATCATTATGCGGAGAACTGGTGAACTACGCTCCAGACGGTTTCTTCGGCCAACCTACTCCCCTAGCAACCGCAACACAGGCATGTGACAGGGTAGCTACGTGGGCTGTATTCCAATACTCACCGTAGACGGCAAAGAACACGGGTAAGGGGAGAGCGGCCATCTTATGTCTCGTTGCGATTGTGACGAATACGTCAGGGTAGACATATTCGCGAAGACAAAATTGAAGTAAAAAACGAGGCGGGATACTTTCCTGTCCAAAAAACATGGCGGTTGAGCAAGGCCCTTAGAAACTCGGCGGGAAAGTTGTCTGCTCACAAGAAAACGTAGACGCGCATTTTTATGCCTCTAATGTAATTCACATTATGTTTTTCATGTGTTTGCAGGTACAAATATTCAAAATACAGAAATGTTGTTAGCTTTACTCCATTTTTCTTTGTCGTCGAAGAAGGGTCTCGAGACGACTCGAAATGCGTTCGATTACTTGGCCTCGAAGCTGTCTCCAGCCGTCTCGTTAGTTATCTACGTAGACTTTCTCGAAAGCTAGTCAGAACTGGAAAACATCCATGACATCGCCACGAAGTACTTCCCCTAAAGCAACGCCTCACGCGCATCTGTGGTAGCTGGTGTTCTCTTTCGACCGCTGTACTCGGTGGAAGTGTGCTTGTGCCCAGCGTTCCGGCTCAATTGGTACGATTGCATTGAAGGGTCCGGATGCGGCGAGAAAATCTTACAATTGTCTACTAAAGCTGAAGCATTTCTTGCAACCGGAAAAGCCATGGTTTGATACGCGTAAGCTAGGAAAAACAAGTAAGAAAAAGTAAGCGGAAACGAAGTCACAGCCGAGACAAACAATGCTTACGCATTAGTATAGAATTCTGTGAATTTCTGTACCTTCTTCGGAAGAAAAAGTGAAAAGAATTGAAAAAATGGTGGGAATGAAGCAAAGACTCATCTTGTCTTTGATTCTTACGCATTGCAGTTTTTCGTGCTCAGTTATGAATCGATTCGGCGAAGAAAATGTTTTATGAAGAAAAACGATTCGCGAATTTTCGCGTTTCAAAGGTTGCCAGCACGGCGTATTGTTACCTTCTAGAGTGAGCCCGGTATTCTCGAATGTCTAACCGCTCCTCTCTCCACTTCTACTCAATGACAATGATTTATTGGCATCCCCTTTGAAACAGGGTGGTGAGAGGTAATCACCTAGGTTGATTCAGTTACTCGGGTGTGCTATACATGCTTTTCATTTGAGCATTTTCGTGCAATCTTCTTTCTCCGCGGTTGGCGCTGCCATCAAGAAAATATATGGCAGTGCCACCCATCGACAGAACTTGTGACTTCATCCACAAACCAACCATATGAGAAGCGTAACGTCTTTTATAATCGAACGGTGGCACTGAGCTCAGCTCGGTGAGTGGAGAAAGACCTTTTACTTTTGGATGGTTTGAAAATATAGGAGTAATTCCTTCCTCCATGCTTATCTGACAGCACCTGTCTATATAACTGCGTCTGAGAACAAACAGCAGATTTTTCGGGGTAGGTTCTGGCGTCCCCTGTCTGCCTCTGGTTGCCCCTGGTTCTTCTTGTCTAGGCGCACAACATTAAAAAACAGAATACGAGAACCCCTAAGCACATCCTATGATCTGTGAATGCGAAAGCTTAAAATAATGTACGGTCCCTCGAGTTGTAAACTCCTCGTGGGGAAGTGACTGCGTAGAGAAGCTTGGAGAGTTCTGATATGGCCTTATGGCCCAACCACTCGCATGCATCGGCACGCTTCGGCACGCGCCGACAAGCGAAGGCGTCGCTTCACGTCGCTTGGAGGAAAAGCGCACCCAACCACAAGACCCAAGCTATGACGCGCGCCGACGCTCGCTACTCGTCTGCGGCGCACTGTTGCTGGACTATTTAGCCTTTAACCATTCAAGTACGGCATAAAACAGCCAACTGTAAACTGGGTTTGAAACAATCAGTTAGTGATCTGTACACTTTCTTAGATATATGAAACATGCTTTAATAATGAATGTACGCTTCGGCAAAAGTTTCTTTGTAACTTTGAAGTAACAATAGTGCATAACATATCGCCATCAGCGCTTGCGTGGTCGTCTTTCTACAACATCGTTTTGCCTTGGACCTGCACGACCATGACATGTATAAAAAGCTGTCGTATTATTTAATTCTTTGTTAGCTCATTGCACAGCGAACTATGTAAGGATTAGGCATCCAAAGTATAATTGAAAAATCTCTAATTGAAATATTGTCACGTTGTTGTGACGGTGAAGAATGATGCAAAGTCAAAACGGGGAGTTACAAATGTAACTCTATTGGGCGAACTTGTTGTCAGCAAAACAAGCAACGACAGTGGCGAGCAACATCGGCGATCATCGAAAATCGGACCTTCGGGTCAATCCCGTAGGCTTCCATAGATCAGTCGTCGAAAGTTTCAGCGCATTCGATGGTGCCCACGCGCCTTCCGGAAACTACAGAATTTGTGTCGTGTATGTAGTGAGATTATCCTAGCTTGGTCAGCTACAGACAATGGATAGAACGATCAATAACATTCGCGAAACTTTCGATACGTGCGGACACGTACTGCGCCGACCGATAACGTTTCACGTTTGTTAGCCTGTGAACTACTCAATACAATTGTGGTTATTGGTGCATGGAAAAAACGTGAAAAAGTTCTGAGAATATCAGCGAAGGAGAACTGAAACACCTGCAGCGCTCGCAAAATGCATATTGAACAGCTAAAACTTTCGTAATTCGTAGCTTTTCTCCTCCCCATTCTTGTTTGTGTCTGATATTGCCCGTGGAGCACCTAATTTATTTTTCTAGGTTGTTTTTAAGCATCAACATCGCGTAGGGAGGCCTTCACATAAAGCGGCATTGAGTGTATAGGTAGAAAAATTTTCACTCCATAAAGGCCATGCTCTATTGTAACTGATTTGAACACGTGAAATCGGTCTTTCACGACATTAATGAAATGACATACCTTCAGACAATACAAACTTGAGAATAGGAAGGTTTTCATAGTTGTCTTTTGTTGGCCTTTGTTAGGTGGCACTTTTGAAGCACTTAATAAAATGTGTGCAGGCAGCTCATTTTCATTATATATATATATATATATATATATATATATATATATATATATATATATATATATATATATATATATATATATATATATATATATATATATATTGTAACGCACAGTTTGAGTGACGGTGCTTTAATCACTTCACCCTGGGCGAACTTGTGCCCGACAAGCCGCTAAACGAGAGCCTCACTAGAACGTCCACAGCCGTTTTCCGCAAGAGACCCGCTCCTCTTCTTCTTTTCTCGTGTCCCGCGCTGATGGCACGTTGCTCCGATTGCGCGTGCCTTGCGGGCCCGTGTTGCCCACTTCACTTCCGCTATCTTTCGCAGGTAGCAGTAAGAAGCTGGACGGACGCAGGAGGCGGCTGGCGCGTAATTTGAAATCGTCTTGCGTCATTGTCCCCCTTCCAAGTGTGCATCGTGCCGATGCGCATACAGAAGGCGGTATTTTGTAGACTGTCAGGAATTCTCAATGTTTGTAGGCGGAAGCAGTGATTACCTGTCGTAGTACGGTTTCATTCGGACGACATGAACGATTTCTGTTCGATGCCGCCGTCGTGATGAGGTTACTTGACCTTCTGGGGCAACTTCGTAGTTCAATAGACTGATTCGGCGAATTATCCTATACGGGCCAAAATAAAGACGAAGAAGCTTCTCTGATAGGCCGCGCATCCGTACGGGAGTCCACACCCATACTTTGTCTCCAGGTGCATACTGGACGTCTCTTCGTCGCAAGTTGTATCGGTCCGCGTCGGTTTGTTGCTGCTGCTGAATGCGGTGTCGCGCCAGCTGCCGTGCTTCTTCAGCTCTTTGTGTGAAGTCGCGGACGTCATTGTCATTTTCGAAGGTCTCATCTACTGGTAGCATTGCATCTAGGGTTGTGGTGACGGTCCGGCCAAACACGAATTGGAAAGGTGTCATTTGAGTCGTCTCTTGCACAGCGGTATTGTACGCAAACGTGACGTACGGTAGTATCCTGTCCCATGTCCGGTGCTCCATGTCCACGTATATTGACAACATATCAGTTAGCGTTCTGTTCAGTCGTTCAGTCAGTCCATTTGTCTGCGGATGATATGGGGTGGTTTTTCAGTGACTGGTGTGCGTCAATTTCATGATCGACTGTGTCAAATGGGCAGTAAAAATGGTTCCTCGGTCCGTGATGAGAACTTTAGGAGCGCCATGCCGTAGTACTATGTTAGTGACGAAAAATTCTGCTACTTCACTGGCCGTTCCTTTGGCAAGAGACCCTGTCTCGGCATATCGAGTTAGGTAGTCAGTTGCAACTACGATCCAACGATTTCCCGATGACGATGTGGGAAAGGGGCCAAGTAAGTCCATTCCCACTTGTGCGAATGGATTTTCCGGTGGCTGTATCGGTTGTAGGAGGCCTGCTGGCTTGAATGGTGGTATTTTACGTCTTTGGCAGTCCCGGCAGGTTCTCACGTAGTTTTGCACAGAGTTCAATAACTTTGGCCAGTAATACTTCATGCGGATGCGTGCAAATGTTCTGCTCACTCCTAAATGCCCTGCTGATGGGTCGTCGTGGCATGCTTCCAATATCTCGAGTCGTAACTTTGAAGGTACGACGAACAGAAAAGTCTCTGCACTATGTTCAAAATTTCTTTTGTATAGGACATTGTTTCTCAGGACGAACGACGACAAGCTGCGGACAAAAGCTCGTGTTATGTCAACAGGGTGTCCTTCTAGATAATCAATGAGCAGGCGTAAATCCCCGTCGGATCGCTGATGCTGAGCCATTTGCGATGTTGTCACAGCTCCTAGGAACGGGCAATCCTGTTCATTTTCCCTGATCGTAGATTCCGTGTATTCAATCGGTGCACGTGACAAGCAATCAGCATCACTGTGCTTGCGACCGGACTTGTATACGACAGTTATATCGTATTCCTGCAGCCGTAGACTCCATCTTGCTAGCCGTCCAGATGGGTCTTTGAGATTCGCCAGCCAGCACAATGAATGGTGGTCGCTGATAGCTCGGAAGGGTCGGCCATATAAGTATGGTCTAAACTTGCTGATGGCCCATATCACCGCGAGGCATTCTTTTTCTGTCGCTGAGTAGTTCACTTCAGCCTTCGAAAGTGTTCGACTAGCATACGCAATGACTCGTTCCTCTCCCTTTTGCCACTGAATGAGGACGGCACCGAGTCCTAAATTGCTTGCGTCTGTGTGAATATCAGTTTCGGCTTCCTCGTCGAAATGAGCAAGAACTGGGTGGTTCTGAAGACGCTTTCGGAGCTCATTGAAAGCATTCTCTTGCTCATTCAACCAGACGAAAGGCGCGTCTTCCTTTGTTAGCCGCGTTAGTGGTTCGGCGATCCTTGAAAAATTTTTGACGAAGCGTCTGTAGTAGGCGCAAAGTCCTAAGAATCGCCTAACAGCCTTTTTATCAGTTGGTTTGGGAAATTTCTCCACGGCCGCAGTCTTCTCAGGGTCCGGGCGAATGCCTTCTGAACTGACGACATGGCCGAGGAAAAGAAGCTCGCGAAAGCCGAAATGACATTTCTGCGGTTTTATCGTCAGACCTGCTGATCTAATAGCTTTCATCACAGCCCGCAGTCGTTCTACATGCTGCTCGAAGGTGGTAGAAAAAACCACGACATCATCAAGATAAACGAGACAGGTTTGCCATTTCAGACCGGTAAGCACAGTGTCCACCATCCGCTGAAACGTGGCAGGTGCGGAACAAAGGCCGAATGGAAGAACTTTGAACTCATATAGTCCGTCTGGCGTCACAAATGCCGTCTTTTCACGATCTCGTTCGTCCACTTCTATCTGCCAGTAGCCGCTTTTGAGGTCCAGGGAGGAAAAGAATTTGGCATCTCGTAGTCTATCTAGAGTGTCGTCGATTCTTCGAAGTGGGTACACATCCCGCTTTGTGACGGCGTTCAGCTTCCGATAATCAATGCAGAAGCGCAAGGTCTGGTCCTTTTTCTTTACAAGTACCACAGGCGACGCCCACGGACTTGCCGACGGCTGAATTACATCGTCTTCCAGCATTTCCTTAACTTGACTTCCTATAGCTTCTCTCTCTTTTGGTGACACTCGGTAGGGATGCTGGCAAATAGGCCTCACTGATTCATCGACAATTATCCGATGTTTGGCAATAGATGTCCGCCGGACTTTGGATGACATTGAAAAACATTCGGCGAACTCTCTTACGAGTGCTTCTATTTGCTCCTTCTGTCTGGGCGATAGACCTGGTTCGATGTCGATGGCTGCAAGGACAGAATCCGTATCTTGGAATTTCGATGTTGAAATCTCTGGGATGCTCAGGTCTGTAACTTGGACGAAGTTATTAAGGCTGGCAATAACGGTTCCCTTCGCGACATGTTGCACCTCATTTCCAAAATTAGTGAGGAAAACGTTGGCACATCCACCACGCAGCTGAACAAGCCCTCTTGCCACGCAGATCCCTTTTTCGAGTAGGAGTCTGGTGTTGCTGTCTGCAATTCCTTCGCAGTCACTAAACGCGTCGCTTCTTACTGCGACGGCTACGCTGGATCTAGGAGGAAGCATCACGTCGTCATCGGCAATGTAAAGGGCGTCGAATTTTTCTTCAGTGTTGAATGCTGCGATAGCGTGCTTTGTTGAAAAGGAAACACATGATTCCGGCAGGATGATTACAGCGCCATTATCCTGCAAGAAGTCCATGCCAATAATCAAGTCTCTTGAGCACTCGGGAAGGACGATAAAGCTAGCGACGTACGTGAAGCCTCGTATTCCTATTCTAGCCGTGCACTTGCCCGTGGGGTCGATGAGGTGTCCTCCTGCGGTGCGAACTTGTAGTCCTTTCCATGGTGTCAGCACTTTCTTCAGCTTCCTGGCAAGCTCATTACTTATTACCGAGTAATCTGCACCTGTATCCACTAACGCGTTCACTTCGTAACCGTCAACAAACACGCGTAAATCGGAACCAACGTCGCTCTGATGGCACTGGTTTCTGAGTCCCTCGTCGTCGCTCGGAGTCATCGATGGAGGTTCTTGTCTTTTCGCGTTGGCAGCGACCTTACCTCCTGAGGTTGCTGACTCTAGTTTTCCCGACGCGGGCTCTGTGAACGGCGTCTTGGGGAGCTTGAAGACGGGCGAGGGCTCGGTGACCGATGCCTCAACGGCGCTGTTGATTGAGGTTAATGTTGCTGGTAGATGTATGGGGAGCTCTGACGAGTGGACAGATACTCTTCGATTTCAAATGGACGCTCACCATTTCGGGGGCAAGGGGCGTTCACCGGAAAGCCACGAAGCCCTGCCTGGCGATAGTGGCACATTCTGTACAGGTGGCCAGCCTCCCCACAGTGGTAGCAGAGGGGTATTCGGTCAGGAGTGCGCCATACATCAGCCTTCCTGAATCTTCTCTCGGGTGGCGGCAGCGTAGCTCGAGGCATCGAGCTATTGATTGAGGAAGTGGCGGCGACGTCAGCACGTCCGGGAGTTTGCCGCAGCACATCGGCATATGAGACGCTCGGTTGGCGCAGTAGTGGAGCTTGGGGCTCAGCACGTCCGGGAGTTTGCCTCAGCACATCGGCATATGAGACGCTCGGTTGGCGCAGTAGTGGCACTTGGGGCTGCGCACTGAGCTGTGGTTCCTGGACAGCCTGTCTGACCTCTTCACGAACCAGGTCTGCCAGCGAAGAGGGCGTTAGAGCGCTCTGGTCAAGCCGTAGCCTCTGGAGCTCTTGTCGCACTACAGATCGCACGAGCTCCCGTATGATCTCCACGCTGTTTCCAAAGACGGCTGGAACTGCGTCTACAGAGGTGATGTTCATCTCCCGGTTGTACATCTTTGATCGCTGTTGCAACGTGCTTTCCGTTGTTGTCGCCTCTGAACGAAACTCAGCAACGGTGCGCGGTGGGCTCCGAACCAACCCTGCAAATAGTTCCTGTTTTACGCCCCGCATTAGATGGCGTAGTTTCTTGTCCTCGCTCATGTTCGGATCAGCTCGGCGGAATAGGCGGGACATGTCTTCTACATACATGGCCACGCTTTCGTTATTCCGCTGGTTTCTTGCTTGCAGGGCAGCTTCGGCCCTCTCCTTGCGGTCGGTACTCGGGTAAGTCGCCAGCAACTCCCGTCGGAAAGCATCCCATGATACAAATGCGGCTTCGTGGTTTTCAAACCACGTTCGAGCGCTGTCCTCTAACGCGAAGTAAACATTTCGTAGCTTGCGCTCTCCATTCCATCCATTGAACTCAGCGACGCGCTCAAAGCGTTCCAGCCAGTCCTCGTCGTCTTCAAATGTGTCGCCGTGGAAAGGCTCTGGCGTCATTGGCGAGTTCACCACGATGTGAGTTGGCGTGGCTTGAGTTGCCATCTCGGTAGCGTTTCCGCTAGCAGATGCTGATGCTCCGATCGAATCCGGTGAAGGGGAAAACTCGGGGGGCTGACCACGTAGGCGACGACTGCTGCGTTGGTGAACAGGAGTCAATTCGATGGGTCCGAGTCGACGTGAGTCCGGGCTCCTTTCTCTAACTTGAGAAGGGCTTGAAATCATACCCCGGCACCTCCACCAGATTTGTAACGCACAGTTTGAGTGACGGTGCTTTAATCAGTTCACCCTGGGCGAACTTGTGCCCGACAAGCCGCTAAACGAGAGCCTCACTAGAACGTCCACAGCCGTTTTCCGCAAGAGACCCGCTCCTCTTGTTCTTTTCTCGTGTCCCGCGCTGATGGCACGTTGCTCGGATTGCGCGTGCCTTGCGGGCCCGTGTTGCCCGGTTCACTGCCGCTATCTTTCGCAGGTAAGTAAGAAGCTGGACGGACGCAGGAGGCGGCTGGCGCGTAATTTGAAATCGTCTTGCGTCAATATATATTTGAACGCTTTTACCCGTCTTCATCAGCCTACTATGATGTTTCGACTAAGAAATACATTCAATTTCTTCTGCGACACATGCAAGAATTGCTGTGGTAGGTTATCTTATTGCACAACAGTTGATACAGTGGCCAACCTTTATCAAACCTCGGAAGAAATGCATATGATAAGGCAATGACATTTTACTGCACTTTTTATTTCGTGATTCTTAATAATTGTCAGCGCGGAACAATATTGCGCAAGAGCTCCTGCACTGAAATTATATTCTAGTGAGGACACAGAAGACACGATTTTATGCTACAATAATAAATAAATAAGTAAATAAATAAATAATTAATTAATTAAAATGTTTATTACAGTGCCCACCTATACCTAGACAGCCTTCGTACTGGTTCACTTAAAATGCAGTATATGAGCCAAAATATACTGAGAACACAAATGTGGTTCACAAAAGAATGTGAGACAGAGAAACAAGTATGTAAAAAGAAAACGAGAAGTGTAAAAGGGAGCTAATGATGCAGCATGATTATCTATATATACAGTAAACACAAGCAATTAACTCTGAGATATGTTAATACAGGCACAATGCTTACTAAGTTTATTTGAGTCGAGCAATATATAGGACAGTCTTTAATGCAACTAGGCCAGACATAGGATGCGGAAGGCGGCATGGTGCACTGCAGCAGCACGCAAAACGGCATATGATCAAGAAGCTTTGGGGAACGTATAATGGTCGAACCTTATAAAGGTACAAAACGTCTGAGTAATTAAGTCTTTTATTCTAGACGTGTGAATTGAGGTATGTTTGAGAAGTTGTTCAGAATAGTTCTGCGGAAACACTCAGTGACGAAATGGAACGAACCCAGGACCAATTTTTCTTCAACTGCGAAGCTTTTCTTTCGACAAACCCGTATGAATTTCCTACGTAGGACTTAGCTATTCTTGGGAGGACGTCTCATTTTCTCTTTATTAATTCGATAGCAATTTATTCCGGACACATTCAATCAAGTCAGAATTAGATTTGCATGTTGTACCCCTACCTACAGAGGCATAATGCAGTAGTGGCAGGCACGCAGCAGAATACAATTTCACAAATAGAGCAGGTGCGCGAAAATCATGCGATATACGACATACCATTCCAAGAGCGTGAAGGGCACGTTGTACACACGGAACTTGTCAAGAGAAGCTTAGCGTTTTATGGAAGTACAAACCAAGACCTTTCATTTCGCCGACCCTGAAAATTGCACATGGTGTGTTTTCTGCGTTTAACATAATGCCATGGTTTTGGAAGCGTTTAAGAGTACCTTATTGTTTCTGCACCAGTTTGAGAGCGAGAAAAAATGTGTTTTCGGATGGAATGAAGTGGCGAACACTGTTGATAGTCTGATATAGCTTTTAGTCGTAAGCACACGAAGCCATGCTGTTCATTTATGATAATGCACTTAGCACTAACAGAAAGCAAAGGATGCAATAGCGATTTAAACACTTGAGACGCAGTGCAAATGTAGATACAGGCGGGCAGTTAGGGAACTCCACGATCTAGCACCCCATTTGTGCACGGTAAATATCCGTGCTAGCTACCAAGTGCTAGAAAACGTACTAGATCTTAGGGCACTACTGAAGGTGCTTGTGAGAATGAGGAACACGTATGCTTTCATACATCTGAACTCTTTCAGACACCACGCTATCCCGTTCATTGAAAACTCGCTTTCACCACATTTCTTGCATCATGAGAATCATAAAAGCGCACAGCTGCAGAAAAATGAAGAATTGTCAATTCTTTGTGGAGTTTGATGTTTACAGAATGTGGACTGCATTGGAAAACTCACTTAAGAAACGTAAAAAATTATTAAAATTTTTCACTTGTTGATTGAGTATATGTCAGGTTTACAGAATGTGGACTCCATGTGAAAACTCACTATCAGAACACCAAATATGAGAAGGAACTAGTTCCTGCTTTCAGAAGTGTTAAAAGCACTTATGCAACCACTTAAATGTTATACCTGGTGCATGACATTGTGAAAAAAAAGAAACAAGTGAACCAGCTACATACAACATACTGATACCGAACAAAAACGCCCAACCGTGTACCTTCCCACTCATTTGATAAAAAACCCTGCACCTTATTCAAAATTGCAGTACAATTCCGATAACAAGTGTTTCAAGATGTATGCGATGCATTTTAGGTATCATTACTTTCCTAAATGCTTTTGGTCTAGGTGCATTATCTTGCTGTACACAATTGTGTAGACAGCGCCTGAAAGGGCAAAGCACTGAGAAAGGAACACCATCAGAACCACAAGAAAGGAAAGGTAGGAGGCGCTTCATACACATGAAAGCAATTTCTTCATTGACTGTTAGCTTACACGCCCGGCCAGGCAGAGGAGGGCTACTTGAACCATATTTTGCACAATATACAGAACAGGAATGTTCTGCAAAGGCATCAGTAGTGTCCGAGACATCACCGTTTTCATCAAGAAAACACCTTCGGCGCTCACTTTGAAAGAGTGGGAGTGCACGAAGCTCAAGATGCATTTTCCATTACGCGTCATGCTGGGTTCAACAATTCATTCTATCGTAGCGATTATTTTAATAGTAATAATAATAGTGTTAGTGGTAACATGGCACATTACGCAGCTCGCAAGGCTAAAAAAGGCTGCGGCCCGTATGCTAGAGCGTTTGATAGCCAGCTAACTAGAGCAGCAATTCGCATGTTGCAAAAGGCACCCAGCCACAAATACCCGCACACACATGCATACACATGCATGCACACACACTTGCTCAATCGCAGAGCACGGCACACATACACACGCCCAGGTGACGAACTGGGCAGTGGACGAGTGCACAACGCGCAGAAGCGCTGCTTCAGTCCAGTCGCAAAGCAGGGGGTAGAGAGAAAGCTCCGTAGGCCAGATATGAGCGTGGAGTCACGGTCTCGGCACGTACAGCCGTGACGGGGCTGAAGATGTCCTGACTGCTTGCTCACATGGACTGAAGAAGAAAGATAATAGCGGTCCAGAGAGGCATCAAGCGCCCTGCAGAATAGACGGACTAGTGCAATGGGGCGCTGGAATTGCAGGATGTGCCCCTTGAGGGCGTTGAGGCAATCCTCGTAGGCTCTCATGAGCTTGCGACGACCGAAAAGACGGGAGTAGAGGGCGTGTGTTACCCGGCGGTGAGCAAGGTCAATCTTGCCAGCAAGGTTAGTTTGGTACAGGGAATACACTGATGAGCAGTACTCAAGTCGGTTCAGAATGCTGGAAGTTCGGAGTGCTCACGAGAACCTCAGGTCCACAGGGAAGGGACACAAACCCAAGAATGCGACGAGCATGAGACACAGTGCTAGTGACATATGCGGAAAAGTCGAAAGAAGGGCAGAATGTTACACCCAGAATGGGAAGGGACCGAATAGACATTATGGGTGTGCCTCCTAAAAAGTAGGTTGTAAACGCAGCAGTTTCGTTGTGGCAGATACGCATGGCAGCAGTCTTTACAGTGCTAGTACAAAGTCTGTTATTGCCGGCCCAGTTGTTGACCTTTACAGAACGTGTTTATTTCAAGTGCATGTGCTGTACACCGGTATAATCTTCGAGTGGAAGTGTTAACATAGTAATCAGCTTCATTATGCGAAGACGTATTAGGAACTTGGATTTGAGTTGATCATTTTTCTGACTTCCTATTATAGTATTGCAGCGAGAATCATTTTAGTGAAAGCTGAAGATATTTGTGCAGTTTAAGCTTACCGACTGTACAATGCACTGATGACACCTTCTCACCTTTCCATAAATTCACTCACACCATCTCATTTTTCAATAATAAAAAGGACCAAAAGCAAATTACAGTTTCATTAACTCAGTACGTGCTGCTCCTCAAGCAGGTATCGAAGCAGTCGTCGTATACACGGCTCCATGCATAGGTCTTGCATGATGCAGGCCCTCATTTCATGATGCTGGTCCTCAAACAGGCCGCGGTTCGGAACCCCAAGTTACACGCGGTTAATTTGCCACATCACGCACCACACGAAGTCAGGTGTGTCATTTTTTAAATAGCTCCAGCGCAACAGGGAACTGAAAAACTCATTTTCTTCGACAGAGTTTCTCAACTGGGCTCTTTCACTCGCCAGTTAGGAACTCGATGAGCGCGCTAGGCCTACGCGTAATGTAAACAACATGGGCGGCAGGCGAGTGCTGATTATGCACACTTCGTAGGTTGGAAGCATTTTTCCTTCCGTTTCGAGCGCGACAAAATAGACATGCACGAAACATAGATGTTGCGGCAATCGTTATTCGGGTAAATGTTTTAGCAGACGATCGTATTGAGACCGGCAGAACCTGGTGGGCAGGTTGGATTTGTCGGCGTCGTTCGAACTCCGCTCGGATTTACATCGCACTGCCACAACCCACGGTCGTCGGTCGTGCCGGCCTAATATTACAAAACTGTCTTTCGGGCACACTGTCGCGCCCATCGTGCGTCCAAAGAACGCGCATGACAGTTGGTGTCATCGTCTTCTCATCGGCGGCCATCATAGGCATAGCGGCGGTCTCCAATCAGCGTCGCCAATCAGTGGCCTCACAGCCACTGATTGGCGGACAGCGGTGACACATCCCAGCCTCTGATTGGTGCACACTGGGGACGCCTCGCCAGGCGTCGCCGATCTTCTAGCATCGGTAGTCGACAAGATATCAGCGCGTCACCGCGCGTCACCCTGTTCTCGACCGACGCTTTTGACGTATTTGACGCATTGGCGTCTGCCGACGCGTGCCAGTGGTTGGGCAGATTACGCAGACAAGGAACGCGCGGATAACACAGGCTTTCGGAGAGCGAGAGCGAGGGTGACGTCGGAGCCGCTGTTCTCTCTCATTCGCTCTAGTCCGTCGAGGCCTGAGCCAGCAAGCGCGAGCCAAGGTAGCGAGCGCACGAGGTGCGATCATGACGGGGTGGTGCAGCTAATGGAGAGTTTTAGATTAGGGAAAGCATGTGGCTTGCGTAGGCAAAAGCTAGGGGCGATGGCACTGCGCATGCGCTGACTCCCACGTCCGGATGTGCCCCTGCGCAGTACCATCTCCCCTAGTTCTTGCGTAGGCAAGCCGCTTGCGTCCCCTAATCTAAAGCTCTCTAATGAGGAAGTCAGGTGCCGGTTCGCTGCGGCAGACCCTGCCTAGCTTTTCGCTCAATGGGCCCCATTTCACCCATTCGCATAAAAAAACGCAAGAATATACGTCGTTATATCGAAGAAATGTTACATTGTTAAAGTCTCCACGCTCTAATAGAAAATATTTTACTGGTTAGCAAATGAGCATGAACATTGGCTTTCGCTGCCGTTATGCGCCGTATGAGGAAAATGTTATCACATTTCTTCACCTTTTTTTCAGTGTTATTGCCATGGCAGTACGAGAAAAGAAGTTTAATGGCGAATCCTTTATCGAAGTAGTGCAAGGTAATGTTGAATTATTGAGTTTTTTGTTGATGGTGCATTCTCAGTGATTAACAGACAAGTCTCGCATGCCCATTTCGTATCATTACGGCTAGAAATACAGCCAAGTTTTTTAACCTATGTTTACGAACGGCAGCGTATGTTAGGTACACTTTGAGTGTATTCCTAGCATACAAAGGTTGTTCTAAGCTTCGTATTCTCGTTAAAAATCAGGTGCTTAAAAAAATTCGAAGGAAGAACATTGTAAACGTTTCGCTTTCCATTTTGATGAACAAGCGGTACTCTGTACTATTCCTTAATGCAATTTTAGCAACATGTTTTATTTAGAATGTCTCACGTAACAATAACGATACTTTATGAGGCGTAGAGAATGCATAAATGGTGAAATTGATTCTGCCATAACTTCTGTTTCAGCTATTCCCCACGCCCAGTGCTATGGCCAATCTTAAGAGTTGCTCATAAAAAGATAACGCAGTACTAATTACGAATCACTTCACGGACAGTGGAATGTTAATAATAATAGCAGACCGAGTCTGGTCGTTTTTATATATTGAAAAGAGATTTGCTTCTCTGTATAAGATTATCGCAGGGGTAAAGGTATTTCCCGGGAAAAAAAATCACCTATAACCCTTAATGGCAATTGAAACAAACTTATAGACTGAATCGCTGACAGTTCTTTCTCTATTTACTTGCTTACGTGCAGCGAATACATTAATAGCAATTATATATATATATATATATATATATATATATATATATATATATATATATATATATATATATTTATATATATATATACACATGTGGTAGGGAGCAAGTCTACACAACGGTAATTTCCCTGCAGTGCGAATAACGAGGAACGGCAGGAAGTTTTCAGGAGGCTGTCACGCTAAGCTTAACGCAGCGCGAACTTTCTGGGCAGTTTAGCCCAATCAAATGCTCTCCTGGCTTATAGGAGGTCACTTTTGTTTGCTTTCAAAACGAATATCATTGCCTACATTGAGCGGTTTTGTTATCTAACTGGGTGAAAAGAGGCAAGGAGCAGGCTTAAGTGAAGAAGGTTTTCATGGGGCCGAGCCAGCGCACTGAAAACAGACAACCGGAGGAAGAGGGAAGTGCGACGCCTGCGCTTGGTCCGCTTTCCCTTATTTAGCTTGCGGTGGCTTGTCTAAAATTGAGGCAGCGTGCAACGGAAGGTTAAGAATGCCGCTGTAACCGATCCTCAGCATATAAGAGTTCGTAGAGCGATGTCTTATACCTGTAGAAAGGGCTCGATAACGTTGTACGGCCACGCAAAAGTTCCGTTACGCGCAAATAAAGCCGCACTCTCCTTCAGGTGCGAGTAGGCAGTGCCTGAGCGATTGCCGGCAGCCTTCTATTTGTTAGAGGGGGCAGTCTCTGGCTATTCAGAAAAAAAACTCCAGTTTCGTTCGGCATATTAATGCATCTTTAGCGCCTGCTTGTCAGTTTGACGCAATGAGTTTTCGCGGTTCTGTGACGTCGAGTGACATAAAGGCGAAGTGGGTGCTGCCTGGAACCGCTTGACCATTAGCAGAGGGTTAATAGCAAAAAAGCGTCGAACCTGCAATAATTATTCTTCTTTTTTTTGCCGAATTACACATCATCGGTGTGTACATGTCGAAATTGTTTGGGAGCTATCACGGTTTTCCTGACGTCGCATGAGCGACAGGCGAAGTGGGGGCGGTCCAAAAAATTTTTGACCCCTCGCGGAGGGCTTATTGCAGAATTGGAATAGAAAATTTTGGAATAGCTTTACCTTATAGCGCCCCATATTGAGACTACTAAGCCACAGCGGTTGCTTGTATTAGTGAAAACGTCTTCTCCTTTGAGCTTTAAGAGTATGTAATATCTTCAATGCCTACCACAAAAATTGAAGAGCTTAGTCCGAGGTCAGTGATTCTGAGTGGTGGCGGAGCTGGCAAGTGCTATCAAATAAACAGAGATTACCAAGCTGCAATGTTGTGCACTCGTCGTGGTGCCCCGATTGTAGGTTACAAGGAAAACGGAAGTATGCTCTGCGTGGTTGTATAGTTGCACGTATACTTTGAGCACCTAGGTTGTTCATCTTCAGTGTAAATGAACACTTAGGGAGACAGTGCTCGTTCTTTGAAAGGCTAGTACTTGAAGCAACGATATTTCCTTTGTAGGGGCGCCGTTCAATCGCAACAATGGGCATAAATTGAAAATGAGCAATGTGTCCAAGCCACAAGCGCATTCCAATTGAAATTTGAATTTACCTCCAGAATGACACGGATTGAAAAAGCAAGAATTATGCATATTCAATGACTATGTTTGAGTCGACCTGAGGGGACGCTGTAATGAAGCGCTTAAACGAAAGCTGGGGCGCTATAACATAAAACTATTCGAAGCTGTTTTTGTTACATTTATGGAATCAGGCTCCCAGGATTGGTCAAACTTTTTCTCGGCTACCTCCGATTCTCCTGTTTGTCACGCGACGTAACGAGAACCACAAAAGCACGTGCACACTGATTATGTATGATTACACCGAAATAAATAAAGATATTTATTTCTGAGTCGATAACTTTTTTTTGTCATTAGTCTTCCGCTATTGATCAAACGCTCTTTGGCTGCACCCACTTCGCCTTTCTGACATGCGACATCACACAACCACGAGAACTTGGCACATCAGAGGGACGTCCACGCATAAAACAGGGAGTAATATGCCGAACAAAATTGATTTTTTTTAATAGCCGGAGACTGCCCCACTCCGAAAGGAATAGAAGACGTCTGTCTACCGATCGCTCGAGCACTGGCTGCTTGGAGCCGCTGGCGGGATCGGATTCATTTGGGTACAATTAAAAAAATACGTGGCAGTGTAACGCTTTTGAGCACTTTCGGCTTGTATACGACATCACTCTGCTAACTCATCGTCAATTCTTTCTGGCGACATTTTTGACGTTCCGTTGCATGACGCCGCGATTTTCTACCAACCACCGCGAGCTAAGTGAAGGGAAGTGGGCTAGTCCCTGGCGCCGACTCTGACCTCCTCATCGGGTTGCATGCTTTCTCTGCACTCGCTGGGCCTCACCGAATCCCTCTCCATTTTCGCGTGCTCCACGCCTCTTGTCAGCCATTTGCATAAGAAATAAACTGTTGAAAGCGGCAACGTTATTGGCTTTCAAATCAAATAAAGATAACTGCTTTAAACGAGGAGAGCGTCTAAGTTGGCTGCTAAAACAACGCTGAGGGTCACCGCCCGATGCTTGGGCGGGTGGTGGCGTACATTTTACGTCTGGAGATTGAAATAAAGACAGATTGGAATAGTTTTACGCTGTGGGACCCCTGTACAACTAAGAAGGATGTTTACAAATGTATTTACCTCCGTCCCATGCAACATGTAATACCATGCAAAGGTAATTTTCATGGCCGGCGAAGGTGGCGACTTCTCTATCTGTTGCGTCACAGTGACACATCTCCATTTTGGAGGATTATCCAGCAACTATTACACTCCCATTTTCACGTAAGGAGTCAGTGAATCGCGGAAAATAAACCAAACGAAGAAAACCTCTCAATTGTCTAGTCTAGTAAGAGGTCGGTGTGCTTGAGAAATGTCTAAGAGCCGCCATTAAGCATTCAGGTTTAGTACAATTTCTTTTATTACACAGCATGGAGGTGGCGCTTACTTGCACTCGGTCATAATGTAAGATTGTTTGGTGGTACTAGAATTCAGTGCACATCTAAATTTTGTCCTAATGCATGCAAAAACAGTCCGCCGTGATACTCATTGATCTAGCAACAGACAACAGCCATTGCCAGCAAAAGCAGCAGCCACGCCAAACCCATGAGTGTAGGCGCTGAAAACTAGCCTTTAAATAGCACATACCTGCAACCAACCATCCACACCAACGTAAATGAGCTGGACTGATATGTACCAGCATTACAGATAGAAATGCGCAGGCCTGTAGATCTTTATGTTCCGTCCGCCTCGTGTATTATATCTGCGTGTATTTCTCTCTTCGCGAAGCGGAATATGAAGTACAGGCCCTCTGGCCGTCACATTGTCTACATTATTGTTACGATAAAATTTATCCCAACCATGTGTCTAGATTTCTCTGAGAGTAATTGTTTTATATTCTCTCTTTCCAACGTATGCTGGATTCATCTCGGTCCAACGCAGCAATAGCGACAGGTAAGAGCGTAACTTTCGACAACGATGGACTGTGATTTCTTTTTTTTTATATTTTATATGGTGGAGGGTTTTCAGCTTGGCAAAACGAGACTTGGCACGTTCATTTATGTGCACCATCTGCATCTATTGGAACAATATGGATCTTTTATAGCGGAGGCATTATTTCGATGAAAGACGTTCAGAAACGTTATAGGATAGTTTTCACGGTTCTTACAAAACTATATCCCTCGCAAAATTGAATTTCAAGCAAATGAGGGGAATAATAGGGGCAATATGCAGGTAAATTTTCAACAGTGTCTGTCGAGTAGGGTTTAAACAAAATTTCTAGACCGTTGTTTTTGGGGTTATATGCAGTGCCTAAGCACTTACGCCACTTAACTAAGACGCCAGAAAATGGCAAATATTTCACATTTGCATAAAATCGGTGTAGCTCCCCCCCCCCCCCAAATGGTGCCCACACCGCGAGAAAAAACGGTCAGGATGATGCCTCAGAACTGCTACAAGCGATCGAATAAACGCGGGAGGCAGTGTTACAGTGACAGAGCCTGGAAGATCAGCGAAGTCTGGTGGACCGGGCCAGGCTGCGGCATTAGCCAACGGCTTTCTGGACGAAGAGAGCCGCCCACCTAGGGCGACGAAAGAACACTTTCTCGCTGTTTCTTACAATAAGCGTTCATTCCTTCTCCTCCTCCTCAATGGTTGAGACGTACTCTAAGTTTCAAGTCAGTTGACTTATGATATGCTTTCGTCAAAACTACAGAGCACTCGTCGTCTTTAAAATTCTTGTGCATTATACGAGGCGTGTATTCTTTTCCCCGGTCTCGTCGATGAACTGCGGGAAACACAATGATTATATTCGTTGAAGTAGGGAGCATCTTGGAGGTTACAATCAATATATGTTTAACTCAATTGCGTCGGTTAATTACCGCTTTTGCAGAAAGTTGCCTATTCAAGCGTATCATAGTGTCATTGTGCCGTTATCCGCAATGTTTCGCAGGGTCCTAAATGAACTGTGCAAGACAACAACTGAGGCAAACTTTCACATTTCTGGCTAAAACAGAGGTGTTGCAAATGGCTAATGCAACCTTACTTAATTTCCTATTCTCATTCATCATAAGGGTTTCGCAGTTGGTTTCCCGGGCGTCCCCAGTGAACTAAATAAACCACCATGTTTATCTTTGTCTAGAAAAAGGGGCACGTTATAAGTAATGCGTCGGTAATGTTCAATGTGTGTTGGTTAACTATAGGGCTTTTCTAATCGATTACGTACACAAGCTCCCTGAAACGTTGTGAGTGTATTTTACGAGCTGTGCTAAATGGAGGGTTCTCCACTGGCATAACTACGCGTACAAACGCCCCCCAGATAAAACTTAGCAAAATTGGGATGCCTACTATGGCAAATATGTGTGCGGAACAAGATGCAGATTTTTAAAAGAATTCCCTAAGCGAGTGCCCGAGCGTAGGTGTCCGAACGTCCAAACGTAGATGTCGAGGAACCACGAGTAATTATTTGCGGCCGTCCGAGAGGTAGTTACGGCGTTATAGGAGCCCGTCACCAACAGCGAAGTGATGTGCTTGGCGACGTAATGCACGGCCAGGAGAAAGCACCAATGGTTGTGACAGAAAAGCCAGCATGGCAGCAATCCACTGATCCTTCTGCTGCTCCGAAAGCATGTCCGTGGTGGTGAGAGAGGACTCGAATATTCGCAATTTCTGATATTTGAGCTCGCGTGACACTCGGGAGCGAGGAAAGGCATCCGCGTCCGAACGTTTACTGCCAGAGTGGTACAGCACTCGAATTTCGTACTCTTGGAGGCGAAGCGCCCTTCGAGCGAGGCGACCTGAAGGATCTTTCAAGGACGAAGACCAGCAGAGTGCATGGCGGTAAGTTATGACGTCGAACAGGCGGCGTAGAGGTAAGGACGAAATTTAGTTATGGCCCAAATGATAGCCAGGCATTCTTTTTCTGTAACGCATTAGTTTGCTTCCACTTTCGTGAGTGCGTATGTAGCGGAGGCAACAACGTATTCGTCGAAGCCTAGTCTCTCATTTTGCAAGAAAAGCGCCAATGCCGACGCTGCTGGCATCCGTGTGTTTCTGTCGGTGCGCTTGGTTCAAAATATTGCAGAATGAGGGTGAGGTCAGAAGACGACGCAGAGTCGTGAATGCGGCAACGCAAAGGGGCGGCCAGGCCTAGAGGTCATGGTTACCCACGAGAAACTGCGTCAAAGGCGCTATTACGTTGGCGAAGTTGCGGATGAAACGACGAAAGGAGGAACATAACCTTATGAAGCTGCGGAGTTGTTTTGTGATTTTTGGTCGTAGGAATTCGGCGACGGCTTGTAGTTTGGTTGCACCTGGGAGCACACCATGTTTCGAAAAACGTGACCAAGGACGACTAGCTGCCGGGCGGCGAAGCGACACTTCATTAAGTTGAGCTCGAGTCCAGCATCGGCGAGGCTGGTGAGAAGGTGAGAAGAAAAGTCCGCGGAAGGGGCAGGAAGACGGAACAGGCGAGAAGAAATGTCCGGGGAAAATATGATAATGTCATCGAGATAACAAAGACATGACTGCTATTTGAAGCCCTGGAGTATGTATCCATCATTCTTTCAAATGTTGCAGGCGCATTACAGAGGCCAAAGGGCACCAGGGTAAATTGATATAAGCCGTCAGGCGTAACGAATGCAGTTTTCAGATGGTCTGCCTAAGCCACTGGGACTTGCCAATAATCGGATAGTATGTCTAAGGACGAAAAGGATTCAGTGCCCCAGAGGCAGTTCACTTCGTCGTCAACACGGGAAAGAGGTTAGGCCTCTTTCCGGACTATGTTGTTGAGTCGTCGATGGTCCACACAAATACGAATAGTCACACCTTTCTTTTTGACCACCACTACCGGAGAAACCCAGGGACTGGGCGATGGCTGCATCACGCCGCGTCGGAGCATGTCTACTACGTTCTCATTGATGACACGGTGCCCCGTCGTGGACACACGGTATGGTATAGACGGTGGCGTAGTGGCGCATGGCTGCTGATGTCGATGTTGGAGGGCGAAAGATGTTCTAAATCGGTTAAGGAGGTTGACGATCTGCGCGCGCTGCTTCGGGTGAAGGTGGGATCAATAGACGGAGCAAACGTTCGGTCATAGGCAGGCGGCAGACGCATGGTCGAAGCCATGGCTCCTCCTGAGGTTGAAGCCATGGCTTCATCCTCAGGAGGAGTCGAGTCATCAGGCACACCGTTGACTCAGCTCGTGTCGAGTTCGCCTGCAAAACTGAGACACTTGCCTCGATGTAAGCTTGATGGACACGAAAACGGATTCGAAACGTAAGTGCGCTGGAACCCTGGCGGAAGGGAAGGAGGGCAAAGGGAAGCAAGAAGGGATGATGGCGTGCACCAAGCTTAGATGGCGTCAAAAGCACTGTGGAAGTGTAGAAAGCAGCACAGGAAACGGGTACAAGGGCGGAAGAGATAGCAGGGATATCAGTGTCGGCGGGGACAAACACTTGAGCAGGAGGTAGAGCAAAATCTTCAGAAAGACTGATGCAAAATGTGGTCAGCGCAAGCTCTGCACGGGCACAATCAATAATAGCGCGATGAGATGAGAGGAAGTCCCATCCTACAATTATGGCATGAGAGTAGCGGGGAAGAACAAGAAACTCGCGTATGGCGAAGCTGGTAGGCAATCACGGACACTGCGGCAGCCGTGTCGACAAGCGCGTGAACGGCGTTATCTCTGGCATAAATTTTAATGACGTTCGCAGGGAATAAGCGAGGGCGTGAGCAGTTAGAAGAGGTGGCCGTTCTCGCTTCCCGAACTACACCTTTTAGTTTTCCTCCACAGCTGGAGGGTGGCGCACGATGGGGAACAGGGAACGTCGACGGGGAGATGAAGGTCGACGTGCTTTGAAGCTTTCGAGAACAGGACAAGAGGGAGCGAAGTGCGGAACTGATGGCGCATAGCGGGACTGCGAGTCAGGAGCTTTCTCTTGTAGTCTCGCAGTATCGTGAGGATACTATCCCCGCCGGCGGCAGAACCGTGCCACGTGGCAAGCAAAGCTACACGCGAGGCAGATCAGCTGGTTGTCTTGGGTACGCCACGGATTGCCAACAGGGGGCCTAGGTAGGGGTGCACAATTCTGAGCTGGACGTAGGAGGTCGGTAGACGCGCAGAAGGCGCTTCTGGCCAAGCAGTTCGCAGCTGCAGAAGGCGAGGTGTAGAAGCCGTTTGTGGGCGTGTAGTAAGCAACTTCAGGCAGAGGTCTTGGTCTGGTGATGA
This sequence comes from Dermacentor variabilis, assembly GCF_050947875.1. NCBI lineage: Eukaryota > Metazoa > Arthropoda > Arachnida > Ixodida > Ixodidae > Dermacentor > Dermacentor variabilis. The sequence continues at coordinate 61,772,994 of NC_134573.1, read as the reverse complement.
CGGCTGCGTACGTGAGCGAAACCGGCGCTGATTGTGGTTGACTAGCGAGAGGTAGTGCACAGTTTACTTGTTCATGTATGACCCGTCGGATCCCCGGGGACAAAGAGGACTCAAATGACTGGGCAGCAGACAGCAGTGGCAGTAGGCGCGTGACTTCGCGAACGAATTGTTTGATTTGGTCGAGGGATGGACAGTGGGCGGGAGCAGCCAGGAACTGTCGCTTAGGGACGAAACTGTGTTGTTCGGCGCGGCAGCTCGGCGCGTAGTAAGGCGTTGTTTGATGAGTTGATCGTAGCTCTGGCACAGGGTATTGATCTCGTCAACCGTTTGAGAATTTTTCCCTAAGAGCATTTGGAAGGCGTCATCCTCTACGCCTTTCATGACATGCTTTATTTTTTCAGCGTCGGGCATAGCGGGATTAAAGCGCCATCAAATGTTAACTACTTCTTCGATGTATCTGGTGAGGTTTTAACCCCTTTGCTGAGCGCGACTGCGCAAGCGTTGCTAGGCGTGAAGCTTGAGCACAGCAGGGCGACTTCATTGAATTTTCGTAAAGGGTGTCCAGGTGAAAAGGTTGGATGCATGATTCCGGAACCAGAGATTAGCGACTTCATAAAGATACAACATGATGTTAGCCAGTTTAGCTTTGTCATTCCATGTGTTACGCGCACTCACGTGGTCATATGATGAGACCCAATCCTCAACGTCATGGTCGTCGCTGCCGCTGAAGACTGGAGGATGTGTTTGGCGGAGATCACCGGAGCATCGGGCTGTGCGGCATCCTGAGGAAGCGTCCGGCTGCGGTGTTCCAAGTTTGTAAAGGGCCCAGCACATCCACCAAATGTCAAGAGGCATTATAGTTTAACCGATGAAACCCTTAGAGAGTAGAGCGGTGCTACGAGAGGTCACACAGCTTAGGCAGCACAAGGCTTCGAAGAACTCGTTGTCATCGTCTTTCTGGGAACAGTGCGTGCTGTTCGTTCTTCTCCAGTATATAAGATTTATTTACAAAAAATTTTAATCAGAATAGCAGCAGGCTAGCAGCATCGAACAGCACAAGCTCTCATGTAATCACCCCACGGGTCGTCATCGTCGTCTTCGAGATGCCGCCGAAGCCTCGAGGCGCATCCGCTGTATTACAAGGTGTTATCTTTTACAAGTCGTGGCTACTTCCGAAAACATATCGAGTATCACAGGGTGCCACAATTGCTGTAGAAATTATACGAGCCCTTGAGGTCCGCTCACGCTGTTATGCTGTCATGGTATCGGCTGTGCGCATGCGTAGTGCGTGTTTGTTAAATTTGAGTGCACTCAGTGATGTGGAAGAGGCGCGGCGCGTTTGGCGACAAAAATGACGAAGCGGACGCTTCTACACGTTTGAATAAATAGTCTGTGTAGCAAGGCCAGAGCTCCTTCCCGCTGCGGCCGTGAGCTTTCTACGCACAAACACTTGCATTCCTGCTGAAGAGCTAAGTTCTTGCGCCACCATGGCCAAACTGGAACGATGGTGCTCGTGTTCAGCGTCGCCGCGATGCCTCCGTGGTTGGCACAGTGGTGTGACCTGTATTTATAGCAAACATAAGGCTAGAAATTCCAATGGTTCTCATTCAATCGCAACTCATGTGCCATCCAGGTTCGGCGACTGCAACGCCGTGGGCCGTGCTCTTCAACACTCGAGTGTTGTGAAATGTATAGAGGCTGTAGTGAGCGGATTCTGCTGAGAAGCATCATTGGGCGGGCTTGGTGTGTTGGGCCAACAAGCGCGTCCCCCATATCGTTAGAAAACCATCCGAGCCACTCGAGAGGAACGGTAGTCTTTGCTACATGACCCAACAAGCGACCACTGTATAAAGGGGTCGGGGGCTAAGGGGGCGGCAGACCAGGGCCTCACCTCGTACAGTAGGAGAAAGGGGCCCATTTATTCTAACCTCCTTAGTATATAGAACCATGGGCAACGGAACTTCGAGCGAAATATATGAAGCAAGAAAACGAGAACGAGCAGACGGGACCTCCCGCCTAATGTAACAGCATGCGTTTAGCCTGATCATTTGGAGAACTTGTCAAGCTGCAAAAACAGGAATCTCCTGCCACCCCGGCGGAGCCCTCTTTCTTACGATGCGCGGTGCGTTTTCTTGGAAGAGTTTTCCCGGTGTACTGTCAGTCCGTCTGTCCAGTGCTGTCTGGAGAGGAGCGGCATAGAGGAAACACCTAAAACATGTAATATGGGATAAGGACCTAAATCTCCCTTTCCCCTCGTCACCACCACGCCACCCTCCACCTCTCAAATAGTTCCGCTGCTGTCCTCATAGAAAGGATGTGCTGCAGTACCCAACAGTGCCTCCCATTCGACTTTTCTTTACCGTGATGGTAATTTGGGCGGGGGAGGATGAGTCCGATAGCAGATGATGATGAGTCTGGGCAGCAAAGGAAAGCAGACGTCACACGTGCTTTTGTCCGCGTGCCGTGGGGCATGACATGTTCACTGTTCGGGCTAGGGTTGTGGAAGAGTGAAGGCAGAAATTGAAGAGCTGGACACAAAGGCCTGTCTCCAGGGCCCATTCCTGCCTAGTGGCTGCGCGGACGCGCCCTCCCCGAAGAAACGGGCGATACAACAACAACAACGCGAGGGAGGTTTCGAGAGCCAGGTGCAAGCGGAAATTACAGACATAAAAAATGCTATGCACTATGCAAAGTTCCATTGAGACCCTACACGCAAGGGTCTTCGGGCTCGCAAACAGGACCACTAAGCTCAAAGGAAACACGCAGATAATAATGAATCACTCCGTATTCACGCAACACGGACACGTACCGGCGAGCAGTGATGCGGGACGGAGCTACCATCAAGGGCAGCCGGCTAACACGCATCAGCATCAACATGGCCAACGATAATCAAGAGATAGTAATAAGGCAGTGGAACTGCCGTGGCTTTGCGGCAAAAAGGCGGTTCTACAGCAACACATCGGGCAGGCAACACGTACACCGGACGTAGTATTACTCCAAGAAACACTCACCAACACGGCTACTTTCACAGGCCACAAAATGCACGACAGCAAAATCGAGGGGAGTGGTGTATGCACGCTCGTTCGGAAGGAAGAATCTCGCATTCGTTGACCACGAAATAAGCGGCGTCCAGATGCAACATGCTCTCATAGAACTGATGTCCCCCAAGAAGAGGAAACAAAGCATATTCATACTGAACGTATACAGCAGCCCGTCGAAACACCGCCAACGCCTCCGGGCGCTGTTTCATAAGACGCTCAAGACTGCCGGTTCCCAGACGCTGATTGCAGGGGGTGATTTCAACGTGGCAGACACGGCGTGGGGTTACGGATACAGCACGGCCAAGGGAAGACAACTCGGGCAATATGTGCAGGAACTCGACTTCACGTTACTTACGGATCCGGCGCACCCGACGAGAATCGGCAACTCCACTACCAGGGACGCGACCCGTAGCTGACGTTCGTCTGAAATGCCAGGGCGACGGCCACCACGTGCAAAAACAAGTCGACCGACCTGGGGAGCGACCACATAGTTGTCGAAATACACGTCCAGACGCCGGACAAGGTGCAGGGCAGTTAGCGAAAATTCAAATGGACCAATTGGGAAGATTTTAGAAAGAAACGAGACCAGCAACAATCTTCAGGATATACGATCCCGGACATCGAAGCCTGGACCCGCTCGCTGGTCGCGGGTGCCATGGTGTCAACCAAGACCGTTGAAATCTAGGTCGAAACTGACAAGATGGACTGCCGCCAGGCGCATCTCATCGAGGCGAACAACTCGACCCTGGCCAAGTGGAATTGTCAGAGACTCAATCGGAAGCTCAGAAATAAAATAGCAGAGATCAACCGCAACATTGAGGAGCACTGCCGAACGCTCAACCGCCAGCAATGGGACAACTTATGCAATGTAGTCGACGGCCAACTACACAACGGGATATCGTGGAGCTGGCTGAGGTATCTTTTGCACGAACCGCAAACCAAGTACCACTAGAGGAACTGCCTCGCACGCCTGTTACACAGGGAGCACGAGAAGCACGGTGAAGATGCAGTGACCGTCCGGTTATGAGCGAAGTACTTGCCGCACACTTCGACCCGTATGAGGGGGGTCCGAACATGGAACTGGATAAGGACTTTAGCGCAGAAGAGATCAGGATGGCGCTGCACACCCTCCACAGCAGACCGGCGGCGGGCCCCGACGGGATGTCGAATCATGCCCTGAAGAACCTCGACGACCGATACGTGGAACAGTTGACGGCATTCATCAATGGCTGATGGCAGCGCGGCAGCCTCCCGCAACAGTTGAACACTGCGAGAATGATACTAATCGCGAAACCCGGAAAAGCGCCTAGCCTTGACAACCTTCGCCCCATATAGCTAACATTGTGCGTCGGCAAGGCCATCGAGCACACACTTCTCTACCGCTGACAAGCCCACTTAGAGCGGAAAGGGGTATACCCACCATCCATCATAAGATTCCGCCCACATCTGTCCATGCAAGAAGCAATGGTACAACTAAAACACCACGTGCTCGGCGGCAAGACAAGTGGCACCAGAGCAATTCTCGGCCTCGACCTCGAAAGCGCGTTCGATAGAATAGCGCACTCTGCGGTGTTACATGAGGTATCGTGGCAAAACCTAGGTGTACGTACGTACAACTACGTAAAAGATTTCTTGACAGACATGCGAGCTGTATTAGGGGCAGGGGACCTCCAGTTAGAAGAGCAAACGCTGGGAAGTACTGGCACCCCGCAGGGCTCCGTCATCTCGCCCATGCTCTTCAACCTGGTCGTGATTGGGCTCGCAGAAAAGCTACAATAACTCAAAGACGTCCGGCACACCACATACGCCGACGACATAACCCTCTGGGTGCACGATGGCAGCGACGGTCACATCGAAACGGCACTGCAGCTAGCAATCGAGTCAATAGAGGAATATCTTGTGAGTACGGGGTTACGATGTTGACCGAAAAAGTCGGAACTCCTACTCTACCGCCCCACGCAGTGAGGCAGACCACCCAGCTGTCGTCGGAATGCGGCGACGACCAGGGGAGAATACGAAGAGATCAAACTACGCCCGAGAAACGGAGCAACCCTCCCGATAGTGCAGAGAATTAGGGTCCTCGGCATGATAATCGAGACCAACAGCGTCAACGGTGGATCGATTACTAAATTGAAGCCCAAGACGGCTAACACCATCACAATTCTCAAGAGAGTCACCAGAAAAAGAAACGGAATAAGCGCGGGTAGTCTCACACGACTCGTACACTCTTTCCTCATGTGCCATATTCCACAACTGGTACATTGGAGAAGAAGCCAAGACCAACGTGTTCATCCGCAGGGTGTTGAAGATAGCACTCGGCCTATCCGAGTCCACCAGCACGCACCTCCTGCTCCTGATCGGGCTTCACAACACGCTTAGCGAAATCGCCGAGGCGCAGCGCACTCCACAACTAGAAAGATTAGCGGGCACGAGAGCGCGACCCCAGATCGTGGAACGCCTCGGCATCCGTTACCACGCATAATAAGACCAGAAAGTCGCCGTTTCGGACGCGATCAGACAAACGCTACGAGTCGACGCGATGCCACGGAACGTCCACCCGGAGCACAAGACGGGAAGAAGAGTGGCCAGGGCCAGAGTTCTTCTACACACCCACTGAGACGAAACACGGGACACGGTTCGTTGACGCCGCGGAAAACGCAGAACGCTCGCGATTCGCGGTTGCGGTCGTCGATTCGAGTGACAATACCCGCATAACGGCATGTGTAGCGTGTGAGTGCGCAGAGGAAGCGTAGGAAGCGGGGTGGCACTCACCCTTCTAGATTCCACGTGCACCATTGTTCTCTGCGGCTCGCGATAAGCGGTCAGAAACTTGGCCAAAGGATGGATCTTACGGAGCGCTGCCCGAGTCCTGAGCAATCGGCAAGTCCAGCGAGAGGTAGGTTGTCAAACCAGCGTCTAGTGGTGCCCGGCGCACATGTGAGAAGTATAGGATAAACATTGCAACCGAAAAGAGACGGCACACGCCAAGACATGCGAGCTCGCGAACCGCGCTGGCGGCCGTCGTCCATGGGACAGCACCAAAGACTGCTTGACCAGCTACAACGAAATTACCAAAGCCCTCTGCCTGGCCCGCCGCACCTTCCCTCCAGCCAGCCACAAGCTGGACAGGGCGCTGGGGGTGACCCTCAGAGAACTGCAGATGCCTACGTACCCTAACCCGGCACAATACCACAGGCCCTACACCGGCACATAACCGACAAATATATGCAAGGTCTGCAACACGGACATAGCCACTTTAACTCAGATGCTCTGGGACTGTAACCAAAACCCGCACGGTGCCAACTCCGGAACCCTTCCACCGCGGTGGGCCGCTGCCTTGCGCAGCCCCAGCCTCGCGGACCAACTGTGGGCCGTCTACCAGACCCTTGATGCGGCGGCGAGGCAACATCTCGACGTCCCCACGTGGGAGACCTAAGGACCCGTCGGCGAAAGCTCTGCAAGACTCTAAATAGAGTTGTTACCAACCAACCAAGGTGACTGAGGGCGCGCAGCTTCGCCCGCGCTCGGAGTCGCCCTCTCCCCTTCGTTCTTGCGCTCGGCGTTGACGGGGCGAAAGAAAAATCGAGAACCTCCAAGAACAGATGATTGCTCCTAGCCAATAGGAATACGACTGGAACGGGAGAAGCATTGAGTTTGTACGGAGGAAGGAATTCGTGCAAGGAACTCTATGCGTATGTGAATGCCTGCTTTGGCGCTAGTAACAAACAGACGCGGTGCGCGTCTATAAATCGGGCAGAAAATTTTCCGTCTTCCGAAAGGCAATACAAAACTCAGAAACGCTATATGTCACCTCATCTTTTCATGCGAAAGACTGTAATTGGGGAGGCATACGGGCGACACTGGTTAATGCACTCGGAGTCCGAAGGTTCCGTCGCACTGTTTCATGTGCAAACTATTTCCGATTTCAAGCAACCCCAATGCTTTCACCACGCACGGCTTTTCTTGATTGGAAAAGAGCAGAAGAAAAGGTTTGCGCAAATGAAAGTAGCGTCGAGCACCGGAACTATGTAGCAGCATGGCTCGCCCACTCTAACTCGACGATCGGAATGGACAAGGAGCTGGTTAAGCATCTTGTCACTGAGACAGCTTACTGGACAGAGCTGTTGAAGCGCGTTGTCGTTGTAGTTAAGCTTCTAGCTGAGCGCAACCTAGCATTAGAGGCAGTGATGAGATTTTTGGTTCACCGAGAAATGGCGATTATATGGGAGTGCTTGAGGGCATTGCCAAGTTTGATCCCTTTCTAGAGGAGCACATCAAACGCTACGTGAACAAAGAAAAAGGTCAACCATCGCATCTGTCAAAAACCATTCATGATAAATTTATCGAGAATATGGCAAAGGCTGTCAAGGAACGTATCGCTGAAGAAGTGAAACGCGCAAAAGACTTCTATTGAATTGTTTCTTCTAACGAACTGGCAGTCTCTACGTCCCGTGTGCTGGTCATTCACTGGACTTAGTTCGCGGCGCGTGCAGCGTTGACAGTTGCCTTAAGGCAGTCAAATTTCTCACTGTAATTCAGAGACTGTATGTGTGCTTTGCTGCCTCACCTAAGCGATTGAGATATATTTTGGACATCATGGGCGGAATTGGCCAGCAGCTTGTTTTGTAAAGTCTCTCTGAGACCAGGTGGTCAAGACATGCTGAATTATGTAAGGCCGTTCTGAAAAATTTCAATGCGGTCTTGTGTTGCTTTGAACCGATATCAAATAACGAGGAAGAAAACGATGACACTAGGAACGAAGCGCACTCTCTCTTCAAGCCAATGACAAAACTAGAGACTGCATTCATGGCGACTTTCTGGAGGGAAATCTTGGAGCGCTTTGACAAAACGAGCCTAGCACTTCAGAAAACAGGCCTAGACATTTTAACTGCTGTAGACCTGCTGAGCTCTCTAGAAGGCTTTGTTAATTCTTTGCGACCTCTCTGATACCTTCGAAGAGAAAGCAGGCACGCTAAGTACCAATCAATGTTATCAGGACGAGGGTAAATGCATCGTTTTGAGTAAGCACCCGGACGAAATAATCGATAGGGCTCTATAAGGTGAGTGAGTGAGTGAGTGAGTGAGTGAGTGAGTGAGTGAGTGAGTGAGTGAGTGAGTGAGTGAGTGAGTGAGTGAGTGAGTGGGTGGGTGGGTGAAGAAACATTGTTATGGATGCCTGCAGAACGGTTAGCCTTCCACTGTTTGGGAGGCGTCACCGTGACGCGGCCATGATGTCTTCGCGGTGTGTGGCGCCTCTATTTCGGCCGCGGCCGCACTAGGTCGTTTCGTCGACCGCGCCTGCCCCTCTTTTGGGGTGGCAGCCTCCTACCTTCTTCGCTCGGTCGTTGCCTTCCGAGGGCCGCCGAGATCTGCTCACCGGCCTGGGCTTGGACATCCTGATCATAGCACATTGTTGCGGCCTCGAGCCGCGGCGGGATCGTTGCTACCGTTGCAGCTTTGTGTGGATATTTAGCACAGTCCCAAAGGATGTGAGCTGCAGTTGCTGTTTCCTTTTGGCACACACAACACAGGTCACTTATATAAACACTCGGACACACGTGCCTCATCAGCACCGGGGTAAATAACGACCCCGTTTGAAGTTGTCGATATAGAACGCCTTCCTTAGGTGTCAAGCCCGGATGAGGTGGCGGCATAGTCCTTCGCTCTAGTCTTTACCACTTCACAATCTCGTTGTAGGAAGTCATTTTGTCTGGTTTCCCACTACCACGACGGGTCAACCGCAGTAGGAGCGGCACGGTTGGTTAGTCCTCGCGCCGCCGAATTCGCCGTTTCGTTGTGGTTTGCGTTGCCGCGATCCGACACATCACTGCCCATGTGCGCTGCAAACCACTTTATGACGACACACCGATTTTCACTCGCGAGATCCACCGCACGCAACAAACGTGCGGCTTCACTACACACCCTTGCTCTGGCGTAATTTCGCGCTGCCGTCCTAGAATCACAGAGCACAGTCGTGCACTCGGGGTCGGCGATGGCCAGGGCAATGGCCACCTCCTCGGCTGGATGCGCCCCTCGAGTCCGCACACTCGCCGCTGTTCTCGTTGCGCTGCTTGATGCCCAGACGACTGCAGGTACGAATGTCTTTTTGTCATGTGGATAATCTGCTGCGTCCAAAAACACGGCACCCCTGTCCTTGGCACGAAGATCGATGAGCATCTTGGCCCTCGCGCCCCCGCCCCCCCCCGCTCTTTGTGGAACTCAGGGTTCATGTTTTTTGGCACCGGACATGCCCGTAGCCGTCCTCTGATTGCGTCCGGTACAGAAAGTTCCGTATTTTCGGGTCTCCTTTCCTTTGGCCCACGCCTAGGTGACGCAGCACTTGTCTGCGCGAGCTAAGTGGTATTCTGCACCTGGGCAATTTCGTCCAGGGTGTTATGCACTCCCAGGGCCAGGAACTTGTCGGTGCTTGTGCAGTCGAGAAGTCCGATTGCAGCCTTGTACGCTTTGCGTATGAGCGCATTGATCTTATTTCGCTCGCACTGGCTCCGGTTGTGGAAATCAGCAACGTATGTAATGTGGATTATAGCGAAGGATTCCACTAGCCGGGTCAGGCTTTCTTCCTTCATGCCTGTTGTTCTGCGTGACACCCTCTTGATGAGGCGGATGGCCGTGGTGACTTTGGCCGTGAGATGGTTGACCGTCTCGCCGTTGACTCGTTTGCGCTCAATCAGCATCCCCAGCACTCGGATCTTCTTGACAACCGGGATCGTGTGAGCACCGCTCGTGTTGATCTGTATTGTCTCTTACTTTCTCGCAGGTTCGTTGCCTTTCGTCTTCCTAGCTGCTCTTTTCGGAGGAGTCACCAACAGCTCAGGCTTGCTTGGGGAGCAGACGAGCCCAGACCCGTCCAGCTGCTGTCTCGATAGCATCAACCGCCTCTTGCAATCTACTCTCAATGTGTCCGTCGCTTCCTCCTTGGACCCAGAGCGTTATATCGTCGACATAGATTGTGTGTCAGACCCGCGCGACTTGCAAGAGGCGCTCGGCCACCCATATCATTACAATGTTGAAAAATAATGGCGAGATGACCGAGCCCTGGGGTTCCCGATACTGCTGAGCTTCTTCTTTTGGAGCCGCGGGTCACCGGTGGTGATTTCGGTAGTCCGCTCCGTCAAAATATCCTTGATGTAAGCATATGTTCTCTTGCCAATGTTTAGCCGTCACACCTGGGCCAGAATCGCAGGGTGTCTCACTTTGTCAAAAACGCTCTGCAGGTCCAAAACCAAGATGGCTCGATTGTCTTTCGTGTTGGTAGTGTCATCGAGGATTTGATTTTTCAGTTGTATCATGGCGCCCTGAGTTCCGAGCTTGTTACGGAACCCGATGAAGGTGTTTGGGTAGAGCCCCGAATCTTCCAGCCGGGTAGCTCTGCCACCTGTTCATGAGTGCATGCTCCAACGCTTTGCCCACACAGAACGTAAGCGAGATCGGCCGGAGGTTCTCAATGTTGGGTGGCTTGCCCGGCTGGCGAATCAAGATGGTCTTGGCTGCTTTCCACTGCCGGGGTAGTGACCCGGCTCGCCAGCAAGTGTTGAAGTATGCTGTGAGGTTCTTGATGGCCGCATCGTCAAGATTTTTTAGCGCTCTCGTTGTAACGCGGTCGGGACCAGCAGCGGAGTTGCTGTTGAGATTGTGCAGGGCAACCCTTACTTTCCATGCTTCAATGTCTCGATCTAGCCACTCGTTGCGTTTCTGTGGGAGTGACCGTAAGGTACTAGTCGTCGAGGCGTTTCTTCACTTCGTCTTCGCCGTGCTCGGTCAGCGCCCAGTGGGTGATCTTGGCCAGGTTGTGGTGCTGGTAAGACTTGGTCGTGGTCGCTTCCAAAAGATGCCTCAGCAGACTCCACGTCTTGCCGAAAAAAGTTTATTGTAGAGACCTCCAATGTTGTACTTCACAATCTAGGCTCTGCTTTACGAGCGCGAAAGGATGCTTACATTGAACTCTGCAAAGGGTTCGGATTCTTCAAATTGCTGACAGAAGTTAGGGACAAGGTCTCTCTGGCACAGCAGGCTGGGAAGTTGGTGAAAACCTACAAAAATTATTTGGAGCTAGCATTTTTCGCTGAAATTGTTCAGTTTGCGAACTTCCTGCACAACTCTGTGTGCCAGAACACGAGTCCCCTGGGAATAATGAAGTTGCTGCACGAAAGAAAGCTTATTCATGTGTTTCCGAACTTTTCTATTGCTTTGCGGATGTACTTAAGCATACCCGTGGCAAACTGTAAGACTGAACGATCGTTTTCCAAGTTGTCGCTGATAAAAAATCGCCTTCGTTCGACCCTCCATGACGAGAAGGTGAACTCACTTGCTGTCGTGTCCATTGAAAGTGACTTCCTGCGCAATCTATCCTTCGAACAGACTATATCTGATTTCGCCAAAGCGAAGGCGCGAACGATGCCATTTTAAAAGAGGACTGTTTGCGCTATACATGAATAGTTCCAATAAGTTCGTTGTGTCGCCTCCCAGCCTCCACGTTGCCAATGAAACTCTGAGCAGTGTAATTGAAAATATGCAAATCTCCGTTGTTCGTGTCTTGTTCGTTCTTCTTGTGATATTTACCGTGCTTATAAAGAACTGCATTTTTGTTGTTTTTGATAGCACAATGTTTATTTGGTGTCTTCCTTGCTTGTCATACCTTTAACAAAAATATTTTCAACTAATGTTTTGTAATTACAGTTGGTAATCTTCATCTGTATTCTAGTGCACTTTTATGGCGTTTTATGCTTGGTTTCAAGGTGCCTTAAGTATTGTATATACGTACTGCATATTTATAGAGTAAAGTGTATAACAATTACTGCAGTCTGATGCTTGAATTTTACTAAAGAATGTTTCGGATACAACCATGCGTCTACTCACGAGATTAAACATACTGATGCAAACAAAGTATAGCTTCAGAAGGATCGACATCTGAGCAATGTTGTCTTTTCTACGTTCTTGTTCGTCTTGAGTGCCCTAAACTTTCCCTTAAAGCCTAGCTTCTGCTTGAAACAGAATGCAGATTCGTCACAAAGTGAACATATTTGTTGATGTTTAAACAGCACGCGTTTCAAGCAAGTTTTGTTGTTTTCGTTGTAATAATAACCATAATTACAATCCCTTTGATCGCACTGCGTTCTTTTTAATTTCGTGGAAATAAAATGAAACACAGCATATTCCTAGTAGTGTAGCAGGCAACAGGGGGGGGGGGGAGGTCAGTATAGGGAAAGGGGGCCTGCATGCGCATTAGCCTAGGACCTAAATTTTTCTTAATTCGGCCCTGCAAGAAGCGTTCAGCGAGACCTTGCAATTCTCACAAAAAAGCGCATAAGAAGCCGTGTTGGGCAATGTTTTCTTCCTCCTTCTTCTAAATAAAGCCCGAGAACGCTGACCTAAAAGCCGGTGGTAACTCCGTTAGACAGGATGCCAGTAAGGTATCGCAGGAGAAGAAAGGCCTGATCAAGAAACGCCAATGTATGAAAGCGTCTAACCCTTCAGCTAGAATAGAACAGGCAGAACTTTCCAAGCTGATCAAGAAGCGTAAGAGAGCTGACATAAGGAAGTATAATATGGATAGAACTGAACACGCTCTCAGGTACGGAGGAAGCCTAAAAGCAGTGAAGAAGAAACGACGAATAGGCAAGAACCAGATGTATGCGTTAAGGGACAAAGCCGGCAATATCATTACTAATATGGATGAGATCGTTCAAGTGGCTGGGGAGTTCTATAGAGATTTATACAGTACCACAGGTACCCACGACGATAATGGAAGAGAGAATAATTTGGACGAATTTGAAATCCCAGAAGTAACGCAGGAAGAAGTAAAGAAAGCCTTGGGAGCTGCGCAAAGGGGGAAGGCAACTGGGGAGGATCAGGTAACAGCAGATTTCTTGAAGGATGGTGGGCAGATTGTTCTAGAAAAACTGGCCACTCTGTATGCGCAATGCCTCATGACTTAAAGCGTACCGGAATTTTGGAACAATGCTAACATAATCCTAATCCATAAGAAAGGGGACGCCAAAGACTTGAAAAATTATAGACCGATCAGTTTATTCTACGTTGCCTACAAAGTATTTACAAAGGTAATTGCAAATAGAATTAGGAACACCTTAGACTTCCGTCAACCAAAGGACCAAGCAGGATTCCGTCAAGGCTACTCAACAATTGACCGTATTCACACTATCAATCAGGTGATAGAGAAATGTGCTGAATATAACCAACACTCTTAGGCAAAGTTACACCCTTTAGCTTGCCCCTTCCGCCACACAACAATAATAGTTATTTGCCTTGATGCGTTTCCTTTCTTTAACCCTGCGAGCCCGGTACTTTCCAGTAACGAACGGCACGCGCGTTATCGGCATAGAACAGTTTGCACCCTTTGGAGGGCCCCTTCTGATAACACGCGTGCCGTTCGTTACTGGAAAGTTCCGGGCTCGCAGCGTTAAAGAAAGGAAACGCATCAAGGCAGATAACGATTATTGTTGTGTGGCAGAAGGGGCAAGCCAAAGGCTGTAACTTTGCCTCAGAGTGAATCCTTATATATAGCTTTCATTGATTACGAGAAAGCGTTTGATTCAGTAGAAACCTCAGCAGTCATGGAGGCATTACGGATTGAGCGTGTAGACGAGCCGTATGTAAAAATACTGAAATATATCTACAGCAGCTCCACAGCCACCATAGTCCTTCATAAAGAAAGCAACAAAATCCCAATAAAGAAAGGCGTCAGACAGGGAGACACAATCTCTCCAATGCTATTCACAGCGTGTTTACAGGAGGTATTCAGAGCCCTGGATTGGGAAGAATTGGGGATAATTGAGAATACCTTAGTAACTTGCGATTCGCTGATGATACTGCCTTGCTTAGTAAATCAGGGGACCAGTTGCAATGCATGCTCACTGACCTGGAGAGGCAAAGCAGAAGGGTGGGCCTAAGATTAATCTGCGGAAAAGTAAAGTAATGTTTAACAGTCTCGGAAGAGAACAGCAGTTTACGATTGGTAGCGAGGCACTGGAAGTGGTAAAGGAATACATCTACTTAGGGAAGGTAGTGACCGCGGATCCGGATCATGAGACTGAAATAATCAGAAGAATAAAAATGGGATGCGGTGCGTTTGGCAGGCATTCTCAGATCATGAACAGCAGATTGCCATTATCCCTCAAGAGAAAAGCGTATAAGAGCTGTGTCTTACCAGTATTCACCTACGGGGCAGAAACCTGGAGGCTTACCTAAAAGGTTCTACTCAAATTGGGGACGATGCTGCGAGCTATGGAAAGAAGAATGATGGGTGTAACGTTAAGGGATAAGAAAAGAGCAGATTGGGCGAGGGAACAAACGCGAGTCGATGACATCTTAGTTGAAATCAAGAAAAAGGAATGGGCATGGGCAGGACATGTAATGGGGAGGGAAGATAACCGATGGTCATTAAGTGTTACGGAATGTATTCCAAGGGAAGGGAAGCGTAGCAGGGGGTGGCAGAAAGTTAGGTGGACGGATGAAATTAAGAAGTTTGCAGGGACGACATGGCCGCAATTAGTACATGACCGGGGTAGTTGGAGAAGTATGGGAGAGGCCTTTGCCCTGCAGTCGGCGTAACCAGGCTGATGATGATGATGATGATGATGATGATGAACTGAGTTAACTGAGTTAAAACTGAGTTGACTGAATTAAAGCACAACGAAAGAATAGGACAAGCAAGAACGAAACGAACAAGTTGCTCACTTGACAGTAATATTTATTGCGTGGTGCGCACGGAATACAAAAGTACCCTAAAGAGAAAACACAAGAGCAAGGAAATCCCAAAAACGTCATTACACATAATTTCAGATCATGTAAAACGCAGCCACGCGCGTAGGCAACAATAAAAAAATTGCGGTTGTTACACCTGCTCTCCGTAGTGTATTTATGTTCTGGGTGCCGTATGGGATATACATAGTTATAGATTTGTGTTTTGACGTTTGTGTTCTTGCCTGCCCCCTTTTTCTTTCGCTGTTTTATCCAGCGTTATAATGGCCTTTGCAGGCGAACAGTTTTTGATATTCTTGCTTATAGCCTTCCTTGGTGCTACTTTTGACGACGTGGCCGGGCCTGTCCGCTTTTGGCTTATCACTGTCGTAACATATTTGGAATATCAGGTATATTATTCACATATTTAACGGCGCCAATGCACATTTGTCGAGACAGCAGGGCAGAAGTTTTTTGTGTACTGCCAGCTGCCATCCAACCACTTTCCGGAACAAACCACCCAGCATACGTTTCAGGCCCAGTTCTGCCAGCGCGACACAGTGCAGATTTTGGTTGGTCGACGTCATGTGGCAACTATCTCCGTAGCCTCGGTGCCCCTGTCACACAGCGCCAACACCAACGACTTGCAGCCGGCTCCCCCATTTACCGGTTTGGCTGCGCGTTATCGGAAGCGGAGTCATCGGCTGACAATCAGGCTAGTTTGTTGTCACACTCCAAGGAAACGGCGTGCCTCGCACCTAGGCTGCTACCATATTGACACGTCTACTTATCTTTATCGGGCGACCACGTTTCGCCGCCCAACAAATGTTATCGCACAGCGCGGGATAACATTTATCATGTATCCGAAGTTTCTGGAAAGTTATCGATGCTTCTATCCGCTGTCTGTTGTCGCCGAACCTTGTATTATCTGATTTCATCGCGTGACGCGAATGGTGTAGAACTTTGTGAAAGGCACGCGGATCGGAACAATTAGTCTGGAACATTCGACGACTCCTCTATAAAAGCCGACGCGCTTGACCCGCTGATCAGATTTTCGACGATCGCCGACTGTGTTCGCCGCTCTCGTTGTGGTTTAAGTGTTGCCTGTTTTGTGGGCACAGGTTCGCCCAATAAAAGCTAAATTTGCCTTTCACAGTATTGCTACTGTGTTCTTCAACGTCATCCCCACGTGACAATATATTCCCGCCGCTGATTTCTAAACGTGCAGTTGGCATTTCTTATGGCTGCACCCATTCTCGAAAATACATTTCGCATAGTTGCTGGAAGAAGCACTATTTCGGAATATGCCGCTCTGACTACTATTTTACTGCAGTGGCTCAATTATTGTCATAAACACTGTCTCGTACTGTCTCGGTTCGTCGGACGCTTAATATACAGTGTTGTTGCGGCACCCACGTGCAGTTGCGAAGACGACGAAGTGCGCCAGTACAGTGCGAGCTAAGCGAGCGCCAAAGAAGGGAGTAGAAAGTTAGTTGATTTCTGCATAGCAACATCTCCTTCATTGCAACGGAGGTGATACAAAAGCATGGAGCAACGCATTCCAAGAGAATCCGGCAGGCACCCACCAAGAGCCAAGTCCGTTGATTATCTGCGCAATTTATCTGCAAGGCCTTGCAACCTGACGAAACCACACTGCATAGCAACCTCGGACCACTGCAGTTGCCCGAGTTCTGGCCTGAAAGCCCTACTATCTGGCTTTTGAAGATGGAAGGCGTTTCTAACTCAGTGGCATCACTTCGTAACGGGACTAGTACCTTGTCAGAGTAGCCATGCACTCCTACTTTGTTTTGTGATGTCCTTCATTAATCAGAAGTATATGACGCGCTTTGGGCCTAGCAG
Organism: Dermacentor variabilis; assembly: GCF_050947875.1. Lineage (NCBI taxonomy): Eukaryota > Metazoa > Arthropoda > Arachnida > Ixodida > Ixodidae > Dermacentor > Dermacentor variabilis. Next base: position 61,756,375 of record NC_134573.1, on the reverse strand, counting down.
ATCCGACAGTGCGACATCACTCACTTGCTGCCAAGGAACAAGGTTGGTACCCATACATGTTCGCCACAATGGCTACGCCTCTTCCAGCCACGTCAAATACTTCCGCTCTTCCAGGTTTTTCTGCCACGACGCCTCGTCATTCACCGATGTCCGTACTTCCATCAGCGCACGATGATGCCGCGGCGCTTAAATTACGACTGTGCACTTCAGACTACTGGACTCAGTGCCCCGTCTTGCCAGCAATGTAGCGAAACAATCTGCCATTGCCAAGGCAGTGCAGCCCAGGCTCCTACATCATTGGTTCCATGGGTGACCACGCAAGAACGCACCGTGGCAGTGACCCATTTCCGTCTCGTTCACGTGTAACCCTGTTGTGCGTGGCCTACTCACTGCTTGTGCCTCCTTCGCGTAAACCACTGGCCGATCTACGAATACATATTCTGGCCAACGGGAGCGGACTGCTCCTGCGTTTTAAAGTGAAACTTTTTTGGTCTGTTCTCTCCCGCACTTTCCGGGTGCTGCTGCTGCAGTTACAATCTTGCCGCGCGTGTTGCTTGGTTTCTTGCCACACCACCAGATGGCACTCGTGTCTGCGCATACGAAGAGCTTGATGGAGCAGCCCACCAACCCGTTCCAAAAGCGAGCACTCATAGCATCCATCCATCCATTCACCGGCTGGCTCAGCCGCAGCCTGGGTTGCCTAAGCCCGAAAGAACCGTCGCGAGGAACAGGAGCGTCTTCGCTGTGTAGCGAAACGTAGGGCAAACCGCAAATGGATGTATACAATGTACACATTCAATTATATTAATTGAATACGGCCCCACAATTCAAATAACATGTAACACTTCCGCCACAATGTGATGTGTATACTGAGGTTTTGATAATGCTCAACCCCCTCAGACATTATGAACAATGACGCACAAGAACGCCTCAAGGTAAGACGCCTCCCCGTGTGTTCGGTGGACTACGCCGGCAAACAGCAGTGGTGAACGCAAGGTAACCTGTAACATCAACTGGCCACTCGTGTATTGGGCTAGAGGCTTAAGAAATTATACATTCGTCGCCAGTATCACCGCTAATTCTCGTCACTCAAAGCAAAGAACACACAACGGATCGCTTAAATCGGTTTTGACGGTGCGTGGGATAGGCCGTTCTTTTTCCAGGTGTAAACCAGCCCACCCGACTTCTCAGTCACGCTGCGGCGCTTCGGAGCACCAAGTTTTTTTCAACGTTGAGTGAGGCATTTCTTTCAATGCATCGCTGGGTTGCTCTGTATGTACCACCCACATGCACCTGCTCAATCTGCACGTAACTGCGACGTAGACGGCAAGGACAATTACATGTTGCTTTCCTGAATAACGTCTGCACGTTGCCCACACGACTACTCTCAGCTCCCATGCCTGCATTGCGTGCGCTGCTTCCATCAAGCGTCGTTCTTAATACACCCGACCTCACAGATGCCTTCTCACAGTGCAGTCAGCTGTCGGTCGTCAATCCGGACCCATCCAGCCGCGTAGCGTTGTGTACGTGAACCAGCATCATACCGGTTATGTGTATGGTTCCTCAACGCGTCAACGGGCACGTCTAATTGGCAATAGCAACCGCATCATGCGGTCTCGACGTTTACCAGCCAAGTACTTCACGAGATCACGTTGCATGCAAGTTACTCAGTGCTCATAGCCACCCTAAAATATTCCCGACGATTCCACCGCTGCCGCCCATGCTGACAACTCGTACTGACCGCGGACATTGTTTCCCTGCTCCACCCATTCTCCTTGTAATAACCAAGCCACCATGCTCACTTCCCGCTCATCAAACTGTCCGAAGCCGTATATATCAAAGAAATCAAACACAGGCTGTGCTTGCGACGAGACTCCGTCTGTAGGGTATGGCGCTTCATGGCGTCGCTGACGCCGACGAAGTAGTGTGTGAGCATGGAAGAGTAAGTTAATTGGTTCCTGCGTATTTATGGTGAAACTTTCGGCTACTCTCCCCAACGGCGTAGACAATTTAGCAAGCGAAATTTTCAATACGCGCTTACTGGCGCATATTAGTAGCGTTGCATCATGCTGAGATAAGTTGATAGGATCCGTTGGGCTTCGAAACTCATAACACGTCCCTCCATGTATATTTTTAACTTCAAGCAGCAGCTATCTTTCCTCGCCGGGGCCACCCGAAGAAAGTAAAACGTATAATGTGCCGCTCGAAAAACTACGCTGGATCTTTCATGCCGCACAAATCAGAGGACTGGAACCAGTTGCCATCACACATCGCTACAGAAACTATCTTAAGGACATTTCAAGACCTCATTCATGTTAACGTACATGCAGCCATCCCGGATTATTATTTCAACCGTTTCTTCTTCTCACAGTATGTTTATTAATTCACTAGTTTTTTTCCTGTATATGTAATTGTCTTTTGCATTTTTATTTAATTGACTCTTTTTTATACTTTTGCTCCTTACTTTAATCATTGCCGAACTTAGCACATTTGTACGAGTATGTTTTGTATTCGTTCCGCTAATAACTGTAGGTATTACGCTTGTATGTTGTTCATGTAACCTGTAAATATGCATGCAATAGTTATATCCGTTTTTTGTACGTCTTCTACTATATTAGTTATTGATGAATTTTGTATATGATGCCCTGCTAAGTTGTTAATTATCGTTTTCTTAGAATCTTATTGACACTACTATAGCTTTATTTCCACCCCCTCCCCGCCCCCTATGTAATACCTTCAACCAGACAGCCTTTAGGGAGAACTTGAATGAATAAATAAATAAGAGGAACAAGTCCGCGCTTAAAAATTCGCTAGCGCTGCAGGTCTGTTCCTCGGCGACTTCCAGCGACGCCAACGCGAAAAACGCCAGTGCATACTGATTTATCTTTAGATAAGCGCTGTCGGCCCTTCTTCATGTTTCCCTTTCGTCTTATTAATGCGGGTTTCTTGTAAATCTGCTCCTCACTTGCTCGCGTTACCTTTGCGCGTACCGTTCTTGCCGCTAGAAGGCTTTCCAGGTTATTTTCAAGCTGTTTCCAAAGGCTTGCATTATTTTAAAAATTCTTATTGAAGTCTCGGCACCTACCTTTTATAATTTGGCTCTGCGCCCAATCGAGCGACTCATAACCACAGAGAGGCTTGCTCGAGCTCGCCTTTACCCCCACCATTACCGAGGAGCCTACAAGAATATTTGCAGAAAGAGCGGGGAATAAAGTGTGCCGTTTCACAAAACTCACCTAGTGCTCCCAAAGATAGTAAATAAGGTAATTGCGAAGACAAAGCGAGGTAATGAGCAAATGCGAGGTAAACGCGCTAGCTTACCTGTCCATGAACCACCCACCTCAGTTTGAACGGTGAGGTTATGTCGCTTTGTCTGCAAATGTTGCTATAAGTCTTAAGTTCTCCGTTCTTCAACTCTGACGAATTTTTTCTTTGTGTTTGATTTTTATTGCAATTCACAGCACCGAAAGAAGTGATCGGACTACTCAACCAAACCATTCAAGTTTTGCACACGAACTACCTGTGTCTTATTACTGCACACAATAACGTGGCAGGAGGTAA